>NC_088884.1:37206242-37840593 GCF_037157495.1 Lathamus discolor | reverse complement strand
CTGTGCCCGTGTGCCCACGTGCGTGCCCGTGCCCGGGGGTCCCGCCCGGGTCCGTCCGTGTCCGCCCGTGTGCCCGACGGGGGCTGCGGCACGGCGGGGGGTGCCGGGACACAGCGGTAACGGGGGGGTGCCGGGGTCATAGGGAGTACCGGGGGGGGGGGGTTAATTCCCGGGGATGCACCGGGGGGATCAGTCCTGGGACGCAGTGGACACGGCGGTCCCGGGACACAGCGACCACGGGGGGGGCCCTGGGGATGAACCGAACATGGTGAGGGGGTCCCGGGGGCGCACGGAGCGCGATGGAGATCCCGTGGATGCACCGAGCGGGGGGGGGCCCGGGACACAGCAATACCGGGGGGGGGGGGGGGGGGGGGGCACGGGGAGCGTCAGAGAGGGGTCCCCTGGGGCCGAACCGAACATGGGATGGGGGGGCCCGGGGATGCGCGGCGTGAGGGGAGCGGACCCAGGTGAACACGGGGGGGTCCTCGGGATACCCCGAGCACCGGGGGGAGGGTTCCGGGGGTCACGTGGAGCACTGCGGGGGGGGGGGGGGTGTGTGTGAAGGGAGAGGTGCCGGGACACAGTGAGCACGGGGGGGGCCGGGGATACCCCGAGCACGTGGAGGGGGGGGGGGGGGGTATCCCCAGGTGACCCCTGGGGCACCTCCCACCCCCCGGCACGTCCCCGCCCCACCGCGTGCCCCACAGCGCGCGGACGCGTCCTGCGTGTCTACGTGCCCGGGTGGAGCCCCCCCCCCCCCCCCCCCCCCCCCCCCGCGTGCGTGTGCGCGGTGACACATCCCCCGCCGGCAGCGCCGTGCACGTGCACACGCACACGCGCCGCGCGCTCACACGCACCCATGGGACCCCCCCCCCCCGGGTCCGTCCCGTCTTGGCCCCGTCCTGCCCCACAGCACCCACCTGGGGGGCGGGGGGGGGGCACAGGGGTGTGAGCGCAACGTCGGGCAGCGCGTGCGGCCGCGCACAGCCGGAGCGCATCTGGGCACACTCGCGGCCGCACACACATCTGGGCACGGCCGCACCTGGGCGGACGCACGTCTGGGGCAGGCGGGCCCGCGGCCCTGCACATCTGGACACACACACACACATCTGGGCACGGAGATCCGGCACATACACACCTGGGCAGGTGGGACGGGGTGGACATAGGGATGGCGGTGGGATGGGATGGGGATGGGAACAGGGTCGGGGATGGAGCAGGGTCAGGGATGGGGATGGGGACAGGGATGGGGATGGGGATGGGGATGGGGATGGGGATGGGGACCAAAATGGGACGAGGATGGGACAGAGACAGGGGTGGGGATGGGGCAGAGATTGGGTGGGGATAGGACTGGGACCAGGATGGGCTGGGCGCAGGATGAGGACGGGGGCAGGGATGGGATGGGAATAGGGCTGGCGGCAGAGATGGAGCAGGGATGCGGACAAGGACGGGGACGGTGATGGGCTGGGGACAGGGGCAGGGACAGAGTCGGTCCCCGCTGTCACCAAGAGCCCCATCAGCCCCTCTGCACCCCATGGGGACACCCCCCGGCCCCCCATACTCCTGTCCCCATCCCCGGGGGCCACCCCGGCCACGCACCCCCTCAGCAGGGGAGTCCCCAGGGGCCGGGATTCGGGATCCAGCGCCAGGATTCATCCCGGGGCAGGCGGGAGCTGGCAGCCCCCATCCCGTGGGATTCTCCCTGTGTCTCCCCCGCTTCCCGCTGTTATTTTTGGTGCGGAGCCACCCGGCTAATTCCTGGATATTACGGGCTGGCCGGAGCCGCCGGGATTGCCGGCAGCCCGGGGGGGAGAGCCCAGCATTCCCGAGGGATCCTGCGGCCAGCCTGGACTAGCACCCACATTCCTGCGGTTGGGATTCACCCCGCTTGACACCGGCATCACCACGGGGTCCCCGTGGGGACACGGAGACGACATGGGGACATGGGGGAACATGGGGATAAAGGGACATGGGGGGACATGGAGATACAGGATATCGGGATGTGGGGTATGGGGACATGGGGGAACATGGGGTTATGGGGGAACATGGGGATATGGGGACATGGGAATATGGGAATATGGGACATCGGGATATGAGAGGACATGGGGGGACATGGGGATATGGGGACACAGGGATATGGGACATCGGGACATGGAGCCCACCCTGGAGGGGCTTCAAACCCAGAGCAAGGGGGCTCATGGGTGTCCCCAGAGGTGTCTGCACCCCGGGGGGGGGGGGGGGTGCTGGGTGCTCTCTGATGTCCCCAGACCTGGGGGGGGACAGGGCATGACACAGCCGGGGCCATGTGAGTCCACAGATGGGGTGGCCCAAGGGGTCAGTGGGGTGCACCGCAGCACCCCCGCTATGAGCGTCTGCCTATGGGTGCCCTCAGGCTGCCGGGGGCCGGGGGGCAGGTCAGGGTGCCCGGGGGGGTGACAGGGGCTGTCGCCGCCACCGGTGCGGTGCCGGGCAACCACGGCCGCAGCCCTGCCAGGAACCGCGGGTCAGTGCCCCAGGGCTCGTGTCACCATGGCCTGACCCCCCCGGCACCATCACCGTGTCCCCCGTCCCTGCCCTCCCAACGCCGTCACTCGCGTCCCCAGTCCTGTCCTTCATCCCTGTCCCCCCCCCAGCATCGGTCCTGTCCCCGGTTCCTGTCCCTGACACATCCCTCCTGCTCCCGTCCCCAAGCCCTGTCCGCCCGCCATTGCTCCAGCTTTTGTCCCCAGGCCCTGTCCCCCCGCAGCCACCATCACTCGTGTCCCCAAGCCCTGTCCCCAGGCCCTGTCCCCCTGCAGCCACCATCACCCCTCTCCTGCACCCAGACCTTGTCCCCCTCACACCAGCTCCTGCTCCTGTCCCCAGTCCCTGTCCCCTGCCAGCCACCATCACTCACGTCCCCAAGCCCTGCCTCCAATCCCTGCCTCGTCACCCAGCATCACCCATGTCCCCAAGCCCTGTCCTTGGTCAATGTCCCCACCCAGCCAGCATCCTTCTCGTCCCTAAGCCCTGTCCCCACTCCATCCATCATCCCTCATGGCCCCAGTCCCTGGCCCCAGTCCCTACCCCCCCAGCCACCATCGCTGCCATTGCTGTCCCCAGTCCCCATCCCCCTGCAGCCACCATCACCCTTCTCATGTCCCCAGTCCCTGTCCCCCCAAGCCACCGTCACTCCTGTCCCCAAGCCCTGCTCCCCCCTGGCAACATCACCCCCATGTCCCCCGTCCCCACCAGCCCCCCCATTCCCTGGGTGCCACCGGGGGGGACAGGGCTGCAATAATGTCCTCAATGTCTCCATGTCCCCCCCAACTGCTCCCAGGCTGGGTGACAGAGCTGGGCTTTGCTGCGGAGCACACGTGTATACGTATGTACATGTATGTACATGTGTGTGCATGTGTGTGCATAAGCACCACATGAAACCCTAACAAGAGTGGTGCTGGTGGTGCTGGTAACTGGGCACCCAAACTGGGAGCGCTGGAATCCAGTTTGACATATGGGTTTAGAGGCATGGGCAGGGGGACAGGACATCGGTCACAGTGACATCCACCATGGAGTCACCATCGGTCACAGGAGATGGTGCTGGGCATGAGTGTGATGGTGCGCTGAGGGCGCCATGAGGTGCTGCTGGGGACAAGGGGACAAGGGGATGAGGGGACAAGGGGATATGGGGACGAGGGGACAAGGGGATATGTGGACAATGGGACAAGGGGACGAGGGAATGAGGGGATACGTGGATGTGGGGCCAAGAGGATGAGAGAACAAGGGGACAAAGGGATAAGGGGATGTGGGGGACATAGGGATGAGGAACGTGGGGTTGAAGGGACACGGGGCCAAGGGGATGTGGGGCCAAGGGGATGTGGGGCCAAGGGTCCAAGAGCTCCGGTTGGGGCCCGTCCCCTGCCCATGCTGACACGCGGCTGCCCCACCTTGTCCCATGCCCCTGGGCTGCCGACGTGCAACCCCCCCACCCCCGTGTGCCCCCCAAGCGCCACCCGAGGGTCCCTCCCCGCGGCCTTGTGTCCCCCGGTGCGCGGTGTCCCCTCTGTCCCCAGGGGGTTGGGTCCCCCCGGCGCGCGGGTCCCCCGCGGATGCTTTTTGGGGTAAGGGCTTCCTGAGTGCCGCGGAGGGGACAGCAAGCCCAGACCGCAAAAAGACCCGAGAGGGACAGTGGGACACGGACACGCACGGACACGCATGTGAGCGCACGCGCGTGTGTGCCCGTGGAGAAGGGGGCCTGCACGGTGCGGCTTTGAAGCAGCCAGACCGGGGCCGGTGGCCCGGAATCCCAATGGATGCAGGAAAGGAAGAGCTGGATCCAAACGGTGCAGGGAAGCATCAAATCCTGTTGGTTGCAGGCAGGGAAGTGCAGGATCCAGTCACAGGGAAGTGCAGGATCTGGTCGGATGCAGGCAGCAAAGCACTGAATCCCTTCGGATGCAGGCAGGGGTGCACAGGATCCCATCAGATGCAGGCAGGGAAGAGCAGAATCCCATCAGATGTGGGCAGGGAAGTGAAGTGTCCTGTTGGATTGCAGGCAGGGAAGCACATGATCCTGTTGCATGTGGGCAAGAAGGCTTAGGATCACACCCGCTGCGGACAGGGAAGCACAGGATCCCACTGACTGCAAGCAGGGAAGATGACGATCCCGTTGGATGAAGGCTGGGAAGTGCAGGATCCCATCAATTGCAGGCAGGGAAGAGCGGGATCACATCCGATGCAGGCAGGGAAACGCAGGTTCACATCGACTGCAGGCAGGGAAGCACAGGATCCCAGTGGATGCAGGTGGGGAAGCGCAGATTCACATCAGATGCAGGTGGGGAAGCACAAGATCCCATCAGAGGCAGGCAGGGAGGAGCAGGATCCCATCGGCTGCAGGCAGGGATCGCAGGATCCTGGTGGATCCGGGCAGGGAAGCACAGCTCGGTCCCTGCAGGCTCGGTTTCAGACATCGGAGGCCCTCGGGGTGCCGGTGTCCGGGTGTCCCATGGGGGGCACCGGCGGTGACGGGGCAGGGGTGCAGATCCCAGGGCGCAGCTGAATACGCAGCTCCTGGAGCCCGGAGCCCTCGCCTCGTGCCCATGGCCACCTCCGCGCCGCAGCCACGTCTCCGTCCTGCAGCCCCATCCTCATCCCCCCGGCACCTCCACCCCAGGTCACCCCCATCCCGGGCTCATGCGCTGCGCTGCGGCCATGGCTCCATCCCGCAGCCCCATCTCCACCCCATGGCCACGTCCCCATCCCACAGGGTGACAGCGCAGGAGACACCTTATAGCGCCCGTCCCCATGGGTGGCAGCACCGGGGGGGGTGATGGGGTCCCCGTCACCCCAAAACCTCCCCCGCCGCTTTGGGGGGATGGAGGGGACATCACTGGGGTGCGTCTGAGACCTCCCTACGTCACCACGAGGCTCGCAGACCGGTTTGGGGGTCCAAAATCTGAAACCCACGGCCCCCCCCCAAGCCCACTGTGGTGCTGAATGGAGCCTGGTGCAGGGAGCCCCCCGGGACAGCGGGGACAGGGAGGGGGGATACAAATGGGGTGCTGGGGGGACACAAGGGGGTCCCCATGCAAGGTGGAAGGCGGAGTGTGGTGTGGGGTGCTCAGGGGGGATCTGGGGTGCTGCGGGGCAGGTATGGGAGGCCCCAGTGAGAGAGAGGCCTTGAGGGTGACAGTCGGGGTCCCGGGGTGTGGGGGTGCTGCGGGGGGGGGGGGGGGGACGGGACGGGGACCGGGGTCCCGGGGTGCTGGGGTGGGGGCTGTGTCTGGGGCACTGGAGTCCGGGGGGGTGTCCGGGGTCCCGGAAGATGGGGCGGGAGTCGTGGGGTCCCCGATGCTAGGAGGGGGGGTCTGGTGGCACCTGGGTGCCGGGGGGGGCTTGCGGGTCCGGGTCACCCTGGGGTGCTGCGGGGGGCGGTGGGGGTGTGGGCACGGAGGGTCCCGAGGTGCTGCGGGGAGGGCTCCCTGCATGCTATGGGGCAGAGGTGCCCCAGGGTGCGCTGGCTCCCTGGGGTGCCATGGGCAGATATCGGGGGTCCCCCCCCCCCCCATGCCCAGTGCTCGGGCCCCGCGGGATTGGGGGGTTCCTGGTCACCGGCGGGGGAGGGGGGGGGATCAGGGGGATCCCGGTGTGTGCCCCCCTCCCCCCCAAGGTCCTACCTGCGGCTGCCGCTGCGATGGGGGGGGGCGGCCACGGAGCGGGGGGGCCCCGGCGCGCGGCGGTTGACCCGCATTGACGTCACTGCGTCATCAGGGTTCCCCTGGAAACACGCGAGAGCTAAAAATAGACCGGGGCGGGGGGGGGGGGGGGGGGAAGAGTCTGGGAGGAGCATGGCGGGGGGGGGGAAGCGGTTGTTCCACCCCCGCCCCCCCTTCGGTGTCTGCGGCTATTCTGGGGACGAAGGGACAAACATGGGGACGAGACACCCCCCCACCATGGGGACACCCCGCCGTAGGGGATAACGACGCAGGGGGGCACGGACATGGGCGGGGGAACGGACACGGTGGAGGGGCAACGACACGGGGGGGGGCACCCACCCAGGGGACACGGGGATGTGGGGATACCCCCAGTGTCCATGTCCCCCCCCGGCCGAACACTCGCGTACCCCGGGGGGGAGGTGGGTGTTGATGCCCCGGGGACAGCGGGGCAGGGGGGCACAGGGACCCGGGGAAGGAGCTGCGCCGGCGGAGCCACGCCCCCACTGAGGCAGGCCACGCCCCCGCTTCTGACCAAGCCCCCGCCTCTGGCCACGCCTCCCCCCGCACTTGAGGCGGAGGGAAGGGCACGAAGGGACTCGGACGGGGACGCGCACACACGTGTGCACACGTGCCCACACACACACTGCACACACACACACTGCACACGCATGTACACATGTGCACACACACTGCACACACACGTGCACACACACACGTGCACACACACTGCGCACACACACGTGTACGCACACTGCACACGCATGTACACACGTGCACACACACTGCACACACACACACTGCACACACACACGTGTACACACGTGCACACACACTACACACACGTGTACACACACTGCACACGCATGTACACATGTGCACACACACTGCTCACTCTCACACATGTACACACACTGCATACACACACGTACACCCCTGCACACACACACACGTGCACACACACGTGTACACACGTGCACACACTTCACACACACATATGTGTACATACACTGCACACGTATGTACACACGTGCACACACCCGTGTACACAAGTGCACACACTGCACACACACACGTGCACACACACTGCACACACACACGTGCACACTGCATGCACTGCACGCACACACGTGTACAAACGTGAGCACACTGCACACACACACGTGTACACACTGCACACACACTGCACACACACACGTGTACACACTGCACACACACTGCACACACACATACGTGTACATACACTGCCCACACACAGACACACAGAGATACACACACGTGTGCACACACTTTGCACGCGCACACACGCGCACACTGCTAATTACAGGGCTGTACTGGGGCTGGTTGTGCTGAGGTAAAGCTGTACTGGGATAGAGCTGTACTGGGATTAAACTGTATTGGGATAGAACTCTACTGGAATACAACTGTATTGGGACAGAGCTGTACTGGGATAAAGCTGTACTGGGGTAGAGCTGTACTGGGATAGATCTGTAGTGGGATAGAGCTGTATTGTGAGAGAGCTGTAGTGGGATGGAGCTGTGTTGGGATAAGCTGTACTGGGGTGGAGCTGTATTGGGATAGAGCTGTACTGGGATAGAGCTGTACTGGGATAGAACTCTACTGGGATAGAACTGTATTGGGACAGAGCTGTACTGGGATAGAGCTGTACTGGCGTGGATCTGTACTGGGATGGAGCTGTACTGGGATGGATCTGTACTGGGATGGAGCTGTACCGGGATGTGTTGCACCAGTACCGGTAGGTGTCGCCGTTTCCCTCTCGTGTCCCTCTCTCTGCGCACCGCCCAGCACCGCCCAGTTCCGCCCAGTCCCTCCCAGCACAGCCACAAGCCGGCCCCCTGCCCTCCGGCAGCTCACGCTGGTGCCCAGTGGGCTGTAAATGGGGAGCACTCGGGTCCCCTGGCTGGGGACACTGGGGACACTGGGTCCGCTGCCATAGGGTTCTCTGGTGTCCCCTATCCAGTGACAGTGGTGACACGGAGGGACCCGAGGGGCAGTCTCACGTCCCCCGGCTGTGCCACAGTGGGGTCCCTGCACCCCGTGTTTGGGACACCCCCCCCCCCTCCCGGTGTGTTCGTGTCCGTGTGTTCCCCCGGACACCCTCACGGTGTCACCCGTGGTGGCCCCGTGGTGGCCGTGCCCCCTCTCGTGCCCTTGGCACTGATGAGAGCGGCTCACCCCAGCTCCAATGATGGACCAAGGTCAAGCGCCGGAGAGGAACGGGCACAGCCAAGACCTCCAGGGGCAACCGAAGACCCCAAGAGCCCCCCCCCCCCCCCATATAGACAGGGCCCATCAGGAGCCCCTCATTGAGGCCTCCAGGGACCCTCAAACACCAGCACCCAGCGATGGACACGGAGCTGTTGGGGTGGGAGCAGCCACCCATGTCCCAGGACTCACCCCCCCATCCCTTCCTTTAATCCCAGTGCTTGCTGGCGCTAATCATTGGCCCCAGCGCCAGCGCTCCCAGCTCCTATGAGATCAATCTCAATTAGTGCAGAGCTATAATTAACACCCAGGACCAAAGATGGCTAGAGGGGATGGGGACCCGCCCCCGACCCCCCCATCATGGCCATCGATCACCAGCAATGGGGACACTGAGGATGGCGGCAGCACCGTGATGGTGCCCATGGGTGGCACTGACCACTGGCCCTGTAAGTGGCATTGAGGGTGGCCCCATAGGGACTGGGACCAGCAGACTGAGGTGACCAGGATGGGCTTGGCGTGGGGAGGGTGAGAGCACCTTGGGGTGCAGGGAGCACTCCCTTGTCCCCAGCCCTGGGTCAGGGTGATGGCTGGGTGACGTCTGGGTGCAGGGTTGGGGTGCAGGATGGGCACCAAGGTTGAGGTCCCTGACGGGTACTTGGTGCTCAGATTCAGGTCCATGGTTGGGGCCTGGGGTTGATATCCAGGTCTAGAGGCCACATTTGGGACCCAGGGTTGAAGTTCAAGGTCAGGAGCCACATTTAGGACCCAGGGTTGGGCCCTGGGGTGAAAGTCCCTGATGGGGACCCAGATTTGGAGCTCAGGGTTGAGGTTCTGCAGCTGGGGTCTGTGGTTGGGGCTGGGGTTGACGTCCAGGTCTAGGGGCCATGACTGGGACCAAGGGTTGAGGTTCGATGTCAAGGGCCACATTTGGGACCCAGGGTTGGGATCCATGGGTGGGACCAGAGGTCCAAGGCTGAGGTTTAACAACCCCATTTGGGACCCATCCTGAAGGTCCCCAACTGCCCCCCAGGTTTGGGGTCCAGCTTTGGGTCCTAGGTTCAAGCTCCACGGGTGGGACCTGGGGCTCCAGGAAGGCCTTGGAACAGACCCTTCAACATCCCCTTCCCCTTCCCTCATCCCCCTCCCCACAGCAGGACATGGCTGGGACCCTGGGACTGCCCCACTTCCCAGTGGTCCCAGCTTAGAGATGGGATGAACTTGGGGGACACCAGCACGGAGAAGACGCTTGACTACATTTATTGGGCCTCTGAAGCTTTAAATACAGGCCGGGGGGGGGGGGGGCAGGACAGAGGGGTCACATTCAGCTGTTGTGGGGCCCAAGATGGGAGGACAGGGGGGTGGGGGGGCACCCCCAGTCCCGACATTCCCAGGGCATGGAGCTGCGACCACCACCTTGGCTGCCCCGGCCCCTGTGGCAATGGGATGGGACAAGGGGATGGATGGATGGATGGATGGATGGATGGATGGATGGGTGATGGAGCGGTGGGTGGATGGAGGGGGACGTTGGTATGGGGGTACTGGGGGGTTGCAGCACCCCTGGAGCATCCCTCAGCGGCTGTAGCCAAACTCATCTGCATCGTCTGCGCGGAAATCTCCGTAGCGCCAGAGGTTGAGCTGCAAGAGAGGGGATGGGATGGGACCGTGGAACCCCTGGAGATGGGGGTGCCACATCCAGCATCACTGCAGAGATGGGGTCTGCATCCAGCATCTCCTTGGAGATAGGGTACCACATCCAGGATCTGCCTGGAGATGGGGCATCTGCAGCCAGCATCTCTCTAAGGTTGTGGGTACCACATCCAGAGCAGCCTGGAGAAGGGGGCTACACCCCGTGGCATCCCTGGACATGGGGGTACCACATCCAGCATATCCTCGGAAATGGGGTACCACATCCAGGATCTCCCTGGAGATGGGGGTACCACATCCAGGATCTGCCAGAGATACGGGTACCACATCAAGCATCACACCAAAGAAAGATGGTAGCACCACAGCCAGCATCTTCTGGAGATGGGGTAACACGATTAATGATCACCCCAAAGGCATCGGTACCACATCCAACATCTCCCCTTGAGTTGGGGGGCCCCCCTCCCACCCCCCAACTCACCCGGGCGCTCTTGGCCGCCTCCTGTGCGTTCAGGTACTCAGTGATCTGTGGGGAGACACGACCAGGGGGTGAACCCACACCCCTCCTTGGCGGGGTTGGGTGCCCCCCAGAGCTTTCTGACCACCCATGGCCGCGGTGGGGGCCCTCCTCGAGCTCTCCATCACCTACCACTTTCTGGAACTGCTTCTCCTTGCGCACCTCGACCATGACCAGCCCCTCCTTGACCAGCCCCAGCCCCACGTCGCTCTTGGAGTCGGCAAACTGGAGGGTGACGTGGGGACAGCCGGGCCCCAGGTGCTCCACGTTGAGCAGGCACTGGGTGTTCTGGATGTCCCTGACCACGCTGTCCACCGCGTCCGCCCGGGCGTCATCCTGTGGGGCATGGGGCATCGGGCCCTGAGGTGCCACCGGGGACCTGGAGCCCATCAGCACCACCCAGACCCCCCCAAACTCACGTCCTGGGGCACCTGGATGAAGGCAAACTTGTACTCGGTGGCTTGTGCCGGGAGCACGCGGGTGCTGAAGGCAGGCGGAAGCGCGGCCAAGCGGGTGGCGGGCAGCGTCTCCTTCTGCGGGGGACAGGAGGGAATGGGGCACCCATGGGTGCTGGGGCACACTGAT
Source organism: Lathamus discolor (assembly GCF_037157495.1). Lineage (NCBI taxonomy): Eukaryota > Metazoa > Chordata > Aves > Psittaciformes > Psittacidae > Lathamus > Lathamus discolor. The sequence continues at coordinate 37,829,436 of NC_088884.1, read as the reverse complement.
GGGGTCCCCGGTGTTGCTGGGAGACTACTCGAGGGTGATGGGTACCCGGCAATGGGATCCTCAGTGGTGGGGTTGGAAGAGCAGCCAAGGGTGATGGGCATGTCTTGATGGGCATCAAGGGGTGGGAGAGCACCCAAGGGTGCTGGGCACTTCATGAAGGGCTCCCAGACATGGTTTTGGGAGGGCACTCAAGGTGCTGGGCTTCCCATGATGGTATCCCCAGTGCCAGGGTTAGGATGCCACCCGAAGGTGCTGGCCATCTCCTGATGGGCATTCAGGGGTCTGGTTGAGAGGGCACCCAAGGGTGCTGGACATCTATGATGGGTTCCCCACTGCTGGGGTTGGAAGAGCATCCCGGGTGCTGGGTACGCTGATGCCAGGGTTAGGAGGGCACCCAAGGGTGCTGCACATCTATGATGGGATCCCCACTGCTGGGGTTGGAAGAGCATCCCAGGTGCTGGGTACGCTGATGCCAGGGTTAGGAGGTCACCCAACGGTGCTGGACACTTTCAGCCAGGCTGAGGGTCACAGCCAGCCCCCCTCCAACACATCCGGAGCTGGGGTGCCCCAGTTGTCACCCCAGGGTGCCCCCCACCCACAGCCCCCATCACACCGAGCACTCACGTTGCCATAGTCAATGTAGAAGATGTGGACCTTGGCGGCCGACTCCACCTTCTCCACTCGGGCCCGGTACCTGGATGGGATGGGGATGGGATGGGGATGGTGTCACCCCACAACCACCCCTCGGCATGGGGCAATCACACCCCACGCTGGGGCCGGGGGGACCAGGACCTCTCCTCACCATTCTCCATCCACAAACTTGGCGATGCAGAAGTCACCCCGACGCGGGGCGTAGGAGCCCTCCACCGGCGGGTGGTTGCCCACCTCCGTGCGCATGTTCTCCATCAGCTTCTCCAGTTGGGCACCTGTGGGTTGGGGACCTCATCCAGCACCCGCGCTGCCCACCCCCAGCGCTGGGGGCGGCCAGGGGTGAGCCCCTCACCCCAACCCATGTCAAGGGGGGGCCAGGTTGAGGCCCTGGGGCCACCTTTGGGCGCTGGCGGTGGGGGTCAGGGCTGGGAGCCAGGGTTGAGAGGTGGAAGCCTCAGCGCAGGGCTGAGGTTCAAGGTCAGGGGCACGTTTGGGCACTGCAGGGGGTGATGGGGACCCGGGGCCGTGCCCGTACCCGTCTCCACGTCCTGCACGTAGAAGTGGAGGTCGTCCGTGATCTCCGTCACGAACACGGGTTTGTAGTTGGCCGTGCGCTCCTTCTCCTCCAGCACAGGCACCACCTCCTCCACCGGCGCCTCCTCGTAGTGGGACCACACCTGGCATTGGGGACACACACGGTGGTTGGGGACACCATGGGCACGGTTGATGCCACTGGCAAGGGGATGACGGATATGGTGGCACCCGGGATCCCGTGTGCCATTGGTGGGGAGGCCTCCTGGCATGGGGACATCACTTGGGGTACGGACGTCTCACGGGGTAGGGGACATCTCTTGGGGGGGGGACAACTCTTAGGGGGGACATCCCTTAGGGTCGGGACATCTCTTGGTATGGGGACATCCCTTGGGGTGAGGACATCTCTTAGCCATGGGGTGAGGACATCTCTTGGGGTAGGGACATTCCTTGGGGTGAGCACAACCCTTGGGGTGGGAGTGTCCCATCTCGTGGCATGGGGACATCCACTGGATGGGGACATCCCCATCCATCGTGCCATGGGGAATGTCCCACAGCGGGGGGGGGGGACACCACCTCTTGGGGTGGGAGCATTCCTCGGCACGGGGACACCCCTGGTGTCGGTGACAGCCCCGGGGACGGGCCCGCCCCACGCTCACCTTCTCCTTCTTCTGCTTGGCGGCCTCCTCCGCCGCCAGCAGCGCCTTGTAGTAGGGGCTGCGCTCGGCGGTGAAGTGCACCCTGGAGAGCGCGTGCTCCACCAGCGCCACCGACAGGTTCAGCCCCTCCGTGTGCAGCCACCCGATGAAGTTCCCGGCCTTGTCCATGCTCTCCACCTCCACCTCCACCTGCGGGAGGCCAAGGGGCACCCTCAGCGCCGGCCGGCACCCGGCCACCACCCGTCCCGTCCCCACGCGCTCCTCTTCATCACGGAGGCTCCAACCCGCGGCGATGAAGCAATGGACGGATACAATGGGGCTTGACACGCGCTGGGTGGGTGCCTGGCCAAAAGCCACCCTCCGTCAGCATCCATGTCTGATCCATGGCAGGTCAGCACCAGATGTGCTCCATGAGCACCCGCATCTGATCCATGGCACCCAGAGGTGGTCCAGAGCACCCAGCTCCAAGCCATCAGCGCCTGGGTGTGATTCATGAGCACCCAGACTGGCTCCATCAGCACCCAGCTCTGCTCCTGGGCACGCAGCTCTGATACACCGGCACCCAGATGTGCTCCATCAGCACAGATGTGCTCCGTAAGAGTACCCAGATGTGTTCCTAGGCACCCAGCTGAAGGCAGGAGCACCCCAGCCTCTGTGCCCGGAGCTCTCTGCCTGCGCTGAGCAGCACTGGGTAGCACTGGGAGCACTGGGTAGCACTGGGAGCACTGGGAGCACTGGGGAGCACTGGGGAGCACTGGGAGCACCAGGAACATCAGGTAGCATTGGGAGCACTGGGTAGCAATGGGAGTGCTGGGCAGAACCCAGGATCGAAGACCACCAAGGCCATGGTGGTTCTTGTGCCTGTGCCATGTCCTGGTCCTGTGGCTCTGCACCAGGGAAAGGGTCAGGAGCCCACCCGGCCCCCTGGGCACAGTGGAGGCGCAAACCAGTGAGCAAACTGGGGTGCAGTGAACCAGTGTGTAAATGGGAGTGCACAAACCAGAGACCAAACTGGAGTGTGCAACCCAGTGAGCGCAAACTGGAGTGCCCCCTGTGCACCCGAGCACCCCCGTCCAACCTGGGGGCCTACAGCCCCCCACTGCTTCAGGGGTGGGCAGGCAGGAGACACACACAGGCAGGAGATGCTGTGAAGGCAGAGGATGAAGGCAGGAGACGCTGTGCAGGCAGGAGATGCTGTGCAGGCAGGAGATGGAGTGCAGGCAGTAGATAGCCATACAGGCAGGGGATGCTGTACAGGCAGAGAATAAAAGCAGGAGATGCAGGCAGGAGATGCCATGCAAGCAGGAGATGCTGTACAGGCAGATGCAGGCAGGAGATGATGTGCAGGCAGGAGATGATGTGCACGCAGAAGATAGCCGTGCAGGCAGGAGATGCCACACAAGCAGGAGATGCTGTACAGGCAGATGCAGGCAGACGCAGGCAGACGCAGGCAGGAGATGATGTGCAGGCAGGAGATGATGTGCAGGCAGGAGATAGCCGTGCAGGCAGGAGATGCCATGCAGGCAGGGGATAGCTGTGCAGGCAGGGGATAGCTGTGCAGGCAGGAGATGCCATACAGACAGGAGATGCAGGCAAGAGATGCAGGCAGGACATGCTGCAGCTGAAGCAGCCAGACCCAGCCGTGCCCAGCACCCCAGTGGGTGACCCCTCTCCTGCCTCCCACCCCACAAGTGTCCCCTCATGAGGTCTGGGGCCAGGGGCCGCACTTGGGCCCACATAAAACCCCTTGGAGAGCACCCATAGGTGCCCAAATGCATGGAGCAGCTCCTGCCTGCACTGCTGGAGGGTCCCATCCCTGCTCTGGGAGGTCCCAGCCCCAACCCCAGGTGGGTCCCAACCCACTCCTGAGGGGGTCTGAGCCCCCACTTCTGGGATACCCCCATTGTCTCCCTCTCCCCTCCCTCACTGCCAGCCTTTGGGGGGGGGGGAGTAGCCCCCCTCCCCCCCCAGCACCTCAGACTGCTCCCACCTTGCAGCACCCATGGGACCCTGCGGGCCCTAGAGGTTCATTAACTGCCTGGCGCTAATCACCCCCCCCACAGTGCCTGGGGGAAGACGGTCAAAGCAGTGTCGAACACCCCCCCCCATTCATCGGTACCCACATGCCCATCACCGCAGCATCGTGCTCATGGCAGACCCGTTTCCCCCCTCTCCCCCATATATTGTCCCCTCCATCGGTGTCCAGCTTGCATCCGGTCTCAGCCTTGAGCCCGGTGAAAAAGGAGGGTCCAGGGATGGCGGGGGGGGGTGGGGGTGGGTGGGGGTGCGGTGTCAGGGATCGAGGGGGGATTGAGGGGGGGTTTGCCACGGATGGAGCCGCGTGTCCATGTCCCCCCCCCCCCCCCCCCCATCACCTTAAAGCTGCCGGCTCCGTGCATCCGTCCATCGGTGCTCGTGTCCGGGGGGGGGGTCAGGGCCACCAGGCTCGGTTGGGTGGGCAGGAGGAGGAGGAGGGAGGAAGAAGCCCATCATCCCGCATCATCCTCCATCCAGAGTGGAAAATAGCTCCCACCCGCCGCACCGGCTGCACCGGGGCCGGTTGGGGCCCCCTCCGGAACGTTGTGGGGGGGTGGGGGGTGGTGGGAGGGGGGGGTCCCGGTAGATGCGGGGTAAGGGGGGGGGTGTCGTCCATCGGTGCTTGCGGAGCATCCCCCGCCGCTCCCGGGCTCCCGGCGCGATGCGTCAGCAGCCGCGTTGCCGTTGAAGGACAAAAGGATGAGCCAGCCGCCTGCGCGGCTCCCGCCCGCACCGAGCCCCGCACCGAGCCCCGCACCGAGCCCGGCACCGACACCGGTATCGAGCCCTGCACCGAGCCCCGCACCGAGCCCGGCATCGAGCTCTGCACCGAGCCCCGCACCCAGCTCCGCACCGGGCACCGCACCGAGCCCCGCACCGAGCCCGGCATCGATACCGGCACCGAGACCCGCACTGAACCCGGCACCGGGCCCCGCACCGATACCGGCACCGGGCACAGCACCGGGCACCGCATCGAGCCCCGCATCGAGCCCGGCCCCGAGCCCCGCACAGGGCCCCGCAGTCGCCAGCACCGGAGCACGATGTCCGCCGGCCCCGGGGCCGCCGCCGCCGCCGCCCCGCCCGGGAGAACCGGAGCCAGCGGCCGCTGAGCGCGGACGAGGGAAGGAACCGCGACGGGAACCGGAACGGGAACAACAGGAACGGGAACGGGACCCCCCAGCCGGAGACGCCGCAAAGCACCCGCGACAGGAGCCCCCCCCCCCGCACCCCCCATCCCGGAGCGACCCCCCCCCCGCCGCCGGTGACCGCGCTCCTGCCCCTCCGCCGGGGGCCGGCAGCGACCGGAGCCTCCGGTTTTGTACCGGCCTGAGCGTTTATCGTCATTTTTAATCCCTTTTTCTCCCCCATTTGGATCGCTCGGTGCTTATTTTAGTTTGAGCTTTGGTCCGAGTTCTATTTTTATTCTTTATTTTTAGCCTTTATTTTAAGCCTTTATTTTTATTGTGTTCGAATCCTTTGGCTTGGTTTGATTTTCATTTTTATCTCGTTCTTTATTTTTATTCCATTTTTTATTTTTATTTAATTTTTATTTTTATTTTAGATTTTATTTTTATTATTTTTTCTATTTCTCTTTTTATTTTCATCGCTCCTTTTTCCAGTTTTATTCCTTATTTTCCTTTATTTTTTTATTTTTAGCCTTTTCTTTCATTTTTCTTTATTTCTATTTTTTCTTTTCTGTTTCTTTTCCTCTTTTTATTCTTTCATTTTTTAGTTTATTTTTCTTTTAGTCTTTATTTTTCCTCTAAATTTTTATTTATATTTTCATTTTTATTTTTATCTTGGTTTCTATTTTTTATTCCTATTTTTTATTCCCTTATTTTTATATTTTTCTTTTCGCTTTCCATTTTCATTTTCCATTTTTCCCCCCTTTCCCATTCTCATTTTCACGTTTCATTCTCCTTTTCTCCTCTCCCCGATTTTCATTCCTCTCCCCATTCCCCGCTCCCTTCCCGATCCCCCTTCCCTCCCCCTTCCCCCCTGCTTCCTCTCCCCGTCTCCCCCGTTTCCCCCCCGGTTCTCACCCCCCTCCCCGTTCCCATTCCCGTCCCCATGCCGGGCCCCCGGGGGCCGCGGGCCGGGCTCCGGGGCGGCGGGTGCGGGGCGCGGGCCGCGCCGGGGGGGTGCCGGGCCCCCGCTTAGCCGGGCCGCCCCCCCCACAGCCTCCAGGAGCCATTTTGTGTCCCCCCCCCCGTCCCGGATCCCCTTTGCCCAGGTAGGTCGGGCTGGGAGGGGGCTCGCCAGGGCCCCCCCCGCCCCTCACGCAGCATTTTTTGACCCTTTTGGGGGGCTAAACCCGCGTTTTTTCACCCCTTTTTCTCTCCCCCCCCCTCCCCATCCATCCATCCAGCCATCCATCCAGCCAGCCGGGCCGGGAGCAGGGGGGGGCCCTGAGCCACTTCTTCCTTAGGACGCCGCCATCCCCAGACGATGGTGAATGATGAACGTGCCACACCATGAAGCTCTTGTGGCAGGTAACTGTGCACCATCACCACCACCACCACCGCCACCGCCGCTGCCGTGCCTGGAGAGCTGCCCTCGTCTCCTACTTGACGGTGCACGCCTGGATCCTCTACGTGGCCGTTGCCACCGCCGCCGCCTCCCCCGGAGCCCCCGCTTGCCCCTCGGTTTGCTCCTGCAGTAACCAGTTGAGCAAAGTGGTGTGCACCCGGCGCGGCTTGGCCGAGGTGCCCCCCGGCATCCCCTCCAACACCCGGTACCTCAACCTGATGGAGAACAACATCCAGATGATCCAGGCGGACACGTTCCGCCACCTGCATCACCTGGAGGTCCTGCAGTTGGGCAGGAACGCCATCCGGCAGATCGAGGTTGGGGCTTTCAACGGGTTGGCCAGCCTCAACACCTTGGAGCTCTTTGACAACTGGCTGACCGTCATCCCCAGCGGGGCCTTCGAGTACCTGTCCAAGCTGAGGGAGCTGTGGTTGAGGAACAACCCCATCGAGAGCATCCCCTCGTACGCCTTCAACCGGGTGCCCTCCCTCATGCGCCTGGACCTGGGCGAGCTCAAGAAGCTGGAGTACATCTCCGAGGGGGCTTTCGAGGGCTTGTACAACCTCAAGTACCTCAACCTGGGGATGTGCAACATCAAGGACATGCCCAACCTGACGCCCTTGGTGGGGCTGGAGGAGCTGGAGATGTCGGGCAACAACTTCCCCGAGATCAAACCGGGCTCCTTCCACGGGCTCAAGTCCCTCAAAAAGCTCTGGATTATGAACTCGCAGATCAACCTGATCGAGCGCAACGCCTTCGACGACCTGACGGCGCTGGTGGAGCTCAACCTGGCCCACAACAACCTCTCCTCCCTGCCCCACGACCTCTTCGCCCCTCTGCGGTACCTGGTGGAGCTTCACCTTCACCACAACCCTTGGGACTGCGACTGCGACATCCTCTGGCTGTCGTGGTGGTTGAGGGAGTACATCCCCACCAACTCGACGTGCTGCGGGCGCTGCCATGCCCCGCTCCACATGCGGGGCCGGTTCCTGGTGGAGGTGGACCAAACCTCCTTCCAGTGCTCGGCGCCCTTCATCATGGACGCGCCCATGGACCTCAACATCTCCGAGGGGCGGGTGGCCGAGCTCAAGTGCCGAACTCCTTCCATGTCCTCCGTTAGGTGGTTGCTGCCTAACGGGACGGTGCTGAGCCACGCGTCCAACCACCCGCGCATCTCCGTCCTCAACGACGGCACCCTGAACTTCTCCCACGTCCTGCTGACGGACACCGGGGTTTACACCTGCATGGTCACCAACGTGGCGGGGAACTCCAACGCCTCGGCCTACCTCAACGTGAGCACGGCCGAGCTCAACACCTCCAACTACAGCTTCTTCACCACCGTCACGGTGGAGACCACCGAGATCTCCCCGGAGGACATCTCCCCTAAGTTCACCAAGCCCGTCCCCACCACGTCGACGGGTTACCAACCGGCGTACACCACCACCACCACCGTCCTGGTGCAGACCACGCGCCCGCCCAGGCAGGTCGCCGTCCCCACCGCCGACGCGGGCGACAAGACGCAGACCAGCTTGGACGAGGTGATGAAGACCACCAAGATCATCATCGGCTGCTTCGTGGCGGTGACGCTCTTGGCCGCGGCCATGCTCATCGTCTTCTACAAGCTCCGCAAGCGGCACCAGCAGCGCAGCACCGTGTCGGCCGCGCGCACCGTGGAGATCATCCAGGTAGACGAGGACATCCCGGCCGCCACCACCGCCACCACCGCCACCATGGTGACCACCACCAGCGCCGGCGTTGCAGGTGAGGGGGCCGTGGTGCTGCCCGCTGTTCATGACCACATGAACTACAACACCTACAAAGCACCGCACGGGGCCCATTGGACCGAGAACAACTTGGGCAACTCCTTGCACCCCCCCGGGAGCACCCTTATGGAACCCTACATCATCCAAACCCACCCCAAGGACAAAGTCCAGGAGACCCAGATATGACTTTTTCGTTCTTTGGGGCTTTTTTGGGTTGAGCTTCCTCCCACCCCTCCCCTTTTTCCTCCTCCTCCTCCCCCATCACAAACGCAATAGGATGCACAAAACCCCCCCAAAAGACCCCCCCCAAATGAAGAACCCCCCAAATCTAGAAGGTGACTCTTGTACAGAGCTGGGGGAGAGACTTTTCTTTTCTTGTACATGCTTCTATCCGAAATCCACGGGCTGAGAAGAGCAGCAGATATTAAAATCACCCCCCCAACCCCCCTCCCCCCCCCCCCCAAATCACAGTTTCTAACTCCAAGAGAAAAGGGAGAGGAAAGAATTCCCGTTATCCAGGAAGAAGTGGGGGACAGGAGCCCACTGGGGTGGGACTGGGCTTGGAATGGGGGTGTTTGGGATGAAAAGGGGGGGTTGGATGCAGCAGGACCACCCCATCCCCCCCCCCCCCGCCATGTGCTGGGATGGTGGTTGGAGGTTGTGCCAAAATCTTCCACATGCAATAAAGGAATTCTCGGGGGGGGGGTGTGGGGGGGTGGTGTTGGGGTATCTGGGGGGGGTGGGGGTATTTTGGGGGTGGTGGGCATTTTTGGGGGGGTTTGGCCGCCTGCAATGTATTAAAGCAAAAAATGACCCCAAAAAGGGGGCTCCCCGCCCCCCAATTCAAGTATGTGGGTGCATGGGGGGGGTGTCTGACTGGTGCCCCCCCCAATTCACCCCCATTGCACCAGTATAAGGCCACCGGCATCGGCACAGGGCTAAAGCTCCTGGGGGGGCTGGGGGGGCCCCCCATTGGGAGACCTGACGTATGATTGTAGACACCTCCCACAACACGATTTTGGCCTCATTTTAGGGGACCCCCCCCAAACCCCTTCCTTGGGGGGGTGGGGTTGAGATTGGGGACCCCCCCCCCATGGGCTGCTTATGGAATGAAGGGGGGGATCCAGGAGGAATTAAGGGCTTGGGGGGGTGGGGGGGGGGGAACTCAATGTGGCTAATGGGGGGGTGGCCACCAGCATCGGAGGTGGCTACTGGGGGGGTCCCAGCGGGGACGGCAAGTGCCTCGTGGGGGTCCTGAAGGGCTGGGGGGGTGTTTTTGGGGGGGTCACAGCAATGGGGCTCCCCCCGGCCGCTCGACTATTGGAATTAACTTTAATTTCTTATTTTAGCTTTAAAATGAATTATCAGATGGGAATTAAATAATGGGGTGGGGGGGGTGAGGGGGGCTGCGTGGGGAGGGGGGGGTTAAACAGAAGTTATATCTATATCTATATCTATATAAAGGCCGGAATGACGGGATTGTATCCTGAACTGAGGAAAAACCACGACAAATCCGTCCAAAAACCAAGTGTATTTTTGTATTTTAATAAATATTGTTCACTCTTTGTACCTGCCGTTGTCCCCGAGGGGTTCAAACGGGGGTGGGGTGAATGCTGGGACCCCCCCCCCCCATCCCTGCCAAAAGTGGGGGTTGTGCCGTATGGATTGCAATGCTTCCCCGCAAAGCGGTCCCAAACAGGGAGGAAGTGATGCTGGGAACTGGTACCCACATTGGTACCCAAAGGGACCCCCAGCATCACCCGGTTAAGGGATGGTGTCATGTCCCCCCCCCACAAAACAAAGGTGCAAAGGGGGTGCCCAGGGTCATTATCCCATGGGTTATGGCCGGGAAATGGGAATTTGCTGTGGAAGGAGGGAGAAGGGAGTCAGGAATGAATCAGGTGGTAGCGCAGGGGGGTGTGAAGGGGATGGGATGGAGGTGACCCTGGCAGTGTGGTGGGGACATGGGACATCATGTGTGGGGGCATGGAGTGCTCTGGGTGATGGAGATAGGGATATCGGGTGTCCTGGGTGCTGGCGATGAGGCCATGGGGTGCTCTGAGTGTTGACAGTGCACATACTGGGTGCTGGCAGCTGGGACATGGGGTGCTCCAGGTGCTGGGGATGGGGATACTGGGTATCCTGGATGCTGGTAATGGGAACATGGGGTGCCCTGGTGACAGGGACATGGGGTGCTCTGAGTACTGGTGGCGGATTGGGTGCTCTTGGTGATGGGGATGGGGACATGGGGTGCTCTGGGTGCTGGCAGGTGGGATATGGGGTGCTCTGGGTGCTGGGGATATTGTGCATCCTGGATGCTGGTGATGGGAACATGGGGTGCTCTGAATACTGGTGGTGGAGGTATTTGGTGCTCTGGGTGCTGGGGATAGGGTTATCGGGTGCTTCGGGTGCTGGTGGTGGGGACATGGGGTGCTCTGGGTAATAGCAGTGGGGACATGGGATGTTCCGGGTGCTGGTGATGTGGACATTGCGGTGCTCTAGGTGATGCGGATGGAGATGTGGGGTGCTCTGGGTGCTGTGACGGGGAATCTGGGACCTGCAGGTGCCAGCAGCAGTGCCGTGGGGTGCCTGGGTGCCAGTGGTGGGTCCATGGGGACTCCTGGCTGTGCGGGGACACGGGGACACCCGGGTGCTGGCAGTGGGGACATGGGGACCCCAGAGTGTGCAGGGACACAGGGGGCTCTGAGTGCCAGTGTCAGGGATACTGAGTGCCCTGGGTGCTGGTAGCAGCAACAGGGGTGCTGTAAGGAGGCTGCAGTGTGAGCAGGGAGGCTGCAGTGCAATGGGATGCAATGGGATGCAGTGAGATGCAGTGAGATGTGACGGGATGCTTGGGATGTGGTGGGATGCAGTGGTTGTGATGGGTGTGGTGGGATGCTGTGGAATGTGATGGGATGCAGTGGGATCCAGCAGGATGTAGTGGGATGCAATGGGACGCTTTTGGATGCAGTGGATGTGATAGGATGCAGTGGGTTGCAGTGGAATTCAATGTATGCAGTGAGATGCAGCTGGATGCAGTGGGATGCAGTGGGTTGTAGTGGGATTCAATATATGCAGTGGGATACAACGGGATGTAATAGGATGCAATAGGATGCAATGTAATGCAGTGGGATGCAGTGGATTCAGTGGGATGTGTGGGATGTGACGGGATTCAATGGGACGCAGTGGGATGCTACTGGATGTGGTGGGATGCAATGGGATACAGTGGGATGCTACTGAACGTGGTGGGTTGCAGTGGGATGTGGTGCTATGTGATGGAATGCAATGGGTCTCAGGGGATGCAATGGGATGCAGTGAATGCATTCTGATGCATTGAGATGTAGTGGGATGCGATAGGATGCATTGGATGTGGTGGGACGTGGTGGGATGTAATGGAATGCAATGCGATTCAATGGGATGCTATGGAATGCAGTGGAAGGTAGTGGGATGCTACTGGATGTGGTGGAATGCAGTAGAATGCCATGGGATGCAGTGGGATTCAAAGGGATGCAATGAGATGCAGCTGGATCAGTGGGATGCAATGGGACATTATGAGATGAGACACAATGCAATGGGACATTATGGGATGCAATAAGATGTAATGGGATGCAATGGGATGGAGTGGGAAGTGACAGGACACGATGGGATGTGGTGGGATGCAGTGGGATGCAATGGGAGGGTCATCATCAGCTCCTACCACTCCCCAGCCCCTCTCCATACCCCAGGGCTCCACAGTGGCACCAGAGGGGCCCCTTGTCCCAGTGTCACTGCGCAGCCACCCTGGTGCCAGGGGCTCCATGGCACATCCCGACCCAGCATTCCCAGTCATTATCCCTACTGCTTCAGCTCCGTGAGGTGCCGGTTGGTGCTGGCGGGTTTGTGATGCTTCCGGACAAGGGACGTTCACAACCCCAATGGAACAACCAGGAATACCAAGCGCGAGTCACCAGAACGCAACCAAAAATCCCCATTGAATTCCAGGCCTAAGGAATTCCAGTGGCTGCCCGGTAACCCAAAAGGACCAGGAAGCTCAAGCTGGGATTGGTGCAGCGGTTGCCACCACAGAGGGTTGCCAGGGTGCCAAGAGGTGCACAGGGAAGGCAATGACCCCCCCATTGCCAACCGGAGCTTGGGGGCACCTTGGCCAACAGGGAGACCCAATGGCCAACATGGAGACCCCGAAACAGGAAGCCAAGAGATGACCACGGCAGCCACCAGTGCCCCAACACCATTCTGGGAGCTACGGCACCATCCCTGCTCCGGGTGGGCAAACTGAGGCACGGTACCCGGCAAAGGAAGGGGGTGTCTCTCCCACCCAATGCATCCCGGTGCCATCCTGTGCCATGCTCCACACTCCCACTGTGCCCGTCCCCGGGAGGGGACAGAGGTGGCATGGCTGTAGGATGGACCCTTGGGTCATGGCAACGTGCTGGTGCCTGGATGCTCAGGGGATGCTCAAGGGTTGCTCAGGGGTTGTTAAGATGATGCTCAGGGGATGCTCATGGGATGCTGGGGGGATGCTCAGGGGATACTTAGGGGTTGCTATGGGGATGCTCGGGGTACCCTTTGGGAATGCTGTGGGGATGCTCCTCACCCACGGGCCGCAGCCTGCCCCTGTCCCTCAGAGCAGCTCCTGCCTCTCCCAGCTCGGCACCGCGCTCCGGTGAAGCTGCTGACGCAGCAGCTGGAGCCTCTCACTAAACCATCACAGCAACACAGAGATGTGGGCTACAGGGCTGGAAAACCGGGAATCATCTGGGAATAACCCCCTCGTGGGCTGCTTGGAGCCCTGGAGTTACCCTCACATGGGGTGAAGTCAGGTCCAGCCCCACAAGTGTGGGGTGGAGGGACAGGGACGTCACCACAAGCCGCACAGTGAGGATTTGGGACAGAGACCCATCCGTGATCCCTAGGCTCCCACTAGAGCCCTGATCCCCATTCTGGGATGCTCCAGGGGCTCCTGTATCCCTATGGATGTGTGTCCCACTCTGGTGGGTGCTGGGTACCAGTCTCCCCACTCCAAGCACTCATTAAGCCCCATCATCACCCAGTTATAACGATGGTGTCGCCGAGCCCCTGGAATGAATCTGGTATTCCAGGTAATGGAGTGTACATCCTGACTGCAGAGGTCACCCAAGGGAAGGAGCACGGAATAATTCCTGTCCTCTTCCCAACCAGGAGCTCCCAGTGGCACAGGGATGCCTTGGACACGGTGGTGCCAGGCAGCCGGTGGCATCGAACTGGCCGAGTGTCGCACCCCAGGGTCTGCACGGGCATGGGGACATGCGGTGCTCTGGATGCTGGTGATGGGGACATGGATGCTGGCAGCTGGATGCTGGCAGTGGAGACGTGGGACATGGGAACGTGGATGGTGCAGCATGGAATGGAATGGCATGGAACAAAATGGAATGGCATGCATGGAACGGCACAGCATGGCACGGCACAGAATGAAATGGGACAGCATAGGGGGGGATGCCATGGCACAGAATGGCACGGTATGGAATGGAATGGCACAGCATGGCATGGTATGGAATGGAACAAAACGGCATGGCACAGCACGGAACGGAATGACACAGAACTGCATGGCACGGGATGGAATGGCTGCAGCACAGGCAGTGGGAACGGCTCTGGCTGCACTGCTGCTGCCTGCATATTGCTGCAGTGCTGCAGCACCTGGGGATTGGGGGGCTGGAGTGGTCTGGGGGGGCTGCCAATAGGTTGGGGGGCTGCAGGGGGTCACAGGAGCTGGCAGGGGCTGGGGGGCTGGCAGGGGACAGTGTGGGCAGCGGCGCATCCCCATCAGCCAGGGCACAGGGGACATCTGGGGACCAATTCCCAGATACAGCACTGACGGGGGTGCAGGCAGGGAGGCTGGGGTGGGGGGGAGGCTGGAGCTGTAAGCCCCTCCACAGCTCCCCATAGGGCAGCCCCATGGCAGTGCTGCAGCCAGAGATGGACGGATGGAGGGATGGAGCAATGGGGGATGTCCCCATCACCCAGTTGCCATGGAAACCAAAGGGAATTCCCTTCCGGAGAGCCTCAGCGCCAAATCCCAGGACCCCCCCCACGCTGCACGAAAGCAGCAGGGATGCAGATAGGGATATCGTGCCCCTGCACCCCACAATGGAGCTGCCACCCCACTGTATACCCCAAAATACAGAGCTAACACCCCCCTGCACCCCAAGACGAAGCTGACATCCCCTTGCACCCCTGTACAGTGATACCACCCCCCATGCCCCAGTACAGAACTGCCACCCCCCAGCACCCCAACACAGAGCTGTCACCCCCCTGTTCAGCTGCCCCAGGCTCGGGGTGCTTGGCCTGGAGTCTGGGGGTCCCTCGTGCCCTGTTATGAGCCCAGCACCGTGCGTACCCACCCCGGCTCAGAGACAAGGATCTGGGGAATGTCCCTATGGGCCACTTGGGTCCCAGCCCCTTGCATGGGCTCCCCCAGCCCAGCTGCACCCCAAAACATGGAGCCAGCACTGAGCAGCTGCGGCTTTGTTCAAGTTCCAATCGGAATTCCATGTGCATCGGGGCCAGATGGGGAGAAACAACTGAGGGGGATGATGTGGGAAGGAGAAAGGCATCCGGGAAGGAGGATGCCTGTGCCACGCTGTGCCATCCACGGCCGGTTTGCTGTCACCAAGGGGCTCAGGAGCCCCTGGGGATGGCCACGATGGCAGAGGTGGGCAGGAGGAGGATGGGGATGCGCCGCGGGACATGCCAGGCCCTGGGAATCTCCGGGATGTGGTAAGGAAGCGCTGGGATGCGGGTCAGCACTTTGCAGCAGCCGCCTGCATGTGCGAGATGCTGAGGAGGGAGGGATGGAGCTGCCACGTGCAGCGCTGCGGCCCCGTGTCCTCGTGTCCCTGTGTCCCTGCAGCAACCAGCGAGTGCTGCTCCGGGAGGGTGAAGGATCCTACTGGTCCTGACCCCCCCCAGCAGCATTGCCCTGGCAGTGCAGCACATCTGCATCTGTGCCCACATCTGTATCTGCAACCACAGCTGCATCCATGCCCACATCTGCATCTGTGCCCACAACTGCATCCATGCCCACATCTGTATCTGCAACCACAGCTGCATCCGTGTTCACAACTGCATCCGCAGCACACCTGCATTCACAGCCACATCTGCACCTGTACCCACAACTGCATCCATCCACAGCTGCCTCTGCACCCCTGCCCAAATCTGTACCTGCAACCACATCTACATCCATGTCCACATCTGCATCAGTGCCTACATCTGCATCCACAGTCACATCTGCATCTGCAACCAGGTCCCCATCTGGGGTGTCATTAGTTCCCATTCCACTGGCACCCTGTCCCTGCCCTGGCTCCCCCATTCCCAACCCAGCTCCCCATTCCTTTTCCAGACCCCCATTCCACCCGTTTCCCATTCCTGCTCCATGCATCTGATGCACTTTTGCCGCACAATGCCTACATGTCCAGTGTGCACCTGCCCTGTGTTCACCCTGCATCTGCTCTGCAACCCCGCACAGCCACTGTGCATCCACCCTGCATCTGCCCTGCATCCACTGTGCATCCTCTGAGCATCCACTGTGTATCTGCTGTGCAACCCCACACAGCCACTATGCATGCCCCCTGCATCTGCCCTGCATCCATTGTGCATCTGCCCTGCATCCATTGTGTATCCTCTGAGCATCTGCCCCCCATCCACCCTGCATCCTCTGTGCATCTGCGACGCATCCACCATGCATGTGCCCTGCATTCGCTGTGCAACCACTGTGTATCTGCTGTGCGTCCACCCTGCATCTGCCTTCCATTCACCATATGTCCACCATGCATCTGCTGTGCATCCTCTGCACTTCTGCTGTGCAACCACCACACTTCTGCTGTGCAGCCACCACATGTCCAGTGTGCACCCACCCTGTGTCTGCTGCGCATCCTCCATGTGTCTGCCATGCAACCCCATACATCCACCCTGCATCTAGTGAGCATTCATTCTGCATCTGCCCTGCATCCACCATGCATCTCCCCTGCAACCACTGTGCATCTGCTGCGCTTCTGCTGTACAACCACCACACCACACGTCTGCTGTACATCTGACCTGCATCCACTGTGTATCCGCTGTGCATTCACCCTGCATCTGCCCCGCATCCATCATGTGTCCTCCATGCACCTGCCATAGTTGCACCCCAACCCCTGGCAGAGCCCCTGGGGTCCCTCCTCATCCTCAAGGCAGCTGCACCGCCTCCCCAGCTTCTGACTCCCCCGCTCCCCCATGCTGCATCCCTATATCTGCAGCATCGCTCCATGCGGATGCAGGCGCAGGAGTGGGAGATGTCCGGTGCAGCCCAGCCCAGCTCCCACTGCTGAGGTGTGGGTTCTGGATGGAGACGGGTCCCCAGTCAGCGCCCCCCAGTGCTCCCCAGTGCCCTCGGTGCTCCCAGTGTTCCTGGTGTGGGACAGCCCCAGCCCCACTGCATTCAGAGCAGAGCGCAGGGCTCAGCCTTGACACCAGAGAACGAGATAAAACAGACGTGAACATAAAATAATAGTCATAGAATATACAGAATAGAATAAATCAAATAATAAATAGAATGGAATGGAATAGGATAGAGCAGAATGGAATAAGCCAGAAAAAGAGAATAAAATTAAGGGGATAAAGAAAAGACAATAGAATAAAATAGGGAAAAACCAGAATAAAAGTTTTTAAATTATCTATTCTATTCAACACATAGAATAGATCAGGAAAAAATAGAATAAACCAAATTAGAATGAAATAAAGTAAAAAAGAGATTGAATATACCAGAATAGAATAGAAATAAAATAAATGCATAGGATAGGCTACTAAAAGAAAAATGGAATAAACCAGAATAGAACAAAATTAAAAAAATAAAATAAAATTAACAAGAAAATAGAAGAAAATAGTAAAATAATATAGTTCTTTTATTTAAAAATTGAACGGAATAGAGTAAAATACGATAGAGCAGGAGTGAAATTAAAAAAAAAAGGTTAAAGTAAAAAGAATAAAATCGAGTAAAATAATGAAAAAGTGAAAAAATTAAAAAATAAAGAAAAATAAAATAATAAATAAAATAAAATGGAGAAAAGGAATTCAATAGAATGAAATAGAATAAAAGAAAGTAAAATGAAATCAAAAGAAATAAATCAAACCCCAATGAAATCAATCAGCTCTCCTGGCACGGGTCCCCACCGCTGCCGGGAGAAGCCACCGCTGCCCTTCCCTGTATCTGCCCTCATCACAAACCCAGCTCTGGGCGATGCTCCCGGTGTCACCACTGCATGACACACTGTGTGACACCTGCGGGGACACGGCTCTCCAGGCACAGACACCCGCACCGCAGCACAACCCCGACACCAACCAACACCGGAGCCTCGGTGAGGAGAGCGCGCCCAGATCCAGCACCGGCATCACCGGAGGCTCCCCGTGCGCCGCGAGCCGGGTCCATGCGGCTTTTCCCTGTCACCACACACGAGCTGAGCCCAGGGACCAGGCGCTGTCCTGGCCCTTTGCTGGCAGCCCCTTGGCGAGGTCCATGTCCCACCAGAGCCATCAGCCCCCCACCGGTGCCGCATCCCGGCCACATCCCTACTGAGGTCCATGTCCCACCAGTGCCATCAGCCCCCCACCGGTGCCGCATCCTGGTCACATCCCTACTGAGGTCCACGTCCCACCGGTGCCACCAGCCTCTCAGCAGTGCCGCATCCCGGCCGCAGCCCTACCTCTCGTTGCAGCACCAGCTCCTTGGTGAAGTGCGTGGCCTCCTCGCTGAAGGGCTCCCCCTCCTGCACCAGCCCCGGCAGGTTCCTGGCTCCCCGCGGACACTCGATGCCTGCGGGAGGAAGAGGAGGGTGAGGGCATCAGTGGTCACGCAGAGGTGTCACCTCAAAGAGATGTGTCTGGGACGAAAGGGGACGGCGGAGCTCAGGTGGGACGCAAACAGCTGGTGACAGAGATGGGGACATGGGATGAGCTGGGGAAGAGCCAGCAGGGATGGGGATATGGGGATAAGAAGCAGAGGAGCCAGCAGAGATGGGGACATGGGGATAAGTGGAAGAGTGAGCAGGGATGAGGACATGGGATGAGCAGGGTTGGGGACATGAGGATAAGAAGCAGAGGAGCCAGCAGGGATGGGGACATGGGGATAAGAAGTGGAAGAGTCAGCAGGAATGAGGACATGGGATGAGCAGGGATGGGGACATGAGGATGAGCAAGGGACAAGCAAAGAGGGATGGGGACATGGGGAATAGCCAGCAGGGTTAAGGACATGGGGACAAGAGGGCAAGAGCCAGCAGGGAGAGGACATGGAATGAGCAGGGATGGGGACATGGGCAGGGGAAAAGCCAGCAGCAATGGTGACAATGGGGACGAGCCATCAGGGATGGGGACACAGTGACAAGGGCAGAGCCATCAGACCCTGCAGCCCCCCACCCCGGGCTCCCCACCGGCACCACGCTGCTGGCGGTGGCTCAGATTAAACCGCCACGTCCTGCATTATTCATTCTATTTTCCATAATTCCTTATTAATGAAGTGCTGGGAATTGCATGGAGCCCTGCCAGCAACCAGGGACACCGCAGCCCTGCTCCCTGCTGGCATCCCTGAGGATGAGGAAACAGGAAGCGAGCCGAGAGATTAACCATGTCCCCTCCAGGGAGCTCACCCCACTGCTGTGCGGTCCCCATCGTCCCTGTGTCACCCGTGATGGCAGCCCTGGCATGCTGAGCACCTTGGGGTGACTCCAGTGCACCCATCACTGGCAACTGAAGGGGTTCTGAGGGTCCTAGGGTCCCCCCACATCAGCACCTGGAGTATCGCAGGGCATTGGGAAGGGGCTCCCCACATCCCAGCTCTGCTCTAGCTCCCCATGAGACCCCACTGGGGTGATCCCATGGCAGCCTCGCTGAGGGTGCATAAACAAGGCCTAAATCCAGGTGGATGTGGCCCTGTCCCCATCCCTGTCACATCCCAGTCTCTGTCATATCCCATCCTCATCACTATCCCCACCCCTATTGCACCCCCAACCCTCTCCCTCTTGTAACCCCCATTCCCATCCCTGTCCCCATCTCTACTGTATCCCTATCCCCATTCCTATCACATCCCTATCCCTATCTCTGTCCCCGTCACATCCTCATCCTCATCTCTGTCCCTACTGCAACCCTATTCCTGTGTCATGTCCTCATCCTCATCCGTATGCCCATCCCTGCTGCATCCCCATCCCTATTGCATCCCCATTCCTGCTCCCATCATATCCCCACCCTCATCCATGTCCCCATCCCTACTGCAACCCAATCCCCATCCTCATCCCCATCCCTCTCCCTGTCATATCCCCATCCTCACCTCCATCTCTGTCACATCCCAGTCACCATTCCCATCCCTCCACCCAACCCATCCACCACTTCTCACCATCACCCCCACTCCCACTGCCAAGACTGGTGCTGGTGCCAGGAAAACCCCTTTTCCCTCTTTCCCACCACATCTCTGTGCCATCTCCAAGGGAATCTGGCTGGAATCTCACTGCCACGGCAGTGCCGGCAGCTGCCAGCCCTTACCCCTGCCTGCACAGCGCACCACCCCCCCCCCCCACCCCGGCTCCTTGGCATTGACATCCTCTGCCTGAAAACATGGAATATTTCTGGAAAGGCATCAAAACGTGCTGCAGGGAGAGCGAAATTCCTTAACGGAAACCCACAGCCCAGCATTGAACCACACGAGTGGCCAGAGAGCTGGGAAATTCCCCCCAAGTGGGACCACGCTGGAGCCCCCCACCCTGCCATGGCACATACAGGGTGATCCTGGGTAGATCCTGAGAGAGGGGACCCTTATCCATCCCAGGGGCTGTGGGATGAGCTTTGGATGCAGCGCCCTTGACCGGGATCCAGGCTGACACCAGCAGCACAGAGCCAACAGTCAGTGATGAGCAGGAGGAAGGAGCGGATGCATCTCCTCCTCCTCCTCCTCCTCCTGGAATGCTGGCACTGGGCGGGAATGGCTCTGGCACGGCACCACCAGTGCTGCGGCGAGGCCACAGCAGCCTTGTCTCCGGCAAGGAGCATCTCACTGCACTGGGAAGGGGGACTGGGAGCCAGCGCTGCCAAGAGCATCTTCCCTTCCTCCTCCCTCTCCTCCTCCTCCTCCTGCACGGAGCAAGCAGGGGCTGGGGGAAGGGTTATGCACCACAGCAGTGATTTATTCCCAAAGAATAGCGCAGCAGCCGCTCCGGATCCCTCAATCTGCTCTGATCTTCCCAAACCCACACGAGGGAAGATTGGATTTGGGAACGGGAAACCTGAAAAGGCTGGGATGAGGATGCTCAGCCCCGGGAAGGCGCTTGGCAAAGTTACCAGCACTTCAACGATGAGACAGAACCGGAGCCGTGGCTCTGCTGCTCTTCCTAGGAAGCTGCCATGGATTAATGTGCACAATGAGGGATGCGGCTGCCACTGCTCCCTCCTGGGATCCCGGAAGAATTCCGCCGCAAATCACTTTGGTTAAATGCTTTTTCCCGAGCGCAGAGACCCGCAGCCAGTGGGCATGGAGGAGGTGGCTGCTGGGGATCCGGAGGATGCTTCGATCCTAGCCCCATTCCTGCAGGGATGGAGGTTGAGGGGTGGGGGTGAGCATCCCACAGCACCCTGGGGTATCCTGCAGCATCCCTGGGGTATCTAAGCCTCAGCATCCCAGGATAACCCGCAACATCCTGGGGCATCTTGCGGCATCACTGGGGTATCCTGCAGCATTCCAGGATATCCTACAGCACCCTGGGGCATCCCACAGTATCCCTGGGGTACTTATGCTGCAGCATCTCAGGATAACCCACAGCATCTTGAGGCATTCTGCAGCATCCCAGGATGTCCCGCAGCATCCCTGGGGCATCCTGCAGCATCCCACTCATTCTGCAGCATCCCAGTATATTCCACAGTATCCCTGGGGCATCCCGCAGCATCCCAGGATATCCCACATCTCTGGGGCATCCTGCACCATCCCAAGACATCGTGCAGCATCCCAGAATATCCTATAGCATCCCTGGGACATCCCACAGCATCCCACTCATCCTGCAACATCTCTGACGCATCCCACAGCATCACTGGGGTATTTATCCTGCAGCATCCCAGGATATCTCACAGGATCTCTGGGGCACCCTACACCACCCTGGGGTATCCTGCATCATCCCAGCATTCCAGGATGTCCACAATCAGATTTAACCATCACCCCTGGAGCAGGGACTTTTCCAGCCCTAATTCCTAGGCTCTGAACCGCTTTCCCCCCTCTTTGCTGTGCCATAACCACAACCAGCACAGGGAGCAGGGATAAGACCGCGCCTGCCACCGCTATCCAGGAGGATTTATGGATCTGGGTAGAAATAGAGGAGGTGGGAGGAGAGGAGCTGCATCCAAGACCGGAATGCCGAGGACCAGTGCCAGATCCCGAAGCCGAACCCCAGCCACGCGATGCGATTCACTGCTGCAGCACCAGACCAAAGGCTTCGGGGTGGATCCCGCCAGGATGCCGGAGGGGTTCCCATCGTTATTCCCTCCTTTCCCGGGCTCCGAGTCGTGATGGGAACTCGGCTGCTGCCGCAGAGCCCGTGTGGGAGCGTGGCGTATTTTTAACCATGAATCCCGACCAAAATAGAGGCTGTTGGGAAGAGGGAATCAGCCGGGAGCAGGGAGGGGGCCAGACAGAGCCAACTCCTGCCAATCCAGCCTCCAGTGGGGGGAATGCGGGAGACCCCCTCCCTTCTCCATCACTGTGTCCTGAGCTTGGATCCAAATGAAAATCACTGTAAAAGTACATCAATTCCTGAATTATGGAATGGTTTGGGTGGAAAGGACCTTAAAGTTCCTCCAGTTCCAACCCCTGCCACGGGCAGGGACCCCTTCCACTAGAGCAGGTTGCTCCAAGCCCCTGTGTCCAACCTGGCCTTGAACAATGCCAGGGATGGGAATCCCAAAGTCCTTCTCCTCAGGCTGCTCCATCCCATCTCCTCCCAACCTATGTATGTCCTTGGAATTGCCCCATCCCATGTGCAGGACCTTGCCCTTGTTGAGCTCCATGAGGTTCACATGGTTACACCTCTCCAGGTCCCTCTGGATCCATCTGGATCCTTCCCTCCACCGTGTCAATCCCACCACGCAGCTCCGTGTCGGCATCAGGCTGTGCAGAGTCTCTCCAGGGAAGTGGTACCCGGGCTGGAATCAGCTTCTCTCTATTTGCACATATTTATAGCTCTCCAATGTGTATATTTTAGCTGGAAAGACGGGATGAGGCTCCCTTGGGAGCATCCCTGAAGTCACATTTCCAAAGGACCTGTCTTCTCTTGATGATGCTCATTTCCATTTGATACAGATATATATAAAAGACAGTCATAAAACATGGATATTCATCATACTGCTGGCTCTGAGCGATGGGCGATGGCATCAGAGGAGGGTTTGGGAGGCACCAGCGCCCCTGGTGATGCTCCCCTTCTTGCTGGGACCCCCAAAATGGTCCCAAAATGGGAATCCCTATAACCAGGACCCCCTGTTCCATTAGGGACCTGCACCAGTGTTTGCAGTGGGTGCTCCAGGAGCCCTCAACTCCCCCACCCAGGACATGGGTGCTGTATTGGGGCTAATGTTGGATGGGAGCTGGGGGGAGCCAAGGGGCCCCCCCAAAATGCAGTGACCATGGGAAATGGGAGTGAGCAGAGGCTGGGAAGAGGGATGGAGGCTTGGGGGATGTTCTGGCAGCTCCATGTAGGGTGATGGACCTGGGGTGTCATGCAGCAGGACCATGGAGTAGGGACCCACACAAAAGAGAACGATGGAGCAGGACCATGAAGCAAGGACCATCATGGAGCAGGACCATGGAGCAGGGACCCCCGTGGAGCAGGGCATGCTATGAAGCAGGGACCGGTATGGAGAAGGACCATGAAGCGGGGATACACATGGAGCAGGGACCCTTATGGAGCAGAACCATGGATCAGAACCACAGAGAAAGGACCCCCACCGAGCAGGAATATGGAGCAGGGACCTCAACTGAGGATGACCACAGAGCAGGGTACCCCAGGGAGCAGGGTCCTGAGCAGGAATATGGAGCAGGACCATGGAGGAGGGACAACCATAGAGCTGGACCGCAGAGCAGGAACCCTATGGAGTATGTGGCTCATTAGAGGCAGAGCTGCTACAATAACCATCCACTGGGCTGCATGCATCCCAAAACCTTCATCCCATGGGAAGAAGCCACCCTGACCTCCCCCAGGGCTGCATCCACAGGATGCCAGGCTTTTGCCTTGAAGTTTGCTGCAACTGGGGTGGGATCACAAGGATAAGGAGGGGATGGGGCAGATGCATCAAGCTCAGTGGCATCGGCCATGCCAGAAGGCAGGAATGAGCCACATCCCAGGAATACCCACAGCGGTGGCTGCGTGGGGTCTGTGGCAGGGGAAGGCAGAAGGGGGGTGTCAGCAGCTGCGCTCCCTGGCAGTTACCTGCCTTTCTAGCCTGTAATTAAAGTCAGCAGCTTGATTAGAGCCTCAGCTGGGGCAGGACTTCCCGGAGGAGAGCTGGGGGGAGCGGGTGAGGGAATGGGAGCAGGAATGGGAGCAGGCGTGGGAGCTGGTGAGGGGGGTCAGAAGGGAGCAGGATGGTTTGATGCAGGACCCAAGAAGTGTCTCCAGCAGCACCATTAGTGCAGATCAGCATGCTGTGGTGCTGGGATGTGCAACTCAGGATGCTCCTGAGCAACTCAGAATGGTCCTAAGCAATGCAGGATGATCCTGTGCAACATGGGATGCCCCTGAGCAATGCAGAATGACTTGGTGCAATGCAGGATGCTCCTGTGTGATGCAGGATGATTCTATGCAATGCAAGATGATCCTGTGCAACTTGGGATGCTCCTGTGCAATAGAGGATGTTCCTATATGACATGGGATGAGCCTGGACAATGTAGGATGCTCCTGTGCACTGCGGGATGACCCAGTGCAAGACAGGATCAAGTGCAAGACATGTGCATTGGAGGATGTTCCTGTGCAACATGGGATGCTCCTGAGCTATACATAAGGATCCCATGCACTGCAGGACGATCCCATGCACTGCAGGACACCCTGTGCCATGCCACATGCTCCTGTGCAATGCAGAATGATCCTGTACAACATGGGATGATCCTGGAGAATGCAGAATGCTCCTGAGCAATGCAGGATCCTCCTGCGCCATGCAGGATGATCCCATGCAATGCATGATGCTCCTGAGGAATGCAGGATGCCCTGTGCAATGCCACCCCCTGGCTCTCCGCAGGCAGCCTGGCCTGGGGAGGTTTTATCCCCACTTTGGGAACTTTTGGGAGCAGATCAGCCCCTGGGAGCAGGCGACAGCCAGTCGGTCTCCACAGCAACAGGGATTAAATATAACTCGCAGTGAGTGCGTTCCCTGGAGCCATCCAGTTCCAGGCTGCCCTCCCCTTGCCTTTAAAAACACCCTACCAAGCGGAGAGGCCGAGCTGGAGCCTCCTGGATCCATCAGGATCCATCAGGATCTGTGGACACTGGTATACTTAACCACTGGTACCCAGGGGGAACAGCAAGAGTTTGTTCATCCCACCATGGGAAGGGGATTCATTGGCTGCTGATGCTGTGGAGGTCCCACGGGATCCAGGATACAGGAGATGTACCACGAGCATCCCACCAGTGAGGAAGAGGACGGCTGACGTCGGCAGCACCAGGATCTGTGACTGCTCCTTCCCAGCTCCCATCAAATGGCCACTCAATCACCCCGGAATGGAGCAAATCCCATCCCAACCGAACACAGGGCCTGGAATCCAGGAACAGCATCTCCCCACGCCGGATCGAACAGGATGCTGCTCCCAGCCCAGGGAGCACTCGCAGGAGCCGTCAGGATTCCCCCAGCCCAGCCCCAGCGGCAGCCTTTGGAAGCAGAAGTATTTCAGGATCCCTGAATTCCTCCTCCCGAGCACGTGGGAGTTCTATCGCCTCCAAATCCGACCGTCTCCGGCGCAGGAGTGGGGAGGCTCCTTCCCTCCGTCGCTCACAGCTGACTTTAGGAATGGTTAATTATAAATAAGGCTGTGTCACTATTTATATGCACAAGCACAAGGAGAAGGACAGGTTTAGGACACGATTCCCACATGGCAGGAGCCAGCCTGGGAATGATCCTATCGGCTGTGGTGAGAGCATCGCTGCAGGGTGGCGACGGTGATGGTCACCGGTGGGATTCCAGGTCGCTGGATGGATATTCCTTCAGTGGGAGCAGCAGGAGCTGCTGCTGAGGGAAACCTCTGTGGTTTTATCCCTCTTCCAGGGTCTATTTTTATGCTTATGGAATTGTTCATAACGGAGCTGTGAACGATCCGTGTGTGGGGTCATCATTTAGACACCCTCATTGCCATAGAAACAGGAGCAAGAGATGAGCCGCCCCAAATCCGCCCCCATCGAGGCATCTGGCAGTGCCAGAGCTTGGGAATGGGCTTTCCCATCCTTGTGTCACGGGTCACCGTCACTGTGACCCACTACAACACCTTCAAACACCCGGGGTCACGATGCTGCTGCCAGGATTGGCTCCAAGGCAAAGCCTTGGTTGAAATGGGCACCACGAGTGGGATTGGTATGGGGGAGAATACTTCTGTTTTTGTAGGACCTACTAAAATGACTGCTGGGTGCACACAGGGATGAGCAACTCCCTCCCATGATGCGATGCAGCCGGCGCGGAGCATCCCCTTGTACCTCCATCATCCCCAGGGTCATAGAATCAGGGAATCAAAGACTGGTTTGGGTGGGAAGGGATCTTAGAGACCATCTAATTCCAACCCAAAGGGACACCTTCCACTAGAGCAGGCTGCTCCAAGCCCTGTCCAGCCTGGCCTTGAACCCTGCCAGGGATGGGGCAGCCATTGACCGCTCTGGTCATCTCTACTTAGTGCCCTCCAGCCCCATTAACCCCCAACCCAGGCCAACCAGCTTTAACTTCATCATAGCCTTATGGGGTGACCAAGGACCCTGCACCCAGTGGGGTGAGGACCCCCCCAGCACGGTTGGGGGCTCACCTGCGAGGAGAAAGGTGATGAGGCAGGTTTCCTTTGGCATGAAGAGCTTCAGCCTGGAGCCACTGAACACGTATTCCACCACGGCCTCGGAGCGGCCGGCACGCTGCAGGAAGGGCAGGAACTGCTTCGCCTTCTGGGTGTCCTGGATGAGGGAAAAATGGGGGTCAGGGTGGGGGGGTGCAATGTTTTGGGGTCGCCAACCACCTTCTTTGATGTGCAGGGACCCACCAGCACCCTAATATCCCATGGGATGGGGGCAGTGCATGGAGTGGCCTCGCCTGCTCTGTGCTAGAGGGATGCAGGATGTGGGCAGGGATCCGACTCTTCCCAGCTGGCCCGTGCACCCCCCGCCTCCCAGCTCTTTGTTTTCTTAATCTAATCAAATCAGGCCTGTACAGTGATTACTGCTAATTGTAGCCCTCATTAGCAGCTCCTGGCTGGATTTGCATAGCCCTGAGTGGTTAACACCAGGAGTGGGGCTGCTCCTCGCGTGCAGGTTGCACTTACAAGTGTTGTATGAGCTCCTCGGCTGCGCATCTGCTACAGAGAAACCCTCCCGGGCACAACGCACGTGGTGGAGAGAGATTCCACACTGGACAGGGATGTGAGCCTCATGCAGCCCAGCAAGGGCAAGGTCCTGCACTGGGTCAGGGCGATCCCAGCACAAACACAGGCTGGGGGAGATGGGATGGAGCAGCCTGAGGAGGACGACTTGGGAGTCTCCATCCCTGGCAGTGTTCAAGGCCAGGTTGGACACAGGGGCTTGGAGCAACCTGCTCTAGTGGAAGGTGTCCCTGCTCGTGGCAGCAGGGTGGAACTGGAGGAGCTTTAAGGTCCCTTCAACCTAAACCATTCCAGGATTCCATGATCCCACCTCAGGTGGCCATAGGGATGGGTGGTGCAGAACTTGCTGCTGCCACATCCAGCCTTTGGCTATGTGCTAAGGACCCATGGAGAGATATCCTTCACCACTGGCACCAGTTCCTGCTCCAGGGCTCTCTGGTGGTATGAACAAGCCAAGCATCCCACACCAGGGCACCAGGAATGCAGCAGAGCACCAGCTCCACAGTGGGCCCGTGCAGGAGCAGGTCCTGGATGAGGATGATCCCAACCCATTCCATGTATCCCATCTCCAGCACCGCTCAGTGCTGGGCAGGATTCATCCCTGCCACTAAGTTCAGGTTTCTTCCATCATCCCTGGAGAGAAAGAGGCACTTTCATCCCTACTTCATCCACCCACCTTTGGGGTGCAAACCCCCTGTACCCTTCACTCCATGCTTTTTGGGACTCCCCGCTTCACAACAGACCAGCACATCCCACCAGCTCTGCCTGCTCCGCTCCCTGCCTGCACATCCTGCCCAGGTGCTATCACCTCCATTACTGTTGTTCTAACATTCCCAGAGTTTAATTAGGTGGGAATTAAAGGAAAACTATGCACAGCTAGAGCAGGGAAGAACAAACCCCCCATCCTGACTCCACTTCTATGTGAAGCTCTGCCAATTATGCAGAATTATTCAAGGACTCCTCACAAGGACAGCAGAATTTCCAGTGCCTGACTGTGCTCCCATTCCAGAGCACATGCAAATGGAATCATGAAATCATGGAAACATGGAACGACAGAATCCTGGAATCAACCAGGCTGGAAAAGCCCTTTCAGCTCCTCCAGTCCAACCGCTCCCAGCACTGCCAAGGCCACCACTGACCCACGGCACTGAGGCCTCGGCTACACGGTGTGTGAGCACTTGCAGGGACGCTGACTCCAGCCCTGCCCTGGGCAGCCTCTTCCAGTGCCTGAGCACCCTTTGGGGAAGGAATTGGCCCTCAGCTCCATCTGAACCTGCCCTGGTGCAGCTTGAGGCCGTTTCATCTTGTCCCATCCCCTGTTCCCTGGGAGCAGAGCCCAGCCCCTCCTGGCTCCATCCTCCTCTCAGGCAGCTGTCGGGAGCGATCAGGTCCCCCCTGAGCCTTCTCTTCTCCAGACTGACCCCCCCAGGTCCCTCAGCCGTTCCCCATCACACTTGTGCTCCAGGCCCTGCACCAGCTCCGCTGCCCTTCTCTGGCCCCACTCCAGCATCCAGAGAAGGAGAAGCGGTCCAGCATGGATTTGGATTGTTCATTTCTTGTTCTCTATATTTTGTGGATGTTTTTTCTTGTCCACAAGCCCCGCACCGCATCGTGGGTCCATGTGAAGAAGGACCTTCCCTTTTCAGCTCCCAGCCTGCACGAAGAGCAGGGATGGGAATGGGAGGATTGGGGTGTTTGAGAGGAGCAGGATGCTTCAAGGGCACCTCAGTGTGCCCAGGCCCAGCACCCCACAGGAAGGGAGGGCTAAGGGGCTGTGGATGCAGCTCTGGGGCAGAAGCACAAGAGGGACATGGAGACACTGTAAGGGCTGCAGCAGCCCTGCTCTGGAGCCAGGCTGAGAGAGCTGGGCTGGGTCAGCCTGGAGAAGAGAAGGCTCCTGAAGGGGAGACCTTAGAGCAGCTCCAGTGCCTAAAAGGGCTCCAGGAAACCTGGAGAGGGGCTTTGGGCAAGGGCCTGTAGGGACAGGCCAAGGGCAATGGCTTTAACCTGCCAGAGGGGAGACTGAGATGAGCTCTTAGGCAGAAGCTCTTCCCTGTGAGGGTGCTGAGGCGCTGGCACAGGGTGCCCAGTGGAGCTGTGGCTGCCCCATCTCTGGCAGTGTTCAAGGCCAGGTTGGACACAGGGGCTTGGAGCAAGCTGCTCTAGAGTAAGGTGTCCCTGCCTGTGCAGGGGTTGGAGCTGGATGAGCTTTAAGGTCCCTTCCAACACAAACCATTCCATGGTTCTATAATTAAAAGCAGGGCAGAGGCTGGTCCAGGCAGGAGCTGGGGTGCCCAGGACAGAGCTCCATCCCTCCCAGGGACACAAAGGACCTTCTCAAGAGCTGGGGCATCAAGCCCAATATGGAGACATGGACACAGCCTCACTGCTGGTCTATGAACGTATCCACCACAGCACCACGGGCTCCCCTTCAACTCCAACTCTGGGGTGACACCAACATGAGGCACACACTGAGACCTCCCAATGCCCCCCAGAGAGGAAAAATCTCATCTCCCCCTGGCTCCTTGGGACGAGCACATCCCGCATGGAATGAGCAGTACCACGGGCCATGAGAAGCACCAGCACCCAGCACCTCCCCTCACTCCTCATCCCACCAGCGCGGTCCTTACCCCGGAGATGTCGGCCACCCGGTGAATGGGCACCTCCTTCTTGCTGTGCAGCCCTTTGCCGTTCTTGATGGCCCTGCAAAAGAGAGGAGGCACCGGGCATCAGCACCCACTGAGGGGCTGGAAGCACCTCCAGGTTGGTGTTGCCTCCATCCCTGGGAAGAACACCCAACTCGCTAGCTTCTAATCCCAGTTACCGGCCTTTGGCACATCACGCGAGCCCAGCATGAGCCTGATCAGAGGGACCTCTTGTCCCCATTCCCAAATTAAATGGCTGTGTTCCACATGCAACGGAAGGGATGAACAGGAAGGTGCAAAATTAAGACATGCTTGTTTTAGTGCTTCCTCACACAAAGTGTTTTCAATGTAAAACAGGGGCCAACACTCCAACCGGAATGGAAAGATGTTCCTTCCAGGATAAAACAATACAGACACGATCAACCATGGAATACCATCCATGGGAGGCACCTCATGGATGAAAAATGAGCTCGTGCATCAGAGCTGATGCTGGATTGTAGAATCCCAGACTGGTTTGGGTTGGAAGGGACCTTAAAGCTCCTCCAGTTCCAACCCCCTGCTACAGGCAGGGACAGCTTCCACCAGAGCAGGTTGCTCCAAGCCCCTGTGTCCAACCTGGCCTTGAACACTGCCAGGGATGGGAAACCCCAAGTCCTTCTCCTCAGGATGCTCCGTCCCATCTCCCCAACCTGCAGCTGTGCCTGGATTTGCCCCATCCCATACGCAGGACCTTGTCCTCAGCCTTGTTGAACTCCATGAGGTTCACACATTCCCACCCCCCCGGGTCCCTCTGGATCCCATCCTTTCCCTCCAGTGTGTCACTGTACCACACAGCTCCATGTCATCACAAACTTGCTGAGGGTGCTCAATCCCAGTATTCATGTCACAACAGGGATATTGAACAGGATCATTCCCAACACCGACCCCTGAGGAATTCACCCCTTCCCTATTGGCACAGCCCTGGCTGCTGGTCCTCAAGCTCATGTATAAGCTGGAAATGAATCTCCTCTTTTCCAAGCCTCCCTAACAGCATCTCGCAGGTGAGAGGCAGGAATTTGTTCAGGTTGGACTGTGATGATCACCAGAACACAAGGGGAGGAATTCAAAGCCCCTCTGTGCCTTTGTAGAGTAATCGATTTGCTGAGCTGCATCATTCCAGGAGCTGTTCCTGGAGAAGCCAACCTGTGCAATCAGCACAGGGATTTCTTCCTTCTCCTTCACCCTCCTTTGAGACGCTCCTTCACACCCAGGGACAAGTGGCTTGGTCAGAAATAGCTTTTTTTCCACCAGGAAATTAGCTCTTCCCCCAGGATAAGAAGAAAGACGAAGTTAACCAAGTGCCAGGACACAGCAAGGGCAGGCAGGGAGTCGCATCCTTGTGCCGCAAACCTGCAGGGATGTGGGAGATGTGATGGTTCTCCCAGGAGAAGAGCACCCCATGCATGGGACTGCCATGGGGATATAGGAAAAGGCCCCTTTTCCTGGAAGATGGGTGGGCAGAGATGCTGGAAGGGCTCAGGGTTGATGCCTGCAGCAGGGCAGAAGCACATGGTGCTGGAACAGCCCCTGGATGGGAAGTGAGGCTGGGGGATGCAGAAGGGACATGCACCCACTCCAAGAGAACCTAGTGGGATGGGAAAATGAATCACCCCATTCCTAAAATACCCTATGGAGCAGGCAGCTTGGTCCAAGGAGCTGGGAATGTCAAAAGGATTTTGAACTGCAGCTCCATGGTCAGATACATCTGAGCATCCCAATGGCTGGGGACATTCGAGCATCCCAATGGCTGGGGGACATCACAGCATCCCCATGTTCAGGGACATCCGAGCATCCCCATGTTTGGAACATCCGAGCATCCCTATGTTCAGGACATCTGAGCACCCCAACGTTTGGGTACATCCAATCTCAAACCCTTCCCACATGCAGAGCATGGCTGCAGGCTCCACGCACCACATCCAGCCTCGAGTATCCCAGCGCCTGGCTCCACCCCGGCGCTGCTGATTTAATTCCAGTCACATCCACTTCCTACAAGGCACAATGAGGCCCCGAGCATCCCGCAGGCCTGCGAACCCAGCCTCGAGGGGCTGTGGAGCGGGAAGAGGGAGCTCCAGGAGCCCCTGTCTCCCCTTCCCCCTCCGCGGCGGGGCTCGCAGCGGAGCTGAGCACAGTCTTGCACAGCGGGGCTGGCAGGAACCACGCTGCAGCCCCCTCAAAGCTGCTCTCCCCGGCTGCCGGCGCCGCTCCACCAGCTCCTGCCAAAGCTGCTGCCGGGGAGGAGCCGAGATCCCAGCACCGGAGCCGGGCAGCGCCCACGGGGACACAGGAGAGTGGGGGGGCACGGGGTGGGTGGCAGCTCAGTGGAGGGAGCTGAGATGGGAGAGGGAAGGGACCCCATTGCCACTGCAGGCGTCGGGGGGACACAGGCTGAAGGATGGGAAGCTGTGGCTGCCCCATCCCTGGCAGTGCTCAAGGCCAGGCTGGACACAGGGGCTTGGAGCAACCTGGTCTAGTGGAAGGTGTCCCTGCCTGTGGCAGGGGTTGGAACTGGATGGGCTTTAAGGTCCCTTCCAGCCCAAACGAGTCTGGGGTTCTTTGACACAGGGACACTGCTCTCCGTGGGGCAGGGACCCAGCTCTGGCACAGGGGACATTGCAAATGGGGTTGGGTGATGAGACCACCTCCTGTGGGGAGATGGAACACGCACGCCTGGACCACACAAAGATGGATCACACATGCCTGGACTCTGCACGCTTGGACCATGCAACCTTAAGTGTGCACATCTGGACCACGCACAGCTGGATCACACATGTCTGAACCATACATGCCTAGATCGTGTTCACCTGTACTGTGCACATCTGGACTGTGCATGCCTGCACTATGCACAGCCCATTTGTGACTGGGTCGTGCACAGCTGGATCACACGTGCCTAGACCATGATGCACGCCTGGGCCACGCGGCCTCCACTGTCCACATCTGGAGCACACACATCTGGGGCACCAAACCCAGGACAGCGACTCGGCAAGACAGGACTTTCCCTTTCACTCCCACCCCAGCAGCATCCGGCTGCGGCACCAACCCAGCCGGCCCCAACACATCCCTGCGCAGCCATGCAGTGCAGGTGCAGGCGGTACAGGCAGCACAGGCAGCAGCCCTTGCTGCTCCTGCAGCTGCAGAGGACAAGGCAGGCAGCACGGCCCTGCCTGCATCAGCACTTCTGCTGCCCCTGCCGAGGATGCGGGAAGCAGCCACACGCATTTTTCTCCCCACGACAACCTCAACCTAATTACAAGAGGCTGGAATGTGTCTTGATCCCTTTGGATCAGCTCGGACGTCACAGGGTTTAATGCAATTATCCCTCCTCCACCAGCCAGGCCCAGTAGGAAGAGCTGCGGCAGCGCTTTGCCGGGCTCAGCACCCCCAGGAGCAGAGTGGGGCCCCTTGAACCCCGGCATGATGCAGGCAATGAGCCGTGAAATTCCCAACAACCTCCCTCCCGGCAGCTCCGGCATTAATATGGAAAACCCACCACGCAGTTTGCCACTGAGTCATGGCGCGCCTGGGCCCCCGTCTGCAGCACCAGCACCGTGCCGGAGGCACGGAGGAGGCTGGGTGGTGGTGGGAATGGGCAGACTGGGATCGGTTTGGATGCTGGAAGGGTTAATGGGGGCCCTGGAATTCTGGCAAAGCCAGGAGGGGAAAGGATGCTGACTGCAAACAGGAGGGATGCAGACAGGGAGGCTACCCACAGCCGTGGGGATAGATAGATGGGCAGGGATCCTGTGGGGATGGGGACGGGGATGGGATGGGGATGAGGATAAGATGGGATGAGATAGGGATAGGATGGGAAGGGATATGGGTGGGGTGGGATGGGGACAGGGTGGGGATGAGGATGAGGATGGGATGAGGATGGGGTGCCAATGGGAGGGGGATGGGATAGCATGGCATGGCATAGCATGGCACGACATGGCATGGCATGAGGATGGGATGCAAATGGGGATGGGATGCGAGGGGGGTTGGGATGGAGTTGTGATGGGATGAAATGGGCATGGGAGTAGGATAGTATGGCATGGCATGACATGGCATGGGGATGGGGGTGAGGATGAGGATAAGGATGGGATGGCATGGGATGGGGATGGGATGAAAAGGGGATGGGATGGCATGGGATGGGGATGGGATGAAAAGGGGATGGGGATGGGTTAGCATGGCAGGGCATGGCATGGGGATGAGACAACATGGGATGGGATGGACATGATACAGCTCTGCTCCTCCCTATGAGACCCGGGCACCCCAGAGCCATGGGGAGAGCCCCCCGCACACCCAGGGCACCTACCGGGCCTCAGCTGCAAGGAGCTCGTCGTAGTGAGAGGATCTTTGGTCGTCGTCTTGCCGGTAGCGGATGACGGTGGCCAGGCCTTTGCTCACCAGCGCTTCCGCAATGTTGCTGCAAGAGAGGAGAGCCAGGGCTCAGCACCAGGGTGGGGGTGCACCCATGGGAAAGGGATGGGATCCAGAGGGAGCTGGGGCCATGTGAGCCCCATGGAGCTCAACATGGGCAAGGTCCTTCACCTGGGTCAGGACAATCCCAGCACAGACACAGGCTGGGGGAGATGGGATGGAGCAGCCTGAGGAGAAGGACTTGGGGGTTCCCATCCCTGGCAGTGTTCAAGGCCAGGTTGGACACAGGGGCTTGGAGCAACCTGCTCTAGGGGAAGGTGTCCCTGCCCGTGGCAGCAGGGTGGAACTGGAGGAGCTTTAACGCCCCTTCCAACACAAACCATTCCATGATCCTATGATTCCATCTGCCCCAGCATCCACCACAGCTGGACCCTGTGCATCGCATCGGACCTTGACACCAGAGGGGGGATCAGACCTGCTGTGGGGTGGAACAGGAGAAACCCCATCCTGCTTCACACCACTGACCAGGGGAAGGTGCTTGGAGCAACATCTGACATTCAACGGGCATATCCAAGGGGTCCCTGTGTGACTGTGCAGAAGCAGCACCCCGAAAACCCCCTTCCCAGCCCCAAATCCAATTGGATCATCACTCCTGGAACCATGGAAACCTGCTCCTTGCTTTTACCTTCCTCTCGCTTGCCCTAAGCCCCCATCAGAGAGGGGAGCTGGGTGATGCCACCAAGCTCGGGGCTGGCTGCCAAGAGGCACCGCGATGAAACGGCTGCTATTACCCTGTGCTGCTTGAGACAAATCCCCACATTCCCCTTGGCTGAGCACATCTGTAATTCTCCTCCAATTACACAGGCAGGGCATGGACCACTAATTCACCGCTTATAAAAAAGAGAGGAGCATCTATATAAATAGATATGATATGGATAAGGGGGAAGCTGATCCGTTCGGAAGCGCCGGGAGCATCCCCCTGCCAGGAGAGGGGGAAGGGGAAAGTCATCACTGGGAGCTGAAAATAGGTCTCGCCTCGGAGCAGGGGGAAGAAAAGCAAAGCTGCAAGGTTTGTAAATGAGGGAATAAGCTGCAGCAGGAGGAGCTGCAGTGGTAAATGCCAAGCAACCAGGAATAAGCACCTACAGCTATTTTGGGAATGAACAGGAGGTTGTGGAAGGGGGAGGTGAGCACAGGGCTGGTGGCATCACCCCCAGCACCACGATCTGACCCCAGTGGGGATGTCGTGGTTTGGGGTTGGGTGTGAGGCTCCATCCCTGTATCCTCAGCACCTTGGTGTATGCAGCGGGGGAGAGGTGAAAACAACAAGGATGAGCTGTGGGATGCCAACCCCCTAAGGGGGTGACTATGGACTGCTCATCAGGGACTGCAGGGATAGGAGAAGGGGGACTGGGTTCAGACTGAAACAAGGGAGATTTAGGTTGGATATAAGGAAGTTCTTCCCTGTGAGGGTGCTGAGGCGCTGGCACAGGGTGCCCAGAGAAGCTGTGGCTGCCCCATCCCTGGCAGTGTTCATGGCTGGGTTGGACGGGGCTTGGAGCAACCTGCTCTAGAGGAAGGTGTCCCTGCGCGTGGCAGAGGATGGAACTGGAGGAGCTTTAAGGTCCCTTCCAAACCATTCCATGATTCTATTATTCTATGAGTATGGAGGAGAGAGGCAAAGATGGGCAGATCTGCAAGAGGTGCCCGGTGAGCAAAAGGTGCTGTTAGGCTCGCGGTGCTGCACCCAGAAATACCACCTCCATCCCATTCCCCACGTCCAGGAGCTGCTGCTGCATCCCTGGAGCTACGCATCTGTGACACATTCCCCACTGCAACGTGATGGGCTCCTTCCCATCATATCCCACCTAAGCACGGGCATGGGATACCCCTTGTGTCCCACATCCCCATCTGTGGCTTGGGAACAGGCAGCAGCTCTCCAGCCCTGATGGGATTCCCATCCTCACACTGGATCAGGGCTGGGTATCCCATCAACCCCCCCTCAGTTTGCATCCTCCGGAGGAAGCAGCTTCATCCTCATCAAAGCCCCATTCCGGGGAAGGGAGCAAGCGGGGCGGGATATGGGAAGAGCAAAAGGAGATTAAAACCCACCATGGGAAGCATCAGGAACCAATTGTGCTCCAAGAGCTCCGTCTGCTCGCTGAAGGGAGCGTTTTATTCTGCCCCCAGCACTCGTGAAGTGCTGTAATCCCGTTGCCACCTCGTTTGATGGCTTCATTTATTCTGCAATATCATGGTTATGGCTTTTATAAGACAAGGAAAATTGCCAGCATTCGCTCCCACCGCGCTGCTGGGTCCTAAAGCAGCTGGGATGGGCTTGGGATGTGCATAGGGAATGTTTGATTCCCAATGGGCTCTGCAAGAGGGGATGCTCCCATGGCTGGTGGGGACTGGGAACAAATGGGAGGTGCTGGGCAGCCACAGGGATGATGCAGTGTCCGGATGCCTCTGTTTCCCTGCTCTGAAAGGTCATGATCCTGCACAGCTCCAGCACCGGGCACCAGCCACATTCCCGTATCCATCCAGCCACACTCCCCATCCCAGCTTCATCCTGCTCCTGTCTCAGCTGCATTCCACTCTCCATACAGCCATATTCCCCTCCCCATCCCAGCCGCATTCCACTCTCCATACAGATATATTCCCCTCCCCATTCCAGCCACATCCTGCTCCCCATCACAACTTCATCCTGCTCCGCATTCCAGCCGCATCCCCATCCCTATATCAGCCACATCCTGCTCTCCATCACAACTTCATCCTGCTCCTCATCCAGCTGCATCCTGCCCCCATCCCAGTTCATCCTGCTCCCATCTCAGTTGCATCCTGCTCCCCATCCCAGCTTCATCCCACTCCCTATCCAAGCAGCATCTCTCCCAGTCCAGCTGCATCCCACTCTGCATCCAGCCACATCCTGCTCCCCATCCAGTTGCATTCCACTCCCCATCACAGCTTCATCCCACTCCCCATCCTGACGCATCCCAATCTGCATCCAGCTGCATCCCTCTCCCATGCCATCCTCATCCTGCTCCCATCCCAGTGCCCATGCCTACCCCTGTCCCATTCCCCAGCACTTCAATCCCCTCTGCTCCCCGCGGATAAGGAGCTATTCCTGGCTCTAGACTCCATAAGCATCCAACATGCATGAAATCAGTTTTCATCACTTCCACTGGTCAGAGGGGAGCAGCCATTTAAATCCCAGGATACCAGGATCAGGGAAGGATGATTCAAAACCTGATGTTCGACCCCCCTGCAGCCACAGCACTGGCTGAGCCAGATGGGAAGGAAACAAATCCCAGTTTTGGAGCAGATCAGCTGAGCCTCTGAGCACAGAGAGCCATGGGAATGGCAGTGGAGGCACCAGGATCTGCCCCTTCATCCACCCCTCATCCTCCTCTCACCAAGAGCAATGCTGGTGGTGCTTTATTTGGGAAGCTTGCCTAAATTATGGAAGGACAAGCACAGACACAGGCTGGGGGAGATGGGATGGAGCAGCCTGAGGAGAAGGACTTGGGGGTTCCCATCCCTGGCAGTGTTCAAGGCCAGGTTGGACACAGGGGCTTGGAGCAACCTGCTCTGGTGGAAGGTGTCCCTGCCCGTGGCAGGGGGTTGGAGCTGGAGGAGCTTTAAGGTCCCTTCCAACCCAAACCATTCCAGGATCCTATGAAATCCCCCCCTGGTCTGATCGCACTGCATTGAATCTGGAGGGATCAGGGACAGCAGCGCCCGGTTGCACATTTAAGGCTGCGAGTGGCTTAACTCCAAGTCCCAGCGCTCCCAGCCGCCCTACCGGATCCCAGCCGGATCCCTGCCGGCTCCCTGCCAGTGCCAGGACACGCTCCGAGCTTTGCCAAGCCTCAGCCAGGCACCGTCACTGGACCAGCTCCGGGGCCCAGGCTGGTGGCAGCCACCTCCTCCCCGTAGGAGGGAGCAGCTTGCGAAGCACCAGCGAGATTTGGTCCTTTTCCAGAGGCTCCGGCTGCAAATTCCTCCCCGGCTCCTGGGCACGGGCCCAGCTTTGCCCTGGCACCGCATCCCACGCAGGTACCGTGCCGCGCATGGATCCGCTGCAAGCAGCAAAGTGCTGGCAGGCACTTCCCAGCTCCAGCCCCCTGGGATCCCGGCTGCTCCGGGGATGAAGCCAATCTGGGATTGCAGCTTTCCACCCCGGGAAGCCAGGCTGCGTTTCCACATGGAAAGGGAAGCATGCATCTGATGGCTTTTGGCTGCCAGAGCATCCCTGGGGACAGCAGCATCCCCCAGGACCAGTGGTCCTCCAGCTTTTGGCAATGGCATTCACCTCCCTGTCACCCATGATCTGGCTGGGTCCTGGCTCCGTCACTCACTGGGTGCTTCCCAGAGCTTGGCACCAGTGCATGGGAGCATGTGGCAAAAGGTCGGGATCATAACCCAGATTTGGGATGAGGAGAGAGACAGGAGGAGTAAAAGCAGCCCCATGCCCATCATCCTGCACCGTGGAATGGGAGCCCATCCTGCACCCTGCAGTGGAATCCCATCATCCTGCACCCTGCAATAGCAGCCTATCCTGCACCCTGCAAAGGGATCCCACCATCCTGCAGACTGGAATGGGTTCCCATCATCCTGCTCCTGTCTGCCCCTTCCAGCACCCAGACTGCCCCCATAGCTGCAAATCCTGCAATGACCCCGATTCTTTCCCATTTTAGACTTTTTAAGGCTCAGAATTCCCAGCCCTGCCCATGGGGGCTGATCCTGGCACTCAGTGGGATGCTGGGCACCCAGGGAAGCGCGATGGGAGCACAGTGATGGGTGCACTGCACCCAAACCGCCCCCCTGCTGCTGCCAGGAGGAGGATGAGGAAGAGGAGAGCTGGAATAACAGCTTCAGGAAGAGATCCCCTGATGGAGAATTAATCATCCTGCTCCTCTCCCCACAGCCCCTGCACAGGCGCAACCACAGCCCTTCCCCCTGGATCCAACTAAGAGCACTTTGGGAGAGGAGCTGGAGCTGCGGCACACAGGGAAGCTGCATCCCCCACTTAAGCCCAGATTAAAGTCTGGGAATATGGAAACGCGGATGAAAAGCTCGTTGCTGCAGGAAAAAATCCTATTAGGCCATGAAATGCAGGATTTTCCCACTTAAAAGACAAGCAAGTAGAAAATGGGTGTCTGCAGCTCCCCCCCCCCCTCCCCGCAACTCATTTCCCACTTTTCCACCCCAAAATTCCCCAAAGGAAGCTTTTAAGCAGTGTTTTCCCCCCACAGCTGCTCCTGGAAGGGATCAGCAGCCCCAAATCCAGCCCCACACCAGGACCATGTGCCATGGCCAGAGGTGGCAGCACCAAAACACGCTGTCGGTGCCTGATCAGCCCCAAAATGCAACACCCTACAGTGGGTGCATGGCCTGCACCCTGCAATGGGAAACCATCATCCTGCACCCTGGAATGGGTGTTTATCCTGCACCCTGCAGTGGGATCCCATCATCCTGCTCCCTGCAGTGGGATCCCATCCTGCACCCTGCAGTGGGTGTTCATCTTGCACCCTGCTGCAGGATGCTATGGGATGCTGTAGGATACTGTTTGATGCTGTGGGAGGCTATGGACTGCTGTAGGATGTTATAGGATGCTGAGGGATGCTGCAGGATGAGATGGAATGCTCTAGGATGCTCTGGGATGCTCTGGAATGCTGTGGGATACAGCAGGATGTTGTGGGATGTAATGTGATGCTGTGGGATGTAATGGGATGCAGCGGGATGCTGTAGGATGCTAAGGACTGCTGTGGGATGTTATGGGATGCTAAGGGATGCTGCAGGATGCTATGGAATGCTATGGGATGCTGTGGGATACAGCAGGATGCTGTGGGATGCTATGGGATGCAGCGGGATGCTGCAGGATGCAAGAGGATGCTGCAGGATGCTGCAGGATGCTGTGGGATGCCACAGGCTTCTCAAAGAGCAAAGGTTGGTGTTAACCCGGAGCCCTCACGTGCTCCCACTCCCACCAGTCACAGCCCCGTCATCCCAGGGTCCCTCTGGCACCACTTTGTGGGTGCCTCTGCTTTAATCATGCCCAAGGGACTCCCACCAGCACCCATGGTGGGATGAACCATCCCAGAGCAGCTCCGGAGCTGCCCATGGGGCCCTGGATGTCCTGGAAGCTGCTTTCTCCTCCAGCCCCATCCCCTTCCCTGTTTTCCATGTCAGCACAGCTTTGTTGTGACAGCTTGAGCACAACCCTCTGACCTTACCTGTGCTCAGCAGGAAAACATGAGCCGGGAGCAGCAGCGCTGGGAAATGCTGACAAGGCACTGGCACACGGGAATGGGATGGGGAGGGCTGCGGCACGCGGGCATCGGGCAGAGCTGGGCAGGCACTGGCATTCCCAAGCCAGGGACCAAGCAGAAAACATTGGGGAGAGGGAAAGGAGAAGCACCATGGACCCAGCGAGGGCAGGCAGCTTGGAGGCACCGAGACAGGCACTGCAGCCAGGGAGCTGGCAGGGATACAGGCAGGGGTATGGGCAAGGATACAGGCAGGAATACAGGCAGGGATTCACACAGGGATATGAGCAGGGATGCAGGCAGGGATCAGGCAGGGAAAGCTGGCTTTGTGCCCCAGCTCCTCATGTTCCCAGTGCTTTAAGCTGGAAGCAGGGGCTGCCCCCTGCAAACCATCCTGTGCTGGAGGCCACCCCCATGGGCGGACATTGGCCCCCGGCCCTGCCTGGGGACAGGGAGGTGCCACCACTGCTGCTGGCCCCGTTACCTGCGGAGCAGGCAGGAGCCGCAGGACCAACATCTGCCTGCGCTGCACCAGCGCAGAGGAGCCAGGGCCTGAAGGCTCCAAAGCCAGGCTGGGATTAGCATCCTGCCCATCCCAGCAGCTGCCGGCGTGCTCAGCATTCCAAGCAGGCTCAGCCCAGCCCAGATGCCAGGAGGACAAGCCAGGCTTTCTTCCCAGCTCGGCACAGACCCTGCTCTGTTAGACCAAAGGACCCTGTGGGCAGATGGGAGCAAGGGGGCTGCCCCACATCATACCCCATAGAGATGCTCCTGTGACCTCCATCGCCTGATGAGGACAATGAATTCACCTGCAAGTTCACCTCAGGGCTCCTCCCGAAACAGGGGTGCATTTTGGGAGCTATTTGGAAGCAATTCGCAGCTAGAGATGCTGCGAGCAGGCGGCAGCACTTGGAATGATGCTCCGGAGATGGGGAATCCAGCCCCTCCACTGCACTGGGCATGGCGCAAGCGATGCCAGGAGCTGGCATAGGGGGAGGTTGGTGGGTTTAGCACTGCACAGGCCCCTCCTTGGGCTTCATCGATAATCCAAGACCTCATCTTCCTCCAAATAGCCCCACAAACACAGTGGCAGGGATGTCCCTTCCCAAAATCCAGTGAAACACCCTCGGCTGGAGAATCAGCTCCATAGGGATAAAGCAGCACTAAATAAACTGGGTGGGTTTAAAGCTGGTGCAGGTAGCTGAGCTGCTCCACTGGGCTCCATCACGTCATGTATCCATCCAGGAAAGCCCTTTAGGCTCCCACTGCCATGGATTCATTCCGGGAGCAGCATTCCAGCATGACCTGGCTGGATCTGCATCCCCGCCCATAGCAGGGGGGTTGGAACTGAATGATCTTAAGGTCCTTTCCAACCCAAACCATTCCATGATTCTATGATCGCCGTTGCACTGGAATGGAAATTAAACCCATTCATGAGCTAAGTATCATCAAAGGTCATTCCAGGAGTGCCTTAATTAGGGAGCTTTCCAGCTCCCCATGCTTCATAGAGCCACATCCCCCCCGTGCAGCGCGATGCTCCGCAGCATTCCCAGAGGCAGGATTCAGGGGAAGGAAAAGCGCAGTGAGCGCTGCAGCACTTTGGGTCCTTTCCAAAATAGCTGCTCCGCGGAAGGGAAAAGCCAGGAAAGGAAGAAAGAAACCAAACGGCCTCTGACAGATCATCCCGACGCAGATCCCGGAAGCTGCTGCCACCTGGATGTGCACCGTGCCGGCAGGAGGTATCCATAGGGATGTGCCGGAGGAACACAGCACCCCAGTGTTCCAGGGGAGGAAAGCACCCAAAGCATGGGAAAGAGGGGAATGCTCTGGCAGAGCCCACACCGCTGCACCATGTCATGGGGAGGTGATGTCCCATAGGAGAAGAAACATCCCGGGATATACAGAGGAGAGGATGGTTGCTCCAAAGCATCCCACTGGCCATACTGCTCCCCAGCACCCCAAACTGCTGGAGCTGGGGGTCCATGGGATCCCACCATCCAGTCACCAGCACTGTGTACCTCTGTGGCGAGGATGAGCCACCTTCCACCCCTAGTATCCCCATGGAATGCTGTTCCTGGCTCCCC
Organism: Lathamus discolor; assembly: GCF_037157495.1. Classification (NCBI taxonomy): domain Eukaryota; kingdom Metazoa; phylum Chordata; class Aves; order Psittaciformes; family Psittacidae; genus Lathamus; species Lathamus discolor. Next base: position 37,787,281 of record NC_088884.1, on the reverse strand, counting down.
AGGACAACACTCACATTCCTCCGATGGAGACGGTGGCACACGTGCGCTCGGAGAAGGCAGGCACGGTCTCGGTGGCACTGCTGGCCGGCCGGATGTAATCCACTGTCACATTCACCTGGGCAAGACACAATGGGAATGGGGTCAGAACATCCAGCCCGGGGGCTCCCAATCCTCCCGCTACCCCAAAATCCCTGCTGACAGCATCCTTCCCCTGCCCTGGTAAAGGAGCCCTTAGCCAACCGGGTGCTGGCACTGGTGTTGCCACCAGCGAAGCAGCATCTGACACACCAGGACCAGACACGTTAAACCAGGAGCCTCCCAGGGAGGCCAAGCTGTAATTCCGGGTTCCTGGAACCAGCATTGTGCTGCCGGCGGGACCCTGGCTCAGGCTGGGAATGCTGGTGAGCTGCAGCCAGCTCTGGTGCATGGATAATCCCATTATGGCCCCTGGCAGGGGAGCTGCAGGTAGATGGAAGCACAGCTCCATAGCTGTCAGTTGGCATCAGCATCATCCAGCGGGATGCAGAAGCTGGGTTGGAAAATGCTTTGGCATTTTGGGACCAACGTCCCGACTCCTGATGGAAAATTGCACCTCCTCTTGCAGGAGTGCTAGGGATAAGCTGGTGGACACAGAAACACCCATGGGGATATGGGGGACCAGCACCTCAGCATCACTCCCCAGCAGCTCCAGGCATCACATCCCAGAGCCCACTACAAGCAATCGGCATTTCCATCCTGCTCCAGGCCTTCGTGGTGCACCTGGATCCCTGGATTTGATCAAGGAGCCGTGTTCCCACATTGATCCCCCTGCAGCTAAAAGGCTTCGTCTGGGGCTGGAAGCACCAGGGCTGTAAACACTGGCAGCACTGGGAGCACCGGGGCTGGAAGCATTGGGAGAGTTGGGAGCACCACACCACTGGGGTTGGAAGCATTTGGCAGGCAGCTTGGTGCATGCGGAAGTGCCCCCATTCCCCTGTGCTTGCTCTGGGAGGGATAACGCTCGCCTTGGAAGTGTTTTCACCAGTGGAAAACCAACACCAGCGAGGATCCACAGCCCCAGCAAGGGCACTTCCTGCACCCCCAGCATCTTCTGCATCTCCAATCCCGGCTCAGGCATTTCCTGCATCAGCTCCATTTGGGCACATCCCGCATCTCCTGCACCCCCAAAAATGACTCAGGCACCTCCTGCACCCCCAACCCTGGTTCGGACACCTCCTGCACCTCAAGTTCCATCTTGGGCACCTCCTGCACCCCATCCCCATCCCCATCCCAGGCACCTCCGCAGCCATACACCCCCGCACATCCCAACCCATCCCCTCCTCACCACTTTCAGCCATAGCAGACCCAGGCCCCCAGGGCACACCGTGAGCAGGCACCCAGCAGCACAGGGGAGGCACCCAGAGCTCCCAGCACCCATGGGACCAGCAGCGGGCTCCTGCTCCCCCTGGAGCCAGCCGGCACGGGTTGGGGGGTGCCCATGGGGGGGTCGCCAAGGTCAGCTGCAGTCAGTGGGAAATGGGTCACTGCTCCAGCGCTGCTCCTTGGAGGAGCTCCAGCCGGGAGAAGAACGGCACCACAGAGAGCAGGCTGCTTTGCACAGCCACCGCAGCCACTGCCACCCGCCCGTCGCCCATCACCGCAGTGTCTGTCCGTGTCCCTGTCCCCATGTGCCCTGTGCCTGTGGCTCTGGCATGAGGGTGGGCAGGGAGGACACAAACCTGGGAAGCGCAAGGCCAGCGCTGCCAAAAACACAAGCTTACCCCCATGGCTGGAGGAAGAAGAGGATGAGGAGGAACAACGGCACCCAGGGTGCCAAACATCATGTCCCTGCCATGCGGGGACTGGGAGGTGGTCACCAGTGTGGGGTGACTGGCACGTGGTCCCCAGCATCTTGGTCCCAGTGACGTGGTCCCCACTGTCACGGTCCAAACGACGTGGTACCCAACATCACAGTCCTAGTGATGCAGTCTCCAGCATGTGGTCCCCAGCACCATAGTCTCAGTGATGTGGTCCCTGGCCACATATCATCAGGATCCCAAAGATATGGTCCCTAGCACATCGTCTCCAGCATCACGGTCCCAAAGATGTGGTTCTCAGCATCATGATCCCAAAGATGTGGTCCCTGGCATCAGGGTCTCAGTGATGTGGTCCCCACCACGTGCTCCCCAGCTCACGGGCCAGCCTGGTGCTCACAAGGCAGGACTTCAGGAGCATCTTCCTGTCATCTGCATCGGGAAGGATGGAACCATCTCCCTTTCACAGTCCTGACCCACAGCACGAGCTCGCAGGGGAGGTAAAAATAGTCCCTGTTGAGTGTGTGACGACGCAGGGCTGGGAGATCCGCGGGCGTTCCAGGCACTAACTATAGCAGAGAAGTCTGGTCTGCCACCCACCCCTGCCATATGCACCCACCCTGCACCCACTCGGTGACACCGTCACATGCCGGCGCTCCCAGCACCAGTAGGGGCTGCAGGAGGGACCTGGGGCTGTCCCACAGCCTGAGCTGCCCTATTCCTGCTCTCCCCTCCTCAGGGATGCAACCAGGGGCAGTGGGGATGATGCTGATGAAGGGAACCCGTGGGCTCTGCTTGCACCCTCATCTCCTCCAGCGTGGCTGATGTAGGAGGAACCCGGGTTTAGGCACTTGATGCCAAGCCCCGGAGCTGCACTGCTGACCCCAGGCCAGCCATGCCATGCTGTGCCATGCAAGGGTGGCAAAGCCACCCCCATAGGATGGGAAACCACCCCCAGCACCCCAGCGGGTGCAGACATGGGATCCTGCAGATCAAGCAATGACACACAGGAAGGGATGCACCCAGGATAAAGCATCCTGGTCACCACAGCCTGGTGCTGGGACTGACCTTGGGGTGCTGCCCCAGGGATGACGCCCTAAGGGAAAGCTCTGCAGCCACAGTGCAGGACACCAGCAGGCTCTAGATATGCCAGGTCCTGCATTTGGGCTACAACCCCATACAATGCTCCAGGCTTGGGGAAGAGTGGCTGGAAACTGCTCATGGCAAAGCCCCCAGCATCCTGGCCTGTATCAGAACCAGTGCGGCAGCAGGGCCAGGGCAGTGATTGTGCCCCTGCACTGGGCACTGGTAAGGCCGCACCTCGAATCCTGTGTTCAGCTCTGGGCCCTCACTGCAAGAGAGACATTGAGGTGCTGGAGCAGGGCCAGAGAAGGGCAACGGAGCTGGTGCAGGGCCTGGAGCACAAGTGTGATGGGGAACGGCTGAGGGACCTGGGGGGGTCAGTCTGGAGAAGAGAAGGCTCAGGGGGGACCTGATCGCTCCCTACAGCTGCCTGACAGGAGGATGGAGCCAGGAGGGGGCTGGGCTCTGCTCCCAGGGAACAAGGGATGGGACAAGAGGGAACGGCCTCAAGCTGCACCAGGGCAGGTTCAGATGGAGCTGAGGACCAATTCCTTCCCCAAAGGGTGCTCAGGCACTGGAAGAGGCTGCCCAGGGCAGGGCTGGAGTCAGCGTCCCTGCATGGTTCCCACACGGTGTAGCCGAGGCCTGAGTGCCATGGGTTAGTGGTGGCCTTAAAGGACTTTTCCAACCTGGTTTACTCCATGATTCTATGTGCCACGCTCTAGCACACGGGGTCCTGGAGCAGAGCAGAAGGTGCAGCTCATAGTGAAGTAAGAGATGCACGAGGGAGGATGGGGCTGGACTGCAGGTCCTGCGTCCCTGGTCGCTCTGCACCTTGAGCTGCGGCTCCTGGCAGGGTGAGGGGATGCAGGAGGTGCAATGGGGGCTGCAGAACCCAAGGGGAATGATCCAACATCTCCAGACTGGGAATTTCCTTTCTGAAGGCTGTATGTGCCGGCTCAGCCCCACCTCACCCTGTATCCCGCTGCAAGGGTTGAGCTGTTGGGAACAGAATGCAGGAGCCTGCTTGGTTTGCTTCCACCTTCACTGAGCCCTTCCCCCATATCCTCCCATCAGTCCCTCCTCGAAAGCATGGCAAGAGCCTGGGATGCAGGGAATGCCCTGAGCCACCACACTGCGAGGAATGGAGCCTGCAGAGCCTCAACCGCTGCCCAAAGCGGAGCCTGCAGCGGCAGCGGGGCTCACTGCTGCTTCCCATCGGAGCCAGCAGCTCCCAGCCCTGCAGCCCAGACCAGGGAGCAGCCCTGGGGTAGGACTGACCTTGCTGTGCCAGGCTGTGCCGGAGCCACAGCCCGGAGCCGCAGCCTGGCAATGGGAATGCCCGGCACAGCCGTTTGGGGAAGATCAGGAGGAGGGAAAGCGCTGCACAGAGAGGAACTGATCCCGAATTCCTGGTCATTGCACCCGGAACAACCACGTTTGCTCCCAGAGCAGCCATTCCAGCCACTGCAGCACCCGGAGCGGAGCGTGCCGGCACAATTCCCCCCTCCTGCTCGCCTGCAGCTGCATGAAATGCTTATTCCAAGCAGAACACAGGCGGGAGAAGATCCCTCCCGGGTTCAGCACTGGGGAGCAGCCAGCTCCCGGGGAGACCTGCAACCGGAATATCCTCTTCCAGCTTCAGAGGATGCAGAGCCAGCAGGCTTGGGAGCGGCACACGGCAAAGCACTCCCGGCTCATGGAGTTCAGCAAGGACAAGGGCACGGTCCTGCACATGGGCTGGGACCCCGGAGAGTGAGCAGCAGCTCAGGGAGGGGATTCTCCCCCTCAAACTGGGGAGACCTTAGAGCAGCTCCAGTGCCTAAAGGGGCTCCAGGAAACCTGGAGAGGGGCTTTGGGCAAGGACCTGCAGGGACAGGCCAAGGGGAATGGCTTTAACCTGCCAGAGGGGAGACTGAGATGAGCTCTTAGGCAGAAGCTCTTCCCTGTGAGGGTGCTGAGGCGCTGGCACAGGGTGCCCAGAGAAGCTGTGGCTGCCCCATCCCTGGCAGTGTTCAAGGCCAGGTTGGACACAGGGGCTCGGAGCAACCTGCTCTGGTGGGAGGTGTCCCTGCCCATGGCAAGGGCTGGGGCTGGATGAGCTTTAAGGTCCCTTCAACCCAAACCATTCTATGATTCCCTGAGCTCCCTCCCAGCTGCACAGCTCTGCAGAAAGTGGGATTGTCCACGCGCTCCCAGCTGTGCTGTGACCATTCCAGCCCATGCTGTGCTGTGCAGCTCTCCCTGACTCTGCAGCTGCCAGTGACACGCAGCAAGAAATTGCCCAACAGTGCAAAAATGAGCCCAAGTCTGTGCAAATCCACAGAACTCTGCAAACCCCACCTCTTCCTCCCCTCTATGGAGCCAGGGAGGATGCTCCAGGGGAAATGCTTCCCCCAGGCCTGGTCTCCAGCCTTCTGGCACTGCTGGCACTGGGCAACCCCAACATGAGCATACTGGGAAGCACCCCGGTGCCTCCGAGCGACGCTGTCTGCCTGAACACATGGATATGTTGGGAAGCTGCAGGGAAGCCCCCAGCTCATGCTCCCAGCTCTGCTGAGGGCCGGGTTTGTGCTCGTGGGCTCTTCTGGACGAGATGTTTGATCAGTTCAGCCACAGCCTTCCCTTTGACGAGGCTCTAGCCCCGAGCCGCATCACCAACAAATCCCAGGCATTAAAACTTAAGCCGGAGCTTTGCAGATAAATCAGCACAGGTCGGGATGGAGGGTGAGGAAAAGCCACACTCCTCCTCCTGTCCCTTGGCACCAGCCACACTCAACCCTCCCGTCCCCAGTGATCAGCCTCCCCATCTATCTGTGGACAGCCGTGCACAGCATGGCTGCACCCCCTGACAACACAGGGACTGGCTATGGCACACACAGGGCATCAGCCCTTGTGCCATGGGAGCACTGTGTCCCTCTGTGACAGCCTGGATACAAAAGCCACTTGGATGCAGGAGCAGGATGCTCACCAATGCGGTCACTGCCATGTGGTCCCCAGCATCATGGTCCCCAGCATCATGGTCTCAACAATGTGGTCCCCAGAATCACAATCCCAATGATGTGGTCCCCAGCACGTGGTCCCCAGCATCACCATCTGAATGACGTGGCACCCTGCTGCACTGCAGAGCCCCACATTCATAGTGGAGCAGGATGTGAGGCCCCATTGGGTGCTCTGACACCCTGGGGTGAGCATTCCCTTCACCCACCCTCCGCAAAGCAGCCTTTAAGGACAATACCGAATCGCTTCCGTGCACAAGGAATATTTATCCCTGAGTTATCTCGTGCCGTCTCCCTCCATCTGAGTGATTAATCCCCTCCAGCTAATGAGGGAAAGGGCCTCGAGCACCCATTTAGACCCGACTCAATTGCCTGCACGATGGGTGTCATTAATAAAAGCTGCTTAACGGCGGTGCCTGCCCGGCGTGGGATTGATGCACAGCATCCGTGTGGAGCCCAGGGATTGATTCTACCACGGAAATCAAATCCACAGTGGGGTTCATCCCGAGCCAGCAGGCAAATTCCACTGCTCCAGGTCACTGGGAGGGTTCAATTCCCTTGCAGGGAGCACAGGGAGACTGGGCTGATGCCTCTCACTGCAGCCCTTCCCCTGCAGCCTGGTCACTGTATCCCTGCTCCCCCATCAGTGCCCACAGTCACCCCCAAAAGCAGCCATGGCAAAGCCCATCCTGCTGCTCACTGGCTCCCACTGCTCACCCACTGACGGGACTGGACATGGTACCATGAACCAGTGCGGGCTTCCCAGCAATACACAGCAGTAAGATTGATGCACTCCCAGTTAATTCCATCTGCCTGGAGCTGGTAGAGGTGGTGATGACCCCCAAAACTGGAGAGGGGATGGAACCACGGGATTTCCTGGCATCCCATTGTGCCAAGATGGTGCTTTTGGAAGCGTCTGACCCTGACCACGGTCCCTGCTGCTGTGACAGAGTTCCTGCCTGCACTGGGATGGCACAGTGCCCACGGCACAGCCGGAGCACACCGGGAAGCATCGGGATGAGGACAAGAGGGCAGCTGAGGACAAGGAAGCTCATTGCAGCCAAAGGACTTTTGTCCTTGCTGCCAACGCATCCCCCCCATGCTGGGACCAGAGCAGCTGGGGCTGGGCAGGGGGAGCCCAGGCTGCTGCAGGCAGGTCCTGCTGCCTGGGATGGGTGCTGCTGCCCCTGGGATGGGGTGGGATGGGGTGGGGGGGAGTGAGGTGGGATGAGGGGGACCATCCTGCTCTGCAATTCCTAAAGTGCAGCTCCCTCTAGTGTCACACCAGCCCTGCAGAGCTGCCACCGGGCACCCAACAGGCAAGGTCACTGCTGTGCAGGCACAGTGCCCATGACGGTCCCCACAGCACAGAGACAGCACCCACAAGCAGGGTCCCCCCCACGCACAAGCAGCACCCATGGAGAGGGTCCGCAGGGTGCAAAGACAGCACCCACGAGGAGGGTCTCACTACACAGGGATCACGAGCTAATATCACTGTGCAAGGACAGCACGCACAAGCAGGGTCCCCACGGCATGGGGACAGCACCCACTAGGTAAGCTCACTGCTGTGCAAGGACAGCACCCACGAGGAGGGTCCCACCAGGCAGGTAAAGCACCCATGAGTAAGGTCCCATGGGACAGGACCCACAAGGAGGGTCATAAGGGTCCCACCATGCAGGGACAGCACTCATGAGATGCAGGCAGCTCTGGGTGCAGGCATCAGGCCGACCCAGCCAAGCCAAGCAGACACAACACTTGCAGCTGAGGAAGCAGCTGATGAAGCAGCAGCAGCGAGACCGAACCCTCCTCCTAGCCTAATTATTCCCAATATTCCATTCATCAATGGTGCTGTGAGGAGCGGCTGCCAGCGGAGATCCCGCCGGGAGCGGCTCACACCACCCAGCCCTGCCAGCTCTGCCCTGGAAACAGTGGCAGTGGGAAGGCAGGAGGTGGCCCTGAGCCGGGTCCCCCCTGTTCTATAGGGACAGGACTGGGCAGACCCCAAACCTCAACTCCCACATCCACCACTCCTTGGGGATACAGCACCCATCAGCCATGATATCCATGAAGAAGGACATGGAGCTGTTGGAGCAAGTCCAGAGGAGGCCACGAGGTTGATCAGAGACTGGAGCACTTCCCATACGGAGACAGACTGAGAACGTTGGGGCTGTTCAGCCTGGAGAAGAGAAGGCTCCCTAATGGGAGACCTCAGAGCAGCCTTCCAGTATCTGAAGGGGGCCTATAAGGGTGCTGGGGAGGGACTCTCCATTAGGGACTGTAGTGACAGGACAAGGGGTAATGGGTTAAAACTTAAACAGGGGAAGTTTAGATTGGATATAGGGAAGAAGCTCTTCCCTGTGAGGGTGCTGAGGCGCTGGCACAGGGTGCCCAGAGAAGCTGTGGCTGCCCCATCCCTGGCAGTGTTCAAGGCCAGGTTGGACACAGGGGCTTGGAGCAACCTGCTCTGGTGGAAGGTGTCCCTGCCCATGGCAGGGGCTGGGACTGGATGAGCTTTAAGGTCCCTTCCAACCCAAACCATTCCATGATCCTATGATTCTCAGAGGGGAGGAGAAGGGGGGCCAGAAGGTGCTCAGTGGTGGGGCAGGGGCTCAAGGGGCCATCACAGCAGGCAGGGGTCCCCAGAACAGGCAGGGCTCCCCAGAGCACCCCTGCAACCACTCAGGGTACCGGAGCCGTGCCGACACCGCAGGCAGCACTGCTCATGGGTGCCAGCCCAGCCCATTTGATCTCCCCGCATGCAGGCAGGCAGCTCCCCAAAGGCGCTGGGATGGGCTCTAAAAGTCTGTTCCCTAAACAGGGGGTGGGACAAGAGGGATTTAGGGATTCTTGCCGCAAAGCTCGCTGCTGCCAGCGCGCCGGGAGCCGGCAAGGGCGAGCCACCCCGCGCAAGGCTGTCGCTTCACATCAGAGCGAGCTGCCAAGCTCGAGGGGTTGGTTTGATCGTTAATGGGAAGGATGATTCCGTTCTCTCCTCATCCCTTTCCCCCATCAAATTAATCTGAAGTGAAAAACGTGGAGCTGACAAAGGAAATATTTAGAAAGCAAACGAGGAGACATCAAAGGCTCCCAAAGCTGCCGGATGAGCCGCAGCGGGAGCCCGGAGCACACCCTGGCAAGGTTATGGGGAGCTTTGGAAAGGGAACGGGCAGCACCCGCAGCCAAAAGGCCTTTTTGGTTCCATTTCTGGAGGTCTCTGGCTCCCCACCATGCTTTGGGCATGGGGACAGTGGCACTGGCTGCTCCTGCCTGTCCCTCATCCTGCATCCCCATTGTCCCACGGAGCAGCATCACACTGGAGTGCCCAGGAGGAAGGCAGAACCCTCACCCTCCTTCCCAGCCCAGCAGCTCATGATGTGCCCTTGGGTGACATTGTCTAGTGGAAGGTGTCCCTGCTCGTGACAGGCGGTTGGAACGGGATGAGCTTTAAGTTCTTTTCCAATCCAAACCATTCCATGATTCTGTGATTCTATGGGGGACACAGGATGGCACAGGCGGCACCCTGAATACCAAGGGGTTATCCCCGTCCCAGGCTGCAGTCAGATACTGCCCAAAGCTCCAGCAAGGGTGAATGCAAAGAGGTTTGGGGAGGAAAAGGGTGATTGTGAGCAACAACCAAGTGGTGCAGAGCGACAGCGGATGGAGGAGAACCAGCACTGGGGTGGTAGGCAGCGCTCGGACTGGGACCATGCTGGGGTGCACCCAACACAAAGCCAAGATGCCTTTGCAAAACAACTGTGTTCTCATTCCAGAGACCAGAACTCTCTTCACAATCCCCAGCAACATCCTTGGAAAAGGACCTGACTGATGGAGCTGAGCATGAGCAGCTTGTGCCCAGGCAGCCGGGAAGCCCCCAGCATCCTGGCCTGTATCAGCACCAGTGTGGCAGCAGGGCCAGGGCAGTGATTGTGCCCCTGCACTGGGCACTGGTGAGGCCGCACCTCGAATCCTGTGTTCAGCTCTGGGCCCTCACTGCAAGAGAGACATTGAGGTGCTGGAGCGGGGCCAGAGAAGGGCAACGGAGCTGGTGCAGGGCCTGGAGCACAAGTGTGATGGGGAACGGCTGAGGGACCTGGGGGGGTCAGTCTGGAGAAGAGAAGGCTCAGGGGGGACCTGATCGCTCCCTACAGCTGCCTGAGAGGAGGATGGAGCCAGGAGGGGCTGGGCTCTGCTCCCAGGGAACAAGGGATGGGACAAGAGGAAACGGCCTCAAGCTGCACCAGGGCAGGTTCAGATGGAGCTGAGGACCAATTCCTTCCCCAAAGGGTGCTCAGGCACTGGAAGAGGCTGCCCAGGGCAGGGCTGGAGTCAGCGTCCCTGCAAGTGCTCACACACCGTGTAGCCGAGGCCTCAGTGCCATGGGTCAGTGGTGGCCTTGGCAGTGCTGGGAGCGGTTGGACTGGAGGAGCTGAAAGGGCTTTTCCAACGTCATTGATTCTGTGACTCTATGATCCTCACAGCCACTTCCAACTACATCAAGTGACAGACTTCCCATTAGGAAAGTCTCAGGAGCTGCTATGTTTTTCCTTTTCCCTTTTTTGCTAATATAGAAGCAGGGCTCTGCAATGGGAAGATGCAATTAGGCATGGAAATGGTCCTCAATGAGCAGCAGTGAGCAGCCTCGCCACCGAGCAAATTGATTTCATTTGACCATTTTATGAGCATTTGAGAATTGCATCCTGAGCATGTGCTTCAGTCCTGAAGTGCACATTATAGTCTTCATCCCCCTGAATTGCTCTGAACCAGCCCAGGAAGAATATACCCAGGAAAAACAAAGGGAAATGTGAAGCGACGCAGCAACATGGCATTCCTGGGAAGTGGGTGCAGGTGAAAGGGAGAACATAACCCCTCCGAGGAGGAGCTCAAGGGGTGCTCCAGCTTTGGGTACACCACATAATTCCCTACTGAGAGCCCTTAGATCACTACTGGCACCAGTAGCACCACCCTTCGCTAGCACCCGCCTGTGCCACCAGCCTCATCCCTTCCATACCTTCTTCCCAATGAGCTTCTTCCGCAGGAATTCCCGGGCTTCAAACATGTAGGGAATGTCGTACAGCGGCCTCAGCTTCCTGTTCTTGTCCTGCAGTAGGGGACAGAGAAAGAGCACAAGTCAGGAGAGCCCCACTAAAACCACCCTGCGATGAGCATCACTGTGGGGATGCAGCCTGGACACCCCAAAAGTGATGCACCCGGCACCCACCGCCTTCTCCCATGGGTGCCATCTTGCTCCTGCACCTCAAGGTGGGCTCCCTGAGCATCACCACAGCCCTGGCTTCAAAAACCCCTAGGGGAGCCCCTGGCCACCACCATGAGGACGCCAGCAGCTACCTCCTGGTACCATGCTGAGCATCTCTGCACCGAAGCATCGCGGGAAGGGATGGAGGAAAATTTGGGATGGGGAGACACCCAGGGTCCCTCCAATGAGACAACCACCCCCACCAAGCACCCCATCTCCTCTCACCAGCCTTGCTCACCCCATGCTAGGCAGCTCAGCACCAGATCCCCTGCACTACCCAGGAATCTCCACTCACTGAGGGAAGTATCCCAAGGTCTCGCATTCCCAAAACACGGTGCACGGAACCCCCTCCTGCACCCACTGCACATGGGAGGGGAAAACAAAGCTCCAAGAGCTCTGGAATTAAGTAAGAGTTGTGAGATCCAGGTACATGGGCTGGGCTCACACAGGCTCCTGCACGGAATTTGCTCTTAGACAAGCTCATTGTCCACAGTGATTAAGAGCAGGATGAGACCCAGACAAGGGAACCAGCATCTTGCTGCCCATCAGCTGCTCTTGCAGTGATAAAATCCCTTCAAAGGCTGAGCAAAAAGGGGAGTTTTCCAGTGGAAACAGCAGCAGCTATTTGGGAATGGGATGGGTTCAAGCTGCAGCATATGGCTGCACCCACATGGAGCTTCATAGGAGGTGTTGTGGAGCAGGATGGGCAGTAGTGAGCCTGGTGACCTACATAAGATAATGTATCAGAGATACCCCCACCCCAAAGGGCTTATCTCCCATGAACCACCAGCACCTCTGGATGCAGCACATGGCATGATGGCATGATGGACTTGGCTTTGAAAGGGATGCCAAGGGGCTGCCACTGCTCAGCATCATTCCCAGAGGGAGTGATGCAGCTTTGTCCAGCAGATCCGGCTCCCCCACTGCTGTGCTGGGATTTGGACACACTCTGTGGCTGGCTGCACCGGCACTGTTGTGGTTTTGGGTCCATCACCACATGTAAGGGGAGGAGGGAAGGAGGAGAAGCCAACCCAATGCAATTCAATGCAACCCAACACAACCCAACCCGACACTACACAACCCAACCCAACACTACACAACCCAACCCAACACTACACAACCCAACCCAGCACTACACAACCCAACCCAACACTACACAACCCAGCCCAGCACTACACAACCCAACCCAGCACTACACAACCCAACCCAGCACTACACAACCCAACCCAGCACTACACAACCCAACCCAACACTACACAACCCAACCCAGCACTAAACAACCCAAAGCAATGTAACACAACCCAACTCAACCCAACCCAACCCAACCCCGGGAGCTCCCCATTCCATGCTGGTGGAGGACAGCCCTTGGCACACCACTGCTCCCCAGCACAGTGCTGTGAGGCCCAGCCCCCTGCACACAGAGCTGGGAGGGAGGGATACACTGAAAAGAGGGAGATAAGGCAAAAGCATCAGGAAATGAAAGAGAGAAATCAGATGGGAGAGGGAGGGAGCAGACAAAACCACGCTGCCGGCGCTCCGCATTCTTCCGTAATGAATGAGGCTTTGACAGAGTTTATTGTCCTTGACGCCGTTCCCAGCCTGCTCCTTGGAGCCGTTCCCTCCTCCTCCTGCATCACCCGGCGCCGCAGCCCCTGCCAGCCCTGGCGATGGGAATGGCATGGATGCTGCAAGGGCATCCCCACACACAGCACCACGGAGGAGGCTCCATGCAACGGCTGAAAACCCCTCTGCAGGCAGGGCAAGGGCAGGTCCCGAGCCTGGCAGGGAACGGGAATGGCTGGGCTGGGCTGGGATTTCTGCTGGAAAAGAGCTTTTACACTTGCCAGGGATCAGCCCAATAGCAAAAGCTTCCTGGCATGTAATGAGATGGATGGGCTTGATGAGGCTGGCACGGAGCTGTGGTGGGCAGTGTGGGATGTGGTGCCTGCTAGCCAGCCCCAAAGCTGGATTTCCCGCAGGGAAAGAGCTTTCTCCACAAAACAAAGCCTGGCTGAGCACATGGGGATGGTGTGGCCAGAGGGAAGCCCCACCAATGGGTGACTGCCCTGCTCAGGAACATGAGGTTCCATAGGGAAGGTCAATGATGCTGCCGGCTCCATCTGAGCCCCCTAGTTGGGCTGTGCCTGGGCACACTGCAGTATGATGCATTATTCCCACTGTTCCCCTCCCTGGAGAGTGCTCTGGGATGAAGGCATCCCTGTTACCGAGATGGGGCCAAAAGAATTCCCAGCCCCATGCCAGGGCTGGAGTTGAGCCATGAGATAAACGCTGTGGTGTCAGGAGCAGGGTCCAAGAAGGGCTGCTTGCTCCTCATGGAGAATCCCTATGTGGCCCTGGGCATCTCCCCCACCCCAGGCATCCCCACAGCAGCACCCATGACCCCATCCCCTTGCAGCAGCAGAGCAGGGATAAGGGAGTCCTCATTTCACATCCAGTGCTATAGGGCAGAGCCACAGACACACGGCCACTGCTTTGCTCAACAACCACCACACCAAGAAGGAGAAGTAAAGCCAAAGGGACGAGACACGGCACAGGTTCAGTCCTCTTCTGTTGTTGCCTCTAGAACTCGATAGGGATACACCACCCCAGCCCCATCCAAGCAGCTCTGCACAAAGGACACCCACTTCTGTGTCCCACAGCAGGCTGCTCCCAGCTCTGCTTGCCAGGATCCTGGAGTATTCCCTGTTCGCAAGTGCTCAGGGTGGCTTCCCAGGGGCACACTGGCTTTGCTCCACTCTCCCTCCCATCCATGGTGAGAGCCGGAGGGACCCATGCGAGTAGCATCTCCCAACATCAGCAAGGTCACGTTGAAGCTTCAAGATAAATAATGCTGCTCTGCAGAGGCAAAGCCCTGTGCAAACACTAATTAATCCTCACTAACGAACTCCAAAGTTATTGCTTATTTAAGTGTCTATCTGGCACAGGCTGTTAAACCCTTAATCCTGTCCAGCACAGCACCAGAGCACAGGAATGGGGATGACAGAGAGACCAGCAATGCCCCGGTGGTCCCGGCATCACCGTGCAGTGCCAGGGGCTCAGGTGCCTCCAATGATCCCAAGGAGCAGCTCAGCAGCCTCTGCATGAGAAGGGTATGGGAGATACTCAGAGATGCTCCTGCTCTGCACCCGTCACGGTGCAGCTCTGGATGGGATGGATGGGTGGGATGGATGGTGCACCCCTTGGGAGCTTGGAAAGCAAAGCTGGAGCATCTTTATGAGCATCTCCAGTACCCTCCTCATGCAGAGGCTGCTGAGCTGCCCTTCTGGATGGGCTCCTCTGCTGCTGTTTAGCCAGGGATTTACCCAAGCAAAGGGATCCTTGTGTAAAACCCTGCAGCTGCATTAATGGGAAGAGAGGAATTGCCTGCCCTGGAAGCAGCACTCAAGTGCTTAAAAGCCTCTTCTCCAAGCACGGCAGCAACAGCATCACTCAAAAGCAAATATTTGCCTTAAAGAAACCAAGCAGCAACCTCAGCGCATCATGGGTCTGCATCCATACCGGATCACCCCTAATAGGGGACCAGCAGCACAGGTACCCCAGCGACAGTGTCCTCCCCATGCCGGGACCCACGGCTGCACCACACTGATCCTGGAGGAGCCGGAGCCGATTCCTCAGTGAAGCTGCATCGTAGTGATGCTGATGAAAAATGCAAAAGCCTTCCACAATTCCCAACACAAATAAAAGGCAATGGGCTGTGCCAGGAGTGGGATAATAGAAACATTTAGTGTCCAATACATATCGCCCTTAACCACTGCCCTGTCAGCCACCATTAAATCCCACTTTGCTGGCCTGTAACAATGATGTTTCATGGCAGAGGGGAAGTGGCCCCGCAGATGGGCCTGGGAAGGCATTCAAGAACTTGGGCACCCGTTGGAGGCTTTGCAAATAAACATTAAAAAGCAATCTAGCAGAAGGATGTTAAGTACATCCCACGGCCGTCCAGCACCCCCAATCACAGCCGCATTAAAAGATACAGCTTGTTTCAAATGGGCTTTTAAGCCACGAGCTTGGACCATAGCAGCATCACTCCAAAGCACCGTCCCCATCGCCTTAGTGGGGTATCCTCAGCTGCAGCCAAGGGAAGGAGTGCACAGCTCCATGGGGAGCTGCGGATGCCGGTCCTGGCGTTCCCTGGCTCCAAGGGAGAGGCATCAGCCATTCAAGAGCTAATGAACAACAGCAAATTAGCCTCATTCAATTAAAGGTGTGCACCGAGGAAGTTGTTCTATTAGTGAGGAAGTCAGTGATGGAGCTGTGTCTTCAGAGAGCTGGTGGAGGAGGGGAGGGGTAAAGTGCTCATTCTCCTTCCTGGGATGTGGAGACAGGGATTTGAATCCCAGAATCAATGGGAATGTGCCTCTTCCCCAGGCTGGGTGCAAATACGGTTTGGGGAAAGGAACCAGCTTTTTGTTTCCAGTGAAAAGTGGGATGTCTCAAAAGCGGGTGCGGATGCCATGGGGTGCTGGCAGCACCCCCCAACCTCTTCCTCATCCAGTAACCCCCATATGGCTTTAAATTCCCAACAGGCCAAGGGAATTCCGGCTCTCCTGCAAATTAACATCACTATGGCGTCCAGCAGCCAATTAAAGTCTGTTTTCAGGGATGCAGCAGCCCGGATCTGCCATGAAGGACTGCATCCTGCATGGAGGGATGAAACACCGAGAGCCCTCTGTTCCCTGCTCTTGGGGGGTCCCACTCCCAGACCTACTCCCAAGGGCAGAAGATGGATGCAGGCATGTTTGGAGCAGCTGGGAATGCTCTGAGATGGAGAAACAAAGCTTGCAGCACCTCCTAACACCCCACTGGTTGTGGGGTACTCACTGGCTCGCAGGGCAGGGGATGATGGCCTGAATCCCCCAGGGATGAGCTCCCACCTCCCCACGTACAGGATTTTGGGGCTCCTTCCAAGAATCCCAGTATGGGATTCTCACCTGCACTCATGGGGAAACCCCAGAAGAGCCAAAGATCCAGGACCCACAGCCCAGCAGCACCGTGGGTTGAGGAGCTGCATGGAGACCTCAGAGCAGCTTCCAGTGTCTGAAGGGGCTACAAGGATGCTGGAGAGGGACTATTCATCAGGGACTGCAGTGACAGGACAAGGGGTAACAGGTTAAAACTTAAACAGGGGAAGTCCAGGTTGGATCTAAGGCAGAAGCTCTTCCCTGTGAGGGTGCTGAGGCGCTGGCACAGGGTGCCCAGAGGAGCTGTGGCTGCCCCATCCCTGGCAGTGTTCAAGGCCAGGCTGGACACAGGGGCTTGAAGCAACCTGCTCTGGTGGGAGGTGTCCCTCCGCATGGCAGGGATTGGATCTGGATGATCTTAAGGTCCTTTCCAACCCAAACCATTCCTGGATTCTATGATTCCCTGCCAGCACAATTAGGGAAGCTCATTACTGTTGAAGTAATTAGCACAGCAAATCAACTCCAAGCCACACGCTGGAATAAGCCTTTGGAAACAGCACACTGAGTTGGAGACACCAGCTGCCATCAGGAGTGGCGGCATTCCCGGTACTCCAGGGGCCTGGTTGGGATGCTGAGGGATGCAGCATCCCACAAGGGACCCCAGGGAGGGGTAAAACTGCTTGTGCTAGGGCAGAACCCTCCCACTACAGTGCATCCTTTGCTGAATCCGGGATGCTTGGCTCACCAAGGGAGGTACCGTGTGGGAATTCCATCCCGGAGAGCAGCGAGGCAGTGACAGCAGACACGGCAGTGCGCTCCGTGCTGCTATAACAAGCACACACACATCACAGGGCTCCAAAGGGAGCCTGGAGCTGGTGTTTGGGGATGGGTTTTTCCATATCAAAGGCTCTGCAGCGCACGGAAGCTGGGCTCAGCAGAGCTGGGATTGAAACATCTGGTTTAACAGCACGCACGTGCTGATGCTCTTGGAGCGCATCAGCTCATCCATGGATCTGTCCCAGGAGCCAGGCAGCACTCCTGCAAGGAAGAGGGATGACAGCAGAGCAGAAAGAGCTACAGGAAAGTAACAGCCCTGAGGATTGCAGCACGTGTTGCAGCGAGGAAGCAGGGACGAGGGGCTCCCACAACAGCACAGGAACAAGCAGAGCTCTGCCGGGGCCACCCCAGCTCCCACAGGCAGGTGCCAGCTCTGGGATGCACAGCATGAAGCGTATCCAGCTCCTCCAGAGCTTCTCCTGCTCTCCTGCAGATGAGTTCTCTGCTCCCCAGCTGCCTGCAGAGCTCCTCCCTTGCAGTGGGTGCTCGATGTGAAGGGACCAGAAGCCCTGAAACACTTGAGAGGTAAATGCTGGGCAGGCATGGAGGAGCTGGAACGGGTAAAGATGGTAATAGGGGAGAGGGACCATGCTGGAGGGACCCAGAGCTGGCTGACAGGAGGGCAGCAGCGCAGGGAGCCCTGCCTGAGCTTGCCCTGCTGCCAGCCCAGAGGTTGCACAGGCTGGCAATCCCAATGGGTCACATCCTCACCAAGCACAATGACGTGACCAAACTGGCACAGGGATCTCACGCAGGCGCCGTGCAGGAGTGGAGTCACAGAACCATGGAATCCTGGAATGTTTGTGTTAGAAGGGACCTTAAAGCTCACCCAGTCCCAGCCCCTGCCATGGGCAGGGGCACCTTCCTCTAGAGCAGGTTGCTCCAAGCCCCTGTGTCCAGCCTGGCCTTGAACACTGCCAGGGATGGGGCAGCCACAGCTCCTCTGGGCACCCTGTGCCAGCGCCTCAGCACCCTCACAGGGAAGAGCTTCTGCCTAAGAGCTCATCTCAGTCTCCCCTCTGGCAGGTTAAAGCCATTCCCTTTGGCCTGTCCCTACAGGCCCTTGTCCAAAGCCCCTCTCCAGGTTTTACGCTCACGCTCTGGGGGTGCAGCCCAGCACACAGGGGGGTTCTGGGCTCAAGCGCTCACTGAAGCCGGGTCATGGGGAGCTTCTCCTCAAGGACTATCCAGTTTGAGGGGCAGGGGTGGATCCAGCAGCCTCCGCCAGGCTGGGAGAGCAGCTCAGCTCCAGCTGCTCTCAGAGGGTGCAGGGAAGATCAGAGCATCTCGGCGGCTGCTCCTGCAGCTAAAGAGACGGGATGGAGTTACAGCCGTAAGAGGATTAACGCCCGCGGCTGCTCTTGGGAGCTCTCTGATAGCCACACAAAGAGATGCCTCTGAGTTAATGGGGGTCAGGAAGAAGCTAGCCTTGGAAGCTTGTTATCATAGAATGCTGGAATGGGTTGGGAGAGACCTGAAAGCTTATCCAGTCCTACCCCACTGCCATGGGCAGGGACACCTTCCACTAGAGCAGCTTGCTCCAAGCCCCCAGATGCTTGATGAACTTCATCAGGGGCATCACCAGCAGAGATGTAGGCGTCATTGTCCCACTCTATTCCGTGTGTGTCAGGCCACATCTGGAGGACTGGGTTCAGTTTTGGTCCCTGCTCTACAACACAGACGTGGAGATGGCCCAGAGAATGGCCACAAAGATGACCCAAGGAGTGGGAAACCGTGTGGGGACAGGCTGAGAACTGGGTTTTTCTGCCTGGAGAAAAGAAGGCTCCAGGGAGACCTTATCCCCATGTCACAGTATTTAAAGGGTGGCTACAAGGAAGATGAAGACCCCCTTTTGACAACGAGTCCCATGGGAAAGCCAAGGGGTGATGGGCACAGGTTACTCCTGGGGAGATTCCAACTGGACACAAGGAAAATCATTCCAAATGAGAACAACCAGCCATTGGAATAATCTCCCCAGGGAAGTGGTGACTCCCCAGCATTGGACACTGTTAAGACAGAGCTGGACAGAGTACTGGGACATCTGGCCTGGGACACGCTGTGCCTGGAAAGGCTGGAGCAGATGAACCTTGAGGTCACTTCAACCTGGGATTCATGATTCTATGATTCCACATACAGCATGCAGCAAGTTTTCCATATCCTCCAGTCCCCTTCCCAAAACCAGCCCTGAGCATGAGCCCAATCCAACCCGCATAAAAGGCTGCTATGGGGAAAGCCTGCTCCATCCCAGTTGCTGTCTTCTCCTGTCTTATCCCATATCCATCCTCCGCCTTCCCCATCTACCCCGGCAGAGCCCAGCCCCGTACTGATGGTGCTGCCGGCACACACTGCTCCGGTCTCCATCCCACGGCACTGGGGCTCACTCCTGCAGCTTCACCAGCACCATCAATCTCCATCAGCCTGAAGGCACCAATTAATCACCTTAGAGAGAGGCCCTAATTCAAACCTTCTGCCACACGCTGCTGCTCGTCACCCTCCGCCAACCCCTTCCAATGGTGGAGAGCAGGAGGATGCACAGAGGAGGCCACGGAGATGCTGCAAGGGCTGGAGCAGCTCTGCTCTGGAGTCAGGCTGAGAGAGCTGGGCTGGTTCAGCCTGGAGAAGAGAAGGCTCCTGAAGGAGAGAACTTAGAGCAGCTCCAGTGCCTAAAGGGGCTCCAGGAAACCTGGAGAGGGGCTTTGGACAAGCGCCTGTAGGGACAGGCCAAGGGGAATGGCTTTAACCTGCCAGAGGGGAGACTGAGATGAGCTCTTAGGCAGAAGCTCTTCCCTGTGAGGGTGCTGAGGCGCTGGCACAGGGTGCCCAGAGAAGCTGTGGCTGCCCCATCCCTGGCAGTGTTCAAGGCCAGGTTGGACACAGGGGCTTGGAGCAACCTGCTCTGGTGGAAGGTGTCCCTGCCTGTGGCAGGGGGTTGGAACTGGATGAGCTTTAAGGTCCCTTCAATGTCCCTTCAACATAAACCATTCCATGATTCCATGATCCTGCCATGGGCTTATGGTTTTCGTGCTCCCCTGTGATGCATGGAGAAGCAGCAGCACTGGGAAAGTGGTGTCAGGAAGAGCTAGCCCAAACCAGTGTCCCACTAAGTCATGGGCATCCCCAGAGGGACCCTTACCCCACGTTAACAGGATCCCAAGGGAGGAGATGAAAAATTTTCCTCTTCTCTGGATAAACCAGCAGCTGCTGGAGTCGGAAGCCCCTTGCATGGAGCAGAGGCTGGCGGCTGGATCTCACCTGGAACCCTCCAGGTCTCTTTCCAGGAATCCACCACCCAAGGCTGCCAAGGGGAGATGCCAGAGGATCCAGCACTGGATCGGCATGGGGCTTATGGGACTGTGATCCTGGAATGCCAGCGGCACCAGGGATGTGGTACCCACCATGATGTTCGGAGCACAGCACAGCCTGTCCCAGATGCCTGTCCCAGATGCACAGAGGACAAACACAGTGCCATAACTGCTCACCTTGAGGCTTCCCTCACCTAATGGAGTGGAGATGACGCAGGACACAGTATTTTCCATGGGAATTTCCACTGCTGCAGTTGGAACCAGCACAGCACCCAGCACACATGCTGCTCCGGACATTCAGGGGTCCCCAGCTGTATTCCTCCATCCTTCTGCATCCTAGAGGGATGCATCCAGGGCATGTGCCAACACAAGAACACTGCAGCATCCCTGGGGCAGATGGCGCATGCAACACCACTGACTCCTGCCTGCACCAGGAAACCATCCTCACTCCCTCTTTGGGCTCAAAACCAAGCCTGGGAGCAGCCAAGATGAAAGCCGCTGCAATTTGAGTCGCCTTGTGAGACCAGAGCCCGTACCTGGTCACTACCATGCTCAGCACCTCCAACTCTCCAAATCAGGTACAAAAGCCCATTTTATTGGCAGCCTGTAATTCTCTGAAGGCTCCACACTGGAGCTTTGCTCCCTACCCCACAAGAATGTGTCTTTAAAAGAGGAGTAAAACCCACTGTGCCCACCAGCCCCTATGCCAGGTCACTCCAGGCAGAGGATGCCCTATGCACCAGAAACCCTCCTTTGCCCAGCCTTGTTGCAATCAGTTAGTTGCAGGCTTCAATTAATAGAGTTGTTTCTCTTGTCAGCATGTGCTACACGTTGAATGAGCATCCTCTTGGGAGCCACGAGCCAGACCCTGCCTGGGATGAGCTGGTGTTAGCATTGGTGCTTCCCTACCAGAGCATCCCCACTGCCATCAGCATCCCTGCTTCCATGCGCATCCATCCCCTGACAACCCTCCTCATTCTCAGGGAAAGAGCTCAGTGTCTTCAGCATCACGCACACACAGACCCCAACTGAAGACCCCAACGTGTTGCACACTCCTCCCAAGCCACCCCAGAGAGGTTTGTCCTTGGTTCATCAGTTGGTTGATGCCCTCATGCTGGACGCTCGCTCCCTGCTTGCTCCAAGACAGCATTCACATGGATATCAACATCATCGGGGAAGGAAACTCAGGCATCGAGGATGGAGATATGGGCAGCAGGAAGACCATGGCATAGACCCATGGCAAAACCTCCACTGCTTCAATCCATGGGGAAATGAAAGCAGGAAAGTCACTGAACAAGCTGGAAACCATGGGATTGATGCAATCATCATCTCCCCACCATCAAGACAATAAAAGATGAAGCTGCAGACACTGTTTCAGCTCAAAATATCAGCAGATGAACAGGGTAAAAGGGTGCATTTTTGGGAAGGGCATTGGTGGAGGTGTTACACCCAATGATGCTCTGAATACCCCAGGGCACCATTCCCAAATCAAAGCCCGGAGGAGCATCACCAGTAGGTACCATGGCTGGAGCGTGGCCATTCCACCCCCACTGATGGATGCCAAGCAGCCCTGCTCCCAAAACACCCCACAGAGGTCTCTCCTTCCCTGAATCCCTGATTCCCCACAGAGTGATCTCCTGGGAGGCAGCTACGAGCGTGGATGCTGGAATCAGCTCCTGGAAGTTATTGATGAGGCGATTTCTGAGTTGGCTGTGCCAGCGCTGAGCGAGGCTCATTTGTAACGATGTGTGAGGCTGGAGAATGGGGCCTATGCCTGGCTTTAGTGTCTGGCTTATTAAATTAAACGCTTGGGTTAATTACAGGCATCCTTCGGATCTCTCCCTCCCAACTCCTGACACACGGGAGCCTGACACCAGCAGATAGAGCGGCTGCTGCTCCGTGTGTTTCCTCCTGCGGGAGCTTCGCGGCTGGAAGCAACAACTATAAATGACCACGTTAAAAATGGGATTAACCTTTCCGAGGAAAGACTCTGCTAAAACCCATCAAGATCCTGGCAAAGAGTCATTCCTAAGCAATTGAAGTTTTGTTTTGGATTAGAGGAGGATATTTCTGGCTGAGGAATATACATAGAATCATGGAGTGGTTTGTGTTGGGAGAGACCTTAAAGCTCATCCAGCCCCAACCCCTGCCATGGGCAGGGACACCTTCCACCAGAGCAGCTTGCTCCAAGCCCCTGTGTCCAACCTGGCCTTGAACACTGCCAGGGATGGGGCAGCCACAGCTTCTCTGGGCACCCTGTGCCAGCGCCTCAGCACCCTCACAGGGAAGAGCTTCTGCCTAAGAGCTCATCTCAGTCTCCCCTCTGGCAGGTTAAAGCCATTCCCCTTGGCCTGTCCCTGCAGGCACTTGTCCAAAGCCCCTCTCCAGGTTTCCTGGAGCCCCTTTAGGCGCTGGAGCTGCTCTGAGGTCTCCCCGTAAGGATCCTTCTCTCCTCCAGGCTGAACCAGCCCAGCTCTCTCCTTAATCCAGGCTCTGGCACTGGAGCACAAGTGCCTGGAGGGTGTTTTACCCATGTGTGCAGCCCCACTGCAACCTCTGCCCGGCTGCAAACAAGACAAAGCACCTTTGGGTAGCAGCAAGGAAAGAAATTGCTCTTTCCTAGGAAGTAATCATGGAAACCAGCAGAGCTCAACGTTACCATCCCCTGGGAATTCATTACACAGCGGCGCCTTGACAGCGCGCACCGAGAGCCACCTCTCTGTGCATGAGGAGATGGTGTCGCCGCTAATGAGGAACTGGAGATGTACAAAAGGTTTCAGTGGCTTCAGCAGTGTGGGATGGTTGGTTCCTTTAAAATTTTATAACCTTGTGATGTCTGAGCTGTGTTTTAGATGGGTCTGACTTCCCACAACAACCTCGGTGAGCTGGAAGAGCAGAGAAAAAGTGTCCCGGTGAGGATGCTCTGAATGTCTCACAGCCAACAGCACTGGAAAAGCCCATCCAGAGCATCCCTGGGTTACACTGTTACGTGCTGGAGACGCAGCTCTGCTCTGGAGCCAGACTGAGAGAGCTGGGCTGGGTCAGCCTGAAGAAGAGAAGGATCCTGCTCAGAGCAGCTCCAGCGCCTAAAGGGGCTCCAGGAAACCTGGAGAGGGGCTTTGGGCAAGGGCCTGTAGGGACAGGCCAAGGGGAATGGCTTTAACCTGCCAGAGGGGAGACTGAGATGAGCTCTTAGGCAGAAGCTCTTCCCTGTGAGGGTGCTGAGGCGCTGGCACAGGGTGCCCAGAGAAGCTGTGGCTGCCCCATCCCTGGCAGTGTTCAAGGCCAGGTTGGACACAGGGGCTTGGAGCAACCTGCGCTGGTTGAAGGTGTCCCTGTCCATGGCAGGGGCTAAACTGGATGAGCTTTAAGGTCCCTTCCAACACAAACCTTTGCCTAATTCTATCAGTGACCCACAGGAGCACGGAGAAAGCCATACAGAAGCATCCTCCTGCATCATGCTGGACTAGCCCATGTTTCCCCTGAAAGGGATGGTTAAACAGGATTGAAGGCATTTGCTTTCACAGCATTCTTCCTCCCAACAGCAGATTTAATCCACCCACAGCTCGTGTGTCTTCCCCAGGTAGGCTTTTGTCCAACAAAAAAAGAACTCATGCTATTTAATTTGGTTTTCTGCTGAATCCCCATCTGCTTGCAGTAACGCAAACCCTCACAGGGCTGACAGAACAGTTCAAGGCATGTATTTTCCTTCCTGGTTTTAACCTCCCATCTTTGCCTTGAAGCTCAGCAGCCCCGTGAGCAGGCACAGGGCACGTGCAGCCCCGGGGGGATTCCTCTGCCCACCCAGACTCGTGGCCCTGACACGATGCAGCCACCACCAGAGGGGACAGATTCCATCCTCTGCAGAGCTGGTGCCGCAGGGACCATGAGCCTCATCCGAGTCACCCCCTCCCATGGCTCAGGGGGGATGAACCAGCACGGGATCCCTGCATGGCAGCACCATCCTGGGGGACCATTGGGGATGCCCCTCACATCCAGGGAGCCCCCAGAAGATACATCCATGGGGGGACCCCTCTTGAATCCCAGACTGGTTTGGGTTGGAAGGGACCTTAAAGCTCATCCAGTTCCAACCCCCTGCCACAAGCAGGGACACCTTTCACCAGAGCAGGTTGCTCCAAGCCCCTGTGTTCAACCTGGCCTTGAACACTGCCAGGGATGGGGCAGTCACAGCTTCTCTGGGCACCCTGTGCCAGCGCCTCAGCACCCTCACAGGGAAGAGCTTCTGCCTAAGAGCTCATCTCAGTCTCCCCTCTGGCAGGTTAAAGCCATTCCCCTTGGCCTGTCCCTACAGGCCCTTGTCCAAAGCCCCTCTCCAGGTTTCCTGGAGCCCCTTTAGGCACTGGAGCTGCCCTAAGGTCTCCCCAGAGCTCAGCAGAGGAGCAGGATCCCCTCCCTGAGCTGCTGCTCACACGCTGGGGGTGCAGACGGGGGGGTTCTGGGCTCAAGCACACACTGGAGCTGGGTCATGGGGAGCTTCTCTTCACCCAACGCCCCTAGCTCTTCTCCTCCAATGCAAGTCCTGCCATGAAGGCCTGATGCTCAGAGCACCGGGATGCAGGCGGGATATGACAAGACAGTACACAGTATATGCACACGGGCACAGCACAGAATAGCACAGCTCCTACTCCAGCCAAGGGGCCAGCCCTTCCTCTGCTTCCTGCAGGCTGGCAGCAAAGCTGCGATAGGGCACATGAGGCAACATCCTCATCTTCACTGCCTGCTGGAGGGAATCTTTGGGAGCGGGTGCCCTGCCAGACCACGCCAACTCCGCTCCTTCCCACACTGCTCTCCAAGCCAGGGGGAACCGAGGAAGGGAGCGTGCAGCGCAGTGCCAGCAATCCCTGGGGATCTGCAGGGGAGGATGACGGCAGCAGCTCCCTGTGCCACCAGCACTGGGGTCTGAGCCAGCCACGGGGTCCCCTGCACGGAGCGGAGCATGAGAACAGTGGCAGCCAAAGTCACCCAAACACATGGGGCCCTGTGGGACGGGACCTGTGTCTTGGTGCTCCAAGGAGCATCCCACTGGTCTGGGCACCCTCACACCACACTGGGCACCAGAACAGCCTCCTGCAGAGCAACTCTGCGGGACCAAACAAGCTCCATCCTCACTGCAGCAGCCATCCCCATCATGGATCATGGTGGGGGACCCGGTGGGTCCCTCCTGCCACCTCTCCATCCCCAAAGCACCCAAGGGAAGCTGTTGGCACGGGCACAACACCCCATCACCCACCCCACCACTGAGCAGGAACTCATTATAAGCGCAGAATCCCGGCGGAGCAGCAGCTCAGCTCCACAAACTTCTCCATCCACACTTAATGGAGCTTTTTATATTATTCCACCAAAAAGTCATTTCTTGTCCCAAATCTCCCAGGAAAAGCCCATTCAATGCATTAATTCCCCCAACCAGCTGGTGGCTGGCTCTGCTGGAGGAGGGATTCTTCCCTCCAGCCATGGTGGGAAGGTGAAGGATGGATACCCCAGCCTAACACTTGTACCCCCCATGCTGGGATATATCCACACTGCATTTCCACCAACACCCCAGCCAAAAGGGGCTACCATGAGCATCAAACTACCACGGGCAGGGCTAGGGATGGAGCAGTTTGCCAGAGAATGGGCAAACCTCACACTGGTTATGATGGGGTGGGGCTACCCCAAACCCCATCCATGCAGCCCCATGGGGCACCCGGGGTCCCCAAGCTCCCGTGCTCCCAGCCAGACCCACCCCGCCTCCAGCCCTGCTGTCACAACAGCATCCCGAGGCTCAGCGCTGGCATTTCACACCCTCCCCGGCATTCCAGGCACAATGCTGTGCCAGCAGCTGGGACACAACCGCCAGCAGCAGGAATGGGATGCTCGGCAGCTTGAAATCCAGCCGTCAGGATGGGGCACCACACACCGACACCGTGGGATCGAGCAAGGGGTTGTGAGGTTTCAGGCACCAAGGGTGTTCTGGGTGATCCGCTCACAAGGAGCACCAAAACAGTGTCGCTGGTCTCAGAATGGCTGAGGGATTCCACAAAGCTGGGAGATCACAGAACCATGGAATGGTTTGTGTTGGAAGGGACCTTAAAGCTCATCCAGTTCCAACCCCTGCCACGGGCAGGGACACCTTCCACTAGAGCAGGTTGCTCCAAGCCCCTGTGTCCAACCTGGCCTTGAACACTGCCAGGGATGGGGCAGCCACAGCTCCTCTGGGCACCCTGTGCCAGCGCCTCAGCACCCTCACAGGGAAGAGCTTCTGCCTAAGAGCTCATCTCAGTCTCCCCTCTGGCAGGTTAAAGCCATTCCCCTTGGCCTGTCCCTACAGGCCCTTGTCCAAAGCCCCTCTCCAGGTTTCTTGCAGGCTTCTGCCTCCTTTCAGCATAGCCCGAGGGGATGGGGATGGGCTCTGCTCACAGCACAGAGCCAGCAGCTCCCGGCTGTATCCCTGGCTCCGGCTCTGGCAGCCATTTCAGGATTTAAGGGAAAACCTCCCCACTCCCACCACTGTTAACCCAAATTTCCGAGGACAACTGCAGACCCTGAGGGATGCGCCACGGAAGCCGCTCCATGGACCTCGCCGCCCTTTCAGAGCAGGGGAAGGAACACGCACGCATCCCCTTTTGACAGCATCCCTGCTCCAGGGGAGGGTGATCTCTGCTCATCCTCCAGCCTGTGAAGCACGGCAGCCCCGGGTGCAGGGCCAGGGAGGCGGTTTGAAGTCGTGGGAGCAGCTTGGAGCCGGCAGCAGCAGCTGAAGCTGCGCTGGAGCTCACCGTGCCCAACCCGCACGTGACGGAGGGGAAGAATAGCAGCCAGCAAAAAGTAGGACAGCAGCAGCCAGACGGGAGGGAGGCAGAAAGCTTTTGAGGATGGAGCTGTCATCCCATCCATGGGGCCAGGGAGAGGGGACATCCTGAGCCATCACCATCATCGCCCTGTCCTGCTCACAAGCCATCCTGAGACCCCTTCACCAGCCCTGGGGAAGCTGGTTTATGCCATAAGGCTGGAAGTGATGCAGGCAGGATCCAAGGCAGGGTCCATCCTCAGATCCTGCAGCAAAAGGTCAAGTAGGAAATGGCACATGGGAGTTTAGCAGGGGGAGGGCAAGAAGGGGGGGAGTGAGTGGATAAGGTTTGTGGTTGGGTTTAAACCTCAACACCTGCACTGTCCTTTTGTCCCTTTATCCCTTGCACAAGCACCTTTAGCAGAGGGGAATGCTGCAGACCCCGGGCATCTCCTCCACGGGAAGCTCATTCCCAAGGTGCCCAACAGCTTCGCCCCTTGCACCAAGGATTTCAGGAAGTGCCAAGGCAGAAGCTGTTCACAGCTGTTCACGACACACCAGGACGGTGACAACCACCCAATGCTCCTGCCACAGCTGGGTACCAGCAAAACCTGCCCAAACACCAGTGCCTGGAGGAGAGAACGGGCCCCATAAGGAGCTTGGTGCAGAGGCATAGCTCTGCTCTGGAGCACAGGAACAGGGGTGCAGCATCCCTCACATCCCCGTGGATGACCAATGCCAGAAGTCCACCAACACGTACTGGAGCATGCTGTGCGCGAGGGGCCGGGTGGGCTGCAGGCACCAGTGAAGGGCACACACCATCCCCTGCAGCACCTGTTCAAATGTCTAGCGACTAAATAGAGCTCTCCAGCAACGGGTGCAAATGGCAGGGGGAATATTCATGACTGCTCCGAGCCGGGAGAGCACATGGAGGGTGGTGTTAACACAGCTGAAACCCCTGCGTGATGCAGGGGGGGCTGGAGGAGGCTCCGAGCTCCTGCTCCAGCAGCAGCATCCTCCTCTGCACACAGGGATGCGGCTGGAGGTATGGAAGCTGCTCCTGACCCGCAGGCAGTGGTGTGTGCTGCTGTAACCGGCTCTAAGCCGAGCAGAGCAGAGGAGGAGGAGCAAGGACTGAGCCTGGGTTGGCTCTTACGACAGGAGATTCCCCCTCCAGCCCAGTGCTGCAGTGGGTCCATGCAGGGATGGAGCTGCTGGTATCGCTTCTTCAGACAGGGGAAGCCAGCAAAGGTGATGTCAGCCCCGTGGCAGTACCCTTCAATTGCAGAATCCCTGAATCCCAGGTTGGAAAGGACCTCAAAGATCATCTGATCCAATCTTTCCTGGCAAAGCATGACCTACACTAGATGTGCCAGCGCCCTGTCCAGCTCTTGGGGAACCTAACCTTTCCATGGGAGATCATAATAGAATCATGAAATAGTTCAGGTTAAAAGGGACCTTAAAGCTCATCCAGCTCCAACACCTTCCACTTGAGCAGATTGCTCCAAGCCCTGTCCAACCTGGCCTTGAATATGTTATTCCAATAACATTAACATTCCAACTATATTATTCCAATGGCTGATTGATCTCATAGTGAAAAATACTCCTCTAGCATCCAGTCAGAATTTCCCACAGGGAAGTGGAGAATTCCCAACACTGGACACTGTAAGATTCAGCATCTCTGGCCTCTGAGCCAGAATGTTCCACAGCCACAGAATCACACAATGATTAGGGTTGGAAAGGACCTTAAGATCACCCAGTTCCAACCCCCTGCCACGGGCAGGGATATGCCCACTAGCATCGCATCCATAACCATGGGGTGATCCCAGTGATCACAGGGCAAGATCCAGGGTGATGCCAGGGTCACTACAGATGTGCTGGGCACCAAACTCAATCCCTTGGAGCAGACTGGTGCCTGCAGCAATGGCTCTGGCTGCTTCCCACACGGAGCAGAGAGGCTCCTAAAGCCGTAACCCACTGGGAATAAACCAAGCCCTTGCAGGGGTTCATCACACACCTAAAATCATGGGCTTAAGGTTCCTGAGGCACAAGGGTGCTGTTGCTAGGCAGGACATTAATTGCACCAGTTCAGCAAGGTGGCAGAACTGCAGCGCTCCTCTGTAATTTAGTGCAATTTAACCATCAATGGAGGATTCACAGCAGCTTCCTGATGAGATCAAAAGGTCAGAGCTTCATTCTCCCATCAGTGTTTTCACACTCACCCAGATAACCAAGAAACCTCAGCACAGCATCAGCCCCAGCCAGCTGCGGGAAAAGGATGCCAGGTCTACCCATTGCTGCTGTAACGGGATCATACAGTTGAGGTTGGAAAAGCCCTTTCAGCTCCTCCAGTCCAACCGCTCCCAGCACTGCCAAGGCCACCACTGACCCACGGCACTGAGGACTCGGCTACACCATGTGTGAGCACTTGCAGGGACGCTGACTCCAGCCCTGCCCTGGGCAGCCTCTTCCAGTGCCTGAGCACCCTCTGGCAAGGAATTGGTCCTCAGCTCCATCTGAACCTGCCCTGGTGCAGCTTGAGGCTGTTTCCTCTTGTCCCATCCCCTGTTCCCTGGGAGCAGAGCCCAGCCCCTCCTGGCTCCATCCTCCTCTCAGGCAGCTGCAGGGAGCGATCAGGTCCCCCCTGAGCCTTCTCTTCTCCAGACTGACCCCCCCAGGTCCCTCAGCCGTTCCCCATCACACTTGTGCTCCAGGCCCTGCACCAGCTCCGTTGCCCTTCTCTGGCCCCGCTCCAGCACCTCAATGTCTCTCTTGCAGTGAGGGCCCAGAGCTGAACACAGGATTCGAGGTGCGGCCTCACCAGTGCCCAGTGCAGGGGCACAATCACTGCCCTGGCCCTGCTGCCGCACTGGTGCTGATACAGGCCAGGATGCTGGGGGCTTCCCGGCTGCCTGGGCACAAGCTGCTCATGCTCAGCTCCATCAGTCAGCACCCGCAGCTCCATTCCCATGAGCAGTTTCCAGCCGCTCTTCCCCAAGCCTGGAGCGTTGCAGGGGGTCGGTGTGGCCCAAGTGCAGGACCCAGCACTTCACCTTCTTGAACCTCATCCCATTGGCCACAGTCCATGGATCCAGCCTATGCAGATCCCTCTGCAGAACTTCCTCCCCTCCAGCAGATCAACACTCCCAGCTTCTGGATGCAGAGGATACCAGGTCTACCCATTTCTGCTTTAACGCTTCTGGACTGTCGGCGCTGGAGGTGCTAAAGCCTCTTTAAGAGCACAGCAGCTCCCAGAGCACAATGCAAAGCCCTGCTGGAGTGTCATCCTCCTAAATGCGAGCTGGCAGGTGCCTGGATCCTCCTCAAAGCATCAGTGTCAAACCACCCAGCACTTCTGCTGGCTCAGGAGAATTACAACACTTCAATGGAAGTTGTTTGGGAAGTATTTTAGCACAGCCCAATCTTCGGGGCTTATTACTTACATGGCATCAATAAGACCAAGCACTTAAGCGCCGCTGCTATGCGCAGAGCATATGGTCTGGAGCTGCATCTTCCTCCCGGCGACATGGGCCCTGGAGCCAGGGCTGTGAGTTAGTGATTGCCTGCGGTCACAGAGCCCTTGCCTTGCAAAGAGGCTGTTCTCTAATTGCCAACAAGCTCGTGCCCACGTCCCAAACCAGCATCAGCCACAGCTCCAGCGCTGGCCTGGTGCCCGCAGCCCATCACCAGCCCATCCTCTGCTCTTCCACCATGCTGCTGATCCAACCTGGATCAGGCCTCGCATCTGGCCACAACTGATCCCCCAGGAGCCAGGCTCCATCTGGATCGTTACGTGTTGGTAACTTCATCCACGGGAGGAAAACCCTCCTGTGATGAAGCAGTAGCATTTTACCAGGGATCTGGCTCAGCCCATAGCCCCCATCCCAGAATTTAGCACCCTGCTGCATCTCAGCAACCCAGAATCGCAGATCAAATGCCAAACAACTGCTTCCCCACCATGGAATGGCTCTGGGAGAAGGGAGAGAGGAAGCTGGAGTGAGATGCAAGCTAATCATTTTTACACTACAAAAAGCATGCTACCCGCAGGGCAGAAAACAGGTTGCAAGAACATGCTGACATCGGATGTCTTCTCCCTGGAAGCTCTTGCAGCCCCTATGAAATATAGATGAGGGAACTCCAGTGCCCCCAGCTCCTGCCTCTCCTCGGATGCACCTCTCCTCTGCCAATATTTGGAATACATTAAGGCCACACGCCCGAGCACTTTAGGTTGTACACGAGCCCCATCCGCGCCGGCAATCGGTTCCGTTACACAAGACATGGATGAGCTCCGACGATCCTTGTAGCTCTAATTTACCGGAGATGAGATGCTGATGAGTTCATGGGTTTGCTTCTCATTAATCTTTTATGCTCATCGAGCACGGAGCGGGTTCTGTAGTACAAACCCTGCTCTGCAAATAGGGAAACCAAGAGCCTCTTAGAGGCATAGAAGCCTGAACTTCTCCTGTTTCAGTCTGAACCCATCACCCCTTGTCCTGTCACTACAGTCCCTGATGAAGAGTCCCTCCCCAGCATCCCTATAGGCCCCCTTCAGATACTGGAAGGCTGCTCTGAGGTCCCCACGCAGCCTTCTCTTCTCCAGGCTGAACAGCCCCAACTTTCTCAGCCTGTCTTCATACGGGAGGTGCTCCAGTCCCCTGATCATCCTCATGGCCTCCTCTGGACTTGTTCCAACAGCTCCATGTCCTTCTTATGTTCTCTTCTCCATGCAGACCACAGCATCCTCACAACTCATCATTCTGCTGCCTTGAAGCTCCACAGCATCCCTCACCAGACAGAGCTCATCTTGACTGTGTACGCTTGAATCCAACTCCAGCACAAGATCCTGGCCAGCCCAGCAGAACTAACAGGCTTTGAGTCGCTGCAAACAAGGATCCTCATTACAGCAATGGGGAATGGTAAAAACAAGCTGGAGGTCCTGGAGGTTCCCACACATTCCTCCAAGGCTGGCTCCTGTCAGTGGGGAGCATCTGAGCAGGCAGAACCTTCTGGAATGCCACTACCTGTGGTGGAGGGTGTGCAGGCAGACAGGCAGAGCGGGAGGAGACAGCCCCAGGAGACCCCACACAACCCCACTGTGAGGGATGCGTGCTGGCAGGCATCATGGGAGTCATGGAGGAAAAGCATCCCTGCATCCTGCTCTGGTGCCGAGCTGGAATAGCCAGAGAGGGTGACAAGCTGGGGAAGTGAGTGTCTGCCTTGGTTTTGGCACTGAAGAAGCCTGAGCTGCCACATCATACCCACCGTTATGGTGGAACCCAAGCAGCTCCAGGGAGCTTTGCAAGGAAAATCAGGGCATTTCACTCCCAGCTCATGTGCTGCCTCCAATCCCATCCGCTCCAGCATCACAGCAGGGATGCAGCCAATGTGCTGAGCCTCAACACCACCTCTCCTGGCAGGGGCTGAGCTGAGGCTGCCAGAAGAGCCTCTGCAGGGACAGGAGGAGCCGAGTGGCGTTCGCAGCTCAGTGTTCAAACCTCTGCCAAGCCGAGCGCAGCCACCCGCTCCCCGCAATCCGCCTGGTGCAGAAAGGCAGCAGCAGACACCTGCAAGCCATCTGTCGAGCAGCTTCTGCCTCACCGAGCAGGACCAGGCACCCACAGGCACCCAAGAAGCTGCCAAAGAGACCCAGGGTGCCATCGGGTACCCCGAAGTGTCAAGGTGCTGGAAGGAAAAGCTCCTTTCTAAAGATAAAGCAGCTGTGATTGCTAAAAGCACGTGTGACGGGATCCTTCCTGAACAGCTCGTTTCCTAAATCTCACCCAGGGGTATAAATCCATCTCAAACAGCATCAAAACCAGCAGCTGGAAGGGTCCAGGCTGTCCTTGACCTCAACGTCCATCCCCAGACAGGTCATTTGTAAAAAGCGCTTCCAGTTACACATAAATACGCTGGCAATCAGCAAGTGACAGGAAAGGAGCAGAAAGCACGGCTGTTTGATGGGCTTTGGGTAAAATATGGCTCTTTCTACACCTCCTGGAGTGTGGTGGAGAGCTGGAGCAGAAGGATGAGGAGCAGGAGCAATGGCGCTGCTGAGGCCACGATCCATTACCATCCTTGGGCCACACAGCCGATGCTCTGCCTTCATCCGGGCATCACTTGGCATTGCCTGGGAGCAAGGGGGTGATGAAGGTGACCGGGCTGCACTGGTGGGAGGCAGATCTGACATTAGATTCCAGGCACAGGAATATCCTTGTCAGGATTTAAGCACCGGCACCTCTGGGAGGCAGGGGTTTGCAGTCGAGCAGCACGTGACGAGCTGGAGCCCAGCTGCCCCAGCACTGACCTTCTGGTGTCATTGCTCCTGCAGCAGGACACAGCGTACCCGGATGGGTGGATGAATGGACAGGACAGTGTGTGCTCTACCCAACACTGCCCCGTGAGACCCACAGGGATGTCCCCACCCCATGGGATCCTGAATCCCTCCAGAGGCTGGCAGGAGCAGGGGATGGCAAATCCCTCCCCATGACCCAGCTTCAGTGTGCCCTTGAGCCCAGAACCCCCATGTGCTGGGCTGCGCCCCAGAGCATGAGCACCAGGTCAGGGAGGGGATCCTGCCCCTCTGCTGTGCTCTGGGGATACCTTAGGGCAGCTCCAGTGCCTAAAGGGGCTCCAGGAAACCTGGAGAGGGGCTTTGGACAAGGACCTGTAGGGACAGGCCAAGGGGAATGGCTTTAACCTGCCAGAGGGGAGACTGAGATGAGCTCTTAGGCAGAAGTTCTTCCCTGTGAGGGTGCTGAGGCGCTGGCACAGGGTGCCCAGAGAAGCTGTGGCTGCCCCATCCCTGGCAGTGTTCAAGGCCAGGTTGGACACAGGGGCTTGGAGCAACCTGCTCTGGTGGAAGGTGTCCCTGCCCATGGCAGGGGTTGGGACTGGAGGAGCTTTAAGGTCCCTCCCACCCAAACCAGTCTGATTCCATGATTCATCAACTCGCAGCCCGACAGCAGCCAGCAGTTCCCTTCCTTTGGAAGCATATCAGAAAGCCAAGGAACCCGCGCACAAACCCATCTGAGAGCAAGGAAAAAACAATCCAAGCCCAAGTCCATCTGGTTTTCCCTTTTCTGAAGCCATTTCCAGCTTCCCGTCACTCCCAGCTTGTCACTGCTCTGTCTGCGGCACCTCCTGCTCCTTCCAAGGCTTCCCATCGCTCCAGCACCAGGCTGGCATCAGGAGTAGGCAGAGCACCGGGCTCCTGCTCCTTTGGAGACCCACCACCCTGTGCCCTGTCCTTAGGGATCTGGAGGCAGCCAAAGGAAAGCCTTTCCCATCACCCCATCACCAGCACTATGTGAGGCTGGTGGACAGGCGGCAGCCACCATCCAGGATGAAGAAACCCAAACAGCCTGAGCTCTGTGTCCTCAGAAAATCCGTCTGGAATGTGCCCCAGGGCCACGCAGACAAGCCTGGCAGACATCCCCCACTGCCAATGTCAACCTTATCTCAGCTGCACAGGCAGGAGCAGGGACTGCTGAGTCCCGGAGCAGTGGCACAGCCAGGACAGGAGCCAGGACATCGCTGTTCCCGATCCCATTTCTACCTCCTCCCTCCAGCTCCACGGAGCAAGGAGAGCCCCCAGCACTGCTGAAGCCCCCCAGCACACACTACATCCCGCCCCACTCTCTGCCCCACTTCCACACACCAAATGAACCCCAACCCACCAGCAGCAGGATGGTTCCTCCCTGGTTTTACCCTTCTCTTCCCATCACGGTCCATGTGTTCAACTCCCCCAGTGTCACCGATTAAGATGTCCATTTAGACAACCGGGGGATTGGAGCACCTTGTACTGCAGCACTTGGGCAAAAGCAGCTCCAGAGAGCACAGAGCTGCTGCTAAGGAGATCCTCATTCAGCTGCCAAGGGAGAGCACTAATGACTAGAAAGCCAAGATGAAACCTCATGAACTTGGACAAGCAAGCTGCTCCAGGGGAAGGTGTCCCTTGCCGCAGCAGGGGCTGGAACTGGGTGAGCTTTAAGGTCCCTTCCAACACAAACCATTCCATGATTCTGATTAAAAAAGCAAAGCTGGAACGTCCTGAACGCTAGGAATGGTGCTGACACCGAGAGACAGGAAAGGGTCTTCAAGCCACAGCCACCACTCACTGCCTACAGATCCCATAGATCTGTCAAATCAGAGCCCCCAGCAGCCACTGCTTCTCCCTGGGGATTTGCGCTGCCTCTATCCCATGGAAACACGGAAGGATGCAGCTCTGCTCCCATGCTCAGCCCACCTGCACATAC
This sequence comes from Lathamus discolor, assembly GCF_037157495.1. Taxonomy (NCBI): domain Eukaryota; kingdom Metazoa; phylum Chordata; class Aves; order Psittaciformes; family Psittacidae; genus Lathamus; species Lathamus discolor. The sequence goes on along the minus strand of NC_088884.1, from coordinate 37,752,049 downwards.
ATGGCTGCTCTGCCTCCACCGCACCATACAACAGATCCAACACACCTGCAAGGATCAGATCCATCACCGAGATGAACAGATCACAAACCCTATCACATGATCCAAGAGCTGAGCAGGACAGGACACCAGTGATGGGCAGCAGCAGCAGCTATGGGGAAAGACATCCCTGTGCTGGAAACACCTTGTGCACCCTGAAAGTTAGAGCACTCCACACTTTGAGCCTCAGATGTGGCCCAAAGCTATGAAGTGAGGTCCTGCCTCAAGGCTGTGCGGTTATATCAGATGTGGTTTCAGCCTGGAGAGCCATGGTGAGCCCACGGCGGTGGCAGGACACAGCCTGGAGCGGGACTGCCATCAACACCCAGCTTTTGATGCAGCATAGTGGGGAAGAGCTGTGTTGTGCCCTGCTCCAGAGCTGGTCCTCAAAATCAGAGAAGCCATCCTGGTGCTCAGCTATCCCGGTGAGGGGATTTCAGCCATCCCCATGCACCAAAGCACTGACACTGCATCTATGGACCCATCACCACCTTGGCAGCAGCAGCAGACAGATCTTCATGCGAACACGTTATGTTCCTCGACAGACAAGCAATAGAGATATTAAACACTATCAGCTCCCGCTCTCAGGCCTCATTCCGCGCCGGGTGATGAAGGAGGGAGATGAAAGGCTGCAGGATTTTATTATGCTGGATTTTCACTTTGTCATTTCCCATCTCCTCCATCAGGTGCCTTGGGAGCAATTTGCGCTCAGCAGGATGGCGATGGAGCTCCCCAGCAGCGCTGCCCCAGCTACGTGTTACCTACAACAGTGGGTATGTGTCTGAACCCCACGGTGGGCAGAGCGGCTCTGCTATAGCATTGCCAGACCCACACACACCACTTCAGGGGGGAAGCCTTCCAGAACAGCCAAAATCAACCCAAAAACTAGACACACGTATCTAAAGCAGCAAGTCAGGGATGGGGGAGTGGGACATGGAATCATGGAGTGGCTTTGGTCAGGAGGAACTTTAAGATCACCCAGTTCCAACCCCCTGCCATTGTCCGTATGCTGAGGACACCAGCACTGCACACAGTGCTGCAAGTGGGGTCTCACGAGAGCAGAGCAGAGGGGCAGGACCACCTCCCTTGACATGGTCACATGCAACTGAACAAGGTGCCCACTTTGTCTGTGAAGGGCTTTTTTGGTTGGCTGTTGGGTATTTTGATGGGGTTTATTTATTAATTAGTTTTAAACTAATGATTTGGAAGGAGGGGCAACATCTCATTAATTGCAGTCACAGTTAATCAACTGAGCAGAGCCAGAGATGGAAATGCAGAAGGACCTAAAGGCAGCTAAACTCCAGAAAGGAATAAAGGGGGTGTCCCTGCCCATGGCAGGGGGTTGGAACTGGATGAGCTTAAGGTGCTTTCCAACTCAAACCATTCCACGACTCTAGGTTGAACTGGGGCACACACAATGTAGGGCGGCCAAATGCTCCTGCGTGGTGTGAGGGGACCCACCAGCAGCAGCTCTTCCCATGAAGGGAAAGAGCTTGACCCTGGGGCCAGGGATGTCAAAGCAAGAGGCTGGCACGGTGGTGGCAGCTAAGTACACACATGTCATGGCTAGAGCCATCATGACCACACAGGCTCCCACTGACACCAGGACAGGACGGGCTCCAGAGCACCGGGTGCTCCAGCTCTTGGAGAAGCAAGGAGAGGAGGAGGATGGAAGCGCTGCTGAATGACCAGGGGCTGCACTGGCCAAGCCACGCTCACAAGGACAGGCAGTTTCACACCACTGAGGGTCTGGCAGCAGGACCTGTCACCTCCAAACTCTGGATGCAACCTAAAGGTGGAGATGTTTCCAAAAGCCAAACCCATTCCATGCAATGAGCTCCCCAGCTGAGAAGGTAGATGCAGACCAGCATCGTGGCTGTGATGCGGTGGCTTTGGGGTGCTGGAGCATCAGTGGGGAGATGAGACCAGGTTCAGGGCAGCACCAAGCGAGCCCAGCAGCTCCCAGTGGGCAGGGAGAAGGCACTGACCGTGCACCGGGGCTGCAGCAGGGAAACAAGCAATGGGGTTTGTTGGGAGAGCCGGAAACGCAGTGCGGAGCAGCCGCCTCCTGCAGTCTCCTTGGAGATCAGACTGCTCCACAGAGAAACCACACAGAAACCACAGAGAAGCTGCAAAGAAGCCACAAAGAAACCCCAAAGGAGCCGCAAAGGAGCCACAGAAACCACAAAGAAACCAAAGAAGCCACAAAGAGACCCCAAAGGAGCCTCAGAAACCAAAGAAGCCACAAAGGGACCCCAGTACCCCCAGCAGCACCAGCACTATGGGCCCTCCGTGCTTGGCTCCCATCCACCCGGTGCTGATGGCAGGGAACCAGTGGGAAGAGCCTGATCTGGGGCAGTTATTCCTAATTCAGTGAGTACAAGCCAAGGCAGCATCCTAGGAGATAGGAACTGCCAAACTGGTCCAGGAGCGGGCTGGCTCTGTCCCTGCGCTGTGGCACACGGTGCTGTCCCCCACCAGCACAGCAAGGCCAGTGCTCAGCCCACAGGTGCTGTTTGGGATGAAAGCCCAGCCCCGGGAAAGGTGGTTTTATTTAGTGCTGGGTGAATTGGCTTTCAGCTCCCGGTTGGAAATCTTTCCTCTCACTCCTCACCATCTCCAGAGGCACCGGATGAGGAGGAGGAACAATGCGGGTGCTCAACAGGGGTCTCCGCAGCTCTCGAGTGCATCAGCCATTAGGGGTTGGGAAACAAAAGGAAGCAACAGCCAGCAGATAAATCCCTGCCCTAAGAAGCTTTCGGATGGCTTTAGACCAGGCAACGCCTGACAGTGCCTGGCTCCGTGGCCACCAGAGAAAGGGGCACAGGGATTAAACCAGCGTCCCAGCTCCCAGCACAGCAGAGGTGCTTTGAGCAGGGGTGAAGGGGACCCAGCGTGTGACTGCAGAGCTTATTCTGGGTGCTTTCATGTCACTGGCAAGCGTGAGGCTCGAGGTCCAGCTTGCGAGATGCTCAAACCGAGCAGAGCCGAGACCAAACTGTGCAGGAACAATGCAGTGTTTTCCAGAGACCAAAACCCTGGGATTTCTCCATCAGATCCTGATGCTGCAGGTCTCTGAGTCAGACCCCGGCATCGCTCCGAGCCAAAGGATGAGAAGAGGGAGGGAGGAAGGAGGGAAGCACTTCCCAGCCCCAGCCAGCCCCATGGCAGAGCGGAAGGATGCTCGGGATGGCACTGCCAAGCATCAAGCTGAACGGCACAAGGAGGAGAAGGGAAACCAAAGGGCTTTGCTCACTCTGCATCATCTCCAGCAGCCTCCTGCTTCTCCCCCGCAGCGCCAGGCAAACATCAGGCTGCAGGGAAGGGGAGGGCAGAGCTGCTGCTGCACTGTGTGAGCATATGGAACATCCCAAATCCCACGGCTGGGAATGGACATGGGGATGCTGAGCAGAGCCACCACGCTGCTCATGCACCAAGGGGCAACGGATCGCAAGGATGGGATGCCATACACCAGCATATCCCTGGGGATTATCCCACTGCACATCATCCACAGCCCCACATTGTGGAAATGGGGCTCTTACACCATCCCAGAGCAGAGATGCAATAGCACCCATGATACAGAAGGGGAAATCAAGGCAGAGGATGACAGAGGCATCCCTATCAAAGCACACACTTCAACCCTCCCCAAGGCCTCCTGCATTCAGTAAGGCTCCCCCAGGATGAAAAAGGGGGTACCTGGCATGGAGGGATCAAGTCAGATATAAGAGGAGTCTCACAAGGAGGCGACTCCATCGAGGGATGGTGATGGACGCCGGTGATTGCCGCATTACTGGGTGCAAAGCAGAGCACCCCCCTCACCCCACGATCACCCCCATCCACACATCCCCACGGTCACCTGCGCGCTGTCCCCTTCCAGCCGCGGGGGTCGGATGCTGGAGAGGTGAATGGTTTTGTGGTCCCCAGAGTTCAGCTTCACCACGATAGCGTCTGCGTTCAGCACCTGCATCACCTGCAGAGGGAGGGAGCAAAGGTGAACACAGTGCCCGTGAGCAGGACAAGCACCGGAGCCGGGCACCACCAGGGCTCTGGAATACACCACAACCCACCCCGGCTTTGTGCCCTGGTAGATGGCATGGAGCGAGCATCTCCAACCCCAACGCGAGTGTCCCAGTGGGTCACTGGGGTGCATGCAGATCACAGGCACACCCATGGCCCTGTTCTGCAAGCCCAAAGAGCCTGGTGCTGGTCACAGTCCTGCAAGGTTCTCAAACGGTGATGCCACAGCACAGCACATCACCAGCCATGTGCCACTGCCCAGCCCCACAGGGTTTCACTTCAGAAACAAAACCAGACAGGGACTGGCCCACAGATTTGGATGCCATGAGATGGATCAGCTCTGGGGCAACAGCACAGGAGGGATGTGGAGCTGTTGGAGTTAGTCCAGAGGAGGCCATGGAGATGCTGCGAGGGCTGGAGCAGCTCTGAGCAACCTGCTTTAGTGGAAGGTGTCCCTACCCATGGCAGGGGGTTGGGACTGCAGGAGCTTTAAGGTCCCTTCCAACACAAACCAGGCTGGGATTCTGTGATTTCAGGAGGGAGCGAGCACAACCGCTGGTACAGACTCTTCTACCCCATAATCATGCAATGTGTTCTGGCTGGTGGTTCCCCAAGTGTCCACACACCATGTACATGAGACCCTCAGTGCCATGGGTTAGTGGTGGCCTTGGCAGTGCTGGGGAATGGTTGGGCTGGAGGAGCTTAAAGGGCTTTTCCAACCTCACTGATTCTATGATTCTATGAACTTTGGCAGTTTTCATCCAACGCTGCTCTCCAGCCTCCACTGAGCAGCAGCAGGCACAAGGCACCCGGGTATTCCCCTTGGCAGGGCATTGACCTTCCCCTGCCTGCCCCCAGCACAAACCCAGTCCCCCCAGTCCAAAGGGCTCCCGTTGGTGCTCATCCATAAGGACATGCAGGGAGCACAGCCTCACACATCCCTCCAGAGCCCTGGGGCGAAGCAGAGGGACGAGGGTGCAGACTTGCTTCACTCACAGCACTTTTTGCCCCAGCAAGCACATCAGTCCCTCAAAACGTGCTTAGCCAAAGGGATAACAGGATTATGGGAATTAACATGAAAGCAGACACTGAGGATAGCCAGGGCTCCTCTCAGCGCAGCAAACGCCCCCAGGGGACGTCCCTACCCAAGGACTCAGCCTCTCCCAGGACCCAGCTCCTGTTTTTCATGGCAGAACCGAGCCCAAAGCACTTTGCATGCTAAGTGGAGTAATCAAATCTCATGCTTCAGGGCATCCTCCTCGCTAGAGGGGTGAGGATGGGGCCCCAGCAGCACATTGGGCATCTCTCCCTTCCCTCTCGCAGAAGGCTTCCAGAAAGCAAGACGTGAAGATAAGAGGCTGCAGCCAGAAGAGCTGCGGGTCAGATCCAGGGGCAAATCCTCTGCTACATTACACATCCATCACGCGCACTCTGCACTTCCATGTCGGAGCTGCAGGAACAGCGGTCAGATCTCATTTGTTCTCTGGCAGGAGGCAGCAGCAGGGCAGGATCCCGCTGCCTGCTCCCAGCATCCCAACCTCCGGCACAGCCCATGTTACTTGCAGGAGCCAACAACCAGCACCGAGGACTCAGCAAGTCCCTCGAGCCCCGAGCATCCCCTTCTTGGCAGAATCAGTGTGCAGGGACCTTCCTTAGGCTGTGGTGGGGCTCTGCCGGGATGGGGGATGCTGCAGGATGTGGTCCATGAGGCTGGGGCACCCAGGGGCTGCAAGACCCAGGCAGGACAGGTAGGAGGAGCCTGAGGGTGACCCCAAGGTGCCCACCTCTCCTCTAGGGGCTGGAGCAGCTCTGCCTTGGAGCCAGGCTGAGAGAGCTGGGCTAGTTCAGCCTGGAGAAGAGAAGGCTCCATAAGGGGAGACCTTAGGGCAGCTCCAGTGCCTAAAGGGGCTACAGGAAACCTGGAGGGGGCCTTTGGACAAGGGCCTGTAAGGACAGGACAAGGGGAATGGCTTTAACCTGGCTGGGGACAGGCTGCTGTGTAGGGAGCATCCCCAAAGCCAAGAATGCACTCCTGTAAGACAGTGACGGTGGCACGTGGGGACCCGGTGCCCAGCACCAAGAGAGGGGCCAGTGCTTCCCCCTAACCAGAAACTGCTTTAAGAGGGGTCTTGGCAGCGGCTGGTGCTCAGCCCAGCACAGAGCAGCTCCTGCACTGGCTGTGGCAGCTCCCACTGAGATCCGAGGGGATTTGGCTCCAAGTGTTTTGCAAAGTGGGGTTACAAATAAGAGTAAACAGAAGACAGAGGCACAGCTCATCCACGGCCACCTCCTCCAGCCCGCAGCGTGGCAGGAGGCAACACCTGCCCCAGCCAGCCCGGATGCGTCCGAAGGGCTGCCATGGAGCCCCATTCCCCCCGCCGGAACCTCCTGAGGGGGCTGATCCTGCCCCACAGCAGGGCACTGGGATGACAATCTCTCCAAGCCCCCCCCACAAAGCTGGGTCGTAAACAGCTTTTGGCAGGGGAGAGCTTTCAGCACAAGGCATTCAAGTCGGAGCAGCGCTGTCCCAAATCCCCCAGCGCTCCAGGACACGCTGACGTAGGGGATTCAGCAGAAAGCCTCCAGCCTCTTCCCATCCCCTCCTCATTCCACTGCTTTCCTCCTTGCCACTCACAGGCATCAAACCCACAATCGAGGCCAAGCCTTAATTTCTTCTCTTCCCCCCCACTCCCCAAACCCAACCCCTTGGCTCAAAGCACCAGCAGCTGACCAGGATGAATCCAAAATTAGCCCGAGCCCATTTGCTGCGGCTGCTCGACGGTGCAAGGCCAGGTTGGGATCTTCCTCCTCCTCCTCCTCCTCCATCCCCCAGCAGATGCTACGTCAGCTCTGCCGCTGCAAACCAGCACCTCGGCTCCTGCCCAACGGGGAGGCAGCTTCAGCGCCGGAGCAGTCGCTGCTGCCCGTGCTCAGAGCCCGCTGCAGGGCGCTGGGGGGATGGATGTGGCCCTCCAGGGAGCCCGGGCATGCGCCCAGCGCTGGCACTCCACAGTGAGCGGGAATTTGTCCTGGTTTTCCCTGTCACAATTCCCAGGAAGGGAGGAAAGAGCAAAAATTGACACTGCAAAAAAGAGCCCCCGGGGGGCGGGATGCGCCTGACAGCTCCTGAGGGCTGGTTTGCACCGGGTGCATAGAGAGCAGGCTGAAGTGAAGGAGGAGGAATTCTGAGTCCTCACCCCAGGAGGCAGGGATAGAATTACAGAATGGTTCAGGTTGAAGGGACCTTAAAGCTCCTCCAGCCCCAACCCCTGCCACGGGCAGGGGCACCTTCCACCAGAGCAGGTTGCTCCAAGCCCCTGTGTCCAACCTGGTCTTGAACACTGCCAGGGATGGGGCAGCCACAGCTTCTCTGGGCACCCTGTGCCAGCGCCTCAGCACCTTCACAGGAAGAGCTTCTGCCTTATCTCCAACCTGAACTTCCCCTGTTACAGTTTTAACCCGTTACCCCTTGTCCTATCACTACAGTCCCTGATGAACAGTCCCTCTCCAGCATCCTCGTAGCCCCCTTCAGACACTGGAAGGCTGCATCGTGCTTTTCACCTCATTTTGGGAATCTCAATGCAGAGCCAGGGCAGCCAAACGGTGCTGGAGCAGACCCCAAAGGTCAGAGCGCTCCCAAATCAGAAGGACCCTGGAAAAGTGAGGGGCTGTGCCCAGAACTGGGGTTCCATCCTGCCCTGGGACCCTAAGCTGGAAGCTACCTGCACAACAGATCCCCTCCACTCCATAGCATGATTCCCACCTCTCCCAAAGGGATGGATGCCTCACTGCAATGCTTAGCACAAGGACCAGAGATGCTGCGGAGCCCCAAAACCTACCGCAGACAACCTCTACAGCCTTGTGGGGGGCTTGGGATGCGAGACCCGCCTGCCGCAGCTCCCTGCCAGCATCCCAGCCCGCTCCTGAGCTATTCAACAACAGAACGGGCATCTTGGAAATGCCAGGAGCATCCACCCGCCTCCTCCACAAGCTGCTGAGCAAAGCGTGACTAACGGCCCCCGTGCCGGCTCCTGGCTCCAGCAGCAGCTTTCCCAGTGGCAGGATGGTGCTTCCGAGCGTGCCAGCGCCGGCACATGCCAGCCCCGTGCCCAGGGGTTACTCCCCACCATGGTAGCAGCATCCTGGGGAGGGACCAGCCATGGTCCTTCTCCCCAGGGATGGGGTCTCACCTCTGGCTTCCTGAGAGCCTCTGGGTTTGGCATTTGGGCCACATCCGCATGCAACACTAAGAAGAAAAGCCCAACAAATCCTTCATGGCCTGGGAAAGCTGGTGGGAAGGGTTTGGGGATCTCTGCTATTGCCATCACCCGCCATATCCGAGCTGACCAACAGGGAATTGCAGAGAAGGGCATAATCTCAGAGTTAACACCCAAACCAGCATGAAACCAGCTTCACTCCGCAGGACAGGAGCTGCTGCTGGTGACAGCATGACATGGATTTGCTGATTAAACTGGTTGCACCGCATGGATGAGACGGGACTGGCACAAGATGGACTTAATGACCCTAAAGGTCTTTTCCAACCTAGTTGATTCCATGACTCTATGATCCTAATCGCTCCTGGCTTTGCCCTGCCTGGCAGCTCCTGAGCTCCCCCAGCCAGTGCCTGGTCAGGGATGCTCTGCCTCAAGCCCTGTCGCTGCTCCTGCTGTCCTGGTCTACCAGGGGCCACCGGTGTCCTCGGAGGGAGGCAGGGAAGGAGCATCCCCCTGGCGCATGCTGCAAGGCAGGGCTGTCCAAGCACAGCCCCAGTGAGGATGGAGCAGCCCGAAGGATGCTCTGGTGCAGGATCCCTCCCGGAGGGGCAGGGGGAACACCGGGGTTAAGCCAACTTTCCAAGAAATCCGGCTGCTGCTGCACGCTTCCCGGGGATTCCAGGAGAAGCAGAGCTCCTCGGGCTGCGGCGCTGGGTGAGCCGGCAGCACCACCTAGCGGGCTGCTCCCTCGCACGGTATCTGGACCCTCAACGCTCCATCACTGCTCATCATTGCTTCCCTGGCTTCCCACCGCTGCCCTGGTGATAGGTTCCTCCACAGGGATACCCACCTAGGGCAGAGGCATCAGCTCCCATCGCACCCTCTTTTTCGCACCGGCTACACTGTCCAAACCGAGCCAGGAACACGGGAAGGACCATGGGGACCACTGCAGTGGGGCATCCCTAGAGCTGTGTGTGGGGCTAGCAAGGCCTTGGAGCTGGACAAGGAGGTGCCATGGAGCCCCATAGCAGGTATCCCCTCAGATAAGGGCAGGGATGTCACCAGTACCACCTTGGAAACGCAGGCAGGAGAGGGAAGGAAAGCTCTGCTGAGCCCAAACAGCCCTCTGTGGGCAGGAGAGCGGCAGGCAGGGTAAGAACCCCTTGGCAGCAGCAACCAGCCCACCCCTGTGAGCCGTGGTCCCTTCCCCTGCCCTCTGTCCCACCTCTTCTCACTCCAAACCTGCCCGAGATCCCGGTGTGCAGTCATGCACCACAGTCCATGCTGGGGATGTAGTCAAGGCAAAACCCTCTGCAGGTGCACATGGAGCATTGCACATTGAGCAGCGGGGTCTAGTGGAAGGTGTCTCTGCCCATGGCAGGAACTGGATGAGTTTTAAGGTACCTTCCAACGCAAACCATTCCATGTAGAGGCTGACAAGGGCATCCTCCACTCCCACACAGACAAACCCTTCCCCTGCTCTTCCAGCCACTCACCTTGGCCACAAACTGCTTGTCCTTCTGATCCAGGTTTGCTGTGGGGGCCACATAGTCCCTCCAGATCCTCAACTTGCGTTCTTTGGCAAACCTGGCAGGAGAGGGGACAGGAGTGATGCCCGAGCTGCTGCCCCCAGTGGGGACCAATAGTCCATCGTCCACCAAGGCCCTGACAGGGGCAGTGGGGCTGGTGCAGACTCACAAGGCAAGATCCCATCTACCTCCCACCCCAGTGAGCATGGGGGGTATCCCACATGTGGATTGGGAAAGGGGGCTGGAGTCACCACAGGCACCCCATAGCTCCTCGGCACCACTCACCGCTCAGCTGCCCGCAGCTTGTCTGCGCCACGGGTGTAGACGGCGATGGACCAGTCCACGCAGCGGGCAAAGCCCTCCTTCAGCAGGAGCTCGGTGATGTTCCCATTCTGTGGACAAGGGGAGGAGGCACTGATAATCCCCTTCTGCATCCCTGAGGGGAGCCGGGCTCCCCTTCCCTGCTCAGACCCTTAGAACTCACACGTCCCCAGAGATCCCTGCCCACAGCACCCCAGGACTACCAGAGAGCCCCCCAGTGAGGGCTCTGCTCTCCTTATGGGATGCTCAGCTGGACCGTGGTCTCCCACATTCACCAGTAAAGAACCCAGCAACTCTCAGAAACCCCACTAAAGGCACCTGGACCTTCAGCAAGTGATGACCAACACCCCGTCAGGACGCCCTCCCACCCCTCAGCACCAGCGCCACTTGCCGGGTGCAGGATGGTGCCCAGGATGTTCTGGTTGTGGCAGCTCTCCAGGACGATCTGCACGTCCCTCTGCAGCAGCCGGGACTCTGTGAAGAACTTGGCTTCGGCAGCAAACGGCTCCGGGACCTCGGGGGCATCCGCCTCCCGCTTGAACGTGGGGCACTGCGGCACAGGGGAACATGGTCAGGACAGGGGCTGGGCCCCAAAACCTCAGTGGGGAGGTGGGAAAGCTCCCTGAGGAGGAAGGATGCAGTGCCCTCATGCTCTGGATGTAGCATGCAGGAGAAACAGGCTGGGTGCTGCACCCTGGTGCTTTTGTGCCATGTTGCACCAACACCAACCCTCACGTACCCCAGCAAACTACAAGGAGTAAACCAGGGTATGGGCAGCAGCTCCTAGTGTAATCCACCTGGAGCTGGTACCCACCTCACCCAAACCTGTCCCCATCCCCACGGTGACACCCCATACCAGCACGTGCACAGCCACAGGCTGCATCCCGAATGCCCCTGGAGCAGGACGACACAGTGGGCAATGAGACAGCTGTGTCCCTGCCTCCATCTCTCCATCCCAGCCCCGTGAAGATGGATCTAGGAGGGGGCTGGGCTCTGCTCCCAGGGAACAGGGGATGGGACAAGAGGGAACGGCCTCAAGCTGCACCAGGGCAGGTTCAGATGGAGCTGAGGACCAATTCCTTCCCCAAAGGGTGCTCAGGCACTGGAAGAGGCTGCCCAGGGCAGGGCTGGAGTCGGCGTCCCTGCAAGTGCTCACACCCCGTGTAGCCGAGGCCTCAGTGCCGTGGGTCAGTGGTGGCCTTGGCAGTGCTGGGAACGGTTGGGCTGGAGGAGCTGAAAGCCCTTTCTCAACCCAGCTGATTCCATGAGCCTGGCAGCCACTGGGTACCAGTTCAACCCCTGCGCGCTCACACCTGCACCAAAGGGTGCCGAGGAGGGTGCACAGTGAAGGACAGTGGAAATTCAAGAGGGAACTTGCTGCAGAGAGGACTCTTGAGCACCCCTGCCAGGATGCAGGGCAGGCACTGAGCTCACCTTGATCCCTGAGAGCATGACGGTCACCAGGTAGTAATCGGGTAGGAGAAGGGCTCTCACCACGCTGCCGTCCCGCACGTGCTCTATAATGGCTGTGGAGCAAAAGCAGAGAGGTTGGAGCTGCTGTGGAGGGGCCTGGGGGGAACAATGGAGCTAAAGCTGGCTCTCTGTGGCAGGCATACACAGGGGATGGAAGGCAGGGTTGGTGCAAGCTTACCATTAACAGGCTTCTGGTGCATGGAGTCCACAAAGTGCCGGGGGTTTTCAATGGTGTACTTGATGTCCCTGATGGTGTGGGAGCCCGTCCCTTCACTCCACATCCCCTTCTTGGCACTCTTGGCCTGCTCCTCCAGCTCTGCCAGCCTGCTCTGCTCAGGGCTGCAAGGACAGGGCGAGACTGGGTGAGGCTGCTGGCTTCTGCATGGTTTATCACTGAGAATACCCCTCTTCCAGGCACTTTTCAGGATCTGAAGGGGGCCTATAGGGATGCTGGGGAGGGACTCTTTGTCAGGGACTGTAGTGACAGGACAAGGGGTAATGGGTTAAAGCTTAAACAGGGGAAGTTTAGATTGGATATAAGGAGGAAATTCTTTCCTGTTAGGGTGGTGAGGCACTGGAATGGGTTGCCCAGGGAGGTTGTGAGTGCTCCATCCCTGGCGGTGTTCAAGGCCAGGTTGGATGAAGCCTTGTGTGGGATGGTTTAGTGTGAGGTGTCCCTGTCCGTGGCAGGGGGGCTGGAACTAGATGATCTTGAGGTCCTTTCCAACCCTAACTGTTCTATGATTCTATGATTTGATCACTCACAGCTAGAACAGGCAGTGCCTGGGTGAGCTGCTGAGCAAGGTTTGTCCTGCTGACAGCAACGCACAGTAAATCAAACCCAGCTTCTCCAGCACCGAGGCTGCACATTGGAGCACCCAACTCAAGTAGCTGATGAGTGAGTGGCTGAGAGTGACTACATGCACCCATTAATTACGCACCCTTTCAATCAGGAGAGCAAACATGGAGTAGTGACATGCTCCAGGCCATGTTTAATTGCAGGAAGTTCAGTCCTGTGCTAACTGCTCCTCTGGGCATCACAGGTGAGGAGCAGTGGTTGCAGTCAACACGGCCACTGCACAGGTTCACCGATCCCTTTGGTACCAGCCCCGGCAGGGTCCCAGAGGGATCCTGCCCCTCTGCTGTGCTCTGGAGAGACCCCCCCTGCAGCCCTGATCCAGCTCTGGGGCAGCAGCACAAGAGGGACATGGAGCTGCTGGAGCAAGCCCAGGGGAGGCCATGGAGATGCTGCAAGGGCTGGAGCAGCTCTGCTCTGGAGCCAGGCTGAGAGAGCTGGGCTGGTTCAGCCTGGAGAAGAGAAGGCTCCCGAAGGAGAGACCTTAGAGCAGCTCCAGTGCCTGAAGGGGCTCCAGGAAACCTGGAGAGGGGCTTTGGGCAAGGGCCTGTAGGGACAGGCCAAGGGGAATGGCTTTAACCTGCCAGAGGGGAGACTGAGATGAGCTCTTAGGCAGAAGCTCTTCCCTGTGAGGGTGCTGAGGTGCTGGCACAGGGTGCCCAGAGAAGCTGTGGCTGCCCCATCCCTGGCAGTGTTCAAGGCCAGGTTGGACACAGGGGCTTGGAGCAACCTGCTCTGGTGGAAGATGTCCCTGCCAGTGGCAGGGGTTGGAACTGGAGGAGCTTTAAGGTCCCTTCCAACCCATTCCATGACCCTATGTAAGTCAGTGCAACATCCCCAGCTGGCTGCCAGGCAGATGCTTCCCTCCCTCATCCAACTCCACAGCTCAGGAGCGATGCAGGAGGTGCAGAATCAGGACAGGGCAATGAGAGCTGACACCGGCTGAACCCCAGCACCCAGAGTCCAGCAGCACCAAGCAGGAACCACATTCCCAAGGGTTTGGCACAGGGAATGCATCCCCAGGCAGGCAGCAAGAGGACCTGCAGGCACTTGAGGCTTCAGCACTGGCAAACCTGGGTATGAACTCACGCATCCACACCCCTGGCAGTGCACACCCTGTTCATCCAACATACCTGTTTACAAGCTGTGCTACCAAAAGCACTGGGTGGAAGGGATCCAAATGTGCCAGGAAGAGTTTCAGGAAGCAACACAGGCAAGTTTCCAGCCCAGCAGGCGTGGGGACGGAAACAGCATCCCACTGGTATTTATAGCAGTGCCACAGACACAACTCACACCTCTGGAACTGGATAACCACTGCCCAGAGCACTGGCATCAGCTCCCGTGGTGCTGGCACAGGCATCTCACTACCAGATGTAGGATAACGGGCAGGAGCATCACAGCATCACCTCTCCAGCATGAGCCAAAGCACCTCAACTCCGTGCATTATTTTCCAGTGACCAAGAGATGTTTTGCTCTCTACAGCTGACAGGAGGATGGAGCCAGGAGGGGCTGGGCTCTGCTCCCAGGGAACAAGGGATGGGACAAGAGGAAACGGCCTCAAGCTGCACCAGGGCAGGTTCAGATGGAGCTGAGGACCAATTCCTTCCCCAAAGGGTGCTCAGGCACTGGAAGAGGCTGCCCAGGGCAGGGCTGGAGTCAGCGTCCCTGCAAGTGCTCACACGCCGTGTAGCCGAGGCCTCAGTGCCGTGGGTCAGTGGTGGCCTTGGCAGTGCTGGGAGCGGTTGGGCTGGAGGAGCTGAAAGGGCTTTTCCAACCTGGTTGGTTCTGTGTTTTCCTGCTCTACAGCTCAGGGCTACATCCCTGGTGCTTCAACATCCAGGGCATGGAGACAACCGAGTCCCCCCTCCCCAGCTCGTCACTACCCCAAACCTACAGACAAAGGGTCACAGTGCAGAGACACAGATGCTCATGAAATCCAGGCACAGTGGAAAGCCACAGCTGAGGATCCCAACAACAACATGGCCAGATAAATAACCACAGAGGACTGGAGCAGCAGGGACCCCCCAGCACAGCACAGGAGCGCAGCCACATACGTACTTGTTGGCTCGGATCCCTTCCCGGCGGGAGGCCAGGCCTTCAGCCACGAGGGACTCGGCAATGTTCTCACCACTCGTGTCTGTGGAGAGGGAAGAGGCAGTGAGATGAGCACCAGCACAGGGGGCACTTGGGGCTCCATTGCTGTAGCACTGGCACAGGGTGCCCAGAGAAGCTGTGGCTGCCCCATCCCTGGCAGTGTTCAAGGCCAGGTTGGACACAGGGGCTTGGAGCAACCTGCTCCGGTGTAAGGTGTCCCTGCCCATGGCAGGGGTTGGAACTGGATGAGCTTTAAGGTCCCTTCGAACCCAAGCCTTTCTTTGACTCTAATAGACTAAGGTAAGCCACCAGCGCATGGGGCAGCCCAGAGACACCCACAGACCTCAGTTATGGAAAGCACTCCCAAGATGATTCCAGCTAACAAGTGCTGGAGCAACCCCGGAGCAAAAGGCTCCTGTCACTATCCCGGTGCCCCAGCAGCACGTGGCCTGCACAATGCCTCAAGCAGAACAGCCCAGGGCTTTCCTGGGGACACCATTTCCACCAGAGCAGGGCTAACCAAGTGGGAAGGCGGCACACTGCTCTGATGCTGCAGGCCTTGGACCATCTCCATGGGAAGGGCAGGCAGGCAGTGCCCTCCCAGCACCCACAGGGCTGCCTGGATCTCCAGCAAAGGCTGCACTGCCAGCACAGCCTGCAATGGGCACCTCTGCAGAAGGCATCCTTCGTCTACAGAAACACAAGGGGTGGTTGGGGACAGGACGCAGAGCACTGCTTGGACCCCAAACCCTTCCCCAGCATCTCCACTCTGGCTCTGCCACCACCAGATAGCGATGGGAAGCCTCTACCCCTCCAAATCCCACCACTCCAGAGCTGCTGCATCATTGCCAGGGGCGCTGCTGCAGCGTTTCCACATTAAGAGCATTTAAACCTTGACAAACATCATCAGGAAACGTTTTCAGCTTCATTTCTCACCTCAGCAGTGTGACAGGCTGGGATTTAACAATAAGAATGACACCTACACGGGAAGCAGAGCACAGGAGCCCTCAATGTGGCAGACAACCAGGCTGTGGATGACTGAAAGGAGCATGAGCAGCAAAACCCCTTCCAAGGTCGATATGGTGCAGGTTGTGCCACCAGGACCTGCCAGACTTCCTGCTGAAGGATGCCCATGGGGTGGGAAAGTGGGGAGCAGCAGCTCCCCAAAACTATGATCTACCCCCAGCTTGGCAGGAGGGGATCTGCATCCCGAAGGGCTTCCCAGGCCCTACAGGCAAGCTAGAAGCTCAGTAATCAGCACGGCTGAGAGAGCTGGGCTGGGTCAGCCTGGAGAAGAGAAGGCTCCCGAAGGAGAGACCTTAGAGCAGCTCCAGTGCCTGAAGGGGCTCCAGGAAACCTGGAGAAGGGCTTTGGGCAAGTGCCTGTAGGGACAGGACAAGGGGAATGGCTTTAACCTGCCAGAGGGGAGACTGAGATGAGCTCTTAGGCAGAAGCTCTTCCCTGTGAGGGTGCTGAGGCGCTGGCACAGGGTGCCCAGAGAAGCTGTGGCTGCCCCATCCCTGGCAGTGTTCAAGGCCAGGTTGGACACAGGGGCTTGGAGCAACC
Organism: Lathamus discolor; assembly: GCF_037157495.1. Classification (NCBI taxonomy): domain Eukaryota; kingdom Metazoa; phylum Chordata; class Aves; order Psittaciformes; family Psittacidae; genus Lathamus; species Lathamus discolor. The sequence continues at coordinate 37,735,943 of NC_088884.1, read as the reverse complement.
TGCTCTGGTGGAAGGCGTCCCTGCCTGCGGCAGGGAGTTGGAACTGGATGAGCTTTAAGGTCCCTCCCAACCCAAACCATTCCAGGATCCTATGGCTTGCTTCCCCACAACTGCAGTGCACCAACCAGTGGCTGCAGCTCCAGAGAGCATGGCCCCACAGGCAGTTGGGACCACTCTCCTTCCAAAGCTGGAGCTCCACTGAAAGCGGGCATACATCCTGCTGCAACTACCGCATCCCAACCCATCACCTTGGGCCAGCTCCCTGCAAGCACCTCACATCCCACTGCACACCCCACAACATTCCCCACCACCCCTTTAGGCGCCCGAGGGACCCCTCTGCACTCACCTTTCCCCAAGTACACCATCCCGTACTCCCGGCCCTGCGGGGTCTTGTACTCCACAGTAAAGCAGACCTCCTTCCCAATCAGCTTCTTCCGCAGGAACTCCCGAGCCGGGAAGCCCCAGGGCTGGAGGGAAAGAAGTCACCAGGAGCCAATGGATCTAACGCAGCTGTGAAGCCTGGAGCCCCTCATGTGCTGCACACTGGAGGCTTGCGCAGGAGCCAACCGCAGGAGAAACACCCCCACTCCCCCCTCCATCCCACCAAAAGGGGTCCTGGTTGGTTTTCCACCTGGTGTCATGCTCCCAAAGCACAGCTAGACCCAGCGTGCTCCAAGGGCTGGAGCCACAGCAACCCTGAGCAGCCCCAGCTCCCCGGGACATGGTGGGGCTTCTCCAGCTGCCACCCAAGGCTGTGTGGATGGCCGTAGAGCAGAGCAGAGCAGAACCAACCACGGGAGCCGGGAGCAGGAAGCTCCTGCATCTCCCAGCACCTCTGTGCATGGAGGTAGGAACACACCGGAGCCCCAGCGAGCTCAGCCCCACGCCACCGCAGCAGTGGGTGGAGAACGCGGTCCAGAGCAGAACATGACGTGCTCATAAACAATTAGCAAACCTGACAGGCATCACTTCATGAGGAAAGAGTGACATTTACCGGCTGAAGCAGTGTTCCAGAAGACAAACTCCCCAGGGAGAGCAATTAGCTGCCAGCGCTCTGCACCACCCCCGGGGCTGGGAGGATGGGTGGCCTGGGCCAGGCTCCTTGCACAAAAGCCCTGCCTGCATCCAGCTGCCAAAGCAACACCCTCGTGCTTCCCAAAACCCCACTCCTGGGGCAGAAAAAACCCCACAGGGGAAGCCTGGAGGTACCAATGGCTTCCCCTGGTCCTGCAGATCCTGCCCAGTCATCCTGGACCATGCCCGTCCCATCCCAGGCACATGTGTGCAACCATAGCAGAGTGAGGAAGGAGAATCCCACCCCAAATTCCACACTGGGAGCAGGAAAAGGATCTCCTAAAGGAAACCTGAAGGGACTGTTTTTATCCTGCAGCTGCCCCATGTGCATCCTGCAGACCCTGGTCCTTGTCAATGGACCATGCCTGTCCCATCCCAGGCATCTGTGTGACCACAGCAGGGAGAGGAAGGAAAATCCTGCCCCGAATTCCACACTGGGAAGGTTGAAGAAGGGAAAGGATCTCTTAAAGGATAATTGAAGGGGCTGTTTGTATCCTGCAGCTGCCCCATGTGTAACCTGCAGACCCTGCCCAGCCATCCTGGTCCTTGCCAACGGACCATGCCTGCCCATCCCGGGTGTATGCGTGTCCATAGCAGGGTGAGGAAGGAGAACCCCACCCCAAATTCCACACTGGGATGCTTGGAGCAGGGAAAGGACCTCTTAAAGGATAACTGAAGGAACTGTCTGTATCCTGCAGCTGCCTCATGTGAGCTATGGGAGCTGCCTGCATCCCACGGGATGGCCTGCCAATGGGCAATGCCTCTTGCAATGCCCAAGCGGAGCGTGCTGTGGTGTGCAGAGCAGTCCCAGCAGCCTGGAGGCCCCCATGCAGCCCAGCCCGTGATCCCTGGGGAATGGCGCTCCCGGAGGCACCCACCTCATCCGGGGTGTCCTTGGCCTCGGGCTGGCCGGCGGCGGCGCGGCGCGCGAGATTCCCAGCGCGGATGTTGCTGAGGTTGATCTGGCGCTCGGGGGGGGGCCCCCCCCGGGGCTGGCCACGGACGATGATGGCACAGCCCGACAGCACCTGCGGGGACAAAGAGGGGTTACGGGGGGCCCCGAACAGCAGCAAAGGAGAGCGGCCGGGGGGCACGAGGGGATGCTGCACATGGACACCCAGGGATGGATCCCACCCCATGGGAAGCTCAGCACCACAGGGAACAGTTTCTCACAGACACAGGAGCTGCTCCAGGTTTCCTGCTTGGGGATGCAGGATGGAGCCCAGCTCCTCACCCTGCTCTTGACAGGGGTATCAAACAGCCCGCTCCTCCTTCAGAGGCAGCACGACGGAACACAGCGATCTTGGATAACACCAAGGACTCGGCACATTGGGATTTTACCCTGATGGCCCCATTTTCCCCCAGTGACTTGGCTGCTGAGTGCTTGGAGTCAGGAGCACGACTACATTGGACAATCCCATCCCACCCACCTTCCAGAGCTCCAGCAGCCCCATTGCTCCTTGTGTGCCGCAGAGCATTCCCACATTCAGGAGTGCCCCAAGAGGCTTTGCACAGCTGCTGGCACAGCACAGGAGGATGCAGGCAGGGAAAAGGACCACGCTCCAAGTGGATGCTTTTACCTGCTGTGATGCTAAGACCTTTAGGTGATTCCACAGAAGTCAGACAAACCCCTGTGGAGAGAACTGCTGGGAGAATTCCCAGAACACAGACCCCAAATGGGACATCTCCTCCTTGTTCCTGACCCAATTACAGGACCCAGCTGCAGAACCCCAGGGCTTCCCAACAGCTCCATCCCAGTACAAGACCCCAAAGCCACTCATAGCATCGGCACAGGCAGCTCCAGCTTCTGAGCGTGCTGGGGATCACCCTGTTCCCGTTTTAATCAGCACTGGCTCCCCACATGCAGGACTGATGCTGCTGAAGCACTCACAGAAAACCTCCAGGCTGGATTTCAGCCCATGCCCTGGCTTCATGCCCACCCAAAATCCCTATGGATGCTCACAGCGCATCCCAAAGCAGAGGACTTGTCCCCTGCCCCAGCAGGCAGTGCCAGGGACACCAGCTCCCACTGAACTTGGCCAAAACCAGCCCCACAGCATCACACTTGCTGTCTGCAGCGTTCCCTGCATGGATCCACGGCGCAGACCGGCACGTTCTGGGAATTCAACTTCAAATTAAGCCTGACCCCCACACACTGATCCCACAGCAAAGGCTCAGCGCTTGGTACTTGAGGACTTAGAGGTTTCACGGCTGTAGTTAACCTTAATCTTTAATTTACAGGGCACAGGGATGCTGTGGTTTATCCAACTACCGACACAAACCCTGGGTCCCGGGAAGGGGCCAGGTTTGTTAGTGAAGCTGCTCTGTACAGCACACTGTGCTCCTCCTCGTCCATAGGCACCCTGGCTTCAACCAGGCTGCAGAAGCTGCAGTTAGTGCAGGAGCATGATGGATGCACCAAGGCCAGGGCATGGCACAGGGATGCAGGATGGATGGACCTGGATCCTGCCGTGGTGGGGATGGCACCGGGTCCTGCCGGCACAGCCAAGTGCAGAGCTGTAGCTGCCGGGCACAGAGGTGGGAAGGAAGGTGGTGAGAAGGGAAGGATGGATCCCAAAGCACCCATGGAGTGACTCCATGGGCTTCCCCAACTCCTCAGGTTCTCCAAAAGGAGCCTATTGAGCTCCATCCCGCCCCATGGCGCAGAGCCTCTTCCAGCTGGTGGCTGCAAGGTCCTGACCCCACCACCCCCCTGTTCCTGCTTTTCATCCCATCCTGCTCCCAAACTCTGAGGTCCCACTGTCATTTCAGAGGCAACGTGCAGCAGGAAGGCTCAAAAACCACCCCCAAACACTTCCAAGTCCAACAAGATGTGATGGGAATTGCAGAGCAGCCAACCTGGGCCAGCACCTCCTGGCTCCATGGCACCACCACAGAGAGCCCGGGGAGCCCACCTCTCCAGCATGCCCTGGGCAGGGATTCTGGGGTGCTGCCCTGGAAAGGGAAGGGGGCCCATGGGGCGCATCCCAAGGGGGTGCCTGGACAGCAATCCCGCAGCACCCACTCCAGGTATGGGGCAGCGGGGCGGTGTGTGGTCGCCAGGAGCTGGTGTCCACCACACGCGGCCACCTCTCATCCAGCAGACACCAACCATCCTGCCCCAAAATCACACTGCGGATACACATCCCATTGGATGTGGCACCAGCAGCCAAGTGAGGTTTTTCCTGAGCACCCCAAAATCTCCTGCTTAGGCGTGAGACGGGATAGGGTGGCGGGAATGGATCCTCCTGCCACCGGTGAGATAAAGGATGGGGAAAGCAGCATTCCCAAACCACCAGCATCCCCTGGAGTGAAGGTCTCCATCCAAAGGCAGTGGTGGGGTTCATAGCCAGCGCCAGCACCAACACCAGCCCCAGAGGGGGTTCCCTGGGAAGAGCCCGTGCTTGGGCACAAGAGTTTGGGATATCGGGAACCACAGGGACCTGGATACGGCACCAGCCAGCTCCTGACCTTCGCTCTCCAGGAACACGTGGAGAGAACACAGAGAGGGCTCCAGGATCCCGTCCCACTGCCCCTTCCCATGGGGATGCCACTGGGGCACCCAAGGGACATCCCGGGTGCTGGCGACCCCACGGGCAGTGGGACACGGGGTGCCACGGGGCTGCCAGGGAAAGCCGGGACCCCTACGGGCTGGTGGGGGCTCCGCTCCACCGGCTCCCGGTCCCCGGCATGCGCAGGGGGACCCGAAAGCTCCTCCGGCCCTTGCCAGCAGCCGGGATGGGAGCACGGGGAAGGGGAGGCAGGACGGGACGGCAGCACCGGGAGCCGCGGCAGCACCCGGGGCCCCATGCTGCGGGGAACCGGAAGGCGTGAGGAGCAGGGGCGTATCGCGAGGCTCCGGGACGGGAGGAAAGTCCCGGGCTCCTGGGGGGGGGGTCCCAGTTACCGGGAGGGGAAGCGGGGAGAGGAGGAGGGTCGCGGGTACCGGAGCGGGAGTCCCGGTTACAGTGACGGGAAGGGGGGGGTGTCCCATGCACCGGCGGGAGCTGCAGGGCGCGGGGTCCCGGTTACCGAGAGGGAAGGCGAGGAGCGGAGGAAGCTGCCGGTCACCGAAGGGAGCTGCAGGGCGGGGGGGCCCCGGTTACCGGGATGGAGAGGGTGTCCCGCGCCCCAGAGGGTTCTACACGGCGGAAGGGTCCCGGCTACCGGGAGGAGAAAAGAGGGGGATCCCTGTAACCGGGAGAGGCTGCGCGGCCGAGGGGTCCCGGGTACCGGGACGGGAAGCGGAGTCCCTGGCACCGAGAGGGCTGCACGGCGGGGGCGTCCCGGTTACCGGGAGGGGAGGTGAGAGGAGCCGCGGGCACGGGCGGAGGCCGCGGGCGGGCAGGGCGGTGCTCACCATCTTGACGATGCCGCGCTGCACGGCGAGCGGCGGCGCGGAGCCGCCCTGCCCGGCACCGGCCGCGGACGCCATGGCGGGGGAGCCGAGCGCGGCGGAGCGGGGCGAGCGCGGAACCGACCTGCGGGGCGGGGCCTCGCAGGGGAAGGGGGCGGGGCTTAGATTAAGCCCCGCCCCCTCAACCCGGCCGAGGGCCAACGGGAGGCAGGCCCCGCCGAGCGCGTCGCCCCGCCCCTCCGCGCTTCGACCAATGGGAACGCGCGGGTCGCCGAAGCTCCGGCCCGAGAGGCCGCGGCGGGGGTGACGTCACGACAGGGCTACCTCCTCAGCGCCGCACCGCCCGGCCTAAGGGGGCGGGACTTCCGGGGCACGCGGCGCCAGGGACACGTCGGCAAAGGGGCCGCCCGGGAGCCCACGTGGCTTTGCGCTGCGCAGGGGGGCGGGGCCAGGAGGGAGGCCACGCCCACATACGTCACTGCCCGCCCCCCCCGCGCTTACCGCTCCGAGCGCTGGCGGGAGCAGACGAAACCCGGTGGGGGGGAGGCCGGGATGGGGGCCTCGTCACGGACGCACAGCGGGGACAGGGGGTGGGGACCCCAGCGCAGCCCCGCGGGGAGCTCCCGAAGTGCGGCCCGGTGCGGGGCTCCTGCGGGGTTACGGGGGTCCCGCGGCAGAACCCCGCAGGAGAACGGGGCTCCCCCAGCGCAGCCGCTCGGGGGCACGGGCCCCGCGGCGCAGCCCCGTGTAGGTGTCAGGGGAAGGGGTTCCGCCAGGGCAGACCCACAAGGAACCAGGGGAAGGGGATCCCCCCCAGCAGAGCCCCACAGGAGAGTGGGGGTCCGCACAGCGCACCCCGCTGAGGGGCAGGGGGACGGAATCCGCCCAGCGCTATGGGGGATCAAGGGATGGAGCTGCCTCCAGCCCCGTGGGGAGTCAGGAGGGAAGGGGATCCCCCAGTGCAGCCGCATGGAGGCTCCCCACGCTGGTGCCCCCGGGGGACCTTCCCCGCCAGCACCTCTGTCCCCGCGGGGTCCCTCCCATCTCCCTCTCCCTCCCCTGGCTGCACTCGGGGGTGCAGGATCACAGCCCCCCAGCGCCTCCCCCCGCCCCATCCCGTGCAGAACCAATGTGCTGCCGGGCAGAGAACAGGGGACCCCCTCTGCACCCCTGCTCCTCCGTTCCCACTTTTGGCCACTTCGGGGCCATTCCCCATTGCCCCGTAAGGGGCACCCGTCCTGCGTCCCCTCCCCAGGGCCACCCTCTCCCACCCCACTGCCCGCGGACACCCGCACCCTACCAGGCAGCATCCACGTCCCGCGAGGGTTTAAGTGAGGGGTGGGCTCCCCCATAGCCTCAACCACCCGAGGTCACCCATCATCATCGTGTCCCAGCACTGGGGACCTGCAGTCCAGATGCAGTTCCAGGACGTCCTCCCATAAGGGTCACTGGCACGGTGTGGGCACCCTCCTCGCGGACAGGGCTGTGGGCGCAGAGCTCAGGTCTTGAAGTGACCCCGAACCCTCCCCATCCAAAGCAGAGGGACCCGAGGAGCCAGCGCAGGGCTGGGACCTGGGCTGACCCCGGCGTGCCGTGTCCCCGCCTCAGCGCTGGCGGTTCACGCATGGACAAGGACTTTTGGGGGGCGATTTAGGGGTGCCCCGGTGCTTACCCGCCTGGCGGCACCATCCGTGCCCGTGCCGCTCCCTGCTGGCAGCTGAGCCCCGGCGTTACCCCGCGTCCGTCACCGCGGCCCCGGGGCAGGGTTTGCCTCTCCTCGCACCCTGCGGCAGCCGCCGCTCCGCTCAGCCCTCGCCTCTGCCAGCTCCGAACTGAGTCGTGTCATTTGTGGGTGGTAGAAAGCGATTATCCTCTCCCTGAGTGGTCACGTAGGGAATCCAGGCAATCGCAGCTCTGCAATTCCCGCTCCAGCGAGTGGGAATGAAGCAGCACCGGCTCCGACCAGTGGGAGCGGCTGTAGCTGTGGCTGTGACCGTCCCATGTCCCGCAGGGCAGCCGGACCCTGGTGCAACGGGTTCCAAAGCCCTGGGATGTGGGAAGAAGCCCAGCCATGTGGGCAGGAGCCTTGGAGCAGGGATGCAAGGAGCAGGGATGCCCCAGCATACGATGCCGTGTGGCACAACAGACCGTGTACCACGCAATTGGCATCTTGTACCTATGCCGGCCAGGTTTTGCATCCTCAGTGTTAACCATGTTCCTCCCATAAAGGGATTGTTTCCACACATGACGCCCAGCAGTGGTCCAGCCATTGGCCTCTCTACCAGAGCATCCCTATGGTTCCAATCCCAGGTTTCACACCGGGATCACCCTTGCCAAAAATCATCCCTGTGGATCAGGCAGTCGTGGAAGGATCCTTCTCCCAGCTCCCAGCCTGCCGCATCCCTCTGCTGCCTTCATTTCCTTGCTCCAGCTCGTTTCATGGTAATTCATGTCTTTGTTTCACCCCTTGTTCCTATTTAACACTTTGCACCATGACTCATTCATGAGCACCAGGGTGGGAACTCAAGGGCAGGGAGTCAGCTCCTCAGCCCCAAAACTGGGCAAAGCTGCTCCCTTATCCCAATTCATGGCATTTCTGGTCCTATACCTCAGCAGTGTCCCAGCTTGAAGCTGCATCCCACTGGGCTCTGCTCAGGGTGGTGAAGGCTCATCCATGGGCTCCAGCTCCAATGGGGGCATCTTCAAGCCCCACAGTTGCCTCTTTTAGCCAGAATATTTTAATAATCATCTTTTTGATGGAAAAGCGAGTGGAAATGTAGGTGGGAGCACTTAGGTAAAGGAGGTTTGCTTGCCTGGCTGACTCATTGCGGCTTTTAAGTTTCACGTGTGCTTTCTGGAGGAGAAAAGAAAGGATTTCTTTTTCCAGCCCTCCCTGGTGCTTGGGGAGGAACAGGGTCCTGCTGTGGAGAGAAAGCCCACAGAGATGGAAAGCAGCCTTGGATGTGCAGAAAGGAGCTATGAAGGGGAAGGGAAAGATCCTTTCTTGCTGGAGGCATCGCTTTGGTATAACTGCATCAATCCCAATGTGCTGCAGCACCCAGCTTTGGTCCTGCGGTGGGATCCCAACACAGGAGGGACATGGAGCTGCTGGAGCAAGTCCAGAGGAGGCCATGGAGATGCTGCGAGGGCTGGATCAGCTCTTCTGCAGATACAGGCTGAGAGAGCTGGGCTGGTTCAGCCTGGAGAAGAGAAGGCTCCGTAAGGGGAGACCTTAGAAGGGTTGGAAGGGACCTTAAAGCTCATCCAGTTCCAACCCCTGCCACAGGCAGGGACACCTTCCACCAGAGCAGGTTGCTCCAAGCCCCTGTGTCCAACCTGGCCTTGAACACTGCCAGGGATGGGGAAGCCACAGCTTCTCTGGGCACCCTGTGCCAGCGCCTCAGCACCCTCACAGGGAAGAGCTTCTGCCTAAGAGCTCATCTCAGTCTCCCCTCTGGCAGGTTAAAGCCATTCCCCTTGGCCTGTCCCTACAGGCCCTTGTCCAAAGCCAGGTTTCCTGGAGTCCCTTTAGGCACTGGAAGACCTGTCTGTTCAGCTCCCTAAATCCAGCTGGAAGGATCTCAGAGGAATTTCCTTCCCAGGCAGGGAGAGCTCAGCAACTACAATTACATTTGATTGCAATTATGGTTAATGAAGGCTCATCAGAGCTCGCCTCTGCCTGGAGAGCTCAGGGCTTGCGGTGACCTGGCTGTCCACTGGCCCATGGGGGTCTCTGGTAGCCCTGGTCCCGGGTGCACTCACTTGTCCTCCATCCCCTTCACAAGCCACTGGTGTCACTGGAAGTGCCACCACTCAGCACACCTGATGCTGGTGGCTGTGGCCGGTCCCGTGGGTCCCACTGTGCCGCCACTGTGGGCTGGCTCCCCTTGAGGCAGGAGCCAGCTCCTCAGCTGCCTGACATGCACTCACCTAATTGCAGGTAATGAGAGATTCCAATCACACCATCGTGCTGTGCTGAGGCAAACGGCTTCCAGAAACCCAATGGCCCTTCAGCATCCTGGGTGTCCTTATCAGCCAGACCTGCATCCGCTTGGGAAAGGAGATGAGATCAATGGAGGTGGAGATGGAGACAAAAATAAAGGTGAAAATGGAGATGCTCATGTCGTACTCCATGCCACACTCATCCCACATTCATTCCACATTCATGCCATGCCTATGCCACTCTCATGCCATGCTCATGGCCGTTCTCATGACACACTCATGCCGTGTTCATCCCAAGCTCCCGCTTGGTAAGAAGCAGAAGTGAATCCCTCCCATTCCCTCTCCATCCCAACGCCCCCCCACATCTCATCCCCACTGGCACCAGCAGCCCTACACAACCCTTATTGCTGGACCCACCCCATCCTACATCCACCTCATCCTGCACCCACCTCACCCTGCACCACCATGTACCAGCTGCTGAAAACCCAAGGAGCCCCTGGGATGCTCAGCATCCTTATCCTTCCCCCATGAAGCACAACATCCCCGTTCTACCCCTGAGATGCTCACTACCCCCGAAATGTTGAGCATCCCTATCCTACCCTACCCCTCGGATGCTCAGCATCCTTGTTCTATCCCCCAGAAAGCACAGCATCCCTGTCCTGCCCCTGGGATTCTCAGCATCCTTGTCCTTCTCCTGGGAAGCACAGCATCTCCATCCTGCCCCTGGAATACTCAGCATCCCCATCCTGTCCTCCCTGTCCTCAAGCTCCCTCTCCTGCCAGAGGACAGCATCCCCACCCTGCCCCAGGCCAATACCTGCCCCGGTATTCTATCCCTTTCCCAGGGTAGCACTCCCTCTTCCAGCTCTCCTAAGCATTCCCATTTACAGTCGCCATGGTGTGAAGGTGCTACCTGGAGGCTGCTGGTGCTGGGGACATGCTCATGGTATTCACAATGATCCAAACTGAAGCCGAGGTCCTGGAATCAGCAGTGGGGTCCTGGAGCAGGGGGCATGGACAGCTTTATCCACAGTCCCCATGCACCATAAGGGCTTGGCACAGGAGGTGCCTGCCCATGCCTGAGGGAAGGCAGGGGAGCAGGGACTGGCATTCCCACAGCTCCGGCTGGATCCCGTCCTGTGGCCATCCCTGTTCCCAGACCGTCCCGTATGCCGCACACCAGTGCTGCTGCATTGCCCACCAGAGAGGCATGTCTGCAGAGCTCTTTCCTGAGTTTGCAGGGAGGTGGAGGGGAGTGAGCACGAAATGCAGGCGACACGGTGGGACCTGCAGCATCTCTCCCCCTTCCCACCTCTCCTCTTCTTCATCACTTCTCTACTTCTACATCTCTCCATCTTCCAATTTCAACATCACTCTGTCTCTCTGTCTTTCCATCTCTCCGCCTTTCCATTTCTCCATGTCTCCATGCCTCTGTCTCCATCTCTCCACCTTTCCATGTCCAAGTCTCCACCCCTCCATCTGTCTCCCCATTTTGTCGTCACTCCACCTCTGTCTTTCCATCTCTCCATGTCTTTGTGTCACCAGCTCTCCACATCTCCACCTCTCCACATCTCCACATCTCCACTTCTCCATAACTCTATGTTTCCACCTCTCCAACTCTGTCTTCTCGTTTCAGCATTGCTCCATCTGTCTTACTACCTCTCAATTTCTCTGCCTCTATCTCCACATCTCCACGTCTCCATCTCTCTGTCTCTGTCTACCCGTTTCACCATTGCTCTCTGTCTTATCACCTCTCCACCTTTCTTCCTCTCAGTTTCTCGTCTTCTCCACTTCTCCACCTCTTCTTCCCTCTATTCTCTCCATTTCTCCATCTCTCCATGTCTACCTGCTCCTCCCTATGTCTCCATGTCTTCACCCCTCCATCCCTGTCTCCCCATTTCGCCGTTGCTCTGTCTCTGTCTTCACACATCTCCACCTCTCCATCAGTCCCTCTTTCCATTTCTCCTCTCCATCTCTCCATGTGTAAATGTCTCCATGTCTCCACGTCTCCATCGCTTCTTCTCCCATTTCTCCACCTTTCCATCTCTCCATCACGCGATGTCTCCATCTCTCCACCTTTCCACCTCTCCACCTCTCCATGTCTCCTTGTCTCCACCTCTCCATGTCTCTACCTCTCCACCTCTCCACCTCTCCATCACTCCATGTCTCCATCTCTCCATTTCACCCTCTTTCCACCTCTCCACCTTCCCACCTCCCCGTCTCCCCCTTCCCACCCCTCTCCTCCGCGGCCCTCCCGGGCCGTTCCCTTTCCCGTTCCCGTTCCCCGCCGCCGGGCCAGCTCCACGCCGAGGACGCACGGCCCCGGCGCCCTCCGCTGCCGCCTTCCCGCGGCCCAAGGGGTTCCGCCGGGCCCCCCTGAGCTCCGGACAGCCCCGAGGGGTCCCCCCGCAGCCGGCTCCGCTCCGGGCCCCTCCATCCCCCGCCGCACCAGCCCGGTGACCGCTCCGCTCTCCGCACGCCGCCGGCACCCCCGACCCGCTTCGCACAGCCCCGGGGGCCGCTCTGGCCGCTCCTGGGCCCGCCCGCTGCCCCCCTGCCCCGCACCAACCGTGGGGGGAGCGGCGGGACCGACCCGCGGCCGCCGGGCCCTCCCCGCCCCGGGGCTGAGCCCCGCGCCCAGCTCCCCGCCGCCCGGCGCTGCGTTACGCACGGGGCTCCCCCGGTGCGGGGGGCTCCGCCGGGGCTCCGAGCGGCCGAGGCGGAGCGGGGGGGGGGGGGGGGGGGGGTCCGGGCCCGGCTTCCAGCGCTCCCCGCGCTGCCGGGAGCCCCACGGGCAGCCCCGGGGCGGGATGCGGGGGGACACCGGGGGGAGCGGGGAGGCGGCGCGGCGGCTCCCGGGGGGCCGGGACCGGGCCCGGGCCCTGCGAGGCTGTGGTTAATGTGTAATTCGGAGCATATGGCATTTTGCAAAGGCGGGCGGCGGTGCGAGGAGCGGGGGGCCGGGACCGGGGTGCTAATAACGCTCGGTGACATGCGGGGCCGGGCGCGGAGGGCCGGGGCTCCGGGCTCCTCTCGGGCCAATATTTGCTCTTCAAATATTTTACTTTGAAACGTTTACAACGTGGTTTATTTTACGTTTTTATCTCCTAAGAAAAGGGCCATCTGCGCACCGGGATGGCCCCGCTGGTTCCGCCACCCCCGGGCGCCCCAGTGTTTGTCCAATACCCCCCAAAACGCCGAGAACCCCCCTAAAACAATAAATTAAATGCATGCTATAGCCCCGAAAATGGGTTTGTGATCGAATCCCAGGCGCTTGCCCATATGGCAGCTCTGCTTGCCCCTGTTTGCTCTGCAGGGCTCTCTGGAGCCCGGGGAGGCTCCGTCGGGGGTTACCGGGCACGCGGCGAGGGCCGCGCTGTCCACCGGGCGCCGGTGCTGAAACGCCGCCGGTACCACCGGTACCCATCCACTGCCTGGTCCAGGGGGGTCCGGTGGGGCTCGGGGCCACCAGCCCCGGCCACCGGCGCCGGGCCCCGACGGGGTCCCCGGGCCGGGCGTGTGCTGGGCGCGGCCGCCCGGTCACCACGGGGCAGTCCCCTCCTCCCCATCCTCCTCTTCCTCCTGCCCCGTGACATCACGGTCCCGCTCCTTCAGCAGCCGCCCCGCACGGCACCGGCTCGGCAGCACCCGGCTGGCTCCGAGGACGATCCGGTTCGGCTCCACAGGTACCCACCCCCCTGCATCCCTCCGGGCACCCCTGCGCTCAGCCGTAGTCACCTGCGCACACAGACACGCACGTGTACGTGCAGATGGTGCATGGGTGCGTGTAAAAGCGTGTGCACGGGTGCGTGCAGCTGGGCATGGGGAGAAAGGAGCACATGCGTGCGTGTGTCCATACATACACTTGGATGTGTGTGGATGCGTGTGCACAGGCTTGTACGCACATGGAGGGTAGCACAGGGCAAGTTTGGGCACGGGAGGGCTGCTTGGGGTGGTTGTGACTTATTATCCTGTGTGGGAAGCAATTCCCAGTAGGATTTGGGTGGTGAAGGTGCCCTAACATGGAGAAGGGTTGGGTTCTCCAGGAGTGGGCCGCTCTGCTCCAGCCTGGCCGAGTCTCATTTCATTTACTCCTCTCTTCACCCCTACGTACACAAAGCCCCAGCTCAGCCCCTCTCCAAGGTCCCTCAGACGGTCCAAGGGGGACTGTGGGATCCCAGCGCGACATTCCCAGTGCACCTGTTTCTCCATGTGGAAAGAAATCCCTGTGTCGCCTCCTGGCACAGCGCAAGCTAAGCCCTTGGCTGGGACAAAGCTGGGACCGCTGCTGGAGGCTGTGCCCGTGCTACTTGTTCCCTCCTTCCTGGAGCAGCCTGGGGTGCTTTGTTCCAGGATAACCCATTCCTTTCCGAACGAGAGGAAGATTTGGTTTCTTTCCACCTGTGGGAAATCTGCCCCCTTGTCCCGTCGATGGGTTCATTTTGCTTTTCTTGACTCTCACAGCCAGGGCGAGTGCCCTCAGGCACTGACTCAAGCCGTTGCAGGGGAGCAGCACCACGGCTGCAGTGGGATTTGGGGGCTGGAGCAGGACAAGCCCCCTCTGGGGGTGTCCAGGAGTTTACAGGGTGTTCCAAATGAAATCCCGGGGTAGCTGGGGAGCAGACAGGCTGCTGGAGCAGGAATTGCTCTGTGTCACCTATATAGAATGGTTTGGGTGGAAGGGACCTCAAAGCTCCTCCAGTTCCACGGGCAGGGACACCTTCCACTAGAGCAGGACCCACCAGAGCCATGGGGCTGCCTTAGGTCAGGCTCTGGGGCGAGGGAAGGTGCTGGGGGGCAGACAGAAGGGCTGGGGATGGGAAAGGGCAGGAACTTTGGGAGTGTGTCCCCAGCACGTGAGGCAAGATCAAGGCTGCTTTGCCTTGCTTTTCTGGCAAAGGAGGGGGCAGAGCATCTCCCACTGAAGGACTGGAGGCTCCTGGTATCCTGATTGTCACCAGCCCATCTCTCCTGGCATCTCTCTCCAGCATCCCAGCATCTCCCAGCCACTTCAGAGCCCAAGTGCTTTTTGCAGCCCTGTGAGTGATTTAAATCCAGGTCCCTTCCATCCCCTGTGCCTGGAAAGCAATGACTTCCCAAGCATTCTGATGCCCTCGAGTGTTTCCATCCTCTGCTGAGGGTTTCTGCCCTTGCTCCCCCTTCTCCTTGCAGGAGGGTGACGAGGGGACGTGGCTGAGCCCTGGCCACTGTCACTGACTGATCCTTCCTCCGAACAGCCACCATCTCCTCTCTGCAATTCCCAGCCACCAAAAGCCCTTGTGGAGCCTCACCAACGATGCAACACCGAGGTGAGTGATGCAGCTGCACCCCAAGCATGGTCCCAGTGTCCGTGGTCCTCAGGGAACAGGGGATGTGCTGTGTCAGCCCTTGCCCTTTCACAAATGAGCTGCTTTCCCCCCACAAAGCCTGCACTGGGTGCTGGTAGCTGATACACTGCAGCACCCCAGAGCTTTCAAGCCATCCCAGTGTTGGCCAGTGCTTCCCTGCCCATTCCAGCCCATCACCCCCACTGCAGCTGCCTTCCCCTGCAGCCCCCTTCCTCCCCGCCATGCTCCTCCATGGGGTATCCCTTCAGCATCACTTGATGAATCCCCCCATTCCCTGCCTGCTCCTGCCACACGCTGCCTGCACCCACACCCCAGCCAACGAGCCCCACATTGCTCCAAGCTCCAAACCCTCCTGCTCAGCCCCTTCCAATGCCCCTCCCTTCCCAATCCCCCCCAGTGCACAGAGGTCCCCTGCGCCACCATCCTTCACCCTGGTGCTCTCCTGGGAGCCAGGTTGGGAAGAGCCAGCACCCCCCCTCTCCCCCCCCAACAAGCTCTGTCCCTGCCTCCTGCTCTGCCACCCCTAGGGCCCAGCAGCGTGAACCAACTGGGGGGGCTCTTCCTGAACGGCCGCCCCCTCCCTGCCTGCAAGAGGAGGCGGATCATCGAGCTGGCGGTGCGCGGCGTCCGCAGCTCCGACATCTCCCGCAGCCTCAAGGTGGGGGCCTCTGGGAATGGGGGGATCTCCTCCTCCAAACCCATCTCCCGCTGAGCCCATCTCTGCCCCATCCATCCCATCCGCAGGTGTCCAGCGGCTGCGTCAGCAAGATCTTGGGTCACTACTACAGGACAGGGGCCGTGGGGCCCAAAGCTGTGGGGGGCAGCAAGCCCCGCATGGCCACCCCCGAGGTGGTGGCCAGGATTGCCCAGATGAAGCTGGAGCAGCCTTCCCTGTTTGCCTGGGAGATCCGCAGGCAGCTCCATGCTGAGGGCGTCTGCACCAGCAACAGGATCCCCAGCGTGAGTCCTGGGAAGGATGGGAAGGATGCGCAGGGAAGGGCGAGATGGTGGAGGGACGAGTAGGCAGGGAGGGGAAGCAAATCACTCCCTCCCACTAAAGCAGAGCCCCACCAGCCGTCCCCAGTGAAACTGGCCATCATGGAGACCCTGAGGTGGGGCTGCTCCGTGCACCACTGGTCAGCAGAGACAATAAGATGTGATCTGCAGCATCAGTGCAGAGAGAATCAGGGAATCATGGGATAAACTGGGCTGGAAAAGCCCTTTAAGCTCCTCCAGCCCAACCGCTCCCAGCACTGCCAAGGCCACCACTGACCCACGGCACTGAGGCCTCGGCTACACGGGGTGTGAGCACTTGCAGGGACGCTGACTCCAGCCCTGCCCTGGGCAGCCTCTTCCAGTGCCTGAGCACCCTTTGGGGAAGGAATTGGTCCTCAGCTCCATCTGAACCTGCCCTGGTGCAGCTTGAGGCCATTTCCTCTTGTCCTATTGAGCTGCACTTCCTAATGCCAGACCCAGTCCTATAAATCCCACGGTCTCCAGCCTGAGGTGCAGGCTGCCTCACATTGGATGCTCTAAGTGCACTGAAATGAATGGGTTGCCTGTATCAACAAAGAGCCGAGCAGATGGAGAACCCCTGGCACGTGCTCAGGTGTGGCTGGGGGTGAGCACCTCTGGGATGAGCTTTGTGGCATCAGCCTCATCCCTCCAGCCTTGGTGCTGCCTGAGCCTGTCCCAGCTCCTGCAGGGAGCAGAGTGATGCCCACCACGATGGGGGCTGCCCCCAGCACACCCTGCCCACGGCACAGCCCCGTCTCCCCTGCCCAGGTCTCCTCCATCAACCGGGTGCTGAGGAAGCTGCCCAGTGACCTGCGGCTGGCGGCTGAGCTGGGCTCTGCGAGGGACACGCTGCCATGGGGTGAGCACCACTGGGGTGCAGGGGATGGGGGGGGCACCCCATGGGACAGACCTGCTCCGGGCGGGCAGAGAGCTCCTGCCACCCCCAGCCTCACGAGTGCATGCACACGCACGAACACACGTGTGTTCCTCATCATGCTCCCGCACTGACCCTGTGCCCCAGTGCAAAGGGGTCCATGGACCCTCCCCAGGGCCAGGTCCCTGCCACCTTCTCCCTGTTGTCCCCGCAGTGTCCCCTCTCGCTGCCCCCCCTGCCCCACATCCCCCAGGACGCTGCTCGCCCACTGAAGCCGGTGCCGCCACATCCCCGGGGACCCAGCACCCTGCCCGGCGGCTCCCAGCGAGCACCCAGCACAAGAACAGGACGGTCTTCTCCAGGCAGCAGGCGGAGGCCCTGGAGAGAGGTGGGACAGGGCAGGGGACACCGGCGGCTGCGGCATTCGGTGTGCCAGCGCCGGGGTGCACGGAGCGCCGGGAGGGAGTGGGGCTGCAGCCGTGGGCGGGCACTGACACGTTCGGGACGGGCTGCTGCCCCTCTGAGCGGTGTGGCCATGGCCGTGGTGCTCCAAACCACTCTGAACTGCTGGCGATGGACCAGCTGGATCATGTGCAGCACTGGCGGCTGCTGCTCCGGGCCGCTCATCCCACCCCAACTCCCCTTGCAGAGTTTCAGAGGGGGCAATACCCAGACACCGACACCCGGCAGAGACTGGCGGCGGCCACCCAGCTCCCGGACACAACCATCAGGGTAAGAGGAGACCCTCAAGGAGCCATTCTGCAGCTGGGACATCTGATCCTGGTGACCAACACAGCGCCTGTGCCCAGTGCCTCTGATGGGGCTGATGCTGCGTGCCCCATCCCAGCGCAGCCACTGCTCCAGCCACATTCCCTGCTTCTGCTATCCCTCCACGGCAGACTCCATGACACCCCACCGTCACGCACGCATCCAGGGCACACTCTGCTCCAGGCAGACATCCCACTGCTGTCGGCAAACCTTCGCCACCCATGTGGTCACCCCACACCACGGCAGTGCACACGCACACACGTGCATCCACACATTTCCCATGCCCTGCGCTGGAGAATCTCCTGGAGCCTGGAATGCGCTTGTAGCGTGATGAAGTGGAGAAGATGAGGGATAGAGCCCCTTCCTCTGCTCACAGCTGTGCCCATCCCATGCCCATTCCCATGCCACGCTCATGCCCATCCCATGCCCATTTGCCACCCCACCCCATGCCCTTCCCTTGCCCATTCCCATATCCATCACTATGTCCATCCCCATTCCCATGCCCATTAGTGTGTGAAGAGCCCATGTTCTGGGATGAAGACCTGTGCCAAGGAGCTGGAGTGGGGCCCGGCCGCAGGTGCTGCTGGGTTGGTGTCGCAGGCGGGGTGCCGCGGGGAGGGTGCTGCAGCCTCATCCTCCTCCCTCCTCCCCAGGTCTGGTTTTCCAACCGGCGAGCAAAGCGGAGGCGGGAGGCCAAGCGGGAGCTGGAGGCTGGAGCTGCAGGTGACAGCCCAGGGCAACGGGGACAGGACTTGGGGATCTGATGCTCAAGGATGGGGCTGGGGTCTAGGGGCCACCTCACTGAGATTTGGCACTGGGCACCGGGATGTCTGGGTTTGCATCCCTGCTCCAGAGCCCCGGGGGAGCTGGGGAGAGGACACAGCCACGCTCTGTGCCCCCCCGGTGAATGGCAGCTCCAGTCCCGTGGCCACGATGGCCCCTGGCAGCTCCCCAAACCATCGCCCATGGCATGGGATGATGCCTACCTGCATCCATCCAGTGGGAATGTGCTACCCCCAAGGCAGGAAAGCTTCATCCCTCGCTGTCCTCAGCCAAAACCAGGGCTGGATCCTGCGTGGTGGCCAGCACTGCCCTTCCTGCCTCTCCCCTGCAGGCTCCTGGTGCCACAGGATCCTGCTCCATGGGGTATCCATGGCTGCTTTCCACCCCGTGTCTCCAACAGCCACCAGCTCTGCACAGGTAGGACGTGGCCGGGGTCCCTTCCCTCCACCCGGGGTGATGGGGAGGCCCCACCAGCACCCAGCAGGCTCCAGGCACCCTCCGGAGCCCACGCTCCCATTGCCCGGCTGCGCTGAGCTGTCCGGGTGCTGCCTATCCCAGGGAGCATTCCCGGAGCCAGGCCGGAGGGTGACACTTTGCTGCTCCCCTCTGGGATGGCCTGGTCCTAAAGCATCCCTGTGGATGCTCCGTGACCTCCTGCCCTCTGCTCCTCACACAGCACCTCCCGGACACCCCCATGAGCTCATCACAGCCCCTCCACGGCCATGGCCCCCTCAGCCACCCTGGCCCCCCGGCCCCACTGCACCTCTGCACCTCCGGCACATGGGATGACACTTGCTGTGGTAAAAGGGCTGGGAATGGGGCTGGGACCCCCGGGCACAGGGTGCGGGACCCCATGGGGTGCTGGGGGGTGTGGGGAGCAGGTACCCCCCTCCCTTCTGCAGTGTGGGCTGGGGGTCCCACAGGGAGCAGGGTGGGGGCTGAGGGGATGCTGCCCAGCCCCACACCCTGCCTCAGCCCCATCCCATCCCGCAGGCCTGGCTCCGGGCAGCAGCCCCGCTCCCGCTCACCGGCAGCCCATGGAAGGTCCCTCCTTTCCCCTGTTGTCCCCCCAGGCTCCACTGCACCCCGGTGGCTGCCTCCTGCCTGGACCCCCGCTGAGCCCCCCGGTGCCACCGCTGTGCCCCGGCTCACCGGAGCCCTGTGCTCAGTGCCATGCACCCGGGTGCCCCTGGCTCTGAGGGTCCCCAGCAGGATGGGGGCTGCAGGACAGTGAGTGGAGGGTGTCCCTGCAGGGGTGTGCATCGGTGACAGCAGGGCCACCAGCAGCCTGCCCCCTCCAGGACTCCCACCTCCAGGAGCTCAGGCCCCGGCTCCAGCGGGGCAGAGGGGTGGGTGCCAGGGGAAAGGGTCCTTCTGTGCTGGTCAGGCTCAGGCTATGGGGCTGTGCTTTGGGTCACGTTGTGGGAGACGAGCACCTTGGGGACCCCCTCATCGTGCTGGAGCACCTGTGACCATCCCCAGTGCTGTGTCTCTGCCCCGGCACACTGCACAAGGGTGCACGGTGTCTCTGCCCCACTTCTTAGAATAGAATCATAGAATCAACCCGGTTGGAAAAGCCCTTTCAGCTCCTCCAGCCCAACCGTTCCCAGCACTGCCAAGGCCACCACTGACCCATGGCACTGAGGCCTCGGCTACACGGTGTGTGAGCACTTGCAGGGACGCTGACTCCAGCCCTGCCCTGGGCAGCCTCTTCCAGTGCCTGAGCACCCTTTGGGGAAGGAATTGGTCCTCAGCTCCATCTGAACCTGCCCTGGTGCAGCTTGAGGCCGTTTCCTCTTGTCCCATCCCCTGTTCCCTGGGAGCAGAGGCTGATCACTGCTGCATCCCCCTGTCAGCATCCCTCCATCCACTGGTCCCCCCACCCTGACTTGACACCTTGCAGGGGGGCAGGTCCCAGCTGCACGGGGGATCCTTGATCTAAATAAACAATTTTGGGTTTCTGTTTGTTCTGAAGTTGAGTTTCCTGGGGAGCCAGGGTAAAGGTGCCCGTCAGTGGCACAGAGCATTGCTGCAGGCTGGAGAAATGGGCTTATTTCATAGAGTCACAGAATCCCAGACTGGGTTGGGTTGGGAGGGACCTTAAAGCTCATCCAGTTCCAACCCCTGCCACGGGCAGGGACACCTCCCACCAGAGCAGGTTGCTCCAAGCCCCTGTGTCCAACCTGGCCTTGAACACTGCCAGGGATGGGGCAGCCACAGCTTCTCTGGGCACCCTGTGCCAGCGCCTCAGCACCCTCACAGGGAAGAGCTTCTGCCTAAGAGCTCATCTCAGTCTCCCCTCTGGCAGGTTCAAGCCATTCCCCTTGGCCTGTCCCTACAGGCCCTTGCCCAAAGCCCCTCTCCAGGTTTCCTGGAGCCCCTTTAGGCACTGGAGCTGCTCTAAGGTCTCCCCTTCAGGAGCCTTCTCTTCTCCAGGCTGACCCAGCCCAGCTCTCTCAGCCTGGCTCCAGAGCAGAGCTGCTCCAGCCCTCGCAGCACCTCCATGGCTTCCTCTGGCTTCGCTCCAGCAGCTCCACATCCCTCTTGTGCTGCTGCCCCCCCAGGGCTGGATGCAGCTCTTTTCCTTCCAGAAACATGGAGCGACTTGGTCAGGTTTGGTGCATTATTGAGGGGCTGCAGGATTCCGGCTGCTGCAGTCAGCAGCATTCAGCCGCATGGCATCACTCATCAGTGGAGCCAGGGTTTCCAGGCCATGGGGAACTGGCAGGGCTGGAAGGGGCACAAAGGCATGTGTGGGGCTGCTGGCTCAGATGCCACAATGGTTGGTGTCAAAGGGATGCCCCATGGGCTCAGGGCTGGCATTTCCAGGGCACATCATGGAGGAACTGGCGCTAAACGGGGCAGTAAGTTACACACAGAGAGTGGCTTTTGTTCCCTGGCTCTCTGAGAGCAGGGGAGGGGCTGCAGCCCCACAGTGCACCCTGCTGTGGGTGCAGGGAGCTGTGTATGGTGGACATGGAGCTGAGTCCCCCCAGGACTGCTCCTGGCTGTCCCCAGGGAGGGGGGACCTGATCGCTCCCTACAGCTGCCTGAGAGGAGGATGGAGCCAGGAGGGGCTGGGTTCTGCTCCCAGGGAACAGGGGATGGGACAAGAGGGAACGGCCTCAAGCTGCACCAGGGCAGGTTCAGATGGAGCTGAGGGCCAATTCCTTCCCCAAAGGGTGCTCAGGCACTGGAAGAGGCTGCCCAGGGCAGGGCTGGAGTCAGCGTCCCTGCAAGTGCTCACACACGGTGTAGCCGAGGCCTCAGTGCCGTGGGTCAGTGGTGGCCTTGGCAGTGCTGGGAACGGTTGGGCTGGAGGAGCTGAAAGGGCTTTTCCAGCCTGGTTGATTCTATGGCAGCACAAAGCTGTCCCCAGTGCCACAGGACCCTCCACGACCCAGCAGAGGGTGCCTGGCACTGGAAGGTGATGGGTGCAGGTCTCCCACCATCACCATGAAGCATCACCCACCTCGCAGGGATTATCCGTCCCTCCGGAGCTGTGCCAGCGAGCGAAGGCACCGGCATCACCTTGTCCCCTGCTGCAAGGTGGCTTTTGAGGCTTGAGGCTGCTGTAATCATGGTGAGGCCTTTGGAACAGGGTGCCCAGAGAAGCTGTGGCTGCCCCATCCCTGGCAGTGTTCAAGGCCAGGATGGACACAGGGGCTTGGAGCAACCTGCTCTAGTGGAAGGTGTCCCTGCCCGTGGCAGGGGTTGGAACTGGAGGAGCTTTAAGGTCCCTCCAATACAAACCATTCCATGGTTCTTTTCCCTGGAGGCAGGCAGAAACAGGCCGGGCACAGGGTACAAAGTGGTGGTGTTTAATGATCGATGTACAACAGCACGTTCTGCAGCCACAGCCCTCCCCAGGAGAAAGAGAACTCTGGAGTTACCAAAGGAAGGGTCTTTCCTGCTGCCTCCAGCCCCGCTCAGGCCCCAGCCCCAGCTCTGGGCAAGGCGCGGGGACACTTGGGGACACGTCACCGTGGTAGGTGCGGGCAAGCTCTCACAGACAGCACATGCAGGTGGGGAGGGCGGCCAGCATGCAGCGCTGCCGGTGCCAGGGCAGGGCATCACCGCGTGGGGCTGCCCCAAGAGTCCTTGGGCTTCAAGTCCTACCCCATAAACACAGAGAGACGAGGCCGCTCTGGGGAGAACGGAAAAACAACCCCCCCAAATAATAAACCCCAAGGGAAACCAAGGGAAAGAGCAGTTGGAAGAGACGTCCCCAGCTCCTCCGGTCCCTGTGCCACCGGCCCCGCTAGCGCTTGGAGAGCTCGTGCGAGAGCCAGTCCAGCCCGTCGTAAAGCCCCGTGCCCTGGGTGGCACACGTGGCCTGCACGTACCACTGCAAAACAGAGGGAATGGAGGGCTCTGGGCTCTGCAGCTCACCCAGGAGCAGCCCCACGGGTCCATCCCTTAGGGATGGGGACGGCACCCCCGGCACTCACGGTCCGGCTGCGCAGCGCCTGCAGCCCCAGCTTGTCGGTCAGCTCGCTCACGGCCATGGCGTTGGGCATGTCCTGCTTGTTGGCAAACACCAGCAAGACGGCGTCCCGCAGCTCGTCCTCCTGCAGCTGCGGAGGGAGCAGGGGCACTGAGCTCTTGGTGAGCCCTTGGTGAGCCTCGGCACCCCGGCAAGTGAGACCCAGCCTGGACAGGGCCAAAGAGCCAGGAGGGTCTCCAGCTCCGGTGTCTTGGCTGCCTTCCTGCCCCCATCGCTGCCTGGAGGGCTTGGTGGCACCGAGATGCTTTTCCAGGAGCACCCATGGCATTTACAGAGGGGATGGTGGTGTTGGGGTGTGGGGCTGCAAGGGGTGGGGGGCACAATGACCACCATGGGGATAGCACAGGAGAGTGGGCATGATCCCTTCTCCCTGCTCACAGACTCTGACTTTCTGCTCTGTCCCAGCTTCCCATCCCATGGATGCTCTGCCCCACTCAGGCAGCCACACCAAGGATCAAATGACTCCCTGTCCCCACATGGGGCACCCCAAGCCCTGTGTTGAGCCAGGTCTCATCTCACACCCACTCGGATGCTACTGCAGGGCTGGGTGAGCAGGAGGAGGGTGAGGGACACCCACCCCCTGCCAGAGCGGATCTCCCCCCATATCTCACCATCTTCTGCAGCTCCTCAGCAGATTCCTGCACTCGCTCCCGGTCGTTGCTGTCCACCACGAAGATGAGACCCTGTGGGAGAAGCCAGGCTGGAGCTGGCAGCTTGTATGGAGAAGATGGGGACATCCCAGGCGGGCTGAAAGCACCTTCTGACCGAGGGAAAGGGCAGCCCTGCTGCCCCCCAAACACCCCCCGCCCCACCTGGGGACAGTGCTGGCCCCTCATCGGACCCCTCTGCCTCACTCCCCTCTGATGGGGCAGTGGGGCACACATCCATGTGCCACCCCAGTGCTCCCAGTGGGGTCACCACACCAGGGACTGGGATGCACTCCCTGCTGCGGCTCACCCCTCACCCAGGCAGGATAAGGTCCCAGGGATCCTGGACCAGCCCTGCCGCAGCTGAGGGAGCTTATCCTTGTCCATGCCTTCCCACGCCCCGTGTACCTGTGTATTCTGGAAGTAGTGCCTCCAGAGGGGCCGGATTTTGTCCTGACCACCAACATCCCAGACGGTGAAGCAAATGTTCTTGTATTCCACTGTCTCCACGTTGAACCCTGAGGGGGGACACAGGGAGAAGGTGCTCACCTTGCTCTGAGAGGAGCCTGAATGCATCCTCTTTACTCCCTCCACGAGGGATTTACACATTGGCACACATGGATGTGGTCCCCCCAGCCATCTCTCCAGGCTGACCAT
The DNA here is from genome assembly GCF_037157495.1 of Lathamus discolor. Classification (NCBI taxonomy): domain Eukaryota; kingdom Metazoa; phylum Chordata; class Aves; order Psittaciformes; family Psittacidae; genus Lathamus; species Lathamus discolor. Next base: position 37,711,970 of record NC_088884.1, on the reverse strand, counting down.
CCCACCTCTCCTTCCCTCTCCTCACACAAGGGATGCTCCAGCCCCTTCACCATCACCACGGCCCTGCACTGGACTCACTCCAGCATGTCCCCATCCCTCCTGCACTGGGGAGCCCAGCACCAGGCCCGCTACCTCGGGGTGTCTCAGCAGAGCGGCAGGAGCTCCTCTCCTGACCCACTCTCAGTGCTCTACTTGGCGCGGCTCAGGCTCTGGTTGCCCAAAGCCATAAGGACACACGCCTGGTGCTTGCTCAGCTTCCTTCCCACCACGACTGCCAGGAGCTTCTCTCCAGAGCTGCTCCCCCGCCAGTACCAGGGCCTGGAGGTGCTCATCTCCAAGGGCAGGACTTGGATAAATTCCATGAGGTTTCTCTGCCCATTTCTCCACCCTGCCCATGTCCCGTTGATGGCAGCATGACCTTCCGGTGTGCCACCAGTCCTCTTAGCCCACGATCACCCACATCTTGCCATGGGTGCTATCCCCCCATCACCTAGGTTACTAATGAAGATGTAATATGACAGAAGCTCTTCCCTGTGAGGGTGCTGAGGCGCTGGGACAAGGTGCCCAGAGAAGCTGTGGCTGCCCCAGCCCTGGCAGTGTTCAAGGCCAGGTTGGACACAGGGGCTTGGAGCAACCTGCTCTGGTGGAAGGTGCCCCTGTCTGTGGCAGGGGGCTGGAACTGGGTGAGCTTTAAAGTACCTTCTAACTCAAACTATTCCATGATTCCATGTGCAGGGGCACTGGCCCGTGCATTTCACCACGGCTGGCCACCCTAGCTGACCCAGCAGCTCAGCCCATTCCCAATCCACCTCCAGTTTAAGGGAGATGCAGCTGCCTGGTACCCAGTGCTCGATGAGGGCCCTCTCTGGTAGCCGGTGCTCGATGGGAAACCTCCCCGGTACCCCGTGCTCGATGGGGAGCAATGCCCGGTACCCGATGCTCGACGGGGGCCATGCGCGGTGCCGGGCTACTCACCGATGGTGGGGATGGTGGTGACGATCTCACCCAGCTTCAGTTTATAGAGGATCGTGGTCTTGCCGGCTGCGTCCAGCCCCACTGCAACGAGGAGGCGGTGTCAGCGGCGCCGGTACCGGTACGTGCCCCCTCCCCATCCCCATCCCCATCCCCCGCCCGGCCCTGCTCCGCTGGCCCCGCGCTCACCCATCAGGATCCGCATCTGCTTCTTGCCGAAGATGCGGGAGAAGATGGCGGAGACCGTGAGGCCCATGGCGGCGACGGGAGGGACGGGGGGGGTGAACGGGTCCGAACGGGACGGGACGGGGCGGCCGCGCTGCCTCCCGCTGCCTCCGCGCTCCGCAGGCCCCGCCCCCGGCGCATCAGGCCCCGCCCCCAGCAGCGGCCCCGCCGCGGCTCCCTGGGTGGCCAGGCCACGCCCCTCACGGACAAGCCACGCCCCCCTCCGCATTACTCCCTCATCGCCCCGCCCTGCTGCCAAGCCCCGCCCGTTTGGCCACACCCCTAACGCGGCCCCGCGGAGCTGACGGTGCCGAGTGGAGGCGCATGCGCGGTGCGTGCACCGGCCTCCGGCGGAAGCGGTGCGGCGGCGTTCGGCGCATGCGCGGAGGGTGCGGGCTGGAGGTAAGCACCGAGGGGACGGGCAGGTTGCTATGGAGACAGCCCCGTTTCCCCCGGCTTCCCCCCCGCCCCCCCGGGACTCCGCACTGCCCACGGGCCTTCCCTCCGGCCCCACGGGCCCCCAACCCCCATGGGCATTCCAGTCCCCACTCATGGGCCTCTCCGCTGCGGCCCTACCGTGTTCCGTGCCCCCACGGCCCCTCTGCTGCAGCCCTGCTGCCCTTCTCCTGCACCGCAGCCCCTTCACCTCAATGCCGACCGCAGTCCCGCCCCGCAGCTTCACCCTCCCCGACACCCTGGCCCTGTCCCTCTCCCTGTCCCTGTCCCACCAGCCCCTAATCCCGCTGGCACAGGGTGCCCAGAGAAGCTGTGGCTGCCCCGTCCCTGGCAGTGTTCAAGGCCAGGTTGGACACAGGGGCTTGGAGCAACCTGCTCTGGTGGAAGGTGCCCCTGCCCGTGGCAGGGGACTGGAACTGGGTGAGCTTTAAGGTCCCTTCAACACAAACCAGTCTGGGATTCTGTGACTTCTCCAGTGCTGACACCCCCCCAGCCCTCCATTGCAGGTTCTCCGCAGTGGACACCCCTTTTCCCCCATGGCTTTCTGTTGTGGGGACTGGATGTACCTCCTGAGGGCTGGCAATGGTTGGATTACTTCCAGACAGGCAGTGGTGCTGCCAAGGGACAGGGCAAGGGGCTGTTATTGAAGAATACAATAAGAGCTGTTTATAGAGGTAACCCCCCCTGACCGACCTGAGGGGGGGTGGCTGCCCTGGCAGATGCTGCTGTGAGGGGAGGGTATTAAAGTGTTTGCTCTTCCTTGGGAGCTTGAAGCACGTGAGGCGTAGCAGCAGCACATTTCCCCTCAGAACATGGGTGCTTGGCAGGGTTTGGTGCATGGTGATGGAGGTATTGCAGTGTTGTTACCTGTGTGGGGTCCTGGGGGGCTTCAGGATTCTGGTCCTGCTTCACCACATGCTCCTGCTGATCATAGAATCCCAGACTGGTTTGGGTGGAAGGGACCTTAAAGCTTTTCCAGTTCCAACCCCCTGCCACAGGCAGGGACACCTTCCACCAGAGCAGGTTGCTCCAAGCCCCTGTGTCCAACCTGGTCTTGAACACTGCCAGAGATGGGGCAGCCACAGCTTCTCTGGGCACCCTGTGCCAGCGCCTCAGCACCCTCACAGGGAAGAAAGATGTGTCTTTGCTGCGTGTTCAACCTTTGTGGTGTTCTTCTCCTTCCAGCTTAGATGAATCATGGAGAAGTTTGGCATGAACTTTGGAGGTGGCCCAAGTAAGAAAGATCTTCTAGAGACTATTGAATCACAAAAGAAGCAGCTGCTTCAGTACCAGGTTCGGCTGAAGGATGTTGTCAGAGCCTACAAGAGTCTGCTCAAGGAGAAGGAGGCCTTGGAAGCCAGCTTGAAAGTGTTGTCTGTATCTCATGAGGCAGATGTTGGCTTGAGTGGTGCTCAGCCTGTGTCTGTGGTCAGCTCCAGCTCTTCCTTTGCTGATTGTGCTGATGACAGGAGCTCTGTTCACAGTGAAGATAGCGTGGGGACAGCTGCCAGTGCAGACACTGCTGCCAGCCTGGCCAGTACCAAGGGTGAAGCAGGGCCTGAGGATGATAAGCTCGTGGCTGCTGCTTCTTCCTCTGTTAAATCAGAGGAGACGAGTGGTTCAGAGAGTGGCATGAGCACGAGCAGTGGGGACGTACCATCTGCTGCCAGTGAGGCTGATAAAAGAGTTCTGCAGCTGAAGACCCAACTGGCCACCCTGACCAGTGCTCTGGCAACAGTCACGCAGGAGAAGTCCCGCATGGAAGCCTCCTACCAAGCAGAAAAGAGGAAGATGAAGCAGGACCTGGATGATGCTGCTAAGAAAGCAGAGGATGAGACTGAGAAGCTGGAGGCAGAGCTGAAGTGTGTCCAGGAGCAGCTGGCTGAGACCAAAGCCCGTCTGATCACCCAGCAGCATGACAGGGCTCAGGAGCAGAGTGACCACGCTGTTATGCTGCGGGAGCTGCAGAAGCTGCTGCAGAGTGAGAGGGCTTCACGCCAGGATGCTGAGCTGAAGCTGGAGGAGACCAGGGAGGTGCTGGCTGGGAGAGCCTGCGTGGCTGAGCGAGCAGAGGGCTACGAGCTGCAGATCAAGCAGCTGAGCCAGGAGGTGGAGGACCTGAAGAGAGAGCTGCAGGATATTCAGGAGGAGAACAAGAAGCCAGACCCGCGGATACAGGATCTGCAGGAGGAGATGGCCAGCCTCAAGAACCACTTCCAAGTGCAGCTGTTGCAGGAGATGAAGAAGGTAATTCCTTGTCTGGGTCCTGGAGCTGCTCACTCCATGGGATGGATCAGCATGACTGGGGCAGGTTTAGGGCTTGAGGAGTCGAAATCCCCCCTCCTAGTCCCTCAGAGGCCAAGAGGTTTGAATTAAGTGATAATCCTGGAGGAAAATCAAAGCTGTTTGTGTTACAGCTCATAAGGCATTAACCAGGGGGTGGTGCCCATTGGACTTGAGAGCAGCCTTTGAGATGATTACATGGTGTCTGTCCTCCACAGTGTCATTTGGTTCCGTACCAGTTACCGTCTGGTGTGACAGTGGCTTGGTAGGAGAGACCTTCCCTCTGCCCCACTGTGGCACTGAGTGTGGTCTCATCTCAGTGCAGTGCAAGGTACAATCACGGGGGGCTAACAAAAACTGACTTCCTTCAGAGAAACTTAGGGGGTTGTAGTGAAAGAAGGAAGGTAAATGCAGGAGAACACTCCCCCTGCATCCACACAGGCTAGAGCCTAAGAGCTAGAATGGAAAGAGGGATGTGGTAGAAAAGAGGAACCCGTGTAACTCAGTGGGTTGTGGGGTGATGGGCTGGGGGGTTGGCACTGGGGCTTTGGCACCAGTAACTGAATTTGCATCTGGAAACACTCTGGAACAGGATCTTCCTCATCTCCTTGCACTCCGAGCCAAGTTTCCTTCTTCTTAATCTGAAGCATCAGGCTGGTTTAGTGCAGTTTGGGCGAAGGGGACCTGACCTCTGGCTGTGGTTTGGCTCACGATGGTGTTTGCCAAATGCTGCCACTATCAGAGCACTCAATAGCTGAACAAAGTGTGAACTGTGTGTGTTTGCTGTAGCTCAGAAACGCCTGAATGACATGAATACCGGTGCAGGAAAGCACAGGATGTAAGTGAATTGCAGTGAGATGTGTGAGAGCTTCAGAGCACACACACATTTAAAACAATCCTGTAGCCACTGTGAGCTGAGTTTGCTGCTTCCCACCCCCCTGCACACCTACAGCAATGCGGGTAATGCTGCTGACAGGAGCTCTGCAGAGCAGGGAACAAAAGCAAAGGTGCTTTGACTTCATTTTACCCCCAAATAAACATCCAGCTGGTGGCTTGTATGGAATTCTAGGGGGAAGCACAGCCCCACGCTGGTTTGGAGCTCAGCAGAGCAGAATTACCCCCTGGTGTAAAACAGATACCTTTGAGCATTGAGCAGAACTAACTGTGCTCTGTGTGTGTCTCTGCTCTCAGGCTGCACAGGCAGAGGAGCAGCTCCGCCAGCACGCCCAGATGGAGGAGAGGCGAGTGGCTGACCTGGAAGGCCAGGTCTCTGAGGTGTCGGAACTCCTTGGCACCTATGAGAAAGCCAAGCAGAAGGACCAAGTGATCATCCAGAAGCTGAAGGACCGCATTGTACAGCTGGACCTGGAGAACAAAACCCTAGCCATCGCTGCCTCCAGCCGAGCCCCTGGGGATGTTCACGTGGAAGAAGCCAACCTGGATGTTAATGTTCTGAAGGATAAAATGGAGAAGCTGAAAAAGCTCTTGCAGGCAGCAGCTAAGAAGAGTGAAACCCCTCTGGACATCGAGAAGCTGTGTGAGCTGGAGCTGCCAAAGGGCACTGAGGCTGGGGATGGCGAGAAGGCCACTGCTGTGTACTACCAGCAGGAGCTGAAGCAGCTCAAGGAAGAGTTTGAGAGGTACAAGATGAGGGCACAAGTGGTTCTCAAGAACAAGTCAACCAAAGACATCAACTTGTCTAAAGACCTGGAGGAAGCTCAGGAGCAGCTGGCTGACCTGAAAGAGAAATACGTTGTGCTGCAGCTGGCCTCTGATGAAATGGAGAGGCAGCACCAGCAGGACATGGAAGCCAAGAAGCAAGAGTTGTCCCAGCTGCAGCAGATCCATAGGCAGGAGTTAGAGAGGTGCCAGCTGGACTACAGGGAACGGGCGCTGAAGCTGGAGGAGGAGATGCACAAACAGCGGGACCGAGCCCTGGCAGTGCTGGCAGAAAAGGACCAGGAGCTGGAGCAGCTGAGAGCTGTCACACTGCCTTATGGGCTTCAAGGGTCCAAAAACTACCTTGTGTCAGACAGTGCTTGCAATGACTCCCCAGGTAATGATTCCTCGGAGATTCTCCCCCAGGCTCTTCACCTCTCCACCACCAGTGAGCCCACCTTCATCTTGTACGCGGAGCAGCTGGCTCGCAAAGAAGTGGACATTGTTGCCCTGAGGAAGCAGAAGCACAAGCTGGAAATGCAAGTTCACCACCTCCAGAAGAAGATCTTGGTTGAGGAGGAGAAGCACCGGGAAGAGGTGTCTGCACTTCAAAGTGAGATCGAGAAGAACTTCAGGGATAAGAGCAGAGAAGGAGCCAACCTGGAGTACCTCAAGAACATCGTGTACCGGTTCCTGACGCTGCCGGACGCGCTGGGGCGGCAGCAGACTCTCACAGCCATCCTCACCATCCTGCACTTCAGCCCGGAGGAAAAACAGATCATCACAAAGCAGTCAGCTTCCAGCAGCTGGTGGCTAGCTGGCAAGAGATGAGGCTGCAGCTTTTGTTCCACACTGCTTTTGCAGCGGGACATGTTCATGATGGTTAACGGAGACCACTTCACTTGGGGTGTAACCCCCTTCCCACCATGCGATGGAGCAGGGAGCTCTCAGCAAAGAACTGTGCTTCAGCCAGTGCTCGTAGCACTGGTTTGTATTTGAGTCGTGGGATCACAGCGCTCTCTGGTGTGAGAATTTGCTCTGAGTTGGAGCTCGATGAAATAATAAATAAAATGGAAGCTACTGATGCTTTTTTAACCACGATCTAAAAAGAATCACCCTGCAGGCGGAGGGCGAGGAGCTCCATTAGAGCTTCAACACCAGACAGGCTTGTGACTCAAAGGATTTAAGGGAGGGGGAAGCACTTAGTGCTAAAATAACATAAGACAAAGAGCTGGAAGCCCACAAGAAGATGAGTCTTGATACCAGCATCATCCAAATGCAGAAACTTGAGCAGTTTCTCATAAGGTTTTATTTTTAACCTAGAGCCAAATTTATACCAGTGAATCTGTAGCAGCTCCTCATAGCACTGGAGACCATTTCTGGATTCTTTGCAGTCATCGGTGTGCTCAGGAAAGAGAAAATGCCTGAAATACATAAGTTTGAGCCCTTGTAACTGCAGTGGTGCAAGTGGTGATTTCGCCACTAGTGTCCAACCAGAAGGTGCTCTGTAGCAGTTACTCCAGAGCAGGTATCTGAACCTTCTGGCTCAGTTCCTGATGGGACCCAGGGGGTTACAGGAGGCAGAGGAAAGGCTGAACTAAACCCACTGAGCATTCAGTGGTCATTTCCTGAGTACCTGGGAATTAAGTGAAGTTCTGATGCTCTGCGGTGTTGGTTTTAGAAGCAAGGCATTGCTCCTGCTGGGATAGAAGCAGCGAGGGGCAGAAGATAACAGCGTGTGCCCTGAGCTTGCAGTAAACCCCAGGAGGAGGAAGGTCTGCCCTGTTGCTGCATGGACCTTGAAGTTCTTGCCTCACTTCCTTACAAGTGGGTGAGTGCGGCAGGAAGGAAGCAGAAACCTCTGGAAACACCTCTGGCTTTCGTATTCCTGTGTTTTGGAGCTGTGCTGCAGGTTTGAATGTTAATGGACTGCGTGACAGGGTCGGGGGAGCTGCAGCGTGCAACTATGAGTGTGCTGGGGGCTGGAGGGACAGGCTGGGTCCCTGGGGTCTCTGCAGCAGGTCCCCTGTGTGCTAGGGCCACTAGAGGGGAGCCACCAGTTGCCCAGACCCTGGGGACAGGGGCCCTGAGGTGCAGCGTCCCTCAGCACTGCCAGGACTTGCTCCCCTGGGATGGGACCTGCCTCTGACACATGACACACCAGGACAGGTCCATGTGTCCGGGGGCCAGCACTGGAGCTCCGGTGGGCTCTGCAGCCGGGAGAGGCTCTGTGCAGGCAGCAGGGCAGGTTTCTCTGAGCACAGTGGTTGTCCTGCAGTGAGCAGTGAGGTGCGGGGCAGGGTGCCAACGCTCTGTGCATGAGGGTAAGCAAGGTCAGGAGCAGCAGAACCAGCCCAGCGGCTGTTGCGTGTCCGGTGCTGCGTGGTGGCACGAAGCTATCCGCGCTGGGCAGGAGCCTCTCAGCCAGGCCGGAGGGGCTGTGCTGGCTGCACTGCCTGGAGCAGTGCCCATCAGGAAGTGTTTGTGCTGGGGTTTAAATGATCTCTTCAGCCTAGGGAGGATATTTTGCTTCCCGAGATGTTGGGTGCTCGCCTGGGAAGCACCTATTCCAGCTGTGCTTCCAGAGTTTTCCCATCTGTGTAGGCAAAACCTCGCTGGAATTGTGTTCCCATGCACCTGCTTTGGTTTATAATTAAAGGTTGGCTCCTAAAGCATAATTCCCAGGCCCAGAGTACTGGGAATGTCTTTGGGAACACCAGCACTGAGTCTTGTGTTAACAATCCCCAGGGCTCTCCAGAATCCTGGAGCTGAGCTGACAACCAGAGTGGTTTAGTAGCTCTGGTGCTGCCTGGGAGGCTGGAGCTGCTGAGCAGAATGAGTCCCCTCCCCTCTCAGTGCTGTTCCAGCAGTCTTTGGCCTGTCTGGTCCCTGGAGCCTGCTCCACCAGAGCAGGTTGCTCCAAGCCCCTGTGTCCAACCTGGCCTTGAACACTGCCAGGGATGGGGCAGCCACAGCTTCTCTGGGCACCCTGTGCCAGCGCCTCAGCACCCTCACAGGGAAGAGCTTCTGCCTAAGAGCTCATCTCAGTCTCCCCTCTGGCAGGTTAAAGCCATTCCCCTTGGCCTGTCCCTACAGGCCCTAGTCCAAAGCCCCTCTCCAAGGTCTTTTGTCACCCCTTTAGGCACTGAAGCTGCCTTAGGGTCTCCTTGCAGCACAGCAGAGGGGGAGAATCCCCTCCCTGAGCTGCTGCTCGTTCTCTGGGTGTGCAGCCCAGCACACATTGCCTGCTGACCTTCCCTCACCTTCTGAAGGGGTTGATGAGCTGTTTGTGCAAGTTTGGGCCTCCTGCGGGCAGCCAGTGGGGCTGTGCTGGGGCTGCATCCTGCAGAGCCCTCCCATCACCCCCTCCCGTCTGCCCACCGTGGTGCTGCAGCGCATCCCTCGCACAGCACCCTGGCATCTGGTCTGTGGTCCCAGCACTGCCCGGGGCTCACCTTGCCCGGCTTCCTGTGCCCCGCCGGCCCTTCCCCGTGCCCCGGTTTCCCCCGCAGCGGCGGCAGCAGCGGGGGTGCCGGTCCCTGCGCACGCTGCTTGGCAGCAGGAGGCGCGGGGCGTGCGCAAGAGCCGCGCTCGGAGCCGGCAGCCTGAGCCCAGCGGGGGCTGAGCCCGCCCTGCGCCCGGGGCTTCCCGCGGCAGCTCCGGCTGGGCAGGTTCCTGCGCCGGGGCTGGAGCCCTGCGGGCGGGCAGCGGCGGCGGAGCTGCGCTGGGGCACCGGAGCTGCGCTGCGCCCGCTGGCACAGAGGGGTCTCGGTGCCCAGCTGCCTGCCCATGGCCAACGAGGAGGAGCAGCCGTCGGCTCTGTCGGACAACCAGGTAAATCCTGCGGGGAACCCTCTGCAGGAAGCTGGGAAAGCCGCTGCCTGGTGCTGCGGACACCATTCCCGGCCAAAGGGGGTTTGCTCACACCGGGAATGGGGGTCAGCACCGTGGGGCGCTGCAGAAAGTGCCCGTGGCTGCAGGCAAAGGGATCCAAGTCGCTTGGGCAGGGCTTGTGCAGGTTTGTGCTCGCTGGGGCTTCAGCAGTGCCCCTGGGTGGGAGCAATTGCAGGTACAGACACAGGCTGGGGGAGATGGGATGGAGCCGGAGGAGGACTTGGGGTGTTGGGTGAGGAGAAGCTCCCCATGACCCGGTTTCAGTGTGTGCTTGAGCCCAGAACCCCCCCATGTGCTGGGCTGCACCCCCAGAGCATGGGGTCAAGGAGGGGATTCTGCCCCTCTGCTGCACTCTGGGGAGACCTCACCTGGAGCATTGTGTGCAGTTCTGGTGTCCTCAACATAAAAAGGACATGGAACTGCTGGAACAAGTCCAGAGGAGGCCACGAGGATGATCAGGGGACTGGAGCACCTCCCGTATGAAGACAGGCTGAGGAAGGTGGGGCTGTTCACCCTGGAGAAGAGAAGGCTGCATGGAGACCTCATAGCAGCCTTCCAGTATCTGAAGGGGGCCTATAGGGATGCTGGGGAGGGACTCTTTGTCAGGGACTGTAGTGACAGGACAAGGGGTAACAGGTTAAAACTTAAACAGGGGAAGTTTAGATTGGATATAAGGAGGAAATTCTTTCCTGTTAGGGTGGTGAGGCACTGGAATGGGCTGCCCAGAGAAGCTGTGGCTGCCCCATCCCTGGCAGTGTTCAAGGCCAGGTTGGACACAGGGGCTTGGAGCAACCTGCTCTAGTGGAAGGTGTCCCTGCCCGTGGCAGGGGTTGGAACTGGATGAGCTTTAAGCTCCCTTCCAGCCCAAACCATTCCATGTGTCCATTCCGGGTGCTGCTCTGCTGTCTGTGCCTGACTCACGGGCTCTGGGAGCTCCAGCTCTTCCAGTCCTGCCGGTTCCTCCCTGGCAGCCCCATGCTGTCGCCAGCACAGCCCAGAGCAGGACACAGTTTCCAGGCTCTCCCCAGCCCCGGGTGATGGAAACCCGGGTGCTGCAGTGCGGGCAGCTCAGGAGAAAGCAGCAGGAAACCCCTCACGCAGCCATCACCGAGGGGCCCATCCCTGCAGCAGCAGTGTGGGGCAGGCAAGGAACTGGCTGATGGACCCTCCGCTCACCACCAGCAAAGGGCTCCAGCCCCTGCAGAAGTTGCCTCTGCCTCAGCTCTGCCAGCTCCATGATGACACGGGGGCACCAGCTTCTTGATGCTGCTTCATCCACGGATGCTCAAGGGTGCTGGGGCTCCATGCCCTGTGCCTGGTGCTCCTGCTGTGTCCCTGCCACAGGACACTGGGGCTGGAGCTCATCTCAATCTCTCCTCCAGGTCTTTCTGCTGACGTGCATCTACCTGCCGGCCTCGCTGCTGAGGTGGGTGCTGCTGCCTCCCCCTCTTCCTTTTCCCCTCTTCCTTCTATCTCTTTCCTCTTCCCTTTCCTTTTTCCCTTTTCCTCTCCGTCTCCATCCTGCCCCTTTCCCACTGGGAAGCCACCACACCGGGCAGCATCATCTCTGCCCTTATGTGACACTCACCACCAGCCCCATCTCTTCCAGCCTCCTGGGCAGTGGATCCGTCCTCGCTGTCACTTCCTGGCGGAGACGATGCTGCCACATCCAGGCGAGTCCCACTGGCTGCCAGGGATGGGCTTTGGCCTCAGCTGAGCCCCAGGAACATCACTGCTGGGTTAATGCACAGTGGGACAGGGAGGGGAGCAGGGGGTGCAGGATGATGCCCAGCACCCAGCTCCCCACATGCAGCCAGTGCCAGGCTTGGGAGGGACGTGGCTGTGGCAGCTCTTCAGAGCCGGGGGTGATGCCTCCAGCCAGCACTAATGCTGTCCCCTGTCCCCAGCTTCGTCCCCTTTGCCTCCTCGCCCTGGCAGATCTCCTGGCAGCCGCCTCAGTGCTGGGCACGGCCACCATCCAGGTGCTTCCAGCGCCTGTCTTCATCCCAGCCTATGCTGCCTGCCCCTATGGATGGATGCTGGCCACGGTAAGGGGTGAGCTCATAGCACAAGGATGGAAACCCCCACTTGCACCACCAGGATCAGACCGGTCTGCAGGCTGGACTGTCCCCAGCAAAGTCCAAGGCTGGGGATTTCTGCTAATGAGAAATGGCCCCTGTTCCCTCTGTCACTCCCAAGTGGAAACGTGTCTATGCCCAGCCCCAGTGAGGGGAGTGCTGCGTCCCTCTTGTCCTCTTCCCCAGCTGCTTAGCGCACAGGGTGACCGTCACAGTGGTTTCAGGCCTGCAGATGGGGGCAGAGCCTGGTTCATGCCCCTGGAGCCCAGCACAGGCACATGGACCTGGGTGGTCAGTGCTCCCCCTCCTGATAAAGCCACCAGCCAGGGAGGCCACCAGTCCCCATCCCCAGGGGGGCACAGGGGTACTGTGTTGCTGCTCCTGTGTTGCTGCTCCTGGCACAAAGGCAGCAGGATGCCAGGGTGCAGAGCACGGAGAGGGAAGGGGAAGGTGCCTTTGGAGTGCTGGGCAAAAGAGGGGCCCACTCTCCTTCCTCTTTCCTCTCCTCATCCTCTCCACCTCCCTCTCCTGTCCCAGACGTTCTATGCAATCTCGTTCCTGATGGTGGTTGTCTACGCGTTCGAGTCCTACCGCATGGTGCACGGCTGGAGAGCCCGGCACATGGCAGCTCTGCAGGTCAGTGTCCCCTTCCCTTCCCAAGCATGGCCGCTGCGGCCCTGTGTGAAGCCAGGGAGCTGAGGGGGGTCCAGGACAGCCCCTTTCCCTGCGGAATGTGGAAGGGAAGTGCTTTCCCAGCACCCCACATCCCGGTGGAGCGGGGCTGGAGCTGGAGCTGCTGCAGGACCCACAGCCCCTGGTGGTCTCCTCCCTGCAGGAGGGAAGCGGGTGCCTGGAGCATCTGTTGCAGGAGCTGCCCTACGTCCTGGCCTGGTACGTGCCCTGGGGCCCTCTGCACCCCCAGCAGGGCTGTGGCACAGCACCGGCCCTCCTGGCTCGGGATGGGGTGGGACAGGACAGGATGGGATGGGATGGATGCGTTCACCTCACCTCGGCTTCTCCTGCAAGGCTGGTGCCGGCGCTGACGCTCCTGGGGCAGCTCATTGCCCGCGGTACGTCTCTCACTGACATCGCACCGGGACACCTCGAGCCCATCATGCCACAGAGGGGCAATGGCTCCCATGAGACCTACAGCCTCTACTGCTCCAGGTACGCTGCTGGGTGACCCTGCCGGGTCTGGGTGTGCTGCAGCCCCTGCAAGGCACACAAGGGACAGCTCTGGATGGTGAGGGCTTTGGGATGAGGATGAGGGGACCACCACCAGCATCCTCTGTCCTTTCAGCTGCCTGCTCCTCATCCACCGTGCCCAGGATATCTGCTATGAGGTGAGCATTACTGGATGCCCCTTACTCCCACCATTCCCATTCCCCATCCGGCTGCCCAGCGCTGCCAAGGCGGGGTGGGCTCAGAAGGACACTGGGAAGGCAGCAGTGCATTGGGATGCTGCCGGAGGGACATGGCAGGAATGTCCCTGCGCGAGTAGAGGTGCAGCTCCCACCTCCAGCAGTGCCCTGCCGCTGATGGCACAGCTCAGCCCTGCTCCTGTGGAAGGAGCTGCTGGGCCACGGCCCCACTGGTTCCCCATTGCCTCCCAGTATGTCAGCAGGAAGGACGTGGGCCTGGAGGGGAAAATCATCTTCTTCTTGTACCTGCTGCTGGTGCTCAGCTGCTGCACGGTGAGCCGGGCGTGCAGTGGGAAGCCGTGGGGTGCATTTGGGTGCACTGGGGTCCTTCCACAGCATCCAGCACATCCCGGCTGACCCTGTTGCCCTCTATCCAGCTCCTGTACCACAGGGTGCAGCGCCGGTGCCAGAGGGACGCCGCGGAGCCACTGCTGACGCTGGAGAGGGACGGCTTTGCAGGCAGGAGCCCCCGCAGTGGCAGCAGAGTTTCCCACTACTTCCAGCTGGTTTTCCTGCTCTGCTGGGCTCCAGGTGAGTCCAGGTGGGAATGTGCCACAGCTCCCGCTCCGGTGCCTGCATTCCTGCACTGAGACAGCTCCCAGGGCCAAGACAAGAGGTTTAGTGCAAAGCCTCCGGGTGTCTGTAGGACCCTCTGGCTGCACAGACACAGAGTGAGAGCTCAGCCAGCCCCAGCCACCACTGAGCCCAGCCAACAGTTTCTTTATCCCACCCTGTTCCGACAGTGACAGGTTTTCCAGCGCATTTCCTGAGCTGGAGGGTGGAATCTGGACCTGATTTTAGAGATATCGCATCTCTTTGAGGCCCACTTATGCTTTCAGCCTTACAGAAACCTGTGGCACTGAGTTCCGCACCTCCCTGGGCAGTGTGCTAGGAAGAAACATGTTGCTAACATCCCATTGTGTGCTTGTCCCATGTAGAGCCTATGGGACATGGGCTGTGACAGGGGGAGGGCATTTGGCACTTGGAGAGGGAAACTCCGGGTGAAGCAGACCAAGGAACATCCTTTTGTCTTCCACCACAGCCTTCCTCCTCACCCTCCTCTCCTTCACCAGCATCAAACCTACCTCGGTCTTTGCCCTCTACATTGCCACAGTAAGTAAAACCCATTTCCTGGCCTCCAGAGCTGGGACCTGTGTCCCCATCAGACGTGTGAGTGGTGAGAAGCCACCGCCTGTGTCCGGGTGTCCCGCAGCCTGGGCACTCCCACAGGCTGATCCTGTGGGAGCAAAAGCATGGAGGTGAGGGGTTTGCAGTGCTGGCTCCTCTCTTGCAGGCCCTGAGCACCTCCCTGCAGGGCTTCCTGCACAGCCTGGTCTATGGGTGGCTGAGGCACAACTTCTGGCAGGAGGTGGTGGGCAAGAGCCTCTCCCTGCAGCACCCCCGGGGGCTCAGGGCGTTCTATGATGAGTCCCTGGGGGCTGTTCCCTAAAGCTCCACCTCATCCCGGTGCCTCCACGCTGCCTGAAGCCTCGTCAGCATCTCCACACCCCTGTCATGGCTGGGCAGGAGGTCCCTGGCCTTGCCCCTTGGTGCTGAGAGAGGAAGTAGGAAGCGCTGGGGATATGGGGGCTGCAGGGGCTCTGTCCCAGTGGGAATCCCATCTGTATCCCATCGCTGCTGGAGGCAGCCCAATGTCCCATCACCTCCACTGTGCAGACAGCAAAACCACGAGCAGTTGCCGCATGGGAGATGATGGACCACGGCAGATGGGACAGGAGCTCTCGGGAAGAAGGATGCTCCTGTCCTGCACCGTGAACAAGATACTCCTATTCTGCACCATGAATGACTTGGCTGTTGGCAGCAGGAGGGCTCTGTGGGCTCAGGAGCATCCTGCTGCTGTGGAAGGAGGCTGCTGGCACACAGACAATCGGTGATCCCTAGACCTTCCGTCAGCTGAGCATCCGCTGTGACTATCCCAGCAGGGTGGTGGGCTTTTCCGTATCTGGTCGTGACGCTTCCTACCAGAGAGGAACCCAAATTCCTCCGCAGGGCTTGGGAGAAGGTGCTCACAAATAAAGGTGTGATGGTTGAGGTGCTCCTGGGCTTTGCTGTTAGATAAGGAACAGGTGGCAAGCAGGAAGCTCATGCTCCTTACTGCCTTGGGGGAGGTTCTTGGCCAAGGCCATGTCAAAGGGACTCTTCATTAGGGACTGCAGAGATGGGACAAGGGGTGATGGGTTCAAACTGAAACAGGGGAAGTTCAGGTTGGAGATAAGGCAGAAGCTCTTCCCTGTGAGGGTGCTGAGGCGCTGGCACAGGGTGCCCAGAGGAGCTGTGGCTGCCCCATCCCTGGCAGTGTTCAAGGCCAGGTTGGACACAGGGGCTTGGAGCAACCTGCTCTGGTGGAAGGTGTCCCGGCCAGATTAGCTTTAAGGTCCCTTCCAACACAAACCATTCCCTGATTCATTCTGTGATTCTATGAAAGAGTTTGACCTCCCTGGGAGGAATGCTCCATAAGCACACCATGAAGAGCAATCACACCTGAAGGAGGATGCTTGGGTTGGGGCAGAATGGCTACGAGGTGGCAGGAAGGTGAGCATTACAAGCTGTAAACCACGCAGCATTTGCTCTGCTGATGCCTCGGCCCTGCCATGGGTTGGGCAGAGGGGCGGGTGGGGGCTGAGCTGCCCTTTGCAGGGTTGGGTGTAGTGAACCCTATGGAGATGTCTGTGAAAGGGACAGGAGCTGACCCAGAGCCCCTGACAGCACCTAACAGTGACTGAGGAACCACCACGCCAAGGACGACCGACTCTGCAGCTCTCTGCAGAGAAACCCCACTCCCCACCAAACAGATCCACCAAGACTCAAGCCCAGGACACAGCTTGGCTTCATTTGGGTTTTTTTAAACTAATGTTTTCTACTATACATTAGTGCTTTGGTCCACCACAGTCACTGCAGGGCTATCACACGGACGCACACCAACTCTATATACAGAATATACACTAGGAGTATTGTACAAGTTCCTTACTACAGGGAGGTATGGCCATGTCTCCTCACGTGGCTGCTTCCAGGCTGGAGGTGGTGGGGATCCCAGCAGCTTCCTGTGTTCCTGCGCTGTCCATGCTTGGCTCCAGAGATGAAAGTGCAGGAAGGATTCAGCCACCTCTGAGACTCACCAACATCTCCACAGCCCCAAGGCAGCAACAGGCAGAGGCCACCAGAAACAGCATCACTGCCACCCCATGAGCTGCCGACACCTTTGTGCAGGTCCTGGCTGTGATGCTGGGCTCTCCTGCCACGTGCATTCTAGCGCTTCTGACAGGATAGGAGAGCAGCAGGCTGCCAGACCCGGGCAAACAGGCCCTGGCCAGGCTGGTGGATGGTGAAACGCAGTTACAGGAGAAGCAACCAACCATGGGGTTATGGTAAATCCACTTCAGAAGCAGAGAGGTGGCTCTCTCAGGCAGAGGGCATCAGCAGAGCCTCAGGTCTTTCCTACATTCACCCTGAAGCACACACACATCCCTCTGTCTTCCCCAGGAGGTGAATGGGAGCAGAATGACGGAGCTGGAAGCCGGGTTGCGGTGAGGACAAGCTGTGGTGGAGCTGGAGGAGCTGCTCCCCGCTGCCCTTGGCGCAGGGCTCACACATGGGCTACTCCCCAAGTGCCCACGTGCAAGGCTGACACAGGCTGCAGAAATGAGGTTCTCCAACACGTTTTATCAGCAAGGGGGCTGACCACGTTATCTCCATGCCCAGCAGAGCTCCGGCTCTCTTGTATGTTATTAGAGCACACAAACTTGATTTTCCAGGGTGAATAAATGACATTTGGAGGCCAGCTCCTCTCTGTGGAGCTCTGGGAGCTGCTGCCTTTCACACAGCACCCGCTGAGATCCCTGGAGAGCTGATCCTTGCACATGCACCAGCCCCTTCTTCCTCTTCTTCTCTTGTCTCCGCCTTGAAGGAAACACAGTGTTCCATGTCCAGCAATTCATCCTCCCACTCCCATTGCCTCTCAGGCTCACGCCAGCACGAGTCAGGCTGCTGGATGAGTAGGGACAATTCTCTCACATCATTTGTGTGGGGAACAGCATCTCTCTCGTTATAACCATTCTGTGGTTCTGTGACTATCATCAGGAACTGTCCTGAAACCAGCTGCCCC
This sequence comes from Lathamus discolor, assembly GCF_037157495.1. Taxonomy (NCBI): domain Eukaryota; kingdom Metazoa; phylum Chordata; class Aves; order Psittaciformes; family Psittacidae; genus Lathamus; species Lathamus discolor. Next base: position 37,694,859 of record NC_088884.1, on the reverse strand, counting down.
CTACAAGGCTGGTCCTGCTCGTCCCAGGCACTGGGATCTGGAGAGCCCACGCACCAGATGAAGACAGAGGTGTATACATGAGCAATGCCTGTTTTGCACAGCCTATCACATGCTGCTGGAAGCCTGGCTGTCACTTTTTGACCTGACAACAGCCACACAGGGAGCAGTGTCCCATTTACAGCCCCTAATCCAGCTCTCAAAGCAAGACTAGGCAGAGAACAGTGCACACGGCTCCTAATCCTGCTACAGGGCTGACCCACATCACAATCCTACACGGTTGTGAGCAAGGCCCCAGTCAGGGCGTGTGGCTGGAGCGGGGAAGAAGTTTCCTTTCCAAACACAACTGCAGCATCCCACAGCTCGAAGTGGGGTGGGAGGACCCTTCCCTGTCCCACAGAGTCCCTGCTCCGTGCTCAATGGTGGTGCAGCACAGCCTGGAGATCCTCGGGCAGGGAGCCGATGATGGTCTCAATGTACAGACTGACCCTCTGTAGTGTTTCCTCCTTCACAGGAAGGTGCTGGCACCTGGCTCGGACCTGCAGGGAGATGGGAAGGTTAAAACAGCTTCAGAGTTCCTCCTTCTGCTCTGCCTGTCCTGAGCAAACTCCACTTGTCTCTCTGAGGCACCAGACCCGCTGCCATAGATGGTTATGGAGTCCAAAAGCTCAGCAGAGCTCAAGACCCCAGATGGTTGCACCAGTTCGTATCAAGCAGGTTTATAAAGGACCCTCAAAGGTTTTACAGCCAGAATGTTTCAGACAGGTCACTCACCCGGGTGACCGGCACAAGGTGGCAGTGCCTACCCTGCACTTGCACTGCTCTCAACTTCTCCTGTGTCCATTGACAGCAAGAGCAGGTAACTGAGGGTCCTGAGCCAGACACACTGCAGGGATGAGCAGAATTTGCCAGACTGAGCTACATAATTTCCTGCTACTCTTTATGTATCTCACTGACCCAGATGATTACTAACCTCTGGGCACCATCCACATGCTCCAGATCCCAGATGGCTTCCAGAGCAGTGTTCACAGAGCCAAAGTTACAGTTGGAAGGGACATTAAAGCTCACCCAGTTCCAAGCCCTTCCACGGGCAGGGACACCTTCCACCAGAGCAGGTTGCTCCAAGCCCCTGTGTCCAACCTGGCCTTGAACACTGCCAGGGATGGGGCAGCCACAGCTTCTCTGGGCACCCTGTGCCAGCGCCTCAGCACCCTCACAGGGAAGAGCTTCTGCCTAAGAGCTCATCTCAGTCTCCCCTCTGGCAGGTTAAAGCCATTCCCCTTGGCCTGTCCCTACAGGCCCTTGTCCAAAGCCCCTCTCCAGGTTTCCTGGAGCCCCTTTAGGCACTGGAGCTGCTCTAAGGTCTCCCCTTAAGGAGCCTTCTCTTCTCCAGGCTGAACCAGCCCAGTTCTCTCAGCCTGGCTCCAGAGCAGAGCTGCTCCAGCCCTCGCAGCATCATTTGTGCGTCCTTTCCTACACAAATATTGAAGTTTCCTGACTGTCCCAATCTCCAAATCAGGGAGCAAGGGCAAAGTTTTCTAAGCAACAAACATCATCCATGTCCCTGGTCTCTCCCTGCTGCAGAGATACAGACAGAAAAGAGCCAGGGCAGGAAGAAGGGAGGAAAACTCACCAGCTTCTCACGAAGTTTTAGCACCAGGTCTACAATCTCCACCTCGGACTTGTCCTTCATCCAGGCTACGATGTTCTAAAGAGAGAGAACAGCTTTCTTCAGGGACATTTCTTCTTTACAGAAGCTTTTCCCAAAGAGATACCCCTAAGCAGAGCCTGAAACAAAAGCCAGGAGGAGGATTCTCATCCTCTTTCACAACCCTGCTCGCAGCGCTTAAACCTTAAATGAACAAGACTAAGCTCGACCCAGTTTCCTAACTGTCACAGCATCAAGTTCTTGCCTGAAGAGAAGAATGAAGGGTAGATGCAGTCACACACAGACAGCGCAGGCTCCCCTCCTCCAGGCAGTACCATGAATCTTGAGCTGTGTTCACAACTGAAATCTACTTGCCAGAATCTGGCCTGCTAATAAAAGGAGACAGCTTTGGCATTGCCCACACTGTGCTCAAGGACCTGCACTGCTGAACAGTGGAGCTGAAGATCAGAGAATAATAAACTGGTTTGGGTTGGAAGAGAGCTTAAAGCTCATCCAGTTCCAAACCCCTGCCATGGGCAGGGACACCTTCCACTACAGCAGGTTGCTCCAAGCCCCTGTGTTCAATCCAGCCTTGAACACTGCCAGGGATGGGGCAGCCACAGCTTCTCTGGGAACCCTGTGCCAGCGCCTCAGCACCCTCACAGGGAAGAGCTTCTGCCTTAGATCCAACCTCAATCTCCGCTGTTTCCATTTGAACCCATCACCGCTTGTCCTATCACTACAGTCCCTAATGAAGAGTCTCTCTCCAGCATCCTTGTAGCCCCTTTCAGACACTGGGAGCTGCTCTGAGGTCCCCACGCAGCCTTCTCTTCTCCAGGCTGAACAGCCCCAACTTTCTCAGCCTGTCTCCATACGGGAGGTGCTCCAGTCCCCTGATCATCCTCGTGGCCTCCTGTGTACTTGCTCCAACAGCTCCATGTCCTTCTTATGTTGGGGACACCGGAACTGCACCCAGTGCTGCAGGGGTCTCACAGAGCAGAGGGGCAGAATTCCTTCCCTCGACCTGCTGCTCACGCTGCTTCTGATGCAGCCCAGCACATGGGGGGTGTCTAGGCTCAAGATGCACTTGGGTAAAATACCAGAGCTCCAGGGACCTGAGCAGCTGCTCAGTTTAAGAAAGTGGACCAGCAGTCACTACTGAAAAACCTATTTTCATTAGACATTAAGGAAGCCAGCAAGAGATGACACTCTCAGTCTGGCTCTCTGTTGGCTTGGGAAGGACATGATGAAAAACAGTCGACAGAAGCAGCCAGAGCATGAGCTGCAGTGTTTGACAAAGCAGGGAGGTGAGCTGCTCATGCTCCTGTCCCCTGCATGTGCTGTTATTCCTGAGCACTGGCAAACATGAGGCAGAACTGTGGCTCCTAAGGGCAGAAGGTGCTGTCCCCCTCCATCAGTGCAGAACTGAGGTGTACCAGTAAGTGTTCAAGGTACCTCAAGTGTCCAAGCACCCTCATCTCCCAGGTTTCAGGCCCAAGGAGGTATCATGTGGCACTGGTTTCAATGCTGCAGCTGAACATACCGCCTCACAAATGGCCTCCAGATGAAGGGCCTCCAGCTTCTGGGTCATTTCCCGGTGCCTCTGACGGTACCAGCCATCAAAGTTGGGAGACTTGAAGAACCTCCTGTAGAAAGACAGATGACAGGGAGCTGCGAATGGGGGTCTCCAGAGGAGCTCATGGCTCCACTGCACGCATTCCCCTTCGTACTGCAGCAGAGATGTGAGAGGAAAAGACTCTGCTCCACAGAGGCATTAGGGATGTAAGTGATTATGAGCTAACATGCTCTGCTCCTATCTTATCTACACCAGAGGTTTCTCCCTGCCCAGGCATGAACATGATCCAGCTGAGCAGCTTTAGCAGATTGTTACCAATGAGAGGGGCAACGCTGTAGTCTCACACCTTCCTCTGCATCAGCTCACACCTCAGCCAAGCCAAGGCACAGTGCTCTGTGCCTTTCTGTAGCCTTACTTTGTCCCACTTTTCCTTTGGAGTTATGACAACTGTTGGAATTCACATTCCTCTGTAGTAACACAGAATCCCAGACTGGTTTGGGTTGGAGGGGACTTTAAAGCTCCTTCAGTTCCAACCTCCTGCCACAGGCTAGGACACCTTCCACTAGAGCAGGTTGCTCCAAACCCCATCCAACCTGGCCTTGAACACTGCCAGGGATGGGGCAGCCAGACCTTACAATCACAAGTATCGTGCTTAACCCCTTTCCTGGTATTTAAAGCTCACAACCATTTGCCAGTGTGGACTTAAGTCCTATATAACTGGTGATTTACCTCTCTCCTTCATAAGCAAGGTATCAGGCTATGTCAAAGGGGGTGTAACTTGCACCTCTCCTGTGCAGTCCAGTACTAAACTTCTGGTTTTACTTAGCTATGCAGGAAAATGAACAAGGGGGCACCACCATACCTGGGTTGATCTGTGCCAGAAGATTTTAGATCAAATCCAACATGGGATTGAAAAGGCACGAACTGAAACACAAGGGTTGTGGCAGCAGAGGGAGAAAAAGATGAGACAATTTAAGATGCTGCGTGGAGCTGAGTCCCAGCCACCTCAGCAGCAGGTGCTCTGGAACCAGCCTGGCTCCAGAGCAGAGCTGCTCCAGCCCTCGCAGCAGCTCCGTGCCCTCCTCTGGCCTTGCTCCAGCAGCTCCACATCCCTCTCGTGCTGGAACCACATAAACCACAGCACTGATTCTATCCTGCATTTGCTCCTCCTGACCATTATTAGTGAGTCAATTCTTCATAGGCCTGAGCTTTTCAGGTGACCTGTCTCTGTCCTGAAACTCCCTTTTTGCTCCTATTCTAATTCAGGATTTGATGTTCATTACAACTTGCACGGGCTGTTAAGGGGATAAGGCAGGGAATTACCAAAGCCTTACCTATAGAGGCCCAACCAGTCACCCTTAAGCACACAGGTAAGTTGGGGCCCAGCATGCTCAAGGGTCTTCATGAAATCTTCCTGACAGAAAGGACGAATCTGTGGAGGGTTCTGCACAACAGAAGGTCCATATTACACACACCAAAAGAAACTGGGGTAAGATGAGGTCTGTATTTACAGTGGAAGAGGCTGCACAAGGCACACTTGGTAACTAAGAGAACAAAACATGCATGAACTTCTTAACCAGCCTTGTAGTAAAATTCAAATTAGGCTCACAATAGCTGAGCTTGCTGCAAAACAGGAAGCATCTGCCCCAGTGTTTGTTTCAGCTGTATTTAAAGGAGTCATAACCCTCTTCCTTCAATGAGGGAAGTTCACACAGAGTATCACAAGTATGTGATCAGCATATGGCAGAACTATTCCCAATCTCTGCAGGCAAGGGAAAGCAGAAGTGATTGGAAACTGAACATACCTTCCATGGAGTAATGGCCCTCTGCAGAGGCATCAGACTTGCAATGTAATGCTCCTAAGAAGAAATAATCCCCCAAAGCATTAATAAAAAACCTCAAGTTGCAGCCATCATGGAGTCTATTGCATGCTCATGGAGTTTGATGGTCTTCTCCCATACATCACAGACCCAAACAACAGCCTCATACTCTGGTTTTTACTTCATGTGACATGAGCCCTAGTGTTCCAGCTTGTTTCCCACCATGGCTGGGTCACAAAACCATGCTGCAGGAATACCAAGCATGCCACATGAGCAAAGGTCAGGTGGGCAGAAGTTGGCAGGAGAGACTAGAATCCGAGGAGATGCTCTGTCCTCCCATGTCCTGCCTCCTAAGATGATGTAGGAAAGGAAGTGGAGGAGCCAAAACTGGCCAAGAGGGAAGGCCTTGAAAGAAAGCATGTACTAAAACCTGCCCTAGGGAAGTGACCACCATGTGGAGCCTCTAAGGGTCCACGGCCAAGCTTCCCAAGCCAGAAGAGAGAGCTTCATGTTGGCAATAGGTTTGATTCCAGTGTTAGAGGAATGTTTCGGGCTCCCTTCCCTATATATCTGCTTTGACTACCTGCTGAAAAGAGCAGAGAAGATCAAGTAATAGGGAATATCTGTTCCTACATTGCAAATGTTCTGCCTTCACACACAGTGTGCTGCATATCCAAGATGCAGATTTAATGCTGATTACTGAGATCAAGGAGACATTTCAAGAGGCATTTTGTTCCTTTCCTTGGAGTAAAACATCTCTGGAGTGCCACATCCTCAGCCTAATACAGATGCTCAGCTATGGGTGAATATTAGAGAGCAAGGGCAAACTTGTCACTCACACATCTCCTGCTCACCCCCCTCGAACACGTCTGTGTTCAACTCCTCACCAGGGGAATGATGAAACTCTGGGTGAGCTCCAGGAGGTGACGTCTCAGAAGGGCACTTTGGACTTCGGATGGGCGCTTCCGCTGGATCCCCTGCAAGCACATAGCACATTCTCAAAGGTGCCATCCTCTGGGGTATGCAGAGAGCTGCAGACCCTGCACACTGCAGCTAGAAGCAGCCAGTCCAGAGCAGTCTGGAAAACTGCTGCCCAAAACACACATTCCACCCTCTAGTTAAATCTATCACTCACATTTCACTGCCTACAATCTGTTTTTCAGACTCTTTTTGATAGCAATTGTTCAAAGAACCAGAGAATGGTTTGGGTTGAAGGGACCTTAAAGCAATTCCAGTTCCAACCCCTGCCATGTGCAGGGACACCTTCCACTACAGCAGGTTGCTCCAAGCTCCTGTGTCCAACCTGGCCTTGAACGCTGCCAGGGATGGGGCAGCCACAGCTTCTCTGGGCACCCTGTGCCAGTGCCTCAGCACCCTCACAGGAAGAACTTCTGCCTTATATCTAACCTGAACTTCCCCTCTTTCAGTTTAAAACCATCACCCCTTGTCCTGTCCCAACAGGCCCTTGTTCAAAGCCCCTCTTTAAGTTTCTTGTAGGTCTCCCTTAATAATACCAAACAAAAGATATTAAAACTGGCACAATGGACATGTCCAAGTATATGTGACAAAATCACTGCACACTCTAAAAAGTCTGTTCCTTTTGGAGAGTTCTGCCTGTTTAAATCAAGCTGTTAGCACAGGTTTCCTGTAACATAAGAATGTAGGATAGAGTTGCAAGCCCTTACCTTTAGTAATCTTTTGATCAGGGTTTTGTCTTTGTGCAGGAATGTTTTATAGGAAGTATAGATTCCTAGATTGAAAAAACCCCACAACCAAGAAAAAAACCAGATGTTAGAAACAAATCTTCACCCAGATATCTAGCGGAGGCACTGCTGTATAGCACAGGGATCACAGAACCCAAATTTCTAGTACTAACCCTAACCCTGGCTGCTCTGTGTGTGTGTAATTACAGCAGTGATTAAAAAGCTATTACAAGAATAGAGGAATTGCTCATGCAGCCAGTACTCACAGCAGGAGTAAAGTACACTGAACTATCTCAAGGGCCTTCTTGTGCTAAGATGATAGTGAGATAAGTTTACTGGAGTCAGCTTATGCCCGGGCCTGAGAGGAACAGATAGTTAAGGGACAGCTGTATCTAGGCACGCAAGTTCCTTTGACTTCCATCACATCTAAAAAGTGGGCATGATATAGAAAATAAACCCATGAAAATGAGAAGGTCTTCTCCTGAGACTAAAATCGCAGAATCCCAGACTGGTTTGGGTTGGAAGGGACCTTAAAGCTCCTCCAGTTCCAACCCCCTGCCATGGACAGAGACACCTTCCACTAGGGCAGCTTGCTCCAAGCCCCTGTGTCCAACCTGGCCTTGAACACTGCCAGGGATGGGGCAGCCACAGCTTCTCTGGACACCCTGTGCCAGCGCCTCAGCACCCTCACAGGGAAAAGCTTCTGCCTAAGAGCTCATCTCAGTCCCCCCTCTGGCAGGTTAAAGCCATTCCCCTTGGCCTGTCCCTACAGGCCCTTGTCCAAAGCCCCTCTACACATGATCATATTGGCTTTTTCAACCTCAAAACAAAGCTGTATTATTGCGTGTATTACATGGGGGATGCCACTACTGTGTAGCAGTTCAAATGTGAGAAGATGATAACGTGAGAAGATGGTCACACCAAAATACCCATTTGTTGAGAAGCAAAGAATAACATATGCCAAGTTCATGTGCTAAATCCCTCATGTAGAAGGATAAACAAAACTAAATCATGCCTTACAAAAGACTTACCTGGTTTTGTGTCTAGAGTTTTTAGTTTTGCCAGCTTCTTCACCTTCACTTGCTTGGGCAGGTCTCCTGTGGAATGACATCGAGTGACCAGTTCAGGCTCTGAATCCACCCCCACATCCATCGCATGCGCCTGAGAGACTGTGCACTCGAGAAACATCCAGTCCTACACTTGAGCTACTTCAGTGATACCCTCCCTTAACTCCACCTTTACATGAGCCTTCTCACCCGCTAACTTTCCTGCTCCAGTTTTGGACCAGAGAGGTGTTAAGGAGGCATTGCACATAACCCAGCTCCTCAACCTAGATGTTTCCTTGGCTTCATAGCTGATAATTTGAGCCTATCTCTCCACCTCCCTCTCCTTCTCTATCCAATTTTCTCTTTCCTGCCCAGGAAGGACTTCTCTTTTTCTTAATGCTTAAAAAACTACAGCAAGTTATCCTCTCACTGATTTGTCTTTGCCATTGTGCTCATCCTGCATGTCAACTGAGGCAGAGTCTAGACTTGCCTTTGGTTTCTCAGCTCTCACAGGAATGATGCTGTGTCAAACAACAGCTAGCACCACAACTGTGAGCTCAATGCAGCCTCTCACAAGGTCTACCTGCACAACAGGGCTGTGGTTTCACCCTTACCTGACATTTTGAGCTCCCCAACTCGAAGAATGTGTGGCCAGTGCTGGAGAGTTTTGATAAAGAAAGGGTTTGTGACTCCCACAACAATGTTTGGCCTGGAAAGAGGGGGAAAAAAGGCAGATCAGTGTTAACCTGGGCGTTTCCTTTACACGGCAGTGGCAAGGAGGGTAGCAAGGGTCTAGTGGCTACTTACGGAGCTTGTGTCCTGGTGGTGTACTCTTTAAATTCACTGTCGTGGATGGTAAAGTAGGGGCGGTAGTCACAGCAGTACCTCAGAGGTGCCAGGCAGCTGTAAGCAGACATAAACCCTTCACAGAGCAGGAATGTGTGTTTATATCACACGTATGAACTGCAGCAGTGGTTTTGTCCTGCCAGAGGTAACACTTTGGAGGAGTTCCAGGGTTTGGGGATTCCTTTTTGCTAAAGCAGAGTTCAAAGCTGGGGAGACAAAGTTCCTCAGGGCTATGACCCATCAGGTCTCCTCACACAGGAGATTCACTTTTTACTCCTCTTTACCATTATAGCATATGAGCAACACTCTCTTGCTATGCTATTTGTTTCCCTGCTTTCATGTACAAATTCAAGCTAACAACTGACTTGGCACAAGAATGAATCTGAAAGAGAAGAGCTGCCAGAACCCATTATTCCAGCTCCCTGTATCTCCAAATTTCATGGCATTACCTGGTAAGTGCCAGAACCATTTCTGAAGACACTGTAGGGGATGGTGCCATGACAACAATTGGCTCTCCCAGTAACATCAGCTCCCACAACATCTGGATGTGAATTAACACTGGTTGGAAACATCTGTTAGTGAGCAGAAGAATGACAAGCTGAGCTTAGAGATGCAGTTCAGACACAACCAGACACAGTCTTTGCATATACCCCTGCCCAGATGTTCTTCTATCTGGGAATCTGAAACCCACGATTGAGTTTTAGCATTCCCCAATAATGCCACATGTCTTTACATATGCTGCTGCTCAACCATTTCAGACATGTTTAAAGGAAATGTAAAGCAATGTAAAACAACCTGCTGATCATGTTGCTCTCTGTGTGTCTTTTCATCTAAGCAAAGTAAAATGCATGCGGATTACAGCAGATGTGTCTCTATTGGAATTACAGTGATAACACAGACAAGTGTGATTCAGGCACTCCATGTTGACATGTCAAAGCTTGAGCTGATCACTAGCCAAGGTCAAGAGAAGAAACCTCCTCTAACCAGGACAGGGGTTGTGGTAAGGGCAGCACACACAGGTTTAAACACTGCACAAGCTCTGCAAGCCCAGTATTCTAAATGATGCTCTGCAAAGCAGTAAGTTTTGGTTCTTCATTATCCTTAGCATTTATAGGATGCTCTGAGCAGGGAGAGGGGAGAGCAGAGGACGAGGAGGGGGTTGCAGGGATGGTGGCTCTCACCTGAAAAGATCCAGTTCATGAATACTGGGGAGAACCAATGGGGCTGGTAACAGATTCTAAATGAGGGAGAGAAAACACCAAACAAAACAAAAACTGTTAGTAAATGGAAGCCTCCTGGCTGAAATGCCAACTACACTGACCACATCTATCACACGGTACCTCCCTGTACAACAAGCACAAAAAGAAGAGAACAAGGTTAACACTTAGAAGAATGGATCTGGATTGAGCATTCAAGGTCCAAATAAATTTCCTTTCCTAAAGATCATCAGGAATCCCTTCTTTCCAAGATGCGAAGGACTTCCCATGTCTGCTCCTTTATATTCTGTAGTTTCTTCTGGTGGAAGACACAGTTTAAGATACAGATGGAGAAAATAAGGGTTAGCAATATGGGTACCAGAAGTTGTGAAAGATGAGAACATTATTCAAACAGACGAAAAGGGAGAAGATGAAACAAACAAGAATCAAAACGAAGGCTGAATCAAAGCAGTAAAGAGCGGTTTCAAACAGGATTAAGGCTGAAAGAGTTTGAGTTCTTCTCCACCCTCCTTCCTCAACAGTCTAGATTCTCCTCATCACTGGCTTGTGTCACACCATGCTTCATCTCACCTCTTGGTTGAACTGTTTCACGGGGCTTGATCCTGGCTTATCCACCCTTGATGGGATTCTCACCTAGATCACAAATAAGAACAGATTATCCAGGGAGATGGGATCAGCATGCACACACACTGTGATTTCTTCCCTAAGAATCATCCTCATGAGAAAGCTTCCCAATTCCAAAGTCTATTTGTACAGAGGTTGGGACTAAAGAGAAAGACTCTGGAGTAAAGAGCAAACTGAACATCCAGAAGAAAAGGGAATACCCGTCCCACCTCCCAGTTTGCCACAGTCTGCTGCTGAGCACAGACCATCACCACCAAGTACCTGAATGACAACGCCCATCACTGGAAGGTTCAGGGTCTGTCCTGGTATAGGAGGTGGCCACTGATCAATCTCGTTGCACACTGCAGGGACACAGAGAACGAAAAAGCTGAATGTGAAGGTCAAACCAGCTGATTCAGCTGGGCCTGTGAGTTCTGCCCATTCAAATCATCCCTAGTGCGCATGTTCCCCTGGCTAGCTGCAAACAAACCCTCTACCAAGTAATCGTAGAATGGTTAGGGTTGGAAAGGACCTTAAGATCATCCAGTTCCAGCCCCCTGCCATGGGCATGAACACCTCCAGACCATGTCAGCCAAGGCTTTGTCCAACCTGGCCTTGAACACTGCCAGGGATGGGGCAGCCACAGCTTCTCTGGGCACCCTGTGCCAGTGCCTCAGCACCCTCACAGTAAAGAACTTCTTCCTTTTATCCAGCCTAAATCTGCCCTGTTTCAGTTTGAACCCATCACCCCTTGTCCTGTCACTACAATCCCTGGTAAAGAGTCCCTCTCCAGAATCCTTGTAGCCTCCTTCAGACACTGGAAGGCTGCTCTGAGGTCTCCACGCAGCCTTCTCTTCTCCAGGATGAACAGCCCCAACTTTCTCAGCCTGTCTCCATACGGGAGGTGCTCCAGCCCCTGATCATCCTTGTGGCCTCCTCTGGCCTTGCTCCAACAGCTCCATGTCCCTCTTATGTTGAGGACACCAGAACTGCTCACAGTGCTCACCTGACTTACATCTGCACCACCATTTCCAGTGCAGTCCCAGCAGCACTATACTGCTGATAAATTGTGATTAAATTAAATAGTGCAATAAAGACCTGTACAGAGATGTAGCATTAGCAGGTTTTTCTCTCTCTGGGAATACATCGTATGCAAAACTGACAGCAGCATCTATGAGAGTTGTCAGACATTTCCCATTGATGCTTCCTTTACAGCTGTTTATCATTTTGACATTTAGCCACTTGAATGAAAGTTTTCCCTGTAGGAATCTGTTCCAGAAAGAACTAATTTGGAACATTTCAACTGTCTTTCAGGAACCTCCTGATGAAAACCCTGAAAGACCCCAGCGTGCAAAGCCTCCCTCCCGAGATGTGAGGGCTCACCTGCCTCCAGGCATGGCTCCAGCTTGTCAAAGTACTCGGGAGCAATCAGCTGCAGCAGGGACTGGAACAAGTTCACGTACGGAAGGCGTGACACCAGCACCAAGGACTGAAAAAAGGCACATACACAAGTCAGAGAGCATAGTAATTGCTAGCACTGGATATAATTACACTGCTTACTAGGGGGTTAGACTTGAAAACCAACATCAAACACATGAAATTGCTTCAAAGCAGCACTTCTGCTGATGGAGTTCTTGCTAGAACCATGGAATGGTTTTGGCTGAAGGGACCTTAAAGCCCCTCCAGTTCCAAACCACTGTCACGTGCAGGGACACCTTCCACCAGAGCAGGTTGCTCCAAGCCCCTGTGTCCAACCTGGCCTTGAACACTGCCAGGGATGGGGCAGCCACAGCTTCTCTGGGCACCCTGTGCCAGCGTCTCAGCACCCTCACAGGGAAGAGCTTCTGCCTAAGAGCTCATCTCAGTCTCCCCTCTGGCAGGTTAAAGCCATTCCCCTTGGCCTGTCCCTACAGGCCCTTGTCCAAAGCCCCTCTCCAGGTTTCCTGTAGCCCCTTTAGGCACTGGAACTGCTCTAAGGTCTTACCTTAAGGAGCTTTCTCTTCTCCAGGCTGAACCAGCCCAACTCTCCCATCCTTTTCTCACACCACTTCCCACTCCCTGGATCATCTCTGTGGCCCTTCTCTGGCCCCTCTCCAGCCTGAGACCCTCTGTCATTTGTTTGAGAACATGGCATTTTATCTCTCGATGTGAAAAACCACTACTGAAAGAGTAATTCTAGGGACCCATGGAGAAAAGTAGATCAAAGCACAGACTGCAATTCCACTCTCTTTTAAGCAGTGACCATACCCATCTAGCTAAAGAATATAAAGCACTTTGTGTATTTATGCTGAAAGAAACCTGCAGTTTGTATTATTTTTCCCAGTGTCTGTGTCACAAGAATTTATACTAAGAGACAGTGTTGGTGAGGCACCAGCTGTGCCACTGCTGCTGGGCAGAAAATGCATCCCAGGAGGAAGTCCATTCCCAGATGGCTACTAATGACAGTAAGGTTAAGGTATAACTAGCAACAGCGAGCAGATCCTCTCACTATCTGTGACACCAGAGTATGTACTGAAGCAAATGTTCAGGTGCTTGAGGATCTCGTGATTCAGACAGCAGGTCACTGCAGAACACACCATGGCAACAGCATCCAGCTTTGTTTGGAATGACACTTTCCACATACTCCTGTTCCCTGTGACCTTTGCTGTTTCCTGCAGAAGCACTGGGGGTGTCACGTAGGAAGTGGTGCTGGTTACAGCTAGGGCTAGGTGCCTTCTTACAGCTACGTAGCAGCTGAGTAACAAGCTATCTGGTTGCAGCACTCACCTTCTGAAAATAGCCCCTCTTCATGGAGCTGTCCTTGACTTGCCTGAAGTACACATAACCAAAGTAATGAGCTGACTCCCTCTGCAAGAGACCAACAGTGCTGTTACTGAGCAACCCATCCCTGCTGCCACCAAACTGCCTCTGGCCACTGACCTAACAGCACACTGCACTCCTGTGATGATGCAATGACAGCATTCCCTCCTGTTTACCACCATTATCCATGCTCAGCTATCCAGGAGAGCTTCCAGATGGGAAGATAGAGAGGAGATCAACATCTAAACTCCCCCAAATTACAGCCTCTGGGTAGCACTTTTTGCTGGCCCCTTTGTGCAGCACCTTCAGGGCATCTGTCCAAAGGGTTAACTGAGGTTTCCACTATTAGGACCAGCTCAGCCAACCCACTGAGCTCATCTGTGCTGCCAGTCTTGTGCTCTGACTGTCTTTTCCTTGACAGCTAGAGGACAATGTACTGTTGAGGAAGGAATACTTCATCTTCTGAGGGGAGGAAACGTCCTCTATGGTACCCATTGCATTTGCCTATTGCTTTATGATGTATTTAAGGCAGAACCCATCAAACTTACCTTTAACTTTATATAATTTTTTGGAGCCCCAGTTTAAGGCACCTTTCTCTCCCCAAATATCATTTTTCCACAACAGAACTCAGTTTTCCTTGCCTTTCTTCTCTAAAGCTGGGTGACCTGTGAGGCAGTGTCTGCTTGCTACAGAGCACTAGAGATGTTTGCAAGCTGAAACACCTCAAGACCAGAATTTAGGAAAAGAAATCCTCCTGCTCCCTCTCAGACCAGCAATCTATTTCTGGACTGCACATTACAAAAGCACATCACAGAAAGATTGCAGAAGTATTAAACAGGCTCATGCACAGGAAGCATCACCTCAAAGGAGAGAGCAGAAGACGACAAGCTGATCTGATGGCCTTCTGCTCAATGAGAAGAAGCAACAGTGCTCACCCCTTCCATGTGTGAAATGGGTAGTTCACTGATGGAAAACCCACAGCTAATGGACACTCCTGGTCTTAGTGCTTGGGTTTGGTTAGACCAGCCCATGCAGAGCAAGCCCAAGCATGGATCTGTGGCATGCCAATTATTCTGGCTGGCTTTATATGCATAGATCCTGCAACACAAGAAAAGAACCATCACCCCTCAACAACAGAGGTAAACATGGCCAAGGATATTCTTGCCTTGCCTCATAGAACATGCACAGGTAGCTATGCACGCTGTTGGATGTCACTTGTGTGCCACCATCTTTCTTTTTGCTATAGCCAGCCATGACCCCTGCTGTAAGCCGGGGTCTCCTGATTCAGTTCCACCTCTCAGAGTAGCTGGGATTCTCAACACAGCCCTCTATGGATGTTAACAAGGAAATAAGTCCCTGTACTGGAAGATTTCTCCTTTGCTGACTGTTCCCACAGCCAGAGAAAACACGTATTTTATGCAGAGAAAACAAATCAAAAGCATAGTTGGTTTTTACCCCAACAACACTACCATTTGCTTAGCAGGTGTAAGCAGTGCACTGAAACCCAACTGACCTGCAGCGTCAGAGGGGCTTCTCTATTGTACTCGCCATCATCCTCATAGTGAGTGGTCCTCTGCCCCCCCGACTGGCGCAGGCGGAAGCTGAACTGAGTGTCTCCCAGACCACCTGAGACAGAGAAACCCACAAATGCTCAGAAGGAAGTTTCAGTCAAGAGAAAGCTGAGAATTGGTTACATCTGAAGTGCTGACATAAACAGGGATGATGGTTTACAAGGAATTCTAAAACTGAAGAAGGAGTTGGAGAGTAACAGCATAAAGGAACCCCAAAGCCTCAGTGCAGGACACATAGCTCACCAGAAGAACCAGTATCACTAAGCTAAACTTTGCCAAGCCATTGCTGGGGACCTTACGGATATCAGCCAGTATCATCAAACCTGAGCTGCTACAGCCACCACTTGTTATCCACCCTACTGAAAAACCTACAAACAAACCTAATCCAAGACCACACAAACACTGATTTTAAGGACAATCCCCTGCACAACAGTTCCAGCACCATGGCTGGGCACCCCATGGGTCACACTGTGCTATTCATCCCCCCCAAGTATAATTTGTCCAGCAGGAAAAAGAGAAGCATGAAGTCCTCAGGAGTTTTCACCAGTTGGTTAGGGTGGGCAGAAGGAGTAGGGCTGAGTATGTGCAAGTCAGCTATGAGGAAACACATCAAGCTCACTGAACAAAACCCAAGGCTCAACAGATTAAAGTGGTCCAGCATGATAAGAGGGCATGCTCCCTTCTCACTGCCTGTAGATGTTGTGCTCTGAAGAACAGTAATGACTGCTCTGTGTGTATGTTATGAAGATATTTATATTAGGAAACAATTTACTTGGATAAAAGAGACACTTAGTGTGAGTGTTCACTAAGGTCTAGTGCAAGTACATCCTCAAAAGCATTTCAAACTAAACTGGGAAAGCCGTAGCAAACTAAGTCAGGAACCAGCCCTAAAGAAACAGGTACTGGGATGAATTAACCTGCTTATTTCTTAATGTCACCTTCCTGATTATATTATGAAGCCAAGCTTTGGGAATCCTTCTGCTGTGAAAGCATCCATCCTTTTCCCATCTCCTGCTCTTTACTGAGCACACCACAAACACAGAAGTGCTGCAGTTGAGAGCTGCAAACTTTAAGGAACTTACTCTCTGTGACTGTTGTCTGTATCTTACTGGCATGGGTGAAGCATGAGTGTGTGAGTGTATCAAGATATTGTCCCATCACCCACTCAATCCCAGATTCTACATCCACAGAGCAACCAAAATGCCAAGAAGCCTCTTTGTTCAGACCTAAGGGAGGGTGCTCCTCAATGTCACAGCGTTAGAGGCAAGGACTCACTCTTTCCATCATGAACCCATCTCTTAATGGCAATGAACCACCCCAGAAAGGCCAACAGCTCCTATTACCTACCTGAGTAGGAGTCTGGGAAGGACAAGTAACAGATACTGGTTTTCTGAAACAAACAAAACCACGCATTAGAAAAGCTCCATCTCTGCTGCTCAGCATCTTTAGAAACAGGGGGCAAATCATTAAAATAGTTCTTACCTCTTTCTCTGTTAGCCTGAAGTCATAAGGATACACCAGCTGCAAGAGACAAAAGCCATGAAAGTCAGTCTCTCGGTTCCCCCACGACTTCTACCCCCATCTATAGATACTGCTGCCATACAATAAGCACCTTATTTTTCCCAGCACAACACATCCTACAAGGAGGTTCTTCCCTGTGAGGGTGCTGAGGCACTGGCACAGGGTGCCCAGAGAAGCTGTGGTTGCCCCATCCCTGGCAGCGTTCAAGGCCAGGTTGGACACAGGGGCTTGGAGCAACCTGCTCTAGTGGAAGGTGTCCCTGCCCATGGCAGCGGGTTGGTACTGGAGGAACTTTAAGGTCCCTTCCACCCAAACCAGTCCGTGACTTTATGACAGACTAAAAATGGCTTTTAAAATGAAGCAATGCCATAGATGTGATGAGGGCTGGAAGGAAGAGCCACTGGGGGATGGCACAGAGGGTGTTAACAGCCAGGGCTGAGAAACCACTTTTGCAGCAGCAAAGGGCAGGATTACTGTTCTCAAAGGCAGAGGAAAGGAGGCAGCAGTCATCAAGGGTGACAGTCATAGTCCAGACAAAGGTTCTGACTGTATGAAGAGATCAGAAAACAGCACATCCTGTGTACACTAAACAACACCGAGTCTGGTGTTAGACACAGCCTTGGGAATATATCCTAGCCTCGGGGTGAAAACACTTATTTAAGAGTCCTGAGTGAGTGCTCAGATAGAGATGCTGTTCCCTGTGACCAAAGAGCAGAAAATGGGCAGCAGGAGAGGTCTGAGGGGATCCAGAACTGTGTTTTAGCCTCCCTGATTTGAGATCTGTTGTTAGAAAGCCAAGGTTTAGCTTGTAAGGAAAGAGGTGGCTCTGGCACAGGCTTGAACATTTATGCTTTGTCAGCATACACTGATTTGTGTTCCACCCAATTTATCAGCCAGCATTTCAGATAAGAGGAACTGTCAAAGGCTCTAGTTAAGGACTCCAGCTTTGCAGCTGAACTGTGTAAATGCTGATAACACTGTTTCTACATTTACCCATGGAAATTTCATTTACCCAACGCAAGACTTCTCAGGTCAGAGCTGAAGGCAAAAGCAAGATCCACTGCAGAAACAATTGCACTGAGGAGTGAGACATGACACAGCTATGGTAGGAATGAGTTTCACATGTCCCTGGGCAGGGGACAGGAACCAGAGTCCTCATAGATCTGCAGCAGTTCTCTCCCCAGCCTCAGAGCAAGCACTGATAGGGATGTGCAGAGGTTGCCGGTGGCTTTAGGTAAGTGGGTAAGTCAGAACGGAGCCCTGAATGGCTTGGGAAATGGAGATGTCTCATCAGGCTTCTGCAGTGACTCTGCTCCAGGTCAGTGTGCGAGTCATCTGGATCTCAAATCAGGAGCTCAGCTCTTCTAACAGGGCTATAAATAGCAGGAGTGGCACCATGCCAGAGCACTGGAAGTTCACCGAGTGAGCTCACTTCGCTCTGACAATTCCCCACTGATTCCTTGGCAAGGTCATCTCATCAGCTTCAGAGAGGGAGCCAAGTGAACAATTAAACATTCCCCTGATTAGCCCTCAGTTAAAGCTCCTCTGAAAGATGGAAGCTGCAAAAAGCAGGAGGAAAATAAGCATGTGCAGCCACGGTGGTGAAGGCACAGCAAGAGGATGAACACCAGAGCATGAGGGGACGCACCACAGAAGACACACTCCTCTGCTCATTGTGTTATTGCACTAGGTGACTGAATAAATTCTTGTGGTCGGGACTAACTTAACGCTCATACAACCATTTATTTGGTTCATTCCCATGTAATAATGGTTAGACCAGGAACAGAGACAGGACATCTGATGCTGATTCATTGAGAAGCTCAGGAATCTCACAGCATCGCGCTTGCTGCTGATCTAAACTTAGGTTTAAGAGTCCAGATAGACTTAGAACCCTGCTGCTGCTGTTCCGGGGGGCAGTCTTTCTGCAAGTAAATCAGACCAGAAGTGGATACCGATGGTTCCTAACTGCTCTGTGGGCCCAAGTTTAACTGTTCAAGGCCAGGCTGGACAGGGCTTGAAGCAACCTGCTCTAGTGTAAGGTATCCCTGCCCCTAGCAGGGGTTGGAGCTGGAGGAGCTTTAAGGTCCTTTCCAACCCAAACCACTCCATGACATGCTAAGCTCATGCTTCACTAGGAGGTGTGTGCTCAGGATTTTAGGGGGGTAAAAGGGAAAAGAAGAAAAAAAAACCAACCAGCCTCAAATGCTCCTGACTGAGCACAGAAGTATTGATGGACCCAAAATCTCAGATGACTTTGAAAAATACATTATCTTCTGCTTCCTTGCTATTCCTTCAGTTTAAGTCTGAAGTGCTCCTGTGTTTTGGGGTGGGGGGGAAATCCCTAAGTGTTTACCAGATTAAAGCCCCAGTCTACAGCAGTAAGAATCAGTGGCTAGAACTTCCCAAAAGTAAAAAGACTGTAAACAAAAAGGAATGTTTTACTTGTAAAAGTCCCTGGATATCTCAGAAATAGCCCAAAAGGGCTTAAATTGTGCCCTAACTTGTGCTAAAGCCTTCTCTTCCATCAGTGGTGCATTAACAACCGTGGAGGTGACACATGTTGTTGGAAGCAGATCCTTGCTGGTTGCCAAGTGCTCGGCTGCTGTCATAGCAACACATCCAGAAAATGACTTCTGGTGACTCTGAAGTAACCAGGCTCCACAGAGTGCCTGTGTTCGGGAAAGCTTAGGAGGGAGGAGCCAGTGCCACTGAAAAAGGGATATTTTCAAACTATGGGGAGGAATTAGTGGTGCCTCTGTGACAGCAGCGGCAGAGAAACTGGTATCTTTGAGGAGCCGGACAGTGAGGGGCCGGTGGGGATCCCAGCCTGGAGAGGAGCATCGCAGACATGAGTTTTCTCTCACCTAGTGTTTTTTCTGTCTGTAGTAACTATTTGAAGAAATGCAAATTGGTGGATGAGTCAGAAACAGCAGTTGTACCTGATTTCTGCATTGACCTGCTTTGAGAGCAGCCCTGAGGAGGAGGACTTGGGGTACTGGGTGAGGAGAAGCTCCCCATGGCCCGGCTTCAGTGTGTGCTTGAGCCCAGAACCACACCCCACCCCACCCCCCCCACCCCGCTGGGCTGCACCCCCAGAGCGTGAGCAGCAGCTCAGGGAGGGGATTCTGCCCCTCTGCTGTGCTCTGGGGAGACTCCTCCTGCAGTCCTGATCCAGCCCTGGGGCACCAGCACAAGAAGGACGTGGAGCTGCTGGAGCCAGGCCAGAGGAGGCCACGGAGATGCTGCGAGGGCTGGAGCAGCTCTGCTCTGAAGCCAGACTGAGAGAGCTGGGCTGGGTCAGCCGGGAGAAGAGAAGGCTCCTTAAGGGGAGACCTTAGAGCAGCTCCAGTGCCTAAAGGAGCTCCAGGAAACCTGGAGAGGGGCTTTGGACAAGGGCCTGTAGGGACAGGCCAAGGGGAATGGCTTTAACCTGCCAGAGGGGAGACTGAGATGAGCTCTTAGGCAGAAGCTCTTCCCTGTGAGGGTGCTGAGACGCTGGCACAGGGTGCCCAGAGAAGCTGTGGCTGCCCCATCCCTGGCAGTGTTCAAGGCCAGGTTGGACACAGGGGCTTGGAGCAACCTGCTCTGGTGGAAGGTGTCCCTGCGCGTAGCAGGGGCTGGAACTGGAGGAGCTTTAAGGTCCCTTCAACCCAAACCATTCTATGCTTCCTTTGAAACACATTTTCTACTGTATATTCAAATAGCAGCAGAGTGGGACTCACTGAATTTCAGGCCAATGGTGTATCCACACCTCTAGATGACTGCACAGAACACAAGTCATGCGATCCCTGGAAACCTGAGCAGAGCCTAAGCAAGGCCTTGGTTGTATCCACAGAGCCTACCCCATTCCAGGATAGAAAACAAGATGTTTTCCCTGGAAAGAGTCCTATACTTGAGAAAAAGTTATCTTCAGGAAGGGATGGGAAGGTCTCAGCACAGAAATCCTGACAGGGACAGGCCTGCAGGGGACATCCTAAGGACAGGCTGCTCTTGGGATGTCTGCACCTCCACACACCGGTTTACACACATGATGCATAAGCATGGTGCAACCTCCAGAGCAGAGGTTTCCCCTCCTGCTGACTCACTTTGCTGTGAGCATGAGGTAGCACAAGTTACTCCACGTATTTGTAGCCTGTCACTCGGTGCAATCCTTGGGTATGTGATCAGCTCCTGTGTGTAAATCACTCTGCAGAGGTTTGTACACCCACAAAACCACAGAGAGCTCTGGCAAGATCTAATCCCAGCCAGCTACACCAACCTGGTCATGCCTATGGCACACTGCCATAGGAGTTCCAAACTTCCCACACACTCAGCCAGGCCTGAGGAAATCCCACAGGGCTGGTACCACAGATGTGTTTTAAACCCAGAAACACGCAGTTGAGGGCCCAAACATGAAACTCCCTCTTCCTGGCTGCAATAAGCAGCCTGCTTGGAGACAAGCTGATCCTGGACCAACTAAATTTGGACCCAATCTAGACCAACTGAGGCACCAAATGGAGATAAGCAGGAAGATAATGACCCCACTTGACTACTGGCTATTCCACTACTGTGGAATTTGCACTGTTTCAAATGCTTTTACTTGGAATTCCCCTAAAAGACAGCAACAGCTTGAGCTTTCTTATTTTCCCAAGACCAAAGAATGGAACATGGGTCTTTATCACACAACTTCTCCTCAGCATGGCTTCCTTTCTGGGTGTCTCACCCAGTGCAGACCCCTGTTCCCTGCCCAAACCGTTTGTTCAGAGAGAAATCCACATGGACACCCAAAGGAAAAGGGACACAGGGGCTGTGTCCTCACTCAGGCCAAGTACTGAGGTATTCCCAGTTGTCTTGTTCATTCATACCACAAGAAACATCTTCCCATCAATCCTTATGTAGGCAAAGGGAAGAAAGAAAGCAAAGGAAGAAAAAAACCTTTCCAGGGATTAAAACCCCACATTACTCAGTCGATTGTACCTTGATTACAAAGTCCCCTCCTTAGAATGCTACACAGGCAATAAAACTGCTAGGAAAGCACCTCTGCAGCTCCATTAAGACACGCTTATGAATCATTAAGTTGTAAATGCTAGTTATTATCCCATATCCATATCCTTCCCAACATGTGTCAGGTCTAGAAGAGAGTCCAGAGCATGTGAAACTCAGTTCTACAGCATATTGGTTTTATTTATTTCAGGTTTCACGGAAAGAAACATAGTGAAGTGTTTAAGGAAACAGAGCAGCAATGGGCTAGCTTCATCTCTGCCACTTTCCACTCCCTTCAGAAGCTTCAGCATGACTTTAAAATGCCTCAGATCTCTGAAAAACACTGTTAACCTCCTTACACAAGGGAGTGAGGAGCATTTCCCACAGCTATACAACAGATAAGGAACTGGAGATAAGCCCTTGGGTTCAGAATAGTCCAGACGTATCTGCCCCCCTTACATTGCATTGTCTATAACACCAACGTGCTCTTGCCTTCAGCCAGGGTACAAGCCGTGGGTATCTACCTCCATTTGAATCCTCTTTCGGAGGCAACCTCCAGGGATAGGGCAAAGCTGTTTCAGCCCTTTCCCTCCCAGTTCATCCTCTCTGGCCCCTCAGTGATGTATCAGACCCGGGAAGCCCCTGACACCACAGGTCCTCTGACACCGCTGACAGTGCTGCTCAGCACCCCATTATGTCCCCACCGCCCCCCCTATTCCCACCCAGCTCCTGCGACATCCCCCTCAGCTCCTCCTTGTCACCCTCTGACCCCGCACCTCAGACCTGTTGGTAAGCGAGATTCATCCTGAACCCCCGCTTCACACCCCAGCTTCCTGCCTTCAGCTCTTCCTCCACAGCCTTCTCCCACCACCCTCCTTCTCCCTTCGCAGCCTGCCCCCTGCTCGGCAGCCCTCTGCCCACCTCAGTCACACCACTGCCCCCGGCAGCCCCGTACACACACCCCGCAGCCTGGGCCCTGCACGCTCCGTCTTCCACCTCTGCCCCGTCTTCCCCTCCGCAGGGCCCTCCCCGGCCCGGCTCTGCCTCCCCGGCCCACCCCGGCGCTGCCACCGTGGGCTGCGGTGAGCCCCCACAGCTCCGCTCTGCTCTGCACCCACCGTCCCTTGCCTGCTCGCTGCCCCGCACCGCGACCCTCCTCCCGACAGCCTGACAGGGGCTTCCCCACAGCCCCGGGGCCAACGCCCACCCCACGCCTCAAGGCCCGCCCCACGCCCCCCGGGCCCTGCCCGCACCTCCATGGCCTGGCCCAGCTCCAGGTCGAAGGTGACCACGCAGACACAGTCGAGCCAGGCGGAGAAGCGGGCCCAGGGCAGCGGGGAGGCGGCTGCGGGCCGGCGGGGCCGGGGCTCGGCCCGGCACAGCGCGTCCATGGCAGCGCCAGCTCCGCCCGGCCCGGCCCGGCCCCGCCCCGCCGCGCCGCGCCCCCCGGCGGCCCGGAGGTCCCGTGCCTGCCGCCGCCACCATCGAGACGGCTCCGGGCGCGCAGAGCGGCCTTGTGGCGGGTGTCATGGCGGGCGCGGCTGTGGCGGGCGGGGCAGGGTGGCCCGGTACTGCCGCCGCTACGCCCAGCTCACCGTGCCCGGTGCTGCGGCCTGCCGCGGCTGCCGCTCTCCAGAGCCTCTCCCCTCCGCCCCCAACGCCTGAGTGCAGCTCGGGCTCCCCGTCACAGACCACCCGCGGCTCGGTCACCCCCGGACGGGGTCTGCTGCCCCGGTCCGGTGCCCTCCCCTGGGCTCCTGTAGGCGGGGAATGGTGGTGGTGGGGCACCGGCAGAGCACGGGTGGGTGTGAGCAAAGGAGATGGGGAGAGGGTAAAGCAGGACCCTGATGTTCACAGGGGGACCTGATACTTATCCCTGATAAGTAACACTTTGTGGCGGTTTCCTGAGGCACTGGCTAAAACCCGTCAGCTTCCCCCCCCCCCCCCCCCATTTATTGCTAGGCTACTGTTGAGCCCATTTCAGTCATGGAGCAGATCAGCAGTAGGGCCACTGTAAAGAGAAAGCATAAGGAGGAGTCTGCATCAGCAGCAGCTCAGACACGCATGTACAATGAATGAGCATCCCACTTGTGCCCTATGCCTCCTAGAGAAGTTTGTTGCTGAGTTATGGGGTAGAGAAGCAGGTTTTCACTCACCCAAGCAATAACCTCAATCCGACCCTTAGCCATGGGAACTTGGCCATAAAGCCTCATTCCTGGGCTAACAAATTTATGTTGTCTAATTTTATGGCATAAGATGGGCAAGTTTCTATGTGCTCCCTTCATAAACTGCGTCATGAACCCAACTGGGGGCAGTTCTGTCAAAACCAAATCAGATTTACATAATTTTAAAGGAGAATCTGATTTGTTATGTAAGTAATAACTAAGTACATAAAGGGGTCCTACAGGAAACCTGAAGAGGGGCTTTAGACAAGGGCCTGTAGGGACAGGCCAAGGGGAATGGCTTTAACCTGCCAGAGGGGAGACTGAGATGAGCTCTTCGGCAGAAGCTCTTCCCTGTGAGGGTGCTGAGGCGCTGGCACAGGGTGCCCAGAGAAGCTGTGGCTGCCCCATCCCTGGCAGTGTTCAAGGCCAGGTTGGACACAGGGGCTTGGAGCAACCTGCTCTCATGGAAGGTGTCTCTGCCCGTGGCACGGGTTGGAACTGGAATTGCTTTAAGGTCCCTTCCAGCCCAAAACCGTCTGGGATTCTGTGAAAAATTCTTCAGCTAAAATATGCTGAGAGCCTATAATCAATAAAAAGCAATATTACTTCAGAGTTGCTACTACAATTATGTGTGTTAGTGCAGCACCTCTGCACCCTGGTGATGGGCTACATTTAGCAAGCTGTGATACAATCCAGACAAGGAGATTAGTTGGTTTACATGTGAAGAAACAGCACGTCAAGACCACCAAAAAGTGCAAAAGGAGGTATAAAAAAGCAGGTTGGCGGTCGTTAGTACAATGTGTGGTGGTTAGTACGATGTGCGGTGGTTAGTACAGTATGTGGTGGCTTCACCACGACATGAGCAGAGCCGCAGCAGTGCTGTGCTGCATCGTGCTGCTCTTGGCAAACAACTTCTGAGCGCGTGTAGCTGCTGTGTCGTAACAGCCACAGGATATGTGAGGGAAGGCCCAGCATTTGATCTTGACTTTGATACCTCCTGACAATGCAGACAAACTGAGGATGTGCCCCAGTATTTTTGCTTTCGTGTTGGCTAAACACAAGAGCTGTTATAATTCATTTCCTCTGCTTTGCCTTGAAACAACATCAGGGAACACTGGAAGCCCTGATGGGTACCTGGCTCTGTGGCCCTTTGTGAGGGTGGGGAAGGAGCTGGTCCTGTGCTCTTCCAGAGAGAAACTGCAAAGTGGCTGGTTCTCTGAGAGAACTTAATCTGCTCATGTAGGGCTGGGCTGCACCTTCCGCCTCTCCAAACAGCTCATCACAGTCCCATGATTTCCAGCCTTTTAAGCCCCTATATGCTCCTGGCCCATATTTGGGCAATGAAGGTCCTGCAGAAGGCTGTGGATCACTCCTCTGCAAGCTCTGGCCTGGCTGGAGATGCTGTGCTGCAGAGGGACTGCGCTGCACAGGGCCAGCATGTCAGGTTTGCGCTGCTCCTAAGCAACCTGAGTAAATAGAACATTTCGCAACCCTTAACCACAGCGCTTGCTCCACTTTCATCTATAATTATCTTCTGCATCAGAGCTCTCAAGAGCAACCAGCCTACCAGATTTTGCAGGATATTTTGCATTCAGCTTCAGTTTGGCTGCCTTTTCTCATGCATTGCCAGTCGGGATAATATTCTCCAGACAAGAGGAGAAACATAAATACCCTGCAGACTAGAGGAACGTGCAATATGCTGGAAGCCAAGAAGTGGTCTCTCGCCAGCCTCACTGCTGATTGCTGTTTATATTCTGCGTGCTTCTGAGCTTTGTTATTTGAAAGAGGCCTTATAACTTGCCCCCAAAGGCAGCCAAATCCAATTCTTGGTGTTTGGAAAAGCTAACATGCAAATTCTGTTTAGGAAAGAGCCTGTGGCTCCAGTAGAATGGACGAAGACTCTTCCATTCCTCCCTTCAGTGTTTCTTAGAGTTAGTGTCCAAACCATCCCTTGATGATCCTGATCTAAGGTCTGTCCTAGGCACTTCATTTCAAAGCCAAGAATAGAACCCAGGGTTCCTGATCAATGTCCTATTTCTGGTTGTGCAGCCTCTGAGCAAAATGTCTGCCTAATCCTGCTCTAGGTGTGAGTCTTGGTAAGGCTCAGGCTCATGCCTCTGCTTCCAGAACTGGAAAGCTGCGCGCAGGGCCTGGAGCCTGGAATGCTCCTTGGCTGAGGTCTGAAGACACAAGTAGCCCAAGTCTTTGCTGCAGCGATCTTTGGATTTCTGACAAAAGCTCTGCTCTTTGTGCTTGTTCACTGAACTTCAAGTTCAGATTCAAAACTGCTTTAGAACAGGGTTCAGTGCCTCAGAGGAACAAACAAACCCTCTCGTAGCTGGTAGTCCATCAAGTCACACAACAAAATGTGATTTAATATGCCCTGACTGCTTGATGTGTAAATCAGTTCTTTGAGTTAAAGAGTGGCAGCTTTTCAAGCTCAGAGCTGTGTGTTAACAACAGTTTGGGTTGTGAAATACATCTTCCACATGCAGAAAACAAGCAAGACAGTGCTCACCAGCCATGTAATCCCAAAGTGAAGGTTTTCTTGCACGGTGAAGATGCAGTTACATGTGCTGATGCCTGGGGAGGCCCTAGGAAAGCAGTGCTGACTGCTCTGGACTGGAAGTGGTGTTGGGTGGAGGCTGTGGCTTTGGGTACAGTTCAGCAGTGGTACAGGTAGTACAGTCAGCCACAGGCTGTGGAGCAAGGGAGTGAACTCTTCCCATGCCCTTCAAGTGCCTGTTTGGTCACCTGCAAGAGTGAGCTTTGCATGTTGCATGCTTAAACAATGTGTATTAGTTCTAAGTTGTCCATATGCATTATTGTTGGCATGGGCAATGTGCTAAATGACAGGTAAACTGGCACAATGACAGCTTTGTGATCCCAGAGAGCTCGTGGCTGAGCTGCTCTTATAGAGCATACAATCATATATATGTATCTTATAGAGCATAGAATCATAGAACCGTAAAATGGTTTGGGTTGGGAGGGACCTTAAAGCCCCTCCAGTTCCAAACCACTGTCACGTGCAGGGACACCTTCCACCAGAGCAGGTTGCTCCAAGCCCCTGTGTCCAACCTGGCCTTGAACACTGCCAGGGATGGGGCAGCCACAGCTTCTCTGGGCACCCTGTGCCAGCGCCTCAGCACCCTCACAGGGAAGAGCTTCTGCCGAAGAGCTCATCTCAGTCTCCCCTCTGGCAGGTTAAAGCCATTCCCCTTGTCCTACCACTACCGTCTCTAATGAAGCATCCCTATAGCCCCCTTTCAGACACTGGGAGCTGCTCTGAGGTCTCCATGCAGCTTCTCTTCTCCAGGCTGAACAGCCCCAATGTTCTCAGCCTGTCTCCACGCACGAGGTGCTCCAGCCCCTGATCATCCTCATGGCCTCCTGTGTACTTGCTCCAACAGCTCCATGTCCTTCTGATGCTGAGGACACCAGAACTGCACACAGTGCTGCAAGTGGGGTCTCACAAGAGCAGAGCAGAGGGTTCCACAAGACATCTTTGACACAGCACCATGGCACCAGGCTTGGCTGCTTCATCTCTCTCCAAGGCAGGGAGAGCTGCGGCCACCAGCCAGGACAGTGGCTCTGTCCAGGCTCTTGAGTTCCTGTTAATTTAAGCAGCACTGGCACGTTTGTACCCTGCTCCTTCTTTCTGTCCATCCTGTGCGATGATGTGTGGGAAACCAAGTGACAGAAACCACCACAGGAACAGAAAGCTGATTTTAACTTCCAGGTATGAAGATTTCAAAGTCAATTCATGTTTTTGTAACCTGTTTAGTACAAAATGGCAAAACTCCTTAAGAACTTCACTACAAAACTGTGAAAGGGGCAGTCATGATCTGAATTAGGAAAGGAACATCGCTTTTTTTCTCTATAAGAAACTAAATAATAATAAAATCATTCCATATGCATTCTTTAAAGGAAACTGAATATAGACAGCATGGATTGCAATAAACAATTGTTCTGGAAATGCTAAGACAGTTGGAGGAAGGACACTGAATGATCAGTGTCTTCCAGTTCAAGACAGAACAATAGCGTGATAAAATTTCTCATTACTTACATCCCGTGTGGATTTGAACATCAGCAAAGGATGTTAAACCTAAAATGACTGTATTTTCCTACGTGCACAATGAGGCGAACACTGAGTTTTGTATCTGTTTGAACAAGAAAGAGGTCATACCTGTACTCAGCATCTGCATGTCAGCATGAGCAGCTGTAGAGGATGGTTTGCTTGCAGTAGAATGTAACTGCCCTTGTAAAACAACAGGGTCTTGGACCCGCAGGATATTTCCCTACTTAAGGAACTCTCCCTGTTCTTGTACCTGCCTGTGTCCTGGCTGGGAGAGCTGAGCTGGCAGCCCCAGCCTGTGTCTGCTGCCAAGCCCAGAGTTCAGCTGCGCTTTAGTGTGTTTCACAGGGCTGGAGGAGAACAGGAGGAAGCTGTTCCAAGATTGGTATCCTAGAAATCATAGAATCATGAAATGGTTTAGGTTGAAGGGATGTTAAAGCTCATCCAGCTCCAACCCCCTGCCATGGGCAGGGACAGCTTCCACTAGAGCAGGTTGCTCCAAGCCCCTGTGTCCAACCTGGCCTTGAGCACTGCCAGGGATGGGGCAGCCACAGCTTCTCTGGGCACCCTGTGCCAGCGCCTCAGCACCCTCACAGGGAAGAGCTTCTGCCTGAGAGCTCATCTCAGTCTCCCCTCTGGCAGGACCCCTAAGCCCTTCTCCTCAGGCTGCTCCATCCAGTGTCCCCCAGCCTGTGTTTGTGCTGGGGATTGCCCTGACCCATGTGCAGGACCTTGCCCTTGGCCTTGTTGAGCTCTATGAGGTTCACACAGTCCCACCTCTCCAGCCCGTCCAGCTCACTCTGGATCCCATCCCTTCTTCCCTCCAATGTGTCGACTGCACCACACAGCTTGTGACGAACTTGCTGAGGGTGCTCAATCCCACTCATCCCAATCAGCTGGAGATGGCAGTGTCCACAGACTTGGCCGTCCTGTGTGACATGGAAAGTGGAAGTGCTCTGGGGGTGGCTGGAAGACTTGGGAATTTGCCATCGTAGTGTCCTTAGAAGCCACAACGAGCCACAAAAAAATGTTTCATTAGCTCATTACCCTCCAAAAGACAAAACAGAGAAATGAAACTTACGAAGTTGTGCCATTTTGTATCTTATTAATGGCCAGCATCGTGTTAATTACCACACCGGATATGTATAAATTCTTGGAGCTGTTGTCTTCAAGCCCTTCTGCTGGAAAACCAGGCATAAACCAGTAACTTTGCCCATTTAGTTGGTGGTATTTCTGTAACAAAGCCCGCAGCCCAGTGGGCACTTTAAACATGTTTATTTGTCCCCATCCCTTGCTAGCAAGCCCCACATTTTCCCAGGTTTCCATCCCATCCACCGGCACACCATGGCTCTTCCACAGCAGGTCTGTCTGCAGGTCTTGGGGCAGACATGGATGTGTTAAACTTTAACCATGTTGATTAACATTTGCACGGTCAAGGCCTAAATAAGACTGGCAAAGAGGACAAGAGGTGGTAAATCTCCCAGCAGGAATTCGCTTTGGAATTAGGATACAAATCGGGGCAGTTCCTGTTGTGTTCCACTGTGACACTGGCACTTTGGAGGCTTTTTATTCACGTAGGAAGGCAAATCCGGGGACGGCAACACTGAAATCTGCTTCACCCAGCGAGCAGTGTGACCAAGAGGTAGTTTTCCCCTCAGTGCTGTCTTCTGCTGCTGTTTGGGTGATCCCTTTTCCCCCTTTTCCCCCATTTACTCCCCTTTTCTCCACCACAGTGGATGGGTTCCCCTGTGCCTTCTCCCAGCCCCATCTCAGCTCTACCCATTCCTCCTGGGACCTAGGCTGGATCTAGACTAGATCCCAAGCTGGATCGATGGGTTGAGGTTCAAGAAGGCAAAGTGCTGGGTCCTGCACTTGGGCCACACCGACCCCCTGCAATGCTCCAGGCTTGGGAAATTGTGGCTGGAAACTGCTCATGGGAATGGAGCTGGGGGTGCTGACTGATGGAGCTGAGCATGAGCAGCTTGTGCCCAGGCAGCCAGGAAGCCCCCAGCGTCCTGGCCTGTATCAGCACCAGTGCGGCAGCAGGGCCAGGGCAGTGACTGTGCCCCTGCACTGGGCACTGGTGAGGCCGCACCTCGAATCCTGTGTTCAGCTCTGGGCGCTCACTGCAAGAGAGACATTGAGGTGCTGGAGCGGGGCCAGAGAAGGGCAACGGAGCTGGTGCAGGGCCTGGAGCACAAGTGTGATGGGGAACGGCTGAGGGACCTGGGGGGGTCAGTCTGGAGAAGAGAAGGCTCAGGGGGGACCTGATCGCTCCCTACAGCTGCCTGAGAGGAGGATGGAGCCAGGAGGGGGCTGGGCTCTGCTCCCAGGGAACAGGGGATGGGACAAGAGGAAACGGCCTCAAGCTGCACCAGGGCAGGTTCAGATGGAGCTGAGGGCCAATTCCTTCCCCAAAGGGTGCTCAGGCACTGGAAGAGGCTGCCCAGGGCAGGGCTGGAGTCAGCGTCCCTGCAAGTGCTCACACACCGTGTAGCCGAGGCCTCAGTGCCGTGGGTCAGTGGTGGCCTTGGCAGTGCTGGGAGCGGTTGGGCTGGAGGAGCTGAAAGGGCTTTTCCAGCCTGGTTGATTCCAGGATTCCATCGCTCCACGAATCCATGGCTCCCAGGCTGCGCCCTCCTCAACTCTCCCAGCCATAGCCCCTCCCCTGAACCGGAGCGGTCCCGCCCCCTCGCCTGGCCCCGCCCCCGCCCCGGTCTGGCCCCGCCCCCATACGGCCCCGCCCTCCCCCCCCCCCCGCGCGGCGCTGGGCAGCAGCGGGGCCGCCGCCATTTTGGAGGCAGCCGGAGCGCCCGCCCGCCGCTCGCCGCCCGCTGTCAGCGCAGCCCCGTCCGCGGCGCCCGCCTTGGACGCGGCCCATGCTCCCCGGGCCGCCGGCCCTCGCAGCCAGGCAGCGCCGCAGCGGCCTCGCCGCGGGGTGGAGGGCAGGCCCGGACCCCCAGCAGGTGAGACCCGCGGACGGGCCCGCTGTCAGCGCCGCCCGCCCCTCCCGCCGACACCTGCCGCCGCGCCGGGGCCAGGGCCTGCCGGGGCCGCGGGCTGCACCCCTCCGAGCACCGCTTCCGCCTCCCTGCGCCGCGCCGGTGCGCTGGGCCCGGCGGGCCGCGGAGGCGGTGTGCGGCCTGCTGCTCCTCCGGCCCCTGCCGCCGCCGCTCCGGCCTCATCGGCTGCAGCGACGCGGCCCGGGCCGCCGGTTGCAGCGGTCACCGGCCCGCAGCGCTGCCCCCGGGTTGGTTTGCAGTGGTTTCAGGGGGTTTTAAGCAGCCCGAGGCCGCGGCGGTGCTGGCTGCGCCGCCCTCCTGCACCCTTATCCCGCAGCGCCCGGGTTGAGCCGTTGCCCTCGCCCGTGTCCAAATGCCCCCTTGTCATTTCACGCCGTGGCTGGGTGCAGTCGGGGTTTCTGCGCCTCTCAGAGTCTTGTTTTCCATTTTATATTCCGGAGTGTTGACCTGGCGGGGCCGCTGTGACACCCACCGAGCCCACCGTCAGGGGCTGTGGCCGGTGGGGAGAGGTGGCGGCGGCAGGGCTGGAGGTGGGGGACAGCCCCCTGGCACCCACTGCTTTGGGGCGAGCAGGGTCTGAACCCCAAGTGAGGGACCCCGGGGGCTTCCGTGTGTTGTCTGTGAAAGTAAATGTCACTGTGGTGGTGCTGTTAACGTCGGCACACTGGGGAAGGAGTGGAACCAGGAATGGAATGGCCCCAACACGGAATGTTGCCGAAAAGTGACAAGATGAGGTTGATGAGGGCTCCCTCCCTAATGTGAAGGCCTTGTTTGCACTAGTTAACCAACCAAAACAACTAGGAAGCGAGACAGAGAAACCGAGGGAACTTGGGGGGACCTGGGGTGTTTTCATCCCTTGATCTCCCACTTAAACATTAATATTTTGAAGCCCAAAGCTTGTTTTCACAATGTACTTTATTTTTTCCCTCAAAAACCGAAGGAGAAAGTTGTGATTCCAGTCCTGTGCAGAGCTGCATGTTTGGAGCCAAGTATGGGGTCGTTTACTAGAAGGTTTTTGTTCTAAAGCACTGTTTGAAGGCTAATGGGAGAATAAACCTTGATGATTTCTCTTACTGCTCTGACACTTGAAAGCAAACAGGCTGCCAAAATACCTCAGTGGTAAAAAAACTGGTGGATGGTAGTATAGCAATCGCCATAGCAACCAGTGGTGATATCATGGTAAGCAAAGTTACATTTTGGAACGTGCCATAGGAACACATAACATTTGGACTGGTTTGCGTGATACCAGTGGCTGTTTGCTCAGGAGGAGGTGACTGAGGGCTGGATAAGACCAAAATGTTTTGAAATGGAAGGCTTTGGGTTTTGTGTCTTCGATATGCTGCTGTGTCTGGTGATTTTTGTGCTTGCTTTGTACTATGTTGCTAATCCAGGGTCCTGGACAAGATCCTGTCTAGAAATCAAGGAAAATACATGGCATTGCAGCAGCTTTCTGGAAAGAACTCGCTCTGTAGCAGGCTGGTGTCACACAGGTGGTGCAGAAAGCAGCACTGAGGCTTTGAGAGGTTCCTGCAAACCTCAGCCTGGGTGCTGACTGTTCTGGGAATGGCAGGGAAGAATCCTGCTTCCCAGCCTGGTGTTGGAAGAGGGACAGGCTGCGTTTGTAAGTTCATAGCTCAGAAACTAGAGACTGTCAAAATGAATAACAAGGAGAAAACTGTCTTTAAGAGCTCATGTTTGGGTGGTTTATTTCCTAGGAGAAAGCATCCTCGGTCCATGGGCTTCAGTCACTTTTAGGAAGCTGCTGGCTGCTGTCAGGAGTGGTCTTGCCTGTTCTGCAGTGGGGAAGGCAGGAGCCCTCTCAGGCCCCCTTCTTCAGAGGGGTGCTGGTGGGGCTCTCCCACCCCAACTCACCGTTTATTTGCTGGTTGGACTGGGAGTCAGCTGAAGGGAATTAAGTTCTCACTGTCCCCACATAGTGTGATCCCGAGCTAGAAGGAGGAATCCTTTAGTTATGCTTCTCCTCCTCTTTGGCAGGGAGATAGCCTCAGCATGGCTCATAGTGCTTTCCATGCTTGGTGATAGGAGCACTTCGTTTGTGCTCTGCCCTGAGTTTTGTTGCCCGTTAGCTAAGGTGGCAAAGAGAAAACCAAGTGTTTTCCTTCCTGAGATGCAGGAGGACATCAGACACGAGAAGTTCCCAACAGGAAGGTGTGTTTGAGCAGATCTCAGGGCAGGGGAGCAGGGACATGAGCTTTCCTACTCTGTATCTCTGATAATGAGGTGTGCAGAAGTGCAAGTGTAAAAGCTGTGGATTATATGTTAAGGAAAATGACTTCACATACATCATCAAGCACTGTGTTTCCTTAACACAGTGGCTTGGAGTCTGAAGCGTTAGTGCCTGAAGCAATAGCTGGAACGTTGTCATCAGCTCAGCCATAAAAATGGGCAAACTGGAATGCCAAGAAATAGAAGAGTATCTCATTAGGGTAAATGTTTCTTTAACAATAGCAGAATGACAAGACTAACTGGGAAACTTGGGTGTAAATGGTGCAGGAGAAGCGGATGAGGTCAGTGAGTTGAGAGCAGGAGCTTGACACAACTTCTGATGACTTGATAGGGAGGAATACTTGTGGGAGGCCGTGTTTTGTTAGATGCAAATGATTGAGAAGCTGATTGAGAAGAGCAGAGTTAAGAGACTGTATTCATGAGTGATGTCAGCTCTCCATGTGAGCAGAGACACAAAGCACAGCTCAGAGCAGCAGTCTCTTACTCCTGGCCCTATTTATAGGGTACCACAGCTCTGTTCATTAGGCTGTACAGGCCGGGGAATCGCTTTGACTGTCCCCTCCTTCTCACCAAAAACCTACACGTCAGTGGGTTTATAGAAGGATCAGGGCAAAAAAGTGGCCTCTGTGCGACCAGTAGTAGCAACACAGGTACTTAAGTGTCTTCTTTGATTCAATATTATTAGAAGCAAAAGTATGTTGTCTTTTCTAGGGCGCTTGTTTCTTTAATTGTACTTTTCTCCCTCCCTGTCGGTGGCTGTATCCCTCCCACCAGCCTCCTCCCCCTATGTGCACTCCTGCTTCTTGTTTTGATCTGCCAAAGTAGTCAGCAGTGCAATAACCAATATTGACGTTATTATTACATGCCTGGGTTATTTTTACCTGTGTGTTAGCTCTGCTATGAGGGGACACTCGGGCAGATAAATATTAGTTATCTGGAGAAGCAAAGCTTTTGTAGCCAAGGTTGAAAATCTCAGCCTGAAAAGCTCAGGTTTTGGTGGAATTTGAATGCCACACACATCACGTAGATGGTGTTTGCATCAGGTCAGTTGGACATCCCTGCCTGAATTAACAGTGACATTCTATTTTCCTGCTTATTAATGCCATTTAGGCCTCGATAAAGCTGAGACACTTTGAGTAGCGACAACACTAAACGGAGCAATGCCTAATGTCCAGCTCAAATTGTCGTCTTTGGCAGGGTCACTTCAAACCCAAATCTGTTTGGCGCTGAGCTTTGGAAGGGGGGTGTCAGCAGAACAAGGAGAATGTCATGTCAGAAGGAGGAAGTTGAAATCATTACCCTGAGCATGGAAGCGCTGCAGCTGCTGCTCGTGTGCCTCTTGGTTTCTCTGTGTCTACCTGTGGTGTTGGCCTGTGCAGGAGTCCCCAGTGCTCTGGGTCAGCATGTGGCACCCTGCAGTGGTGCCTCTGGATGTCCCAGCATTGCAAGTACCCAGTTCCTTCAGTGCCATGTGCTTCAGGACAATCTTATCTGGACAGGAGGGGAAACGGAAGGCACGAGAAAACAACATTATGGTTCAGTAGCAAAGTTCACCAAGTGATTCGAGATGGGCAGAGCTGGGAGCTGTGTCCCTGCCTGGGCACACCAGGAAACTTTGACCACCTTTTGTTTTGGGAGGTGGCACGGAAGGGGAGCTTGCAGGGTTGGCAGAGAAAGCTCCAAACATATCCATTCCTTGATTGAGGGTTTGTGCTCAGCTGGCACTGCTCTCCTTCCCTGCGTGCCCAGTCTGCACTTTGCTGCTGTGGGAGTGCTGTGGCCTGCAGTGACACTGACAACTGTGAAGTCACTTTGATTCTGATTTTGTTTGGCAGAATTAGGAGCAATAGCAGCAGAGCAGAGGCTGGCACTGCCTACTGAGAGAGACACACAGAAATGCAGAGCCTACAGGAGTAGAGATGGTCATTCTTGCTGCAACCTACAGGAAGGAAGAAGGAAATGGAGCACGAGATAGTTCAGTTTCAGTTTTGTCTTTGATTTTTCTATGGTAGACTTATTTTGTTGGCTGAGAAAGTGCATGATGGATATAGTTTGATATTTTGTAACCAGCAACTTGGATTCTCTGCTGTGTAGCGATTTCTTCCTTTCTTTTCATTCCTTGTCATCTTACAAAACCTACAGATTGTTTCAGCTCCTTACTTTGATGTGCAGAGGGGTGGGATGAGAGAATTTGTGTTTCTATAGCTGTTGACTTCATTTTCTTCCTTCAGAGGATCCTCTGCTCTGCCTTTTGATATCATTCTTTTGTGTTAAGATGGAGAAATGGATTTATTCTTTCTATAAGAAGGATAATTGAGACTATAAACTAACAGGCTGAAAAATGTATTTCCTTTGCCTGAGCCCACAGACTGAGGGTGCAGCTCCACAGTGGGTGAGAGTCCAGGTTGCCATGTGTTGGCGTTGGCACAGGACCCCAGAGAGCCCTGCATGCAGGAGGCGTTTTCAGCTGGATCAGCTCCCTCAACCAGCTCGATGTGTAGTTGCATAAACTGTGCTGACACAAGGGAGGACCCAGGGAGGAGAGGAGGAGAAGGAGCCGGTCTCTCACCCTCTGCATTTAAATAGGGTGTGGTGTGATTTAGTTCATCTGAGTTTGCTTTGGTGCAGTGTGTTCCTGGTCTGTCCCTCAGTGTTGGTGCTGGTCCTGTCCTTATAGGGAGCCAGATTGTCACCAGGCTTCCTCCCTTCCCTGTGCTTTTCCTGATGGTTTATTTTACTGAGCATTTGCTGGACAGCTTAAATATGAAGTGCTTGGGAATGGTGGGGCTGCAGCAGTGCTGATGTTGACAAAAGCCCCTGATTCTGTGTTGGATTAAACCAAACTAAGCCTAGTAAATAGAATATCCAGGTCATCATCCGAGCCCCAGGACTTCAGCTCCTGAGCCAGAGTACCCGATTAATGCTCAACAGATGCTCAGTCAGCACTCTATTTCACGAATTAGAATACACAAATGATGGATTTCAACTTGGTTATGTTGCATGTTAGCCTTTTCTAATATAGAAGATTGCTTTCCCTATTGCTCAAGTTGGTTTTTATGCTTCTCCATTCTCCCAGCCCTTTATATATTATTTGTTAACATTACACTGTCCGTGGTACAGTCTAAATTCACATTTTTTATTTTCTTCTATGACTTTCTAAGCCTTTTCCCCCCCTCCCAACACTGTGTTTCAGATTCTGCCTTTGCTTTCAAGGGGCTGGAGACCTCTGACCGAAGTTCACACATCTGTGATGTAAATGCCTACTTCTGAGGTAACATTTAGGATTCCTTTTTAGTCAATGGAGAGACACAGATGCTTATTTCCTTTTGATGCACAAGTCTAAAATAGAGCTGAGTTTTGCTGTAGAAGTGCTTGTTTCTCTGCTCCTGCAAAGGGAGTGTGGGTGACTAATTCACATTAGTCATCCATAGTATAAATATCTACACGTTCAGTGAGACAGATCCTATTGCAGAAGACCCAACTTGCTGGGCAGAGGTTCTGAAGGGGACCTCCTCATCTCATCTCAGTGAAGTGCCTTCTCACGTTTGATGGACTGAGGTGAAAGAGCCGCTGGATATGTTTTGGAATTTGTTGTGCCCTTGCTCTGCTCGATGAATCTTCTTCCTCTTTCATAGCTGACTGCTAAGTTTGACACTGAAGGCAGTGTCTATAAATAATTCAGAATCATATAGTTATCTTCACTATAAGATTCTTCCCTGTGAAGGTGCTGAGGCGCTGGCACAGGGTGCCCAGAGACGCTGTGGCTGCTCCATCCCTGGCAGTGTTCAGGGCCAGGTTGGACGAGGCTTGGAGCAACCTGCTCTAGTGGAAGGTGTCCCTGCCTGTGGCAGGAGATTGGAACTGGGTGAGCTTTGAAGTTCCTTCCCACCCAAACCATTTCCTGATTTAATACCAGTGCAATAAAACAAGTGTAAGTTTTTGTCACACACATGACCAGCACAATTGATTATCTGGAATCTGGGTTGTCCATCTACTAGCCAGGTATCTTGTGGTTATCTGCCTCATTTTGGGTTGTAAGGAGTAAGCTCTGTGGGTGTGCCAGACAAGATTTCTCCATGTTTCTTCAGCACTTAGCATAAAGAGGACCCTCTGAAAGCTGAAATGAGCTTACCTCTGCTTTAGTAAATGTAAGTACTGACTTTTTTTCTTTCCGTATACTTTCCCTAGAGCCTAATTCTGACCAGAGGCTGCTGCATGTGGCTGAGTTTTGGGAAAGCTCAAATGTGAAATAGCAGAGGAGTTTACAAAAATAACAAGGGGCTTGAGGATGCCAAACTTGGCAGAAAAGCATGTTATGTTTGAGGGGTGCAGTGCCAGGAATAAATGCATATTGGATTTCAGTGGTGTTACACTGTACCCGCTGCTTCCTCTTACAAAATAGGCAGCTAATTTCATTACTTCTCTTTTTTTCCTGTTGCTTCTGTCATCTTTGTTCTTAGCTCACTGGAGTCCCTCTAAAATACCTGTTACAAGTAATAGTTGTTAATAACTGTAGTGCTTTCAGGGTGACAGCTTTCACCCAGTGTCTGTGGTCTCCCTGGTCCAATTTTCCCCCTCCACTTTAAGTAGCAGCACTGCTGAAGAGCATTGTGTCTTGCAGAAATAAACCTCACTGCTTTGACTTCGTTCTTCAGGAGTGAATTGCAGTGAGTTTGTAAGTGCTGCTTTATGTAATACCTGGAAGAAAATGTTGGAATGAAGTGGTGCAGTTCCTGAGAACTATTGTAATTAGCAAGTAGAATATCCAGGTCATCGTTGGGGTGTCAAGGCCTCAGCTCCTGAGCTCACTATAATTATTTCAAGTAGTCTTAGAGAACAGCAAGTGAGAATATTCAGTGTATACTTGGGGTTTGGGTATATACTTGGGTTTGTACAAGGAACTGTGAAGTGAAACTGAATCACCTCATGTCACAGTGGACATTTGCCACATGAGGACAATATTGTTGCACAACCAGGGTGTGTTGTCAGAGCTGGTGGACTGTGCCCTGGTCATGAGTAAATTATTTTGGGAAAAGCAGAAACTTCAGCACATCACTGACAAGTAAACAGTAGAGCTCGTGTTGGCAGAAACAGGAGGCTCTCAAAGGCCCTTGATAGAAAGAAACAGCCTTCCACTGATCTATGTGCTGAAGTTCAACATGGCCAAGGCCAGGGTCCTGCACATGGGTCGGGGGCAGTCCCAGCACAAACACAGGCTGGGAGAGACTGGATGGAGCAGCCGGGTGAGGAGAAGCTCCTCTGACCTGGCTTCATTGTGACCTTGAGCTCAGAATCGCCCATGTGCTGGTCTGCGCCCCAGAGCATGAGCAGCAGCTCAGGGAGGGGATCCTGCCCCTCTGCTGTGGTCTGGGGAGACCCCCTCCTGCAGTCCTGATCCAGCTTTGGGGCACCAGCACAAGAGGGACATGGAGCTGCTGGAGTGAGGCCAGAGGAAGCCACGGAGATGCTGCAAGGGCTGGAGCAGCTCTGCTCTGGAGCCAGGCCGAGAGAGCTGGGCTGGGTCAGCCTGGAGAAGAGAAGGCTCCTTAAGGGGAGACCTTAGAGCAGTTCCAGTGCCTAAAGGAGCTCCAGGAAACCTGGAGAGGGGCTTTGGGCAAGGGCCTGTAGGGACAGTAGAAGGGGAATGGCTTTAACCTGCCAGAGGGGAGACTGAGATGAGCTCTTAGGCAGAAGCTCTTCCCTGTGAGGGTGCTGAGGCACTGGCAGAGGGTGCCCAGAGAAGCTGTGCCTTCCCTTGGCGGAGGGTTGTAAGTGGGTGAGCTTTAAGGTTCCTTCCCACCCAAACCATTTCCTGATTTAAGGCCAATGCAATAAAACAAGTGTAAGTTTTTGTCACACAAAACTTGGCAGTGTTCAGGGCCAGGTTGGACACAGGGGCTTGGATCAAGCTGCTCTAGCGGAAGGTGTCCCTGCCTGTGGCAGGGATTGGAACTGGAGGAGCTTTAAGGTCACTTCCAACCCAAACCAGTCTGGGATTGTA
Source organism: Lathamus discolor (assembly GCF_037157495.1). Taxonomy (NCBI): domain Eukaryota; kingdom Metazoa; phylum Chordata; class Aves; order Psittaciformes; family Psittacidae; genus Lathamus; species Lathamus discolor. The sequence goes on along the minus strand of NC_088884.1, from coordinate 37,656,039 downwards.
TTGGATGATTCTAGGTTGTAATACATGAATTCTTACTTGCTGGAAGGAAATCACTACAATTTATGTATATTGGCTGCTTTAAACTCCTAATGGGTTGGGAAGAGATAGGGGAAGACCGGGCAGTGCTGATGGAACATCAGTGAAAACTCATCTCGGTGGGTGAAGAAATAAGGCAAAATAACATTGAAAGTACAGTCATTGGAATGGATGCTGTGTCTGAAAATGGCAAAATATTACGTGTGTTGGTGTTGAGATGATTTTGAGGTATGTGATTAAAGAAAATAGCAGAGCAGATAAAAACCACACTGGGTAATCTCCTGTGTTTAAAAATGGAAAGGGGAGGTCTGAGGATGTGTGTGGAATTCCCAACGTATTTCTTGCTCACAATTTTTGAGGAGTGTGTAACTTGTCAAGCTTGATGTCAGGGATATTGATTAGGCCATGAATTACTGTGTTTTACCCGTTAAATAAGAGGGCAAAATGTTGTTTAGGAGTAATGCTGAACACCACCTTAACGTGCTGTGAAATACATTGGTGGGACTGAGGGAATCACAGAATAATATCATGGAGTGGTTTGTGTCAGAAGGGACCTGAGAGCTCTTCCAGTTCTAACCCCCTGCCACAGGCAGGGACAGCTTCCACCAGAGCAGGTTGCTCCAAGCCCCTGTGTCCAACCTGGCCTTGAACACTGCCAGGGCTGGGGCAGCCACAGCTTCTCTGGGCACCCTGTGCCAGTGCCTCAGCACCCTCACAGGGAAGAGCTTCTGCCTGAGAGCTCATCTCAGTCTCTCCTCTGGCAGGTTAAAGCCATTCCCCCGTTGTCCTGTCCCCTTGTCCAAAGCCCCTCTCCAGGTTTCCTGTTGGCCGTTTTATGCGCTGGAAGGTCTTCCAGGGTCTCCCTGGAGCCTTCTCTTCTCCAGGCTGAACAACATGCAGCACTAGAGGGAAGTGGAGCTTAGGCTCCTGAGGCTGTGCTGGTACCATGATGCAGGGGGGCCTGTGGATGAGCTCTGGAGCTGGCAGGAGCCCCGGTCCACCTCCTGCTCAGCCGGCACTGATGTTCCTGCTCTGCTTTTGAAACCTGAGCTAGTGCCTCTGTACAGGGACACATATAAATGCACCAGCTTGCTAAGTAGGTGGGGGCATCACTTAATACAGTGCTTTAGCTTGGTTTTGAAGTACAGAAGCAACAAGAGCATTATTTGAAATGTCATTATGGCATTTTCCAGCTGAGGAAAAGCCACATCTTGCCTCCAGGATTTGATGAAAGCAAAAGGAACTCTCATCGTTTCAAAGGATCAGTTGTCTGCTGTAGTCTTTGGAGCTGAAGTCAGGTTTTGCATTAACAGGAAGATATTTCACCCAAGCCATGTTGCTGGTGGGGCCCGTTGGGATGCCTCATGCTCTTAATGGAGGTTGCAGGTTGTGGTGGGAGCACTCTGGGCACTACAGAGTCCTTGTCCCTGCAGTAGCGGTGTGAATGTTCCCATTGCTTATAGGGTGCTTGGCTTGAAACTGAAGCTCTGGCTTGGGAATTGTTATTCAAATTGACTTGGAGTGTTGTATTCAAATGAATACCTTATGGTGTCTCTTTGGAATGAGTAGTTAGTTGCAAGAACAAACCAGCTTGAATACAAGGTTTTAGGGCAGAGACAATTGCTAAGATGATACTCAACTGCTGTTGCTATCAGAATTTGTATTCTCTGAGGTACTTGTAGAGAGCAGGAGTACTTCCTGTGCATGGTCTTTTGTGCATGATTGATGTTAATTTATTTTGTTCATAGACTGGTTTGGGTTGGAAGGGACTTTAAAGCTCTTCCAGCTCCATCCCCCTGCCATGGGCAGGGACACCTTCCACCAGAGCAGGTTGCTCCAAGCCCCTGTGTCCAACCTGGCCTTGAACACTGCCAGGGCTGGGGCAGCCACAGCTTCTCTGGGCACCCTGTGCCAGCGCCTCAGCACCCTCACAGGGAAGAGCTTCTGCCTAAGAGCTCATCTCAGTCTCCCCTCTGGCAGGTTAAAGCCATTCCCCTTGGCCTGTCCCTGCAGGCACTTGACCAAAGACCTTCTCCACAAGGTGCTTTGCGATGAATGAAGTGTAGCCCCTAAATACAGTGTGCAGGAAGAGCAGGCTGGTGGTCTACCATCATACATAAAACTTTTATCTTCTGAAGTGTCCTAATACTTACTTTAACTGCCGAACTACTTAAACCCCGTGTGGACTTTGTCTATATGATGTCCTGAAAGATTAAGGAAGTTACAATGAGTGTTGTTTAATATCCTGTTCCAAGGCACTGGTTTGTTATGGGTTTGGACAGTGATCTTGTGCCTCCTTTGCATGTAGCTGGGTTGGTGGCAGCACAATGTCAGGGTATTCTGGTTACAAACTGCAGCCTGCAAAGGGCTGAGCTGCTTTAATGTAGGTAGAGGCACAAACTCACTTGTGAAGCTTTGAACTGTGTAAAGTACCAGGAAAGGAGGGCAAGCAGTTGTTTTTCTTGCTCATTTGAGGGTCTCATGGTACTGATATAATAGGTGCATCTGAAACTACAGCTCTTCATCTTCAGCTTAAGTGCAACAGGAAGTCTTAGGTTGCAAATCTGCTGAGCAGAATGATGTCTCTTTGCTAATATTACCTTATTCTGGGTGTGCAGCAAAGAATAAAGTATCCAGGGTCCATGGATGGATGTGGTAAATGACTTTGAGCAACTGGGTTTGTTGCCAATACTGCTTATGTGCCCCAGTAAATACCAGCATCTACTTCTGAGATAACAGTTTAATACTAATGATTTCTGGAGGGTTTAACTATGATGAGGCAGGAAAAATGTAATCTGTTGCTTAAACAACATGTAGTAAACAGCCCAAGTGGCTTCAAAGTCTTGTTTACTGCTGTGAGCAGTGCAAGTGAAGGAGGAGTGGAGTGTCTGAGTAGTCCTGCAAGAGATGTAAAGCAGCACTTAACAACACCCCCCCCCGCCCAGGACTTGATTTTGCTTGTTTAGTAGTGGTTATATGTTAGCTCCTTAATAGCCAAATCAAGTTGGAAGCCTTGCATTGAAACATTACTTTGCAAAGAGAAGCACAGAGATCCCTGGGTTTCCTGCTGATGATGCCTTACAGTGGGGAGCAACTCCAGACCTGGAATGTAGGGGGGGGAAATTTAATAGTGAAGAATTTGACTCTTAATGTTGTTAAATAACCTGTATTTCACTCGATCACTGGTAATGAATCTGAAGATAACTACACCCTCATAGATAAGGTGGAGCTGGTAGGTTGGGGAAGCTGAATTCTTTGGTGTGTGATCAGCTCCACGTGCTTTTGACTGACCTAGGGGGGAAAAAGAGGACCTTTTTTCATGGAATCATGAATGGTTCGGGTTGGAAGGGGCCTTAAAGCTTACCCAGCTCCAACCCCCTGCCAACGCAGGGAAACCTTCCACTAGAGCAGGTTGCTCTAAGCCCTGTCCAACCTGGCCTTGAACACTGCCAGGGCTGGGGCAGTTCTGTGCCATTCCCAGTGTTTGGTCTATTTTCGTGGCTGGGTTTTCCCTGCATTTTTGAAGTTTCCTTAGTGCCTGGGTGTGTTGAATTTAATTAAAAAAGGAACATTTACATGAAGAAGCTGTGCAAATTCTGTCCTTAGCATGGGGTAGGGCATCAATTAGAGGGCTGTGTAACGAGATACTGGATGAGGTTAAAGCTGATCATCAAAACAAAGTACTTCTTGATATCATCTCTTTATTAGGGAGCTTCAGAAGCAGGGAATAATTAGAAGGAGCTCTTAATTCCGTGTGCATATTTGTACAACAGACAGCCCTTCATAACTTACTTGCCTGCAGCAGTTTAGTATTAAAAGAAGAAAACCCAACACAACCCCTTGCTGTGCTGGGGAACCAGTCTCCTGTAGCTCTTGTGATTCACTGCTTGTGTCCAAGGAATTGTAGGTCATAGAATCATGGAATGGTTTGGATTGGAAGGGACCTTAATCCAGCTCTGTGCATTTGGTCACAGTTACACTTCTCAACATAGAGAGACCTGTGCTGCATACAGCAGTGCCACAATCCACCCCATGGGCAGCCCACAGCTCCAGCCAGCTCCCAACTCCTGCTCCATCTTCTGCTGTTTCTTCACCAGGTCTGCAGCTCCTTCTCCAGAGCCTCCTCTTTGCAGCTCTCTGGCACAGCTTTTCTTGCCACATTGTTCAGGGTTTGCCTGTGACACTCTCTCTCCCTGTCCCCCATCACCAGAAAACAGCAGGGGACAACCTCTGTCCCAAAGCCACCCTTCAGAAACGGTGTGCAACCCTATAGGGCACCAGTGCTGTGAAGACCCTCATGTTGCTCCATGGCCACAGCAAACATAGGGAGGAAGGTGGAAAGACTTAAAAGGGGATTCTGTTCATCTTCAAATTACATATATATGTATATATATATTCAGTTTGTATAACTGAAGATGTGTTTCAGCTCCCCAAGAGCTTGCTTGGTCCAAGCTGTTGGTTGAAAAACACTGAGATAAACTTATGATTCTCAGGTAAAACTTATTCTAAACCAAAATAGTGTTTCACCAGCTCACCAAAAGCCTCCTTTATTTCTCCTGAGCCAGTGACATGAGTGGCTTCATTTTTTTTTAACATCTGACTGACAAATAGAAGAGGCAGGCCATGCTGGACAGGGCTTGGAACAACCTCCTCTAGTGGAAGGTGTCCCTGCCTGTGGCAGGGGGCTGAAACTGGAGGAGCTTTAAGGTCCCTTCCAACCAAAACCAATTCTATGAATCTGAAAATGCTATGAATAAAGTGTATGTTGACCTCTGCTTAGTTGGTACCACAGGGTAAAAATTCCACCTGGGAGATGTGACACTTCTCCTTACATTAGGCAGGGCAATAACTCTCCATTTTGAAGTAACTGAGCTTGGGGGGCAGGAGCAGATGCCCGCACTGAAGCTCTGGGATGTAGGCACTGAAGGAGGCTGGTTCCACTCCCGAAGAGCTTGACAAGCCATGCTGCCATCCAGACAGAACTTCATGGCCTTCTGCTCTGCAAGGGGCGTGCAGGCAAAGCACTCTTGAGTTTTTGTTCTCTTTTTTTCCCCAGAGATGCATCCTTCACCTGCGTAAAACAGAAGCTTCTGATTGTTCAGTCTTGAGCTATGAGACTTTGAAGGGGTGGAAGGAACAGAAAGTAATAGATTTATCATTATTTTTAGTGCTTTTTTTGTTTTGTTTTGTTACTGGGGCAGAAACATGGTGTAAGACACACACCATGTAAGTTTTCACAGGGTTTAAGTATTTAAAGGGCTAGAGGAAGGTGTCCCTGCCCGTGACGGGGGGCTGGGACTGGAGGAGCTTTAAGGTCCCTTCCAACCCAAACCAGTCTGGGATACTGTGATTTAAGTCATCCCAATGCTAAGATAACAGCTAACGTCAAAGCTCCTGAGTACAACAGAGACAATGTATAATTTTGTTGCTCAGGTGTAGGAGGAAATAAAGGTTATAATTCATTTTCATGTTACATGTTCAGGAGACTTTGATGTGTAGCTCTGTAGTCAGAGCTTGGCTGAAACTGTGATCATGGTGTTTGCTGCTCAGTGGATCGTAAAATCATGGAATGGTTTGGGTTGGAAGGGACCTTAAAGATGCCCTGTTGAGGAACTTCTGCCTAAGATCTCATCTCAAGTCTCCCCTCTGGCAGGTTAAAGCCATTCCCCTTGGCCTGTCCCTACAGGCCCTTGCCCAAAGCCCCTCTCCAGGTTTCCTGGGCCCCCTTTAGGCACTGGAGCTGCCCTAAGGTCTCCTCTCAAGAAGCCTTCTCTTCTCCAGGCTGAACCAGCCCAGCTCTCTCAGCCTGGCTCCAGAGCAGAGCTGCTCCAGCCCTCGCAGCATCTCCAGGGCCTCCTCTGGGCTCACTCCAACAGCTCCACATCCCTCTTGTGTTGGGATGTCTGTGCTGAAGGGAGGGGTGGATGGTTGCTGGAACCATCATTGCCTCTGAGCATTCCAGTCTATCCTGCTTTGCCTTTTATTCAGAGGTTACAGAAAAGAATCAAACAGTGAGTGCGGGAAGGTAACAGAGGGAATCATGATGAATGAAAATATATGTATGTAAAAACCTGATGCAAAAATAGTGGTTTTATTCATGTCCTTCAACTTCTGAAGGTGTCCTGAAACTGCAGTGACGCTTCTTGCAGAGTTTTGGTAGACAGCCCTTCGTAGGTAATTGGCTTTATTTTATATATGTATATAAATATATATATATATTTATTATCACTTATTCCATTGGCACAGTTGAAGCTGTGGCTGCCCCATCCCTGGCAGTGTTCAGGGCCAGGTTGGACACAGGGGCTTGGAGCAACCTGCTGTAGTGGAAGGTGTCCCTGCCCATGGCAGGGTGTTGGAGCTGGATGAGCTTTAAGGTCCTTTCCAACCCAAACCAGTCTAGGATTCTATGATATGAATCTGTGATTTTCACTAAACTGTTTTGAGTGAGTATGGGCTCATTGCATGATCTTAACTTGGGAGCAGAGAAGGCTGGTTTGGACTCATTCAGGCTGCTGCATTGAGGACAATTGTGCATTTTATCTTAGTTCCTTAACTTACTGCAGCTATTGCTTGTAAACCTGTGTTTTTACGCTTAAGGGCTATTTGAGCTTGCTTTGTGAGCTGCTGTTTATTGCAGAGGCTACAATCCAAACCTTGGTTCTGTTTTTCTCCAGGCTTTGTGCTTAATCTTTCACTGTGGCATTAAGCTGCAGTTTTAGTGTGGTGCTAAGGTTGGAAGAGAGTTCCCTAAATGTTTGATCTTGGGAGGTGAAGGCTCTGTGTACCTGTAGAAGACAGATTTGTACCCTGCTGTTTCACTCTTATGCTTTGGATTTATTGTTTGCAAGAGGCCCTACTTAAGGCAATGCCTTTCTTATGGAAGCACATGGAGCACGTCAGATGACGCTCCATAACGTCTGGTTTTGTTGCTGTTGGGTTGATTTGACACCTTTTTGCTTGGGGAGGGACTGATGTAAAGACTTGGCTTTCAAAGAGTGTCTGCAGGTGGGTTTCTAAAGACAAAACCATTCTTTCAGGCAGGAGAGGCTCCTCTGTGATAAGGTTGAATTTCTTTCACCATCAGATGTAGTTTGACTACCCAGGGCGGACACAGCACCCGTTTGAATTTGGAACAATGTGTATTAATGCAGTCAAAGTCCTTCCAAATTACAGCTTAGGTGGGCAGGAAAGAAGTAGAATGTTGGTGAAGAGGCGTTTGCACTTCCTGCCTTTACCTCTGTATTTTTTGCTGTGCCTTCTTGTGGCTCCTTGGACAGCTACTTCACAGGAGGAGCTGAGCGGGTGGGAGGGAGATGGGTGACTGCTGAAAGGAGTTTATTTCTTCTCCATGTAGGGGTGGGCTTTGGCAGCTCCAGCACTCACAGATAGAGCAGGAAATCCTCAGAACCGCTGTAGTTTGTCTGGAGAACTACAGACCTCTCGGGTATAATTGTATAATAATATGGAAAAATCTCTCTTCTTGAGTTGTCATGTTTACTTACACAGCAAACCTGCTCTCCAGTGGGGTTTTGGATCATTCGTCATGCCTTGAGTGAATGTGAGAGGAATCGATACAGATCTTTGATTGAATCTTGGCTATGTTATAAGATGAATTAGGAAATTGTTTAGTAGTGTTGTTTTGTCTTGGAAACCGGCACTGAGTCTGTTCCTAAAGAGTCTCAAGTAGGATCCTGGAGTGGTTGAGAGTGAACTTTGGAGATCTGAGTAGCTCATGATTCTTTTCCCCTGACAGACTGAAATGGAGGTTTTGAGCCTTCTGGACACAAAGGACTGTGAGCTGCTGTAAGTCATCTATTGCTGTATTGTAATACAGCAGCAAGGCATGGGCAGCACCCATGGCCTGATTACTGTTACTGACAGTGATGGGTGATGGAGCTGGAAGGTGACAGCAGGACAATGGTGGGACTGGAGTTCTGGTCATGATGAACTGCAGAGGCAACACGTGACAAGCCATAACCTCAGTCTTAGGATGGGGGATTGCAGTGGGGTTTGAAGGGAGGGCACTGAGGGGTGGATGTGCACAGCAGCAGTGTTGATGCTTCAGTAGATTGGAAGTAGTGTAATACAGAATGTGGTAATGCAGGTAGTCTCTGTCACAAACAGTTGTCTTCTGGCAGGTTACAGCAGTTAAATCCTCCAGAAAGCACAGTGGGGTGTGCAACAGCAGCAGAAGAGTAGTTGAGAGCTGTTAGTGTGCAGGGCCTTAGCAGCAGGAGAGGCATCAAAATACATTCAGAAGGTGCTAACATCTGATATGTGCTCTATGCACACAGTCATCAAGACTTCCGTGAGTCTGACTGGGCTAAAATCCCTTCAAACACAACAGCTGGTGACTGATGGGAACTGGAGAATGAGTTCAAAGAGATTGTGGGTGCCTGGAGTGCATTTTCAGTTGTTTTGAACAGATTCACTAACAATTCTTTCCTTGTTTCCATTCTTCAATGTATGATGCTGTTCTGGCCACCTCCAGTGCAGTTGTGAAGTACTTGCATCTTCAAATGCTTGATTCTTCGGAGAAACATAGACTCATAGAATGTTTTGTGTTGGAAGGGACCTTAAAGTTCCTCCAGTACCAGCCCCCTGCCATGGGGCTGCACTTTCCACTAGAGCAGGTTGCTGAAAGTCCCAGGAAGTCACAGCTGCTTGTGCAGCCTGTGTCAGGGCCTCACCGCCCTCACAGGGAAGAACTTCCTAATGTCTGTTCTCTGACTTCTAAATACAATATGCTTCCAGTAGGAGAACATGGTTTGAAATCCTGCTGGAACAAAGTGGGAAAGAGCCTTGAAGGTGGCTACAGATGCTCAAGGGAAAATGTCCACTCTCTGCACAGACTGTTAGGGGGAACACAGCGAAGCTTCACCTTCCTCTTGTCAATGTACTGCTGGCTTGGGGTGGGCTGCGGACAAAATGGAATCTCCCCCATGATCCTGTTCCCCCCATTTTCTCCCCCATAACCTGAAATAGCCATTTGGATAATATGGAGATGTTCTTTAGGAAAGGAGATATTCTGGTCACTGGGCAGCTCTTCAGAGCTATTACATGGTGTGGTTGTGATGTTTTTGCTGTGATCTTTTTACAGTGAGAAAGGTATGTTTTATTTTTCATTTAAGTGATAATAAAAGAATGGGATGAAGCACAAATAAGACCAAACATCTCTTTAGCTGGTGGATTTATGTACTGCTGACTCCTGGCAAGCCAGGCTCATGTGGAAGACTGCCCAGGAGATCTGCAGCCTTTCTGTTGGTGTAAAACATGTTAGTCTGAGCTCGCCAGACACATTTCTTCTGGCTGCTTTGCCAGTAACTCTCTTAATAGGTACCAAACAACCCACAGAGCTCCTTTTATTTCCCCTCCCAGCTTCCCATGGACCTGAGGCCGAGGAGTGTGCTACTTGTCAGCACCGGGCTGCCAAACCCTGGGAGCACTTGGACCCAGGTGCCTTTCCCACTGACTCTGCAGAGTTGTTTCTCTGGGAGTACACAAAGAAATATTCTGGGAGCTCTTGTTATGCAAGTTGGGTTTCAGAGCATGCAAATAGTCGTGGCTGCAATTGGGAAGCTCCTTTCTCAAAAAGCCATGAAGTTGGTGTGAAGTGGTTGTGCTCCTCAGGAGCCTCCTCAGGGCTTCACTCATGGCAGGAGCAGCGTTGCTCTTGCCACGTGTGCAGATGAAGTAGCTTACAAGTAAGACTCTAACTTACAAGTAACACTTCTGGAAAGAGTGTGATTTGTTTTCTCAGTTTCTTTTCTGCTGTTTGCAACATGGTTCTGTGCATATTCTGTATGGTACTTCTGCAACTTTGGTCCGATTCATGTACCTCACATGGGATCACCGGTGCAAATGGCATCCTGAAATGCTTATATAGACAGAAATAAAACATTCTTGCATCTTTCTGTTCAAGTCTTAGAAACAAAACCAAGCAAGAATAGGGATGATGTTCTGGAGGTGTAAACAGCAAGGCATGGTTTTTACTCTGGATTTTGACTTTCATAGAATCCCAGCCTGGTTTGGGTTGGAAAGGACCTTAAAGCTCATTCAGTCTCGACCCCCTGCCACGGGAAGGGACATCTTCCACTAGAGCAGGTTGCTCAGAGCTGCTCCAGCCCTCGCAGCATCTCCGTGGCTTCCTCTGGCCTCACTCCAGCAGCTCCACGTCCCTCTTGTGCTGGTGCCCCAGACCTGGATCAGGACTGCTGGGGGGGTCTCCCCAGAGTGCAGCAGAGGGGCAGAATCCCCTCCCTGAGCTGCTGCTCACGCTCTGGGGGTGCAGCCCAGCACACAGGGTGGTTCTGGGCTCAAGCGCACACTGAAGCTTGGTCATGGGGAGCTTCTCCTCACCCAACACTCCAAGTCCTCCTCCTCAGGCTGCTCCATCCAGTCTCCCCCAGCCTGTGTTTGGGCTGGGATTGCCCTGACCCAGGTTCAGGACCTTGCCTTTGGCTTTTCTGTGGAAGCAGTGCCATTCTCAGCAGTTCGTTAGAGTAGTACCTTACAGCACCTTTCAAGGCAGGGCTTGTCCATTCACAGTGTGTCCAGTGAGGCTTATTTCCATTCATGTGCAGGTTTGATCCCAGTATTAGTACATTCTGAACCCTCCAAATGCGCTTCTGAGGAAGAGTAAAGAATCTTGAAGGTGGAGAACACGTTTGGGGTTCTGGGTGTAGCGGGGTGAACATTCTGAGCAGGTGTGAGGTCTGGCTTAGGGAGGCAGAGGCCATGTGTCTTAAAGTCCAGCCATGGGTCTTTTAAGCCCTGGGAAGTTAAGCTGAGCTGTCGTTAGAGTCATTTGGTTGCTGTCTGTAAATTTGATGCTGAGTTACAATGTTTGGATTGCCTGGTCTGTGGGTGAGCATAGAGAAAAGCCAGGACTGTTTGTGTCCTTATGTTTGCTTAGACTTGGTCCCTCTTAGACTTTCCCAGCAGCTTGTACCTCTTCATGGATGCTTGGGGAGCTCCTTGATGCTAAACTGGTCAAAACTGCTCCAGGGTTTGCTTTTCAGTCCCTTGCTGGGTTTTTCGTGGCACCCAAAGCTGGCACGCCAAGAGTTAGGGTGCTCATCCCAGGGGAGAGATGTGGCCGTGTGGATTCAGAGGTTGGCATGAGCTGCTGTAGAGTTGCCATTCAAAAGCTCTTGTTTTAGTCAAGGCAGATAACTGAAAGAGGGTTAAATTATTTATCCTGTGCCTTTTTTCTCTTGCTGTGACAAGATGAAGGCATTACATGTGCTGCTGAACAGAGAGATGGAGACCACTGACAGCCTGAGCTTTCTGCAAGCGATGGGAGAGGTGGAAATGAAGGAGAAGAGACTCTGAGCTCTCCTGGCAGTGAGGCCTGAAGTGTGGGAGCAGCATGAGAGATGAGGTTGGGAAGAAAACAGTGGAATGCACAGAAGCTCCAGTGTTTCCAGGTTCTGTCAGAGTTCCTTCTAGACTGCCTGGTGTGCCATGCTTCCTCAGAACTGCATGTGCTCGGTGAATTCTCTCATTCATTGTGTCTTGAGTCAGAAGCATGAGAAGTTTTAGGTAGTATTTGTATACATTTCTCTGTCCCTAGAAATAGGTGGGCTCTGTGTGATCTTGTTTTTCCTGGTAAGGAATTCCGTAGTTGCTGACAGGTTTCATTCTGTGCCCACATTCCCCTCATGCCCTGTGCATAGGTGGCTTTGTCACAGAGTACCTGAGAAGTTTGGCAGCTTCTCAGTTCAGTGCTAAAACTTGGGTTCAGCCTTGCAGAAGTTCAGCAAACATTAGTTTCTGAATTCACTGTGGATTTGGTATATTAAAGCTAAACACATGATTTCTGAGTGGAGTGGGTTCAGTCTGCTGCTCTGTGTATACCTGGGACAGTGCTAGTGACTGCACTGGACCACAGATTGAGGTTTGTTGTTATTTTACCTCAACTTTCCTTGTGCCTCTGGAAGCAGCAGTGGAGCATGAGGGAAAGGAGCCTGGTTGTTGAACAGGAGCAGCAGCGAGAGGGTTCGTGTCATGGAGCTTTGCACTGGTTGAACAGATGTTGGGTTTGAATGTGTTCCTGAAGTGCTGCTGAAGCTTATCTGTTGTATTATTTCTTGGTTGAGTTCTTTTCTGAATGGTAGAGGGATTTATGGTTCTTTAGCACAAGAACTTGGATGAACAAGGGTGATTCCAGTGCCTAAGGGGGCTCCAGGAAACCTGGAGAGTGGCTTTGGACAAGGGCCTGTAGGGACAGGCCAAGGGGAATGGCTTTAACCTGCCAGAGGGGAGACTGAGATGAGCTCTTAGGCAGAAGCTCTTCCCTGTGAGGGTGCTGAGGCGCTGGCACAGGGTGCCCAGAGAAGCTGTGGCTGCGCCATCCCTGGCAGTGTTCAAGGCCAGGTTGGACACGGGCTTGGAGTGACCTGCTCTAGTGGGAGGTGTCCCTGCCCATGGCAGGGGGTTGGAGCTGGATGAGCTTTAAGGTCCCTTCAACCTAAAACAGTCTGGGGTTCTGTGATTCTCAAGTGTGTCTTGTGCCTATTTTGATATGAACTGGGTCCAGGATGGTGCCTGTTTCCTCCAGCAGGCACAGGAGGAAGACTTCAGACTTCTCAGACTTCGTCATGGACAACTTGAGACATTTATAGTGTGCTCTGAATTTTGCAGAGTATTTACTTAACTCTTCTGTAAAGTTGGGCCCTTTTTAGGTGAGTTAAAGTTGTGCAGTGAAAAAAATCTCGCTAACCCAAATGATCTGATTTCTTGGGAAGATCTTGGTGATAAAAATACTGCAAATGTAAATTGTGTGAGGTAGCAGCGTGGTGTTATATATGAAACTGGCAACTTTCCTCAGCTTGTTTAGTTACTGAGTGGCTTGACAGATTCTTAAAATGGGTTAGAGCTGACTTCAAGTACCAGCTTGGGGGTGTGAAAGAGCAGTAGCTGCATTGGCAGGAGGAGAAACATCACTTGAGGTGACACTGTCCCTGCCTCGTGAATCACTGGGCTTTGTGACACGTCTGTTATTAGTGCCAGGTAAGGAGCAATAGGATGGGTTTTGGGACCTTCCTTACCTCTGCAGGTGTGTTACTGTAGACTCCGGCTTCTCTCCAGCTAGTGCATTGAATGGTAAACTCCTGTTCTTGATTTCCTTCTCTGCCACTGCTCTGGTGCCTTTGGCACTTTGGTGGTTTACTGCCATAAATAACTGCCCTTGCTAATCTTCAGCTTGGTTTTAGTTATCCGGTTACACCTGACCTTGTGGGTTCAGCCTTCCTTGGTCTTCATTGTCTAACTCAAAACCCCACAGTGACTTCATGTCCATCCTGTGTTGTGCTTGACAGGTTTGGGCAGGTTCTGTGCAAGCTCTGTCACCATAACATCTTGGTTTTGGGGATGGGTCAGCTTCTGTGAAAGACATTCCCAGTGCTTGGCCAGCAGTTTAAAATAGGACCTGGTCTCGGTTACTTCTATAATTACCAGCATCATTTCATGTATCTCATGATTTACATATCACTTTGCACATGTCCAGATGGAGAGGAAAATAAATTTCAGCAGTCACTCTCAACCTGAATTTATAAAGGATGTGTTTAAAACTGGTATTTGCTGTTAGGAGTGCGTGTGAAGTCCAAGAAACACAGTGCAGAGGCACCAGCATTCGGATGGAGAGGAGCAGGCTGCTGCTCTTACAGTCATGAGAGTGTTAGTCTAAGATCAAACTGGTTGCTGACTCCTTCAGTGGTATTTCATAGAACCCCAGACTGGTTTGGGTTGAAGGGATCTTAAAGCTCCTGCACTTCCAACCCCTGCCATAGGCAGGGACACCTTCCACTGGACCAGGTTGCTCCAAGCCCTGTCCAACCTGGCCTTGGTTTCTGTTTCTTTTTTTACAATTTCAGCAATTTCTGTCAAATTAGAAGTGCTCTGATAATGGGAGCTAGATTCTCTCCTGAAAACAGCGTGGTGATGGAAGTTGGAGGAGGATTCCCTGTGACTCTGCTTACAGCATAGCTTGTGAAGAAACAGCACTATGCATCATGTTCAGTGTGTCCTCATGACACCAGAAGGATCCATGAAGTGCACAGCGGTTCCTTTGTGTTTGCTGCTGTATTTATTTACCCTATAACTGGTGACTATGGGAATATTTAACTTCCCATATTGTGGCTGAGTCTCAGAAGAGTTGGGGGATTTTATTTATTTATTTATTTATTTATTTATTTATTTATTTATTTATTTATTTATTTATTTATTTTTATTTATTTATTTATTTATTGAGGAGTGAGGAAGTGGAAGAGACCGACCATTGCCCAAAGTGATCATAGAATCATGAATCAGACTGTTTTGTGTTAGGAGGGACCTTAAAGTTCCTCCAGTCCCAACCCCCTGCCACGTGCAGGGACAACTTCCACTAGAGCAGGTTGCTCAGAGCTCCTATGTCCAACCTGGCCTTGAACACTGCCAGGGATGGGGCAGCCACAGCTCCTCTGGGCACCCTGTGCCAGCGCCTCAGCACCCTCACAGGGAAGAGCTTCTGCCTGAGAGCTCATCTCCGTCTCCCCTCTGGCAGGTTAAAGCCATTCCCCTTGGCCTGTCCCTCCAGGCGCTTGTCCAAAGCTGCTCTCCAGGTTTCCTGGAGCCCCTTTAGGCACTGGGACCTGCTCTAAAGTCTCCCCTTAGAGCACCTAGGGGCTGTGTGTAGGATGGTACCAGATGCAGGATTTGGTGCACTAAAATTAGTCGAGGGTATCTGGAGCAATAATCTCAGTCAGTTGCTGTTTGTCTCAGCTCTGCAGTTCCAGCTGAGGCTTAGAGGGGTGCCCTGCTCAGCAGAGTGCTCCAGGAGGCTTTTCCTTAGTGCCAGTGAAGTGATTTCCAAATAAGATCTCAGTGTTGGGTATGAGGCCGCAGCCTGTAGAACAGTGGTGGAGCTGACAGCAACGCCTTGAGGATAAAATAAGGCCTTCTGTGGAGAGTAAACTCTTGACAGCTTTTTGGGAGACATAAAAATATCCCGAGTGTTCCCTTGTCTTTTGTAAATGATAAATAAGTTTTGGTTTGTTTTGTTTTTATTATCCTCCTTGATAACTTCACAGCTATTACAACCTTTTATTCATGAATTTCTGGATCTTGAGAGAAGCAGGGTTGGGAAGGAGTTGATGATCTCCAAAAGCCCAACTTCAGGAATTTGATGGAAGTTGATAGTATAAATCCCATGAAAAGGCTTCTGGTCTGCCTTAAGTACTACTTCCATGTCTCACTTGTTGCACTGGGCAGGAAGACGTGGAAAAGGACAGTGACCCCTTTATACTGGGCTCTTTTTCCCTTTGGATTGTGGTGCTTTTTCGGTGGTGGCTCATAAAGTAGGTGGGAAGAATCTGAATGAATTTCAGTGTGTGCAAGTGGAGATCAGATTGATCAGAGAATTGCTTGCTGGTTTGATGTACGCTGCCTGTTGTTGTTCAGCCTATGAGTGCTGTGGAGATGCCCTGGATAAATGTCTTTTTCCCCTCAATTTGCATAACTAATGTTATTAGTCATGTCTTGAGGGACACTATTGCTTATATAAAAGCTTGAGTTTCGTTAATCTTGTTTGATATTCCTGATCAACTGTATGAAAGCAGTGAAGGCAGTGGGAAGAGTTTCAGTTTCTTTAAAAATAGCGGCTTTTTATATAATATTATCAAACACTCACATCCTTTCTTCATGGACTTACATCCCAGTACTGACTGCTGGGAGGTGTCACTGGTTGTGCAGTGACGGCAAGAGTCTTGCCTTCCCTCTTGTGTTCTCCAGCACAGGAGGATAGTTGGGATAGGCAGCCAGAGATTGTGGAATAAACCAGGTGGGAAAAGCCCTTTCAGCTCCTCCAGTCCAACCGCTCCCAGCACTGCCAAGGCCACCACTGACCCACGGCACTGAGGCCTCGGCTACACCATGTGTGAGCACTTGCAGGGACGCTGACTCCAGCCCTGCCCTGGGCAGCCTCTTCCAGTGCCTGAGCACCCTTTGGGGAAGGAATTGGCCCTCAGCTCCATCTAAACCTGCCCTGGTGCAGCTTGAGGCCGTTCCCTCTTGTCCCATCCCTTGTTCCCTGGGAGCAGAGCCCAGCCCCCTCCTGGCTCCATCCTCCTGTCAGGCAGCTGTAGGGAGCGATCAGGTCCCCCCTGAGCCTTCTCTTCTCCAGACTGACCCCCCCAGGTCCCTCAGCCGTTCCCCATCACACTTGTGCTCCAGGCCCTGCACCAGCTCCGTTGCCCTTCTCTGGCCCCGCTCCAGCACCTCAATGTCTCTCTTGCAGTGAGGGCCCAGAGCTGAACACAGGATTCGAGGTGCGGCCTCACCAGTGCCCAGTGCAGGGGCACAATCACTGCCCTGGCCCTGCTGCCGCACTGGTGCTGATACAGGCCAGGATGCTGGTGGGATGCTCTTTTTTATGAGTTAAATATACCTTTTGATTATTTTTATCAAGGGATTCTCATTCTTCTCAGTATTTTCCTCTTCACATATCTTTTGCAGATAAACAATCTCTCTGAGTATTAATAGAAGTTGTGCACAGGGATTCTCTGCAGAGAGGCAGCATTCCAGCCCCTAGGAGCCTTGGTGCAGCCGAGTTGCTTTTCCTTGCTTCCCCCACAGAAGCGGGTACCAAAGCAAGAGGAGCTTAAGGAGAGTTCTCTGCTTGCCAGCAGCTTCCTTATGTGTGCTCTGGTTTTAATGTCTTGCTTTTTTTAAGCAGAAGAGCACTGCAAGAAGCATCTAGGCTCTCCTGGCACCCGTGCTGCTGTCATAGTTGGGTTTGGGATGCCTTCTGCAGGCTCGAGGGCTGTGTCTGAGTTGCCTTTCTGGCTTTAAGATGAAAGAGGCTAGATTTAGATCTTAGGCAGAAGCTCTTCTCTGTGAGGGTGCTGAGGCGCTGGCAGAGGGTGCCCAGAGAAGCTGTGGCTGCCCCATCCCTGGCAGTGTTCAAGGCCAGGTTGGACACAGGGGCTTGGAGCAACCTGCGCTGATGGAAGGTGTCCCTGCCTGTGACAGGGGGTTGGAGCTGGATGAGCTTTAACATCCCTTCAACCCAAACCAGTCTGGGGTTCTGTGATTGTCATTGACAATAACCAGTTTCCCATTGACTGGTTTTGAGCATGTTGCCACACCAGTGAGAAGGTCACAGTGAGAGCAATGTGGGATGCGTGTGTTGGAGGGACAAGAACAAGTGCAGGTTTAGCACAGGAGCATCCTCAGGCAGTTGAATTCCTAAGAATCAAGAAAGTGCAGTTGGAATAAGGAAAGCTGTCACCTCAAATCCAGACAATTCTTGGTCGTCTCTGAAGGCTTCTCTTTATGGATTCTCTATGGCCTTAGTTAGGTTAGATTTCCTCTAAAACCTGTGACTGAGGGGGTTATGTTTGACCTGCTGGGTTTATTCTCTCCAGCCTATTTGGGGAATCACTGGAGATACAAGTTGTTATTTTGAGGTGGGTGATTTCTCCTGTTGGAAATGAGACACTTTCTGTTGGGCCTGAAACCTGTGCGTGGTTGGACTCAAAACTGAACTTCTCAATGGACACACTACACTAATGTTTGACCAGGTCTGTTTATGTGCCGTTAGTAAAAAATGCAAAATGCCCGGAGAAAAGGTAGAAAATATAAACTCCTATTTACTGGCACCACTTTGTTGTGCTCTGTTTCCAGTCAGTTGTCAGACAGAATAAAGCGCATGGCTCAGGAGAGAATCGGGCTGAAATCGCAGCAGTGTGTGTTCAGGGTGTAGGAAAGGACTTAACCCCGTTACCCACATCTGTTCTGACTTTGCTGGAATGTGGCGGATCCCATTGTCCTGCTGCTCTTACTTGGGAATTTATGAGCTGTTTCAGTTAATTAATGGAAGAAATTGAAGAAAATTGAGATGAATGGAGCATCGAACTGAAGGATGACAGAGCTGGAGGCTGATGCCAGTCGCTTGAAGTGTTGGAGGTTAAATCCTTGCTCTTTTTCAAGTCAGAAGAACAGTGTCACATCGGGTTGCTTCCACTCTTCTATAATCCAGGAAGGCCACTTCAGGAAGGTGTGACATGACTGTGTCCTTTAGATACTGATGTGAAATGTGCTTCTGGGAAGAAGAAGATGGGTCCTTGCTCCTGTTCTTCATGGGTCTTACAACATGGACACTGGGTGAAAGGAAGCATTGAGGGAGGGCAGGACACTCTGTGCAGTCACTTTGCTGTTTCTTGACACCTTCACATGGGTTGTGCAAGCTTGGAAAACATCCCTGGCTTTTGGGCTTGGTAAATCATAGAATCACAGAATTTGAGGTTGGAAGGGACCTCAAAGATCATCTGCTTCAACCTTTGTAGGCAAAGCATGACCTAGACTAGATGGCCTAGCACCCTGTCCAGCCCAGGCTTAACAGTGTTCAGGTTTCTTGTAGCCCCTTCAGGCACTGGAGCTGCTCTAAGGTCTCCCCTTAAGGAGCCTTCTCTTCTCCAGGCTGACCCAGCCCAGCTCTCTCAGCCTGGCTCCAGAGCAGAGCTGCTCCAGCCCTTGCAGCATCTCTGGATTCTCTCCAGCAGCTCCACGTCCCTCTTCTGTTGGGGGAAGATGAAGAAGGAGGGGGAAGAAGATGAGAAAATACATTATTCTGGCTGTTAGTGCTGTGTTACACTCTTGTGCTTCTCTGGGTTGTGATGTTAAGGTGTCAAGGCTGGTTGGAGATGTAGCATCAATGTGAGCATTCTCTTTGTGTTGGGATAGTGAGGGAACACCATTTGATATAGGGTCTGGCTGCTGTTGTCTTCTCACTGATCACGATCCTAGCGTAAAAAAAAAAAAAAGGAATACCTGGATAGAGACAGGGGCTTGGTTAAACTGCCGTTGTGGGTGGGACTCAACAAGTTAAGCCAGGCTTAGTTCTCTGCCCACTTCCATCTATGAATCCCCTTTTAAAACCATGGCAAAGGCTCTTGTGGAGGCAAGTTCCTCGCCGCCGCCTGGAGGTGCTGGGGCCCCTGACTGAACGTGGGATACGTGTGGTGTTGCTGCAATTATTCTTAGAACAAGTGAAAATGACCCTCAGGTTTCCCTGACAACCTACAACTTGCTTTTTGAAGCCATGTCAAGAAAACAAGCATGTGTTCTTGACTGAGGTACAAGTCTCACAGCAGAGCAAGGGCCACGAGGGGCTGGGGCTGTTAACCTCTCACTGCCACAGCAGGGGAGGAACATGTTTGCCCTGTGCTGCGGAAGGAGCATAAGTGGAAAGAGAATGTCTGATGCGGTGCTGGTGGCTTTGCAGAGTGTTGGTCACCCATGGTCTTGTGCAGAGCTCTCGTTGGGTTGAAGGGTTGCATGGAAGTTTCTTTATGGTGGTAAAAACCTCTTTGGCTTTCACTTACCTTTGGTTAATAACAGCTTTATCCAATCTTTTCCAGGATAGGAAGCTTGAGGAAGAATTCACACTGGATGAAAATAATTTTCTGAAGCTGGGAATATTCCAGGAACTGTAACCCAAATGTTTCTCTGTCCGTGGAGAAGATTTCACATTTGAAATAACTTCTACTGAAGGTATGCCCATCTCCTTTTTAAGCTCAGTAATGACAACATGTTATATTACGTGCTCTGGTGGTTGCTGCTGACATTGTTCTTGCTGTTTAATACCCAGAGTCATTCGAGAGGGAGCTGTAGTGGCCCTGGGATGGTCCTGCTGAGGAGGTTAGAACTGGTTTCATATGGCTGAGCAGCTCACCTCTGCAGTCTACTCATGGGATGTGAGTCAGGTTACTCCCTAAAACCAGGTTTAGCTGGTAAATGTCTCTCAAAACTTAAGCTGATGGGGAGAAGATGGGACTTCTTTCTTTCTAGTGACTGTCTAATTCTGGGAAGCACTTGTGGCTCTTCCAAGAAGTAACAGTATGGAAATGACACGTAGTAAGTACATTTTGTCGTGGGGGTAGTGAGAGTGACCAGGCTGTGGTTACTCACTGGTTTTCATAAGGCGAGAAGTTGGAAGCATCGAACGAAGTTATCAAGCTGGTAGTGAAGCAAACAAGAGGAACTGCTCTTTGGTGCAGCATGTGATTACACTGAGGATTTACAGCTCAGGATTATTGGGATATGGACTGGCTGCCTGTGGGAGCACTGGGATCCTCCTTGGTACCACCTGGAGCTGGCTGACTTGATCATTGTCCTGCTGGTAATTTGGTTATGAAGAGCTTTCTTAATGATACAAAGACAAGAGATCTTATGTAAAGCAAGGTCTCCCAGAGGAGTAAGTTATGAATTAAAGGAATTTTAAAACTCCACAAAAAAGGAGCAGACCCTAAGTTTTATTGCAGAAAAAGTGCAGGTTTAGATGAGCTGTGAATAAAGATGCTGCTGCTGAGGGAGCTGGTAATATTTATGTTGTGTGTCAGACCTGATGGCTGGGAACTGGTGAAAAGGGAGGGGAGACTGAGATGAGCTCTTAGGCAGAAATTCTTCCCTGTGAGGATGCTGAGGCACGGGCACAGGGTGGCCAGAGAAGCTGTGGCTGCCCCATCCCTGGCAGTGTTCAAGGCCAGGTTGGACACAGGGGCTTGGAGCAACCTGCTCTGGTGAAAGGTGTCCCTGCCCATGGAAGGGCTTGGAACTGGGTGAGCTTTAATGTCCCTTTCAACTGTAACTTTGGCTCTGTGAACACTGCTCTGGAAGCCATCTGGGATCTGGAGCATGTGGATGGTGCCCAGAGGTTAGTAGTCATCTGGGTCAGTGAGATACATAAAGAGTAGCAGGAAATGATGTAGCTCAGTCTGGCAAATTCTGCTCATCCCTGCAGTGTGTCTGGCTCAGGACCCTCAGTTACCTGCTCTTGCTGTCAATGGACACAGGAGAAGTTGAGAGCAGTGCAAGTGCAGGGTAGGCACTGCCACCTTGTGCCGGTCACCCGGGTGAGTGACCTGTCTGAAACATTCTGGCTGTAAAACCTTTGAGGGTCCTTTATAAACCTGCTTGATACAAACTGGTGCAACCATCTGGGGTCTTGAGCTCTGCTGAGCTTTTGGACTCCATAACCATCTATGGCAGTAAGTTCTATGGTGTTTCTTGGTTGCTTGATAACTTTGAGGTGTCCCCGTTCTTGCGTTTACTGGGGGCTGTAAGTAACTGTTCACCTCCTTAATACCATTCATGCCTTCTGCTGTATCTCCTGTTCTTTTGAGCTGTAGTCATGAATAAAGTCAAGTTTAATGCATCTTCCATTAGAAGCTGGGCTGCTTCACGTTCTGCTTAGTCTCTTTTAAGACAAGCTGATCAGACCAGCTGCACTTTTTGAGCTCTGCTGTGTCTTCTGAAAGAAGCAAAGCAGACCTCAAGCAGCGAGATGCAATGTGCGATACTCGGGTGATGTCATGCCTCCTGTTTACTTGCTTGATCTTTCTTGGAATGACTTCTGACATGCTGGAGTGGGGCCAGAGAAGGGCAACGGAGCTGGTGCAGGGCCTGGAGCACAAGTGTGATGGGGAACGGCTGAGGGACCTGGGGGGGTCAGTCTGGAGAAGAGAAGGCCCAGGGGGGACCTCATTGCTCCCTACAACTGCCTGAGAGGAGGATGGAGCCAGGAGGCGGCTGGGCTCTGCTCCCAGGGAACAGGGGATGGGACAAGAGGAAACAGCCTCAAGCTGCACCAGGGCAGGTTCAGATGGAGCTGAGGACCAATTCCTTCCCCAAAGGGTGCTCAGGCACTGGAAGAGGCTGCCCAGGGCAGGGCTGGAGTCAGCGTCCCTGCAAGTGCTCACACATGGTGTAGCCGAGGCCTCAGTGCCATGGGTTAGTGGTGGCCTTGGCAGTGCTGGGAGCGGTTGGACTGGAGGAGCTTAAAGGGCTTTTCCAACCTGGTTGATTCTCCAATTCTATGGTTACTTCTGCCTCTTTGGCTGCAGCACTGTATTGAGATCCTTGGCAGTATCTCTAAGATCATTCCAGGATCAGGATCTGTTCTATTTGTATGCTAAAATGTCTCATTTCTTCAGAAGGACCACTGTCGTATCACAGGAGGGCTGTTTGTCTGCTGCGTCCTGGCTCTGGCACTCAGGTCAGGTAGAGCCCTCTGGAAGGACAGGAAGTGGCTCCTTCCTGGGATCATCTGAGCATATCTGGGGGAAGAGGTTCCCAGAACATGGGATAGGGCAGGCAGAAGAGTGAGAGTGTGTGAAAATACAGCAGGAAAGAAACTTGTGGTGCGGCAGAGTGTGGGATACAGCTCAGATAAGCAAGGGGCAGAGGGACAGCCTGGCTTCAAAACTGGTGGACAGTGAGGGTGTTCCTGAGGATCCAGAGAAAGCTGCAGACGTTCACTGGACACAGAAAGCTCCTGACTTAGAGAAACCCAAGGCCAAGGGGGAATGGCTTTAACCTGCCAGAGGGGAGACTGAGACGAGCTCTTAGGCAGAAGCTCTTCCCTGTGAGGGTGCTGAGGCGCTGGCGGAGGGTGCCCAGAGAAGCTGTGGCTGCCCCATACCTGGCAGTGTTCAAGGCCAGGTTGGACACAGGGGCTTGGAGCAACCTGCTCTAGTGGAAGGTGTCCCTGCCTGTGGCAGGGGCTTGGAACTGGAGGAGCTTTAAGCTTCCAACACAAACCATTCCTTGATTCTGTTATTTTTTTATCTCTTTCTCTGTATGGCAAAGCTGAAAACAACTTGTTCTTATAGAGGAAATAAAAGAAATTTTGTATTAAAACTTAAGGGAGGAAAAGCATAAAATAACCTTAAAATTCACATCAGGAATCCTAGCTGTCAAGACGAAAGCGCCTGACTGCATTAAACAGGACCTAGGGAAAACTCCTCAGTTTTGATGTAACTGCTGAAGTTCTGTTTGTCCTTTTGTATTTATAACAGAAGGGATGTTACAGGAAAGTCAGAAGGACTCAGGAATCCTTTCTTGATGGAAACAAGCAGGATAATGTACTTCTCTCAGCATTTCCATGTGGTTCCACTTAGTAAGTAAGTGGAAAATGTTAAATGCTTTATTTTATCAGGAATGGGCTTAAATAGGCTTAAATAAAAAAAATAAATCAGTAAATGTTGGTGTTTTCCTCCCAGTTTCCAGCAGGAGTTGCCTGGGGGTTGCTGGCATCCACTTGCCGTTTTACTGGGCTTGGAATACAGGAAACATTCTGAAAGGGTGGAAAATGCTGTGGATGTCTTGTATGTGTGCCCATAGTCAGTGAGGCTGAGGGTACCTACAGGACTGACTGCAGGGATAATCCTGGGCAAAACAGCACAAATATAGAATCCAGGTATGAAGAAGAAGCCAAAATCTGGATGCACCTCCTGGTGGATAAGATTCTGGCTGGATGGTCTCACTCAGAGTGTTGTGGTCAATGGCTCAATGCTCAAGTGGAGACCTGTGACAAGTGCTGTTCCTCAGGGGTCAGTTTTGGGACTGATCTTGTTGAACATCTTTGACGTGACATAGATACTGGGACTGAGCACCCTCAGCAAGTTTGTGATGACACGGAGCTGTGTGGTGCAGTGTCACAGTGGAGGGAAGGGATGGGATCCAGAGGGACCTGGAGAGACGGGAATCTGTAAACCTCATGAAATTGAACAAGTCCAAGTGCAAGGTTCTGCCCCTGGGTCAGGGCAGTCCCAGCCCAAACACAGGCTGGGGGAGACTGGATGGAGCAGCCTGAGGAGGAGGACGTGGGGTGTTGTATGAGGAGAAGCTCCCCATGATCAAGCTTCAGTGTGCACTTGAGCCCAGAACCCCCCTGCGTGCTGGGCTGCACCCCCAGAGCGTGAGCAGCAGCTCAGGGAGGGGATCCTGCCCCTCTGCTGTGCTCTGGGGACACCCCCCTGCAGTCCTGATCCAGGTCTGGGGGACAGCACAAGAGGGATGTGGAGCTGCTGGAGTGAGGCCAGAGGAGGCCATGGAGATGCTGCGAGGGCTGGAGCAGCTCTGCTCTGGAGCCAGGCTGAGAGAGCTGGGCTGGTTCAGCCTGGAGAAGAGAAGGCTCCTGAAGGGGAGACCTGTGATTCTGTCAAAAGTTCACCAGAGATCCAGGGAAAGCAGGAGATGCACGGTGGTGGTGGTATTTTTGTCACAGCAGCCAAGGAAGCGTTGCAGGGCCCCCTGAGTTTTGTGATATGTGGAACTTGAACCGTGTATTTTAAATCTTCAGATCTGGAATGGACATGTGAAACTTTAAAACATGAATTTTAATCACCTGTTACTTTTGCAGATGCCTCCTGACTTTTTCTAGAACAGGTAGAGACCTTTGGACCAGACTTAATGGTGCTGAGGTGAAGGCTCTAAAAAGCCACTTTGTACTTTCCCCTAGCAGAACTGTTAAATAAAATCCAGGCCGCAAAGTGACAATCACAGAATCCCAGACTGGTTTGTGTTGGAAGGGACCTTAAAGCTCATCCAGTTCCACCTCCCTGCCATGGGCAGGGACACCTCCCACCAGAGCAGGTTGCTCCAAGCCCCTGTGTCCAACCTGGCCTTGAACACTGCCAGGGATGGGGCAGCCACAGCTTCTCTGGGCACCCTGTGCCAGCGCCTCAGCACCCTCACAGGGAAGAGCTTCTGCCTAAGAGCTCATCTCAGTCTCCCCTCTGGCAGGTTAAAGCCATTGCCCTTGTCCTGTCCCTACAGGCCCTTGTCCAAAGCCCGTCTCCAGGTTGCTTGTCCCTTGTAAATGATTACAGGATCATTGGAAGGATGATATGCAGTGAGACAAACCCAGTCATTACGGGCCTCACAGAGGAGCGAGGAGACTTTGGGCATTCTGCTCATATAAGGAGGAAGATGAAGAGCAGAGATTACCTCAAAACATGCACAGTAAGGGGCAATATTACTGGTTTCTTCCATTTCTGTTGTTGACCATCTCTCCAGCCCCAGTGTGCAGCCAGGGATTGCCTTGTGTGGTGTTGTGCTGCTTGACTGGAGCCTCCACATACCTTCTAAATATTCAGACATTCCTGGTGTGCGTTGTTGGCAAACAGCAGGTGTTTGAGTGACACTTTAATTCTGCACGTTCCCATTTAGAAATGCTCTCCAGAAAGCTGTTAATGTTCAGAAACAGCAGCTTGTTCTTGCAGACAGCTCCTTGCCTCACGTAGCTGTGTGTTTGCCTTTCATTGCATACGCCAGCTCAGAAATACCATGAACAGCTTTGGAGGACTTCAAGATGTCCACCTGCAAAGGCAGAAGACGTGGTCTAGGGTGAGGCATCCCTGCCCATGGCAGGGGGTTGTAACTAAACGATCTTAAGGTCCTTTCCAACCCTACCTGTTCTATGGTTCTATGATTCTATGTCTAGTTTCTGTTGATGTAGATGCTTTAAAGGAAAGTACCTAAGTGATGAGATGCCATCCAGAGGGACTTGGACAAGCCGAAGAAGTAGGCCCGCTGCAAACCTCATGAAGTCCAACAAGGCAAATGCAAGGTCCTGCACGTGGGTTGGGGCAGTCCCCAGTATCAACACAGGGTGGGGGATGAAGGGAATGAAAGCAGCCATGAGGAGAAGGACTTGGAGGTATTGTTGGATGAAAGGTTGGACATGTGCGCTTGCAGCCCAGAGGAGCCAGAGTGGAGCCAGCAGGTGGAGGAAGGTGGTCCTGCCCCTCTGCTCTGGTGAGACCCCTCCTGGAGCACGACATCCAGCTCTGGAGTCCTCAGGACAGGAAGGACATGGACCTGTTGAAGAGGGGCCAGAGGAGGCCACAGAAGTTATCAGATGAGGAAGGGCTGAGAGAACTGGGCTTATTCAGCCTCAGGCAGAGGAGGCTCTGGGGAGACATTGTGGCTTTTCAGTTCTTAAAAGGGGTCTCTCAGAAAGGTGCGGGGAGGCATTTTAGCAGGGCCTGTTACGACAGGACAAGGGTGATGGTTTTGAACTGGCAGAGGAGATTCAGGCTGGATGTGAGGAAGAAATCCTTTGCAATGAGGGTGCTGAGGCGCAGGAGCTGTGGCTGCCCCATCCCTGGCAGTGTTCAAGGCCAGGTTGGACACAGGGGCTTGGAGCAGCCTGCTCTGGTGGAAGGTGTCCCTGCCCCTGGCAGGGGGTTGGAGCTGGAGTAGCTTTAAGGTCCCTTCCAGCCCAGATCTTTCCATGATTCCATGCCTAATCCCCATGGATAGAGCAGTCCATACAAACCACTCTGGGCTTCCAGGCCTGCTGAGCAGCCAAGGCTCCTGCTGGGACAGGGAGATCTCTGGCTCCTGCTTTGCTGGATGTCAGCAGCATTGGGTGTTTCTTGCTGCCTTTTCCCCTGCTAAACACTGCTTGCAGCCTGGACAAGAAGCATGAGCACAGTTGTAATGAGCACAGTGAATTTTCTTCTCCCCAAATACAAGAGCTAGAAACAGCTTTAAGAGAAAAATAGCAGGAGTTATCTAGAGCAGCAGGAATGTGAACTCTGACCCCACCATGTTTATCCTCATGTTCTCATATTCTGATTTAGCTCTGTTTTACTTGTTGGGTAAGGAAGGAAAGTGCAACTTGAGAAGCTGTGTGAGGAGGGTTGTTTAGAGGATCTGCAGGGCTCTGAGCAGCCTCTTGCTATCTCAGACAAGCTTTGCCTTGGCTACAAATAAGAGCAGGCTGGTGGTGGGGATGGCAGCTTGGTGAAGAAATACCCACTTATGGAAGGCTTATTTTGAGCTGTTCACAGCTGGTAATCCGTGTAACGTCCTCCTGCAGCTCAGGACTTCCCCAGGTCTGCAGAACTGGGAACTTCAACATGGGGAGAGTAAGTGCGCTGTGGTAAGAATGATGTTTGTGGTATGAGGTAGGCGCAAGAATGACAGCTAAATGGTTGAATATGGTTAGTAAAATGAGAAAATTCACAGTACTTTTGAATTACGACTATTTAGTTGTGGTCCCAAAAGCACTGATGTGTCTGTTCTCTTCATCGATGTATCCAAGGGATTTACCCATCATCTTTAAGTTCTCACTTTTACCAAATGCTCCTTTTTGTTTGCATCCTTTTAAAGTAAGTTGTACGAAGATTTTGACTTTTAGTGTAGAGATTAGATCAGAACAAAGCCTGGGACTTAACTTCTTACTTACAGAAAAAGAAATGTTAACAGCTTTCCAATTTCACATTTCAGAGCAGCTTCCCCTTAATTCATCTGCTGTACACAGCTTGAAGCTTTCAGCTTATCCTGCTCCATAACTTACACAATCCTTGTGGATTTCTTAAACAATTCAACTAGAAGCAATAAGTTTAATGCACACAATGTAATCACTGTAGACAGCTAAACCAATGTGTTCACTGCACATTGTGATCAGTGTTGTCTTTATACTCATGCTTTACCCCTTCTGCTTTCAATAGGTCAGTAGTTCTTTAGGACTGACTGGTGTGGCTTGAAGAGTTTTCATCCTATTCCATGTCTGAGAGAGGGAAAATGAATGTGAGGAGATGGTGTTTTGTAACTCAGCGTGGCTGGGAGGAGGAATGACACAAAGGGAATTCCATCCAGCTGCTTTAAAAGGTAGTTTTCCAAAGAGTTTGAAACCTTGGTGTGGTTTAAGGTCAGGGAACACTTGATGCCAAGCTCAAATGGATTTAAAAAAGATTAATCATGGAATGGCTTGGGTTGGAAAGGACCTTAGGATCATTCAGTTCCAACCCGCTGCCACGGGCAGGGGCACCTCCCACTAGAGCAGGTTGCTCCAAGC
This sequence comes from Lathamus discolor, assembly GCF_037157495.1. NCBI lineage: Eukaryota > Metazoa > Chordata > Aves > Psittaciformes > Psittacidae > Lathamus > Lathamus discolor. The sequence continues at coordinate 37,628,372 of NC_088884.1, read as the reverse complement.
CCCTGTGTCCAACCTGGCCTTGAACACTGCCAGGGATGGGGCAGCCACAGCTTCTCTGGGCACCCTATGCCAGCGCCTCAGCACCCTCACAGGGAAGAATTTCTGCCTTAGATCTAACCTGAACTTCCCCTGTTTCAGCTTGAACCCATCATCCCTTGTCCTGTCACTACACTCCCTGATGAAGAGTCCCTCCCCAGCATCCTTGTAGCCCCTTCAGACGCTGGAAGCTGCTCTGAGGTCTCCACTCAGCTTCTCTTCTTTAGCATATTTGTAGGATGTATTCACTGATAATTGCAAAACATGAGATTTCAGGTGGCACTTGAGGTTATCTGTGATAAAATGATGAGAGAATGTTGAGGCAGTTTACCAGGAAAACCTCATTCCTACCCTGCTTCCCAGCACTGGGTCCTGTGCTTCTGGGAGGGGGCTCTTGTCACCCAAGACAGGCATAGAATGTTGCTTCCTGCATCATGAAGGCATCTTAGGGCTGTTTTAGACATTCTGCTTTTGCTTTTTCTGAGCAGATTCAAGAAATGAAGAAATCCCAACCAGAGAAGTGACTCTGTGTCAAGAAAGCCTCTTCACTTGCAGAAGGGGAGATTGTCATTAGTTGGAAGCTGAGGCTTGGGCTCTGCTTGGCTTCTTGCCTATGGAGTTCATATCCCTTTCCTTCTCAGCCCTGTATTAAGGGTAGGAAAACCAAAACTGCATACAGTGTGCCTGGAAACTGAAGTTTCCCTTTCTGGAGTACATTGATGCCAAGCAGTGGTAGTTTCAGAACAGAGTAAGCAGAAGGATAGTTGGGGAACTCACGGCATTTAATACGCTCAGCACTGAAGACCCATCCTTGAAGCACTATCAAAGGTTAAATCAAAAGACTATTCCTAACTTTCATTTAATGACAGCTGGGGAGGGAAAAATGGACATTCTTCGGTTGAGAAACCTTTCCCTCTTATAGAATCACAGAATGGTTTGGGTTGGAAAGGACCTTAAGATCATCCAGTTCCAACACAAGTTATTTCACTTCAGCATGGAAAACTCTGTCAAAGTAAAAAATGCCATCCTTGTACTAATGTTGGAATAGCCTATTTCATCATCTCGACACGACTTTGTTGAAATACATCAGTTTGAGAGATTTTGTTCCTATTAAAGATACTTAAAACCCCAATTCCTGACCATTTTCTTACCCCTTTAGTGCTTGAGGTTAGGCAGCTGCTTCAAACAGTCCTGCACTTGACCTTGTTAACCGTTACATCCCTGAAACTCAGAGCATGTTGAAGTCTCATGGAGTATAATGCTTTTCTGGACATAGAATAAGTAACTGTAAATATGAAGAAGGTGTAAGGAAGGGCAGTAGGAGCTGTTATATGACCATACGTGAGTTGGTATATGTTTAACTGCAGACTTCTGTAAACCTTAGAGAGCTGTTTCTCCATCCTACTTTCTGATGTGTCTCTCTGTTAATTCTGTATCTCCTAGAGCACAAGTGTGATGGGGAACGGCTGAGGGACCTGGGGGGTTCAGTCTGGAGAAGAGAAGGCCCAGGGGGGACCTCATCATTCCCTACATCCGCCTGACAGGAGGATGGAGCCAGGAGGGGGCTGGGCTCTGCTCCCAGGGAACAAGGGATGGGACAAGAGGAAATGGCCTCAAGCTGCACCAGGGCAGGTTCAGATGGAGCTGAGGACCAATTCCTTCCCCAAAGGGTGCTCAGGCACTGGAAGAGGCTGCCCAGGGCAGGGCTGGAGTCGGCGTCCCTGCAAGTGCTCACACACCGTGTAGCCGAGGCCTCAGTGCCGTGGGTCAGTGGTGGCCTTGGCAGTGCTGGGAGCGGTTGGACTGGAGGAGCTTAAAGGGCTTTTCCAACCTGGTTGATATGACAATTATACGAGATTTTTACCTCTTGGCTGTGGCTTTATATTGAGTCTGAGAGGGGAGCTCATCAATGCCGATCAGTATCTTAAGTGTGGGCGCGAGGAGGATGGTGCCAGAGTATTTTCAGTGTTGCCCAGTGACAAGATGAGGAGCAATGGCCAGTAACAACAAACTTCACCTCAACATGAGGAAGAGCTTCTTTCCATTGAGGGTGGTACAGCACTGGAACAGGCTGCCCAGTAGAGTTGTGGAGCCTTCCTCTCTGGAGACATTCCAAAGCTGACTGAATGCGTTCCTGTGTGATCTGCTCTGGGTGGCCCTGCCTTGTCAGGGGTTGGACTGGATAACCTCCAGCGAACCCTTCCAATCTGAATGATTTTGGGATTCCTTTGCTGGGTTCCCTCCTCTTTGCTGCCATACCAGTATAAGTGTCTTGGTGGTAGCTTGTTGCATGTTGAACATGGTCATGATATTCTTCTTGTTGGTAGGATTTAGGGGTTCCATGGTGGTCATCGAGGATCTACTATTGAGGACTGGAACCTCCTTAACAAGAATGAAGGGATGAGTGCAGAAGACAGTTCACGCTGACAGGACTTAAAACCCAAGCTGAGCTCTGTAAGAAGGTTCTGCAATTCCACAAGAGGAAATGATGCAGACCACAGAATTATTCAGCAGAGATGGGATGTTCCTTCTCCTGCTCTCACCAGCAAATAGTGAGAGCTATGAGAGGTTCTCTTCTGTCTTCTGCTTTCATTCTCATTGAGTTACAGCTGCACACACACTGGCCTCGATGGTGACTGAGTGGCTTGTGGTGAGCAGGGTGTGCTTCTTCTCCACACCTCTTACTGCTGACTTCCCTACATGGGTCTATTTAATGCTTCCGTGTCCAAAGCAGCTTTTGCAGCAGGGAGTACAATGTGGCTTTTGGCCTTGGGAGCCTTCCATTCACACTGTTCGAAAGGCCTGAGAGAGCCCTGCTCAGAAACTGCATCAACCAGAGCCTAAAACCAGAGACCAGAGCTTTGATTAATGCTTGGTAGTTGCAAATGCTTGGAGCTGGCAGTTACCATCCGCTTTGTGGTCTCTTGTCCTGGAAATCTGCACTCTTTTTATTATTATTTTGTATTTTTTTGCCATCAAATGTTTCTGATCCCTCTGATTTGATGAAATTTCCTGTTTTTTTTCTTCATTATGGTGTGCAATGCCACAACTTGTTAAAGTAGGATAGTCTCTCATAGCCCTGTTTCTGCATCTGTCCCTTCCGCTGTGCCTTGCATTCCTTAACTTTCTTCATAGAATCCCAGACTGGCTTGTGTCGGAAGGGACCTGAAAGCTCATCCAGTTCCATCCCCCTGCCACGGGCAGGGTCACCTTCTGCTAGAGCAGGTTGCTCCAAAGTTCCTTAATGTTAGTAGTGATGTCTAATGTTTAATATTTTAGTACTCGTATGTTCCTCAAGTTTAAATAGGTGTCTAAAGACAGCAGAAACAGGAAACAGTGTTGAATCTGTAAGGCATTCTTTGCAAGAAGAAAGTGTATTTACCGCTTGTTTGACTCATTGTACTCAGCAACTCTGTACTGTTTTGGTCTCTCTTGGCACAATTCCCATTATTCAGGAGAGAGATGGAGAAAGCTGAGGTACTCAGTGATTCTCTGCCTCAGTTTTCAGTGGTAATCATTCTTTCCATATCTCTCTAGCCCCTGAACCTCAGTCAGTGAAGATCAGGTTCCGGATGGCTTGAGGACACTGAAAATAGGACCCAACGAAATCCATGCCAGGGTACCCAGGGAGTTGGCAGATGTAGTTGCCAAGCCAGTCACAGTCATGCTTGAAAAGTTGTGGCAGTCCCAGTGACTGGGAAAAGGGAAACATCAGCCCATTTTTAAGAAGGGTAACAAGGAGGATCCTGGGAACTGGCCACGGAGCTGCTGCGAGGGCTGGAGCAGCTCTGCTCTGGAGTCAGGCTGAGAGAGCTGGGCTGGGTCAGCCTGGAGAAGGCTCATGAAGGAGAGACCTTAGAGCAGCTCCAGTGCCTAAAGGGGCTCCAGGAAACCTGGAGAGGGGCTTTGGGCAAGGGCCTGTAGGGACAGGCCAAGGGGAATGGCTTTAACCTGCCAGAGGGGAGACTGGGATGAGCTCTTAGGCAGAAGCTCTTCCCTGTGAGATCCTGCCGACAGTGTGACAGCAGCGTGTTGCCTCTTGTTCCTGACTTGTTCCAGTCTCTGGGTTTTTTTGTGTGTGGTTCCTTTCTGTTTTCAAGGTGGTAGACATGCTATGTGGATTATGAAACCTCACTTGATTGCTGGACGCTTGCTCAGGCATAACTTCTGGTTTCAGTTTGCCACAAACAGTCATTTCCAAACCTCACTTGCTGTGTTTTACTACGTGGCCTGTTGCTATAAGAGGGTTTTTTGGCTGGGGTGAAGAAGAGTAGTCTCACGTTGAATGTGTTCTGGGCAGTGTGGTGGAAGAGTCCCTGCTGCAGGACAGCCTCCTTTCCCAGCTGGATGTAGCTGTGCCCAGTCCCAGGGTGCTGGGAATTGCAGCAGCATCTTCCAGAAGCCCAGCTCTGCCAGCAAGGCCCTGGAGAGGACAAACTATGCAGGAATCCTTCCAGCAAAAGGGGATCTGCCTGCTCTGTGCTGAGAGAAAAGCCACCTTCTTTTCCTAAGGACAACTTATCGGGGAGTGTCTCCCATAGATTATCCATGTATAAAAAGTTCCAGACATACCTAAAAAGTTATAGAATCATGGAATCCCAGACTGGTTTGTGTTGGAAGGGACCTTAAAGCTCATCCAGTTCCACCTCTCTGCTGTGCGCAGGGACACCTCACACCAGAGCAGGTTGCCCCAAGCCCCTGTGTCCAACCTGGCCTTGAACACTGCCAGGGATGGGGCAGCCACAGCTTCTCTGGGCACCCTGTGCCAGCACCTCAGCTCTCTCACAGGGAAGAGCTTCTGCCTTAGATCCAACCTGACTCTCCCCTAGTTCTGAAAACCTGTAGAATTGATGGGTTTATAAATGGGTTTGAGAAGTGAGACGTACATGGGTGTTGCACATGCATGTATGAGAGATGTATGTATTTGGGTTAGCTGTGCACCCAGCCTCCTCAATTTAAGGCCTTTTATGCCAGCTTTGACTTGAGGACTATATAACTAAGCATAGCTAGTTAAAAATATCTGAAGAACACTTTGTAAGGAACACACTCTGCAGCCAAACAGCATTACTGCCACAGCAGTGTCACGTAGGTTGAAAATTCAGATGTCTGCTCCTAACTGAGGAGCTCAGTGACTTGAGTGTGTGTTCAGCACCTGCATGGTTGGATGCAGGAGCTACTGCTCTGCTAGAAGTTAAAATTTTCAATTAATTTCAATATTCTGTTGAGTTAAATAGCACAAACTGCTTTGTTCTGTGCCACTTGTTGGGCTATTTTGGGGAGGGAAACTAGTTCCCAAAAGAGAGAGGCCCCCCCTGCAGTGCTGTGTCCAGCTCTGGGTACTCCAACACAGGAGGGACGTGGAGCTGCTGGAGATTGTCCAGAGGAGGCCACGGAGCTGCTGCGAGGGCTGGAGCAGCTCTGCTCTGGAGCCAGGCTGAGAGAGCTGGGCTGGTTCAGTCTGGAGAAGAGAAGGCTCCATAAGGGGAGACCTTAGGGCAGCTCCAGTGCCTAAAGGGGCTCCAGGAAACCTGGAGAGGGGCTTTGGACAAGGGCCTGTAGGGACAGGACAAGGGCAATGGCTTTAACCTGCCAGAGGGGAGACTGAGATGAGCTCTTAGGCAGAAGCTCTTCCCTGTGAGGGTGCTGAGGCGCTGGCACAGGGTGCCCAGAGAAGCTGTGGCTGCCCCATCCCTGGCAGTGTTCAAGGCCAGGTTGGACACAGGGGCTTGGAGCAACCTGCTCGGGTGGAAGGTGTCCCTGCCCGTGGCACGGGTTAGAACTGGATGAGCTTTAAGGTCCCTTCCAACCCAAAACCGTCTGGGATTCTATGAAAAGTTTGGGATCAACCTAAATGACTAACCTGCAATTGGGGAGACGGGAAATGGCAGTGGCTGGGTCATGGGGGAGGTTGGGTAAGCTTTTTTCCTCGACAGCTTCCCTTCACTTTTCCCTGTGTAAATGCGCTGGGACTATCACCAATGAAACCTGTGGACTTGATGTTCACAGGTAGCTGTACGAGAAACTTGTAGTTTTGACTAGAACTCGTTGACCCAGGATAATTGAAAGGACCTTGGTAGGTACAAAGCGATGTTCTGGATGTGATGCTTCATCATGATCTCAGTTCTGTTTCTGCTGGGTGTGTCCCTATGATCCGTATGTGATCTCTGCTTCAGAGTGCTGGGAGTCCAACACCAACACTTAAATGTGATGTACGGGAGGAGAAAGCCCTAAGGAAGCTTTGTATGTCTTGATAGCTCATAGCCGAAGTATTCCCTTTATCCTCTAGTATTGCAACACCAACAAGTTCAAACAGGGCTTCGTTGCATCAGTAGCTCTGTCACAAAGGACAGGCTTGCAGTGACTTTCTTGAGTTCTTCCAAAGTTCGGAGATAAAGGCATGAAAAGGAAGAAAGGTGTTGATCCTGATAAAAGCTCTCAAATAGAGAAGTTACCTGTGACAAGTTTGAAGCACTGAGTTGAGCTCCACAGAGTTTGTTATCAAATATCCTGGGTAACAGAGCTGTTCCAAGGGAAAATAGCCTTAATTTCAGGAGGTGATCTGTCCTCTTTGGTTAAGAGATTCTTAGGCACATACACACACACATGAAGAACCCTTGAACTGAAGTAAGGCACAAAGTGCATGTCAATAACTTCATTAGTAAAAACAAAATAAAAGCTGCTGTTTCTTTTACTGTGTTTCACCTTGTTCCTAAAAGCCCTTCAGTTGGAGCTTCAGGATGAAAGTTCACTGCAAGAAAGCAGATATTTAAACATGTGATTAAGGAGTTGGGGTTTTTACCCTTTTGAATGGCTGTAACCCTTCTGGAGCAAAAGGTGGTGTTTTCTGCTGGTCTTCTAAAAAGACTCATTTCAGATGCTGCCTCAGATGCAGTTATGCAAGCAGGAAACTGGCACACGATCAGGTGTGGTAACATTTTGGGATGCTGGAAAAAGCAAAATGAATGGTTGGAGCAAGTGTTCCTGCTGCTGCTGCAATAGCAGTGTGGGTTAGGTTAAAAACAACAGCGGGATCTGCCTCTGTAAAATCGTGTTGGGCACAGATAACGGGGGAACGGAGCATGTTGGCATCTCCCATCCAATTGACTCCACTTTATGAAACATGGCTTAGCTTAATGATGATGTTACACAGAATGTTTGTCTTGATTGAGTGATGCTCATCACCTTTCATAGAGTGCCAGACTGGTTTGGGTTGCAAGGGACCTTAAACCTGATCTAGTTCCAACCCTTTGCCATGGCAGGGACACCTTCCACCAGAGCAGGTTGCTCCAAGCCCTGTCCAACCTGGCCTTGAACACTGCCAGGGATGGGGCAGCCACAGCTTCTCTGGGCACCCTGTGCCAGCGCCTCAGCACCCTCACAGGGAAGAACTTTTTCCTTAACTCCAACCTGAACTTCCCCTGTTTCAGTTTGAACCCATCACCCCTTGTATCACTGCAGTCCTTGAAGAGTCCCTCTCCAGCATCCTTGTAGCCCCCTTCATATACTGGAAGGAATTACAATTAATTACAATTAATACTAAATACAGTTAATAACCATTCTAAAAGCTGAAGTGTTCTGGGGAAGATAACTCTGAAAATGTAATTAGTGGAGTTCACAGAGAGAGGAATCAGGGTGACAGGGCAGGAAGCATTAGGTTGGGAGTGGGGTGAAGATGAGTAATACAACGTGCAGTGCTCTGTGCTTAGCAAAAACTGGCTGAAAGGGAATGTTCTTACTGATCTACATGGCAATAGTGAAACCTCATCTCAAATACAGAGCATGGGTCTGGTCACACACTGAAGTCCCCTGGAGAGCACAGAGGGGGGATGATCTGAACCGGGATTGAGGGAACCCTGCTCAGGCAGGGGGTCCTTGGGCACTGGTGGGGGTTGCAATGCCCCTGGAGCAGGGAAGTGTCCTGGGCTGCATCCCCAGAGCATGAGCAGCAGGTCAAAGGAGGGGATCCTGCCCCTCTCTTCTGCTCTCGTGAGACCCTACTTGCAGCACTGTGTGCAGTGTTGATGGCCCCACCATGAGGACATGGAGCTGTTGGAGCAAGTACAGAGGAGGACACAAGGATGATCGGGGCTGGAGCACCTCCTGCGTGGAGACAGGCTGAGGAAGTTGGGGCTGTTCAGCCTGGAGAAGAGAAGGCTGCGTGGAGACCTCAGAGCAGTCTTCCAGTATCTGAAGGGGGCTACGAGGATGCTGGAGAGAGGCTCTTCATTAGGGACTGTAGCGATAGGACAAGGGGTAATGGGTTCAAATGGAAACAGTGGAGATTGAGGTTGGATCTAAGGCAGAAATTCTTCCCTGTGAGGGTGCTGAGGCGCTGGCACAGGGTGCCCAGAAAAGCTGTGGCTGCCCCATCCCTGGCAGTGTTCAAGGTCAGGTTGGACACAGGGGCTTGGAGCAACCTGCTCTGGTGGAAGGTGTCCCTGCCTGTGGTAGGGGTTGGAACTGGATGAGCTTTAAAGTGCTTTCCAACTCAAACCACTCTGAGGTTCCATGATCACACATTTATTGTCTCCATTGTTGATACCATAGCCTTGTAATCGAAGTCACGGCAGCTTTCTGGTGTGAGTAGTTAGCTTTGGTTACAGAGTGTGATTCTGACAAGTAGGGAGGCAGCAGCATTCAGGTATTCCACTTAAATCACAAAGTGGGCATAAATAGCAAAGGTAGAAGATGAACTCATATTTTTTTGCATTCCAGCTAGTTGTGTCCCATCAACATGTTCTGGAAGTTTGATTTGAACACAACATCGCATGTGGACAAGCTGCTGGATAAAGAAGATGTGACACTTCACGAGCTCATGGATGAAGATGACATCTTACAGGAGTGCAAGGCCCAGAACCGCAAGCTGCTGGACTTCCTCTGCCAGCAGCACTGCATGGAGGAGCTGGTCAACCTCATCACCCATGAGCCCCCCGTGGACATGGAGGAGAAGATCCGCTTCAAGTAGGTATTTGTTTCCTGGCCTATCATATGGAGAAAGCGAGATGAAAGAGTTTGATGTTGGAAGTTGGTGTGAGGTAGATGGAACCTTCTCAGGTTCTCGAGTAGCGTCAAGTACTTCACAGCAGATTGTTAATTGTGGTGAACTTTCAGAAGCTTCATTTTTAATGGTTTAAGATAGAGTTTGTATTAAGAAATTGATCTTTTACTGATAACAAGTATCTCAGAAGTACTTTCAGTAACTTTTTACCAAAATCACAAGCAGAGTGTTCTGCTCTAGGTTTCAACTGCGTGGGCTTGGTTGGGTTTCAGTAGCCAAGCCCACAGAAGAAGGTGAGCTGTACAGTGAATAGAAGATGTCATATTTCCAGTATCTACATGTGCAAAACCTGCAGATTTCCATGGTCGTACAGTCAGGGAGAGGCTCTGCCTCTGTCAAAAGCCTGTCTCTTACCTCGGTGCACTCCTCAGATGTGCTTGGTTCTCATCACTGTGTTTATACATCTTTCACTGAATGTATACTTGGAAATATACTTGGAAATGTTTACACTTTGGGCTTGGGAAGTTTGTTTTTTCTTCCTTAAGTTGATGTGAAAATCAAGGGCTGTTCTGGGGATAAATAAATAAGTAAAACCCAGTATGTTTGTGCCTGTGGGAGCATCAGTGTTCGTCATCGCTGCTGCTGCTTCAAGCCCAGGGAGGCAGTGGCAACTGCTCCTTTGCTAGGTGGTGAGAGAGGTGATCAGGGTGTTTAGGTAACTGTTTCCAGGTATCACAGAATCACAGAATCACAGAATCCCAAGGGTTGGAAGGGACCTAAAAAGATCATCTAGTCCAACCCCCCTGCAAGAGCAGGGTAACCTACAGTACATCACACAGGAACTTGTCCAGGCGGGCCTTGAATATCTCCAGTGTAGGAGACTCCACAACCCCCCTGGGCAACCTGTTCCAGTGCTCTGTCACTCTTACAGTAAAGAAGTTCTTCCTGATGTTAACGTGGAACTTCCTATGTTCCAGTTTACACCCATTGCCCCTTGTCCTATCACTGGATATCACTGAAAAAAGCCTAGCTCCATCATCCTGACACCTACCCTTTACATATTTGTAAACATTGATGAGGTCACCCCTCAGTCTCCTCTTCTCCAAGCTAAAGAGACCCAGCTCCCTCAGCCTCTCCTCATAAGGGAGATGTTCCACTCCCTTAATCATCTTTGTGGCTCTGCGCTGGACTCCTTCAAGCAATTCCCTGTCCTTCTTGAACAGAGGGGCCCAGAACTGGACGCAATATTCCAGATGCGGCCTCACCAAGGCTGAGTAGAGGGGGAGGAGAACCTCTCTTGACCTACTAACCACTCCCTTTCTAATGCACCCTAAGATGCCATTTGCCTTCTTGGCCACAAGAGCACATTGCTGGCTCATGGTCATCCTCCTATCCACCAGGACCCCCAGGTCCCTTTCCCGTTCACTACTTTCCAGCAGGTCACCCCCCAACCTGTACTGGTACATGGGGTTGTTCTTCCCCAGATGCAAGACTCTACACTTGCCCTTGTTAAATTTCATCAAGTTTCTCCCCGCCCAACTCTCCAGCCTGTCCAGGTCTCGCTGAATGGCAGCACAGTCCTCTGGTGTGTCAGCCACTCCTCCCAGTTTTGTGTCATCAGCAAACTTGCTGAGGGTGCACTCAGTTCCCTCATCCAGGTCATTGATGAAAATATTAAACAGCACCGGTCCCAGCACCGACCCCTGAGGAACTCCACTAGTCACAGACCTCCAGCTAGATTCTGCGCCATTGACCACAACTCTCTGCCTTCTTCCTCTCAACCAGTTCTCGATCCACCTCACTACTTGATCGTCAAGCCCACACTTCCTTAGCTTATCTGTGAGGATGCTGTGGGAGACAGTATCAAATGCCTTACTGAAATCAAGAAAAACCACATCTACCGCTCTACCATCATCCCTCCACCTAGTCACTTCCTCATAGAAGGCTATAAGGTTGGTCATACATGACTTCCCCCTCATAAAACCATGTTGGCTGTTCTTAATGACCCCCTCATCCTTGATATGCCTAGTGATGGAGTCAAGAATAAGTTGTTCCATCATCTTTCCAGGGATGGAGGTAAGGCTGACCGGTCTATAATTACCCGGGTCCTCCTTCTTGCCCTTCTTATAGATTGGTGTGACCTTTGCCATCCGCCAATCCTCAGGCACCTCGCCCATTTCCCACGACTTACCAAAGATGATGGAGAGTGGCCTAGCAATGACCTCCGCCAGCTCCCTCAGCACCCGTGGGTGCATTCCATCCGGACCCATCGATTTACAGATGTCCAGTTTGCATAGCTGATCCCTAACCCAATCCTCATCTACCAAAGCAAACTCCTCCTTTGTCCTGACTCCTTCTGGGGCTATAGAAATCCGGGGCCCTCGGCGAGAGTCTGCAGTAGGTGAATGCCAAGAAGTATGTTCTGTCATCACTTGGAGTATCACATGGCTACTTCTGCAAGGCTTCTGCTAGAAGGTGTGAGTTACTGGGTGGAACCAGCAGTGTTCTACACTGTTGTTCTACACAGGCATATATTGTACAGGTATTCCTCAACGAGGGACATGGGCCACCAGAGCCTCCTGACTTCCTGCGTTTCCAGCATTACATCAGCTATAAAATCAGAATAAGTGGGTTTTCATGGGGTGACTGGCTCTGTGCTTACTGCATCCCCCTGTAGATGTTTGCACAGCTCACCTGAGAGGAATTCAAACCCAGAAGGTCTGCTTGAAGAAGATGGGCAATAATTTCTTAGTGCCAAGAGTTAAGGAGCAGATTAAATGCTGAACGATTGGTCCCTTGCTGGAACCTGGGTGAATTTAGCCACAGAAGAGAACGGGGGATTCCAGTACCAATTCATACAGTGTCCATATCAGTGCACCTACTTCTCCAGTTAACCAGCCCATATTTTTATGTCCTGTTCTTCTTGAGATCTTTGTGGCTGCTGTCAAAAGATGGTTTATGTCTCTGACCCTGTGTGCTGAAAGGTGGAAGTGGAAACCTTTTCCTAGTATAACTGAACAGATAAAGAGTAAGAGGCATTTTTGATAGTAAAGGACCTTATATGAGAAAGCTGGGCTGGTTCAGCCTGGAAAAGAGAAGGCGTCTGAAGGGGAGACCTTAGAGCAGCTCCAGTGCATAAAGGGGCTGTAGGAAACCTGGAGAGGGGCTTTGGACAGGGGTCTGTAGGGACAGGCCAAGGGGAATGGCTTTAACCTGCCAGAGGGGAGACTGAGATGAGCTCTTAGGCAGAAGCTCTTCCCTGTGAGGGTGCTGAGGCGCTGGCACAGGGTGCCCAGAGAAGCTGTGGCTGCCCCATCCCTGGCAGTGTTCAAGGCCAGGTTGGACACAGGGGCTTGGAGCAACCTGCTCTAGTGGAAGGTGTCCCTGCACGTGGCAGGGGTTGGAACTGGAGGAGCTTTAAAGTCCCTTCAACCCGAACCCCTCTTGGATTCTATGACAGAAGAATTAGGATTAAGGTGGGTAGAAACTCAAACCTCTCAAGAAACAAAATCCTTAATGCAAACCTAAAGGAAGAGGGAAGCTCAGTACAAAAGTGTTCACTCCTGGGCACCACTGAATTTCTCCTGCAGGATTCTGTGCCTTCTCATCAGCTTTTGTAGGTAACGTGTGGTTTGGGCAGCTCCTGGCTGGCAAGCAGGCATGGACAGAGGCAGGCAGTGGTGGGAAGAGACCAACCTCCAGTGCTGTGGTCCCTGTGCTAGCAAGACATGATCTTGTGTTGGGAAGACCTTCAGCTGGCAGATTCATTCACCAGTCTCTCCATCAGATGATGCCATTACATCTTCTTCCTCTTCTAAGAGTGGCCCATAAGGTGCCTGCTTGTAAAGCTGTTGTAGGGGTGGGAAGTGTAGTGATACACTATGGAAGGATAAAGGATTCATTGATGGCAACAAGAACCACGTAGTGACCTGCTCACCAGGACAAATAGAGCTGGTGTTTATGAAGTATTAGTTTGGCAATGCTTCTGGGGGCATAGGTAGACAGGAGGTGCAGTTTCAAAGCGCAGTGAGGCACTGGAGGGGAAAGAGGTTTTAAGCTTATAAGAACCTGGGAAAGCTTTTGGAATAAATCAAGGCTAAGCAGGAAGAATGGACTCTGCCTAAATTCAAGTGGAATCCAATTCTTGGCTCTAAAGAAAAGGTTATGAAAGTTTCTAAACTGGAACAGGGGAGAAACTTGATAGCTTTGGAAGGACACACAGCCCAGAATGATGTGTGCTGTGGAAATGGAATTGTCCAAATGCTTTCTTCTTGAAACAGCCAGAGGATGGAAGTTCATAAAGTTCAGAAGGGAAACCACAACGAGGAAAGCTCCACTGTAAATCCCTGTCTTAGCGTAGAATGTGAAACTGAGCAACCAGATGAAGACCTGCAGTAGTCAGAGATGTGTAGAAACTATGTCACAGAGTCACAGAATCCTGGAATGGTTTGTGTTGGACGGGAGTTTAAAGCTCCTCTAGTTCCAACCCCCTGCCATGGGCAGAGGCACCTTCCACCAGAGCAGGTTGCTCCAAGCTCCTGTGTCCAACCTGGCCTTGAACACTGCCAGGGATGGGGCAGCCACAGCTTCTCTGGGCACCCTGTGCCAGTGCCTCAGCACCCTCACAGGGAAGAGCTTCTGCCTAAGAGCTCATCTCAGTCTCCCCTCTGGCAGGTTAAAGCCATTGCCCTTGGCCTGTCCCTACAGGCCCTTGTCCGAAGCCCCCCTCCAGGTTTCTTGTAGCCCTTTTAGGTATTTGAACTGTGATGTCTATTTGCAAGGGACCTGTTGATGTTTTAGGGTGTCTCAGAAGCCTGTTGAGATTGTGCAGTAAGGAATGTACAGGTTGTAGGAAGGGCAGAACTGACCCTGCTGTGGTGATGTGGATTTTAGGGGTTTGAGAACTGAGCACAAGCTGCAGCATAGAAAGAAGCTTCTCAGGGTGGGGTGTGGAGCCCGAATTGAAAGGGTGAAGCCTCTGAACTGTCTGTGAAACTTGGAGGCTGTAACGGCTGCAAGGGCAGAACGTGCTCAGAGAGGAGAGGTTTCACTTATCCCCCTGCTGACAGCATATATATCACAGTGCAGGGATTTTTAGGAATCATGAATGCCTTTTGCATGGAGCAATGAGTCAGAAAAAGGAGGAATAAGTCTTCACATACCCTTGGGGGCTCCAAGAAATTCTGGTAGAATCACTCTGTAATAGTAACCAAAATGTACTTAGATCTAGCATCCTCGTAGGAGCAAAGAAGGCATAAAGAACATTAGTGTGGGTTTGGGGGTGTTTGTCTATCTTTCAGGACTGGAGCTCCATAAATAGGAGAAGGCTCTTCAGGAAGTAAATGGTGCTGTGAAGGGTGAAAAACTCACAGCGGGCCTGGAGGCAGTTTAGTGGCTTGTGGTAAAGGCAGAGCTTGTGTTACACAGGTTTAAATAATCCTAATCTAGGAAACTGGCTTGGTTAAAGCAAATATCCCATTGCAGGTAAAAGTAAACCCATAAAAAGGGAGCTTGTGTCCACAAATGGAAAAAGGGAATATAGAGAAAATTTGGGCTGTTCAGCCTGGACAACAGAAGCTGCGTGGGGACCTCAGAGCAGCTTCCAGTGTCTGAAGGGGGCTACAAGGATGCTGGAGAGGGACTCTTCATCAGGGACTGCAGTGATAGGACAAGGGGTGATGGGTTCAAACTGAAACGGGAAATTTAGCTTGGATACAAGGAAGAAGTTCTTTACCGTGAGGGTGCTGAGGCGCTGGCACAGGGTGCCCAGAGAAGCTGTGGCTGCTCCATCCCTGGCAGTGTTCAAGGCCAGGTTGGACACAGGGGCTTGGAACAACCTGCTCTAGTGGAAGGTGTCCCTGCCCATGGCAGGGGGTTGGAATTGGATGAGCTTTAAACTTCCTTCCGACCAAAACCCATCATGGAGAGCCAGGATCCATTAGGCTTCGGGATACCAGCACCATGTAACACCATTTTTTAATGGAAAGCTGTGTGGAGACCTCATAGCAGCCTTCCAGTGTCTGAAGGGGGGCTGTAGGGATGCTGAGGATGGACTCTTCATTAGGGACTGTAGTGACAGGACAAGGGTTAATGGGTTAAAACTTAAACAGGGGCAATTTAGATTGGATATAAGGAGGAAGTTCTTTACTGTAAGGGTGGTGAGGCACTGGAATGGGTTGCCCAGGGAAGCTGTGAATGCTCCATTCCTGGCGGTGTTCAAGGCCAGGTTGGACAGAGCCTTGGGTGACATGGTTTAGTGTGAGGTGTCCCTGCCCATGGCAGGGGGTTGGAACTGGATGATCTTAAGATCCTTTCCAACCCAAACTATTCTATGATTCTATCATTCTATTCTATGATTTTAAAGTTTAAATCTGAAGAAATTTCAGTCTTTTAGCAAAACTAACAGGCCCCAAAAGCCTTTTTTGTTGTTGGCTTTAGATTATTGGCTTAATTGATATTCTTTGCTGTTTGGCACTTTGATTACAAACATAATATTACTTATAAACACAGTATTACCTTTTCTGATCATAAGGTGACCCATTTCTAAAAGCATCACAGGAAGAGCAGAAAAGAAGGTCAGAATTTCAGAAAGGATTTCATTAGCTGTCAAATGGAATTTCATGTTTTGATTTAAGCGATGGAATTATTTAAGCCAGTCACAGTAATGTTTTCTGGGAAACAAGTTAATTCCACAGAAAATTATAGACATTACTGAAAACCTGAAACTCGGGTTGGTTATCAATTGCCTGCTTGTACATAGCGATTAATCATTTGTTAAGAGTTTTGTGTCATATCTGATGTTCTGCCTCTAAATTCTAGTCCTCATGATTTAAGAAATGAACATGATGCTCATTTTTAATTCAGCTCCAGTAGCGGAAAGAATAATTTTGGGGAAACATTAAAGAAACCTGCTAAAATGTGTTTTTCAAATCAGCCTTCAACCTTTGGGTTAATTTTTGTTGGAGAAGTGTATTCATGTTAAGAGATTTTAAGTGTATTGAAAGTGGTTGAGCATCACTTTTAAAAATCAGGACTGAGTGTGAAGGCAGCTGAGCTGCATAATTCAGTGTTCAAAACCCATGTGATGTGCTGCAGGAAATAGTGTTTCCTTAAAAGATGCTCTTAATGCAGATGACCCTTGTTTCTGTATGGGTTTCCCCCTGTCTTCCAGGAAAGATGATCCTAATACAAGGATTTATAACTTGATTAAGAGAAGATCTTCCTGAGAGTTTTCATTTCATCTTTAGTTGCTCTGGTTCCATCCCTGCAGGTACCCAAACACAGCCTGTGAACTGCTGACCTCAGATGTGCCGCAGATCAACGACAAGCTGGGAGGGGATGAAACTCTGCTCAACATCCTCTATGACTTCTTGGATCACGAGCCTCCTCTGAACCCTTTGCTTGCCAGTTTCTTCAGTAAGACTATTGGGAATCTCATTGCAAGAAAAACGGAACAGGTAGTGATTAGATTTGTCCTGATTCCTGAGCACAAATGCATTCACTTACTGTCGTGTTGTATGGCAGTATCATTGCTACCCTCATCACTTCCTCTTAGTCCTAGAGCTGAGAAGCAGCTTGCTGCACTCATTAAGATTGGAGTTGTCATGCAGTGTACAATGAGTTCTTCTCATTCCTCAGTGAGGGATGCTGGGTTGACACCTTTGCAGTTTCATTTTGGATCTGCAGTAGCTGGGATATTCCTGGGGCAAAGCTCAAGCTTTGCTTTTCTTACTAAGGCATATTGATGCAGCCTTTGATCATTGCCCAGAATCAGCTCATTGCATAAACAGCACCTCAGTCTCATGCCTGTAAACGGGGTCGTGGAAACATGAGCTGAGCAGTAGTTTAGGAATACACACAGTCTAATTCCAAAGGGGTCTTTTAAACTAAGGCTGTGGAGAGCCTTAGTGGGATAGAGGATTCTCCAGATTCTCCGGCTTCTTGGTGCTCTTAGTCCTGTGGGTTGCGTTTCTTTGTGCCATAGGGGAAAGAAAAGGTAGAATCATAGAACGGTTTGGGTTCGAGAGGACCTTAAGATCATCCACTCACAACCACCTGCCACAGGCAGGGACACCTTCCACGAGAGCAGGTTGCTCCAAGCCCCTGTGTCCAGCCTGGCCTTGAACACTACCAGGGATGGGGCAGCCACAGCTTCTCTGGGCACCCTGTGCCAGCGCCTCAGCACCCTCACAGAGAAGAACTTCTGCCTTATATCCAGCCTGAACTTCCCCTGTTTCAGTTTGAACCCATCACCCCTTGTCCTGTTACTGCAGACCCTGATGAAGAGTCCATCTCCAGCATTCTTGTAGCCCCTTCAGACACTGGAAGCTGCCCTGAGGTCTCTATGCAGCTTCTCTTTTCCAGGCTGAACAGCCTCCAGAAAAGAAGATAGCTAAAAAGATAGTTAAAGATAGCGAACAAGATTTGATTTAGTATGGCCTTGTAATGGGAATGTTATTCTCTTATTCTCTGATGACTTTCTCAACCCAGTAGCATCAAGAGAGGCTGGTTGAGAGAAGAAGGTGAAGTGTAGAAGCTCTGTGTGCCATGTCCATGTGTTGCATTAGCAGCTGATGGTGCCACTTGCATATTTTCTTTTTAGGTGATCGCATTTCTAAGGAAAAAAGACAAATTCATTAGCCTGGTGCTAAAGCACATAGATACATCAGCCATGATGGACCTGCTGCTGCGCCTCATTAGCTGCGTGGAGCCTGCGAGCCTACGGCAGGAAGTGCTGAATGTGAGAACCTCCTTCTTTCTTTCTTCACAAGATTGGGAACTAGGGGGGTGTTTGTTTGTGGCTTTAAGGAATGGAGTTCTTTTTGTCACTTACTATGAGAGCAGAACCACACTTCTGAGTCTGGAATTTTGCTGGAGTCTTCATGTTGGGTGCTTTGGGTGCTTCAGCCTGTTTGTGGCTTGCAAAGTAGAAGCCTGGGTCAGTTACTGGCAGTAAAGGATTTTCAGCTCGTTTTTCCATATAGCAACCACTGTTTGCTCCAGCTGGTTTTGCTGCAGAGCTTACCAAGGAAATGTGTCATCTTTCCCAGTGTCCAGGATTTTTAGACTGATCATTTGGGACAGTAATCTGTTTAATTCCTTGCCATGTTCAAGGAGGTGAGTGTGATTTCTGCATATGATATCCTGTGTCTCCTCTTTCCCCTTCCTCTTTACTAGGCAGCCTTAGAAAATACCTTATTGTGTTGCCTAATTTGCTTTACAGATAGGACAAGTTTTTCTCCCGTCATAGCCTGGGTGAGGCTCATTCCCCTGTAGTGGGCAGATGTGCAGGGCTGGAGGGAAGGAACCTGCTGTAGCTCCCTCTCAGTACAGCAGTGTGATGAATGGAAAGCTTTCTTTGAGTCACTGAAGCCCACACCAGGATGTATATGTTAGGTAAGCCTTGCTGCTTAAGTCTTCTGTGTCCAGAGCATGGACCACACCACAGCTTAGCAGCTGAATGAATGATCTTTGCAGAGACTCATGATAGGTGATTGTCGTTGCTCAGTTCCTCCTCTCAGCTTTACAGTGCATCAAGCAGTCCACATGATGTTACAGAGGAGGGAAAAAATGCAGGCACAAATTGATCCTTAGAGATTTGTATGTGCTTCACCCATGAGAGGAGGTCTTCATTTTTCATGGGAAAGTTGCAATTCAGTTGATTATACATCAAATGGTAATACTGTCAAAGGACATGAGAGGAAAAAGCCTTCAGGAGATGGACTGATGAAGGATAATCACAGAATCTCAAACTGGTCTGGGTTGGAAGGGACCTTAAAGCTCCTCCAGCTCCAACCCCTGCCATGGGCAGGGACACCTTCCACCAGAGCAGCTTGCTCCAAGCCCCTGTGTCCAACCTGGCCTTGAACACTGCCAGGGATGGGGCAGCCACAGCTTCTCTGGGCACCCTGTGCCAGCGCCTCAGCACCCTCACAGGGAAGAGCTTCTGCCTAAGAGCTCATCTCAATCTCCCCTCTGTAAGATGAACAGATTATTTCTTTATTAACAGACCGTAACGTGTTATGTCAATTCGGGTGTTCTTTCCCTTTTGAATTTCATTTCCTGTGTCCCAGAAATTGAACAGCAATTCCTGTGTTCAGATGAATGCTCACAATTCCCTCTCTTCAGTACCCCCCTTTGTGGCCACCCTACTGCCCTCAGATCTCATGATTATGACAGCCCAGGCAAAAAGAGCAAACCTATCCATGCTTACTGTGGAGCTCCCAGTTGGAATCGGTAAGGCCCGTGGGCTCAACTGTTGGAGACCTGGAGGAGGAGGCTGATACAGCATGAAGCTGAAACTGCAACGAAGATCTGGGATTTAAGTTAGAATCATAGAATCAGTCAGGTTGGAAAAGACGTTTAAGTTCATCAAGTCCAACCTTTACCCCAGCACTGCCAAGGCCACCACTAACCCATGTCACTAAAACTTGCTGTGCTCTGCAAGGGAAAGGAAATGCCCTTAATGCAGGAGTGTTAATAAGTGGATTTCTTTTGGGCTCTGGTAAGAGTAGGTGGAACTTCAATAGGTAAGAGTTCTTCTGCTGACATGGATTGGCAGGTAGGTTCTGCACAAAGCAGCAAACAGACTGAAACACCCTCTGCACCCTGTCTGTGGAGCCTAATATGTGAAGAATGGAAACTTGGGAGGAAAATGGATGTGGTTGAGAGGGTTTTTTATTGCAGTTGTGCAATGTGTTCATAGTGTGGGAATACCCAGAGGCTGCAGTCACAATCTGGGCTCGTAATTGTGGTGCTGTGCAAATGTGGGGTGTGTAATGTAGGGGAGCAACCAGGTAAGCCTAACAGCAAAGGTTACCAGTGAAAATAACATTATCCAAGCACAGGGAGATGAGCAAAGGTGGGTGTAGACCTACTGAGCCAAGAGGGAATGGACAGTGGAATGGAGATAGCAGGACTGATGGATTAAGACCCAGCAGGCATCAACTCTACAGTGGTGGTCTTGAGAAGAAGCTTCAGGAGTTTAATTTTTATGCTGGAAAACTAGAAACCAGTGGAAGAATCTGAAGAGATGAGTTGGTGAGAGACTGATGAGGAAGAATGTCTTAGGAACCCACTTTTTTTAACTTTTGGGTACACTGGATAATGGGAAGAAGGAATCACAGAAACCAGATCTGAAAATACCATCTAGAATGCAGTACTTGATGTGGCAGCTGTAGGCTGAGTGGCTTCTTGGACACCATTTGTATTTTTTACAGTAATAAAGGACACCAGAAAGGAGACAAAGGCATTTCAGACTTGTAGGAAAGCAGCAGTATTATTGATGGGAAAAGTCACTGTAACTTTGTGTTTTGTCAGACAGATGCCATGCTCAGCCTGGCCCTGGGGAGAAGGGTCTGATATGGAGGAAGGTTATTAGAGTGAAGGGTCAACATAAGGGTTAGAGTTGAAGTCATGTGAACAGATAATGTAGAAATGAGCATTCAAGAGGAGAAGACTTGCACAAGCATTCTTAGAGAGAAATGGAAGCAGGAGGCTGCTCATTTTCTCTGACTCACCTGAAGAGTGATGGACGAGTCCATCGTTGCAGAAACCTCCAGTCTTTTCCTTCTAATTCATGTTGGGTCAGTTATTTCAGAAGCAACAGAGAATGCATTAGCTTGACTGATGAGTTTGATGGGTGCTAGACATCGAGCAGGTTGCCTGGAGTGAAAACCATAGAAATCAGAGTTAAAATGGTTGGGTGGAAGGAGATGTTGAGCTTGCAGATGGAGCTGGGAAGGAAGAAAGTGGAACATATAATTTGCAGATGGTGTTCTTGATTTGCATGTGGTCAGGAAGGGGAGATGAAGTGATAGCTTGCACTGAGGAAAGGCAGATGAAGCTGGCATGGAGCAGGGAGGTGAGGTATGGTAACAACAATCTCGAGGTCTGAGGAATTACTTGTGTAACCGGCAGTAAGGCTGCAGGAGTAGGAAATGGGAGAGAAGAACATGCTGGTAATTACATTAATGGTCCTGCAGATGAGATAGTGCTTATGGCTGATGTGCGCCATGATTTCAACAGGTATGGAGGGGTTTGGTTCCATGGGCAGGGTGCCCATGCTGATGCAAATCAAAATGCATCTCAGTGTGTGCCTGGGGGCGTTTGGATACTGCCTGTGGCTTGGATTGCGAAATGGAAGGAAGCCTGTGTTATTCAAAGCTTCTCAAGATCCTCGTTTTGAATTCTGTGATACCCAACAAGGATTTTCTTTCTCCTTTCCTTCCCCTCCAGTGGCTTAATGAAGCAAAGATCATTCAGAGACTTGTGGAATTGATCCATTCAAGCCAGGATGAGGATGTGAGTATCACAAGACTCAGTCTTGTCTTTGTGGGCAGAGGGTCCTGTAAGCTCCAGAAGACTCTCTTTGTCTCTTCAAGAACACCCAGGTGACTTATGGAAGGGGATCACGAGGGATGATGTGTATGGGTGGACATCCTGTCCTCTGCTTGCTGAAAACCAAAACGCTTTGTTGTATTTTTAATCAGCTTTTGACTTATTTTACTCCCAATTTCACAGCTCATTCTGCTGCTGCATCACTTTGTCTCTGTATTTACAGCCACTTGGTTTCAAGTAGGAACCTGCTTCTGAAACTGGCTGTTGAAAAACCTTTTGAATAAACCAGTTTGCTTCAACTTTCAGTTCTTTTTAGTAAGTAGGTTGTAAAATCTGCATGATGCAGTTGTCTGGGCCCTTGAAAAAGAGATGCTGTTAAATTTTGAGTGCTGTATTTTCCTTTTTGCTTTCAATAATTTCCATTAAACACCCAAGGCAGGAGCTCTGGGTCTGGATTTCAGATACCTCCACTACCATTTCACACTTGGGTGCCTGTTGCCATCCCTGGTGCTGAGCAGGGTGGATGCGTAGAGGCGTGGTGATCTCTTAACTGCCCGCCTTTGATTTAGCTGGGGATGGAGCACTGGGTTACAGATTCCTGTGAGTGCCAACAGCGAAGAACTGATGGCAGAGGGTTCTTTTGGTGTGGTGCTTATGGCAACAATGTGATTCCTTCATCTCAGCGCCAAAAATTGCCCCTTCTGAGAGGAAAAACTGGGAAGTATCATGCTGATTTGTTTGTCTTTAGCAGTGCTGTGGTATGGGTGAATGCTGAATTACAGCATCAGGAATCATACATACAGCAGCTACAGAGAGTCTTTGATAGTCAGGATGAGATGATGAATTTATCGACATACTTTAAAGCCTTTTAATACATAGCAATTATGTTGTAAAAGGTTAGGTTTAGGGTTAGGATTCTGCATTCCTTTTTCTTCATGCAGAAAACGTGAGTAGTGGGAAGTAAAAATTACTTGACATTGTTAAGTTCAGGAAGTTAAGTCCAGTTTAAAATCCTCTTTGATTCTAAAATCTCTTGGTGCTTCTAATAATCAACGTTGTATTTAACAGATGAATAATTCAGAGCATGGTAGCACTTGCTTTGGAAAACCCTCATGTATTCAGGCTCTTGCATTCCCACCATGTTCAGTTGTCTCTGATGGCCAGAAGGAGCCAAGCAGAGGCTTTAGCACTGAAATGGGCTCTGTGTTGTTGTTACAGAGGCAATCAAATGCGTCCCAGACCCTGTGTGATATCATAAGATTGAGCAGAGACCAGAGCAATCAACTCCAGGATATACCTGAGCCTGATCCACTTCTCACAGCACTGGAATCGTAAGTACTTCTCAGAGGATGTTGCTAATACTGTCACTACTGATGGCCCTCCAGAGACACCAACTGTGTGGGTCAGGCCTTGGCTAGACTCTTGACATCTGTGACAACATTTTAATACTGCTGTTAACTTGTAGCATCACTTAACATCTCTGTTGAGAACTCTGGGGTTTGTAGCTCTGTGTGAAGGCAGGAGATAGGCGTTGGTGGTCCCCAAAGCTCACAAACTAATTCCAGATGAGGCAATACTAGTGAGTGTGTTACAGTGAATTTGGAGAAGGGTGAACTGCAGTGGCAGTATTTGAAGGAAAGCCCACAAAGGCTTACAATTCATAGGACTGCAGAGTGGTTTATGTTGGAAGGGACCTTAAAACTCCTCCAGTTCCAACCCCCTGCCATGGGCAGGGACACCTTCCACTAGAGCAGGTTGCTGCAAGCCCCTGTGTCCAACCTGGCCTTGAACACTGCCAGGGATGGGGCAGCCACAGCTTCTCTGGGCACCCTGTGCCAGCATCTCAGCACCCTCACAGGAAGAACTCCTGCCTTATCTCCAACCTGAACTTCCCCTGTTTCAGTTTGAACCCATCACCCCTTGTCCTACCACTACCGTCCCTGATGAAGAGTGAAGAGAATTGATGATCAGCTGATGCAGCAGCATCATCAGGATGACGGAATGAGCATCAAATCTAGGTTCTCAATAGCTGTTGGCTGCGTGCAATGAAAGTGAATTCAGTTAATTACAGTAAACTCACTTCTTTTTCCTGGCTCTGCCTCTTGTGCTTGTGCTGATGGAGTGGATTTAGCTGCTACTTATCAAAATCATTTTCCCTCATGCATTATTCATGTATTTTTACATTTTCAACTCGTGTTTTATTTATACAAATGTAAATGAGATTTTGTCCAATGTTAGAAAATAGTAAAAATGAGACTGTGAACTTGAGTAACACAGGTTTTAGCTGGATGTGTGACTTCGCAAGGCAGGAAAGGCAATTGCTGAGTCCTGGGGTTTGGAGAAATGTCAGTAGCATCCTCAAAAGTAGCATGGGGGGGAATGTGAACACTGAGGGGAAGCAGGCATGGCTGCAGTAACTGTAGAAGAGCACCAGCACCAGCCTGAACCTCCTGTTCCTCCCATCTATTATTCATCCAGCATGGCAAACAGGGGAGAGAAAAGTGAGTGTTATGTTTGTGCTATTTACTCTCTATTCTAAAGCTGTTTGAGAATCATTTCAGATGCTGGAAAGGACCCAGTGTCCTTACTCATTCTGACTCCAGCAGTCTTAGACTCATAGAATGGTTTGTGTTGGAAAGGACTTTAAGCCTATCCAGCTCCAACCCCTGCCATGGGCAGGGACACCTTCCACTAGACCAGGTTGCTCCAAGCCCCTGTGTCCAACCTGGCCTTGAACACTGCCAGGGATGGGGCGGCCACAGCTTCTCTGGGCACCCTGTGCCAGCGCCTCAGCACCCTCACAGGGAAGAACTTCTTCCTTATAGAATCATAGAATCATGGAATGGTTTGATTGGAAAGAACCTTCAGATCATCTGGTTCCAGCCCCCTGAACTTCCCCTGTTTCAGGTTAAACCCATTGATCCCGTCCCCCAGTGTGTCAGTGTTTGGAATGCATCTTATCTTGGTTTGAGGGCTCAAAGAGATGGTGAATTCAGTAAAATATTTCAAGGGGATAATAGCTAAAGCTACTAAAAATGTGCGTATTTCATACAGTTTGCATTGGTTGGCCTCTGATTCCAGGTCCTGGATCTTACTGTGCCACTGGTGAAGAGTAAGGGTCAACTTGGACTGTTTGATGTCTTTTTTCTGCGAGCCTGATGGATAATTTTAGCTAATAGCTCCGTATTGTCCTTCGTAAATTAAAGTTAACACTTGGTTGTGAGTAAGAGTTCTGTCCTATTGATAAGGGAGAACAACATCTCGGTGCGGAGTCTAGGTGGTTGTAACCAGGTCTTGCCATAGTGATGAGCAACCAAGTTGGGAAACATGGTGTAGAACTTGTATCTGAGACTGCAGAGAGGAATGTCTTTATTCTGTCTCAAAGAAAGCAGAATTTGCAGCCTTTTCCTCCAGAAAACCGAGAATTGGATATTTAGTGATTAAAGCAACTGCCAAATGCTTCTAATTCTTACCCTGCTCACGGCTGTGTGTTGCTCAATAGGCAGGAATGTGTGGAGCAACTCCTGAAGAATATGTTTGATGGAGAACAGACTGAAAATTGCATAGTGAATGGCACACAAGTTCTTCTGACATTGCTGGAAACAAGGCGCTCTGGGTAAGTCAGCACTGGCTTCTCTTGCAGGAATGATTTCAGGAACTCAAATCTAGCTTTATTTAGTCAAAAAAGGGAATTTTCATGGCCTAGTGAGAAGTGCTTACTGGAACTGAGTGCAGAAAAAGCTGTTTGGTTGTTCTGATACAGTAGCTGTAGCTCATGGCAGTTGGAGCAGTTGGCAACTAGTTCTTGTCTGGGCTCCTCGAGTTCTGCACGTGTAGACCAAAGTCTTGTCTGTAATATCAGAGATCTTAGAGCAGTGAAGGAGGCAGTGATACCCTGTGCATAATCTGTGTGATGATGTGTGCGTATATAGCTACATATATGATGTATAGTTTTAAATTTGGTTTTTAAAATTATATTCAATTTTGTTTCTTTTTATGGAGAGGGGGGAAAGGCAAAAAGGAATTCTTGGGAGAGAGTGAGACGTGAAAAATGTCCATTTTCATAGAATCCTGGAACAGTTTGGGTTGGAAAGGACCTTAAGCTCATCCAGTTCCAACTTCCTGCTATGGGCAGAGGTGCCTCACACTAGACCGTGTCGCCCAAGGCTCTGTCCAGCCTGGCCTTGAACACTGCCAGGGATGGGGCAGCCACAACTTCTCTGGGCAGAGAATGTTTGGGCAGCAATGTTAGGGAAGCTTTAAAACCCAGAAAGCCCTTTGAGAATGTGTCTTTGTCAGCTCTGCAGATGGGTTAGTCCCTGTCTTCCCACTCAGCTCATTCACAGATTTGATTATGGGAATAGCGTTTTGTAAATGATATATTAATATAATATAGTTATGGCAATATATTCAGTATCTGGAAATTACAGTCCTTTGTCTTTATGGTTATTTTTGAAGAGAAGATGACCATCACAGGCAGTTTGCCTGGGAACCATCCTAAGATATTGTCAGATCTTAACCATTGTGCTTTTCTTTACAGAGTGGAAGGACTGATGGACTCATACACTCAGGGATTTGAAAGGTCTTACACTGTCAATAGCAGCATCTTACATGGTATTGAACCACGGCTGAAGGATTTCCACCAGCTGCTGCTCAATCCTCCCAAGGTAGAACATATCCTCCTTCCTCAGGAGCATGGAATGGTTTGTGTTGGAAGGGACCTTCAGATCATCCAGTTCCAACCCCCTGCCATGGGCAGGGACACCTTCCACCAGAGCAGGTTGCTCCAAGCCCCTGTGTCCAACCTGGCCTTGAACACTGCCAGGGATGGGGCAGCCACAGCTTCTCTGTGCCAGCGCCTCAACACCCTCACAGGGAAGAGCTTCTGCTTAAGAGCTCATCTCAGTCTCCCCTCTGGCAGGTTAAAGCCATTCCCCTTGTCCTGTGCCTACAGGCCCTTGTCCAAAGCTCCTCTCCAGGTTTCCTGCAGCCCCTTTAGGCACTGGGACCTACTGTAAGGTCTCCCCTTCATACAGCAAAGGGGGAGAATCCCCTCCCTGAGCTGCTGCTCACACTCTGGGGATGCAGCCCAGAACATGGGGTAGTTCTGGGCTCAAGTGCACACTGGAGCCCGGTCATGGGGAGCTTCTGCTCACCAAACACCCCAAGTCCTTCTCAGGACTGGTTTAGCCTTACCTGCAGAGGAGAGTTATGAAATGAAGTAGCTGTGTTTGGTCAGGTCACTGTTTGTGTGCATGGGAGTAGATGCTGGTCCTGACTGAGGTGCTCATGATGTGTTTCTCTGACAGAAAGCAGCAATCCTGACTACAATTGGAGTCCTGGAGGAGCCACTGGGGAACGCTCGTCTTCATGGATCTCGTCTAATAGCTGCTCTGCTTCACACAAACACTCCCAGTATTAATCAGGAACTATGCAGACTCAGTACCATGAATTTATTACTTGTGAGTAACACACTGAGACATGGGGAGTGGGGAGAGGAAATAACTTTGAACTGGGAACACTTCTGCTCTTCTTTCATCTGTTCAGTGCAGTTTGTTTCATGTGTGCCAGTGTCTGTCATTTTTCTAATCTCCTGAAAGAGAAGCATCATCCTCAGCAGCTTTTGTAATACAAATACAGATACTTGTGTTGTGAACTGAACCCCATGCTTTGAATTTATTGTTGTAGTAGTGTGTATGCAAAACAGGCTGGTTACTGGGAAAGCTTGAGTACCTTGTGCGTATCAACTCTCATCATACTGAGAGATCAGCTTTCTCTATATGTGAGCAGGGACATGTTCTGAACACTGCCAGTAGAACCTGGGTGGGCTATCAGGAAGTTATTTTCATACTTAGAAATTCATAGAATCCCAGACTGGTTTGTGTTGAAGGGACCTTAAAGCTCCTCCAGTTCCAGCCCCCTGCTACGGACAGGGACACCTTCCACCAGAGCAGGTTGCTCCAAGCCCCTGTGTCCAACCTGGCCTTGAACACTGCCAGGGATGGGGCAGCCACAGCTTCTCTGGGCACCCTGTGCCAGTGCCTCAGCACCCTCACAGGGAAGAGCTTCTGCCTAAGAGCTCATCTCAGTCTCCCCTCTGGGAGGTTAAAGCCCTGCCCCATCCAGCCTGGCTAAATTATTTGTTATAACTAAATTATATTAGCATATATTAGTATCTAGTGGTTGGTTTAATGGAAGGTGTGTGTTGCAGCAGAGCAAATGGAGCACATCCAGCTACAAGTGGATACTGAGACACATAAGTAACACTGTTTAGTGGAGTTGCTGATTGAGCAACTAGCTGGGCAATGTTCTAGTATCCTTTGGTTGTTAAAAATGGGAAGATGTATCTAGAAGTTAATTTGTCTCTCCTTTGTTTCCAGGACTTATTTTTTAAATACACATGGAATAACTTTTTGCATTTCCAAGTGGAATTGTCCATAGCAGCTATTCTCTCCCACTCTGCCCAAGAGGGAAAAACTACTACTACTAATGACCTAGAAAGTAAAGAAGAGGTGCTGAATGGAAACATGGCCACAGAGAACACAGAGACTCCAGAAAACACGGAGAATATCATGGTCACTCATGTAAGTCTGATTGCGTCCCCTGAGGAATGCAGACCGATTGAGTCAGTCTTCACTTGGTGTGATGAACCTTTCAGGAGTGTGGAGGTTATTTATGGTCTAGAGATCATAAAATCATAGGATCGTAGAATGGTTTGGGTTGGAAAGGACCTTAAGCTCATCCATTTCCAACCGCCTGCCACAGGCAGGGACACCTTCCACCAGAGCAGGTTGCTCCAAGTCCTGTCCAACCTGGCCTTGAACACTGCCAGGGATGGGGCAGCCACAGCTTCTCTGGGCACCCTGTGCCAGCGCCTCAGCACCCTCACAGGGAAGAACTTCTGCCTTATGCTTCGTGGATAAAGAACTGGCTGGATGGCTGCATGCAAAGAATTGTGGTCAATGGCTCAATGTCCGGCTGGAGACTAGTAACGAGTGGCATCCCTCAAGAATCGAAGTTGGGACCAGTCTTGTTCAACATCTTTGTTGGTGACATGGACAGTGGGATTGAGTGCGCCCTCAGCAAGTTTGCCAATGACACCAAGCTGTGTGGTCCGGTTGATACGCTGCAGGGAAGGGATGCCATCCAGAGGGACCTTGGCACGCTTGTGAGGTGGGCTGATGCCAACCTTATGAAGTTCAACCATGACAAGTGCAAGGTCCTACACCTGGGTCAGAGCAATCCCAGGCACAGCTACAGGTGGGGCAAAGAAGAGATTCAGAGCAGCCCTATAGAGAAGGACTTGGGGATGCTGGTCAAGGAGAAAATGAACATGAGCCGGATTCAGTGTGCGCTCGCAGCCCAGAAAGCCAACCGTATCCTGGGCTGCATCAAAAGGAGTGTGACCAACAGGTCGAAGGAGGTGATCCTGCCCCTCTACTCTGCTCTTGTGAGACCTCACCTGGAGTATTGTGTGCAGTTCTGGTGTCCTCAACATAAAAAGGACATGGAACTGCTGGAACAAGTCCAGAGGAGGGCCACGAGGATGATCAGGGGACTGGAGCACCTCCCATATGAAGACAGGCTGAGGAAGTTGGGGCTGTTCAGCCTGGAGAAGAGAAGGCTGCGTGGGAACCTCATAGCAGCCTTCCAGTATCTGAAGGGGGCCTATAAGGATGCTGGGGAGGGACTCTTCATTAGTGATTGTAGTGACAGGACAAGGGATAATGGGTTCAAACTTAAACAGGGGAAGTTTAGATTGGATATAAGGAGGAAATTCTTTCCTGTTAGGGTGGTGAGGCACTGGAATGGGTTGCCCAGGGAAGCTGTGAATGCTCCACCCCTGGCGGTGTTCAAGGCCAGGTTGGACAGAGCCTTGGGTGGCATGGTTTAGTGTGAGGTGTCCCTGCCCATGGCAGGGGGGTTGGAACTAGATGATCTTGAGGTCCTTTCCAACCCTAACTATTCTATGATTCTATGATTCTATGATCTTGAGGTCCTTTCCAGGCCTAACTATTCTATGATTCTAGGATTCTGTCTCCAACCTGAACTTTCCCTCTTTCTGTTTGAACCCATTACCCCTTGTCTTGTCGCTACAGTCCCTGATGAAGAAGTTCTGTCAGATCTAGATGGAAGTGTATTTGCTTTTGTAGATCTGGTTTTAGCATCCAATTAACAAAATAAGCATACCACCCATCTCCTTTAACGGGATTGTGATTCCATTTTTTACTTAATATTTTAGTAAAAATGCATATAAACTGCATATAAGACCCCAAGAAAAGGAACTACAAGTGAGTAACTACGTTATAACTTCTGCATAGAGGCCCTAATGGTGAAATCTTGCTGTTGTTATGTTGTAAATGACAACAATGTCCTCATGACTGCTCAGTGAAGCCCCAGAGCAGCAGGCTGAAGACATTTATAGGTATTGCTGCTTGCCCTGGATTGCCTGAGAAAGAAGAAACTTGAGCTCTTGGGAAAGGGAAGTGCTGAACTCGAAGTGCTTGTTCAGTAGAGTGAAGGACTGAACAAAAAGTAACTCTAGTTCAGTGCAGACTTCTGAGGCCTGAGTCTCCCTTTGGCAAACGTTTGAAGTTTTCTTCCTATCTCTTTGTTTTCCCCTCCAGCTGTTCCAGAAATGCTGCCTTGTGCAAAGGATATTGGATGCCTGGGAAGCCAATGACAAAATACAGTAAGGATTTGGGAACAGAGGCTTTTGTCCTGGGGATGCAGGTTTAGAATAATACCTTAAAATAGTCTTCTAATTATTTGGGTAAATCAGTAGTGTCTGTAATGATTTGGGCTGTGATTGTGATTTGAGATGAGGTTTATTTATTTGTATAAGTGATTTGGAAATAGGTGATATTTTAAATTCACCAGCAGACATATAGTGTGAAAGTGTGATTTGATTTATTTAATGTCTGTAACATCTCACCCCAGACACGATGTGCTGCTTTCTCGCTTTCTCAGGATATTACACTGCATATTAGCTTTGCTTTTTGTTTAAATGCACTATTATATTCTCCCCAGTGAGCAACTCTGTGGAAGCAGAGGTGGGAAAGTATTTTTGTCCCCGATTTGCCCCAAGTTAATATTACAGTTCTGTGAACCACTTAGATTTCATTCTGACTGCGGTGATTGTAAGAACTAAATCATTAAAAAAACCATAAAACATACAGAAGTGAACATTTTATCCAGGCTTCTCCTTTGTCCATCTGAATGTTTTGGTCCTCCCTTGCTATTTTGAGCTCTTTATGGCTTCACAGTGCTTTGTAGTCCCACTGTAATTACTGTAGGGTCACTGTGAAACCGTAATTGGTGGGTTTGGGTTTGACTTTTTTTGGGTTTAGTTTGATTTGGTTGAGGTTTTTTGGTTTGTTTTTACCTCTTGCACCCCCTTGGGCTGCTGCTAACAAATGGCACTGATAGTTTCATTGCACAACTCTAATTGTGCACAGTTTCATAGGTAACAAAAACATCTGTGGTTGCTGCTTAAGAGTTTTCCTAATTAAATTAGATAGGAGCTAGAGCTCATCCATGTTTCATGCCAGGCAGTTCCAGTCACCACACTGGAAGGAATTTTAATGGCCAGAAAAGAATACTGCCTTAAAAGAGGTATCTCAGATGATGTGCTTTAAGAAACTTGAGCTTAACTGGAGATGGTTGATGCACTCAGTGAGGAGATGGAGTGAGGCACTGGGAGCCCCAGGGGCAGAGATTCCAAATGGAGATATTGGGAGTTATCTTAGTAATCATCAGCAAGAATGGTGGTAATGTTTTTTCCTGTTGGAACATTGGATTCTTCTTGGGTTCTCTTAGTTATTCCATGTGTTCTTGATGGATTTTGTAACTACTAGCATTTAACTTCAAGGTAACCCACATAGTTCTTTTATTACAGAGCATTTGATGAGTCTAGGTAATTAGAATTGAAAATGAAGTAGGTATGGCCATCAGTGTGAGTTTGCAGACACATCCTTTTGCTGCAGCACACTTTCTTATGCATTGTCTCTGCTGGCATCTAGGACAGAATCCTTTGTTTTACAGCTGGAGATGTCCTAAAGTGAGGTGGAAATTTGTTGTCACCCTGTTTCTAAGGGGGTTTTTTCTGCTTAGTTGGATTCTGACCCACCAGTTTTGTTTGGGGTGGCTTGAGTCAGCCTTGCATGGTCCTGGTGCTACGCCAAGAAACTTTCATTTCTGAATCTGACTTTAGGATTTGGGATTCTTTAATGTCTAGAAACATAGAATGACAGTTTCTGTTGAAAGTGATGTTAAGGCTCATCCAGTTCCAACCCCCTGCCGTAGGCAGGGACACCTTCCACCAGAGCAGGTTACTCCAAGCCCCTGTGTCCAACCTGGCCTTGAACACTGCCAGGGATGGGGCAGCCACAGCTTCTCTGGGCACCCTGTGCCAGCGCCTCAGCACCCTCACAGGGAAGAGCTTCTGCCTAAGAGCTCATCTCAATCTTTAATAGTTAAAGCTATTCATAATATTACAGTAAACCAGGGTCTTGTCTCAGCTTCTTTTCAGCACCAGTGTAAAGGTAGAAATGCTGTTTCTAAACACAGTGCTGTGAAATTTCTTACCAGGAATCTGCCACTGGGTTTAGGTTTTCCTTCCAAATCTCAGTCCTTCTTTGGACATCGTGGAAAGCAGATTTATTCCAGGCTCTTCATCCCCTGGTTTTTATATTGCTGTTCTGCTAGAACCAGTAAAGATTCAAAGAAAAGTGACTCAGAGACTGCTCGGATTTAGTGCTGGCTTCTTAGGTTTGTTTTGTAAGGGGGATATCTAATGGTTGTGGATTAATGTCTTTTGTTCTCTTGAATTCATCTGCTTAATACTTCAATTGCAAGTAAAACTAAAGCCTTTTTCTTAGTAATGATGTAAATTCCTACTGCTGAGAGTTTTCTTTAGCGGAAATTATAATCAGATAATTTCTATCTGCAGTGTTCTTCCAGTGTACCCACTTCGCTTCCTCTTTGTGACTGGCTTATATTTTACCCAGCGTATCCTGAACTAGATAAATGATCCCTTTCCTCTCAGTACATGGAAGGTGCAGACAGTTTGGTTTGTTCTGGAAAGGCTCATCCTGCATGAGCAGGAATATTCCACTTCACTGTTGCATCTTCCATAGGGACCCTGCCTGCAGCAGCCCCTGCATGTGCCAGACCCTTGTAGCAGTGGGGAGCTCATAGCGTGTCTGGCTGATGGAAATGGGTTTGGATCTGACCCTGGGGCTCCTGTGCCTGGTTCTTTTGCTAATGGTTGTTTCCTTTTTCAGGGCAGAAGGTGGGATGAGGAGAGGCAACATGGGCCACCTCACCCGGATAGCCAATGCTGTGGTGCAGAATATGGAGAAGGGCCCCATGCAGACTCAGATCAGCGAGTTCATTAAAGGTTTGTGCACCTTTCTCTACTCCTTCCTCCCCCCCTTGCTTCAATAACCCTTGTAGGCCTTTGGAAAGACTATTGCATGTATTTCATGATGAGTCCTTCTATAATGAAAAGGATTTCCAGTTGAACATCACAATTTCCCATAACTTAAACAACTGTCGAGACCAAACTTGGTTGCTCTTTATTTTCATACAGTTAGGTTGAAATTGTTGGAGCTTGGTTTTCTGCAACCAGAGACTAAAGGTAACTGAAGGACAGAATGCTGCTTTCCTTCCTGATTTCTGTGTACATTTGTGGTGCTTCTTTACAGCATTCTAGAGTGGTGTTTCTATACTTTTTTATTCTCATATCTGTCTGAGAGGAAGAGACACAGTAAATGATGTGTCACAGAGATGTATCTGCTTTGTCAGATACCTTGCCAAGCTTTGTCCATCCCATCTTCATTGGATTTATTTGGAGAACTAGATTTATCTGACATTTTCCTATGAGAGGAAATCAGATTTTCCATCTGCATCTATTCAGGGAAACGATGAGTTTCCATTTTTGGCTTCTGTCAGACATCTCCAGTGGTAAGACACTGTAAGACAGTAACTTAATATGATGTCAGATCTACATGAAAATGGAGAAGTTACAAAGATTTCAATAAAGACTGAAAATATCACAGGTCCTGGTGATTTCCCTCCCTTGTTTCACTGCACTGGGCCTGGGGGGATGAAGACAACTTTATTCATAGCAACCATGCAGTGCTGTGTTTGGGATTTGTGATTAATGATGCTGATCACACCCCACTGGTTTAGCTCTCACTGAGCTTGCACAGCACCAAGGCTTTCCCTTTTATACATGCTGCGTGCCCCAGTGAGTAGACAGGGTGGATAAGAGGATGGAAGCTGGCCTGGTTGACTGAAGGGCTATTCCGTATATTACTCCTATACTCAGGAGCAGGAGTTTTGTATCTTTACTGCACTGTAATTCCACAAGTGAGTTAAGATGTTCAGATCAGTGATATCCTACTGCTTGGCCTAACAGAAGATGTTCCCTTCTCAGCAGAATTTACCATTTTTAGGAGATCACAATTAAAATGTAATTCACTTTGCAGAGCGCTTACACAGTTCATTGCTTAGCTCATGTGCAGGGATATGTGTTTGCTCAGCAGCTCCCAGTTAACCGGTGGGGCAGAGCGACTGGCTTGATACTTCTCTGTGAGTTGTGCTAAACCCTGTGGTGCCCTTTTTCTTGCAGAGCTACCTGAGGATTGCAGAGGGAGATGGGAGAGCTTTGTAGAGGAGACACTGACGGAAACCAACAGGAGGAATACAGTGGATTTGGTGAGAACAGTGCAGATTTCAGATGGGCCCATTACCTTCTAGGCTTTCCTTAGCTAAGAAGAAGTGATATTACTAGGGGTTTTTTGTTCTTTTCCTTGCTTTTACGAAAAAGGCTTACAAGGGCTGAGTGTTTGCAGAAAACATGTTCCATAATAGTTCTTGAAGCAGGAGCTCTGATACATGTTGGTAAACTCTTGTCCATGTTTCTGTGTTAGTCACTGGGGTGGTTTTTGCCTTCTGAGCACCATGGTAAATGATTGTATGTGTGGAACAAAAGGCTTTGAGCTTTTTAGCTTTCACTTGTGCTGATTTTTCTGTACTTCCCTCAGGTGAGCACTCACCATCTGCACTCCTCCAGTGAGGATGAAGACATTGAGAGTGCTTTTCCCAATGAACTTTCTCTCCAACAGGTGTGTTGATAGCATGTTCTTCAGTGTTCCTGGGGAGCTTCCTTCTCTAGCTTGCCCTTAATCTGCCCCAGCATAGAGCCGTTCCTAAATTCCACTGTTAGTGTGTTCAGCTCTTCCATGTTTTTCCAGTGTAGCTGCTTACATGGTCTACCCTCCAACTAGAAATCGTAGAACAGTTAGGGTTGGAAAGGACCCTAAGATCATCTAGTACCAAGCCCCCTGCCATGGGCAGGGACACCTCACACTAAACCATGTCACCCAAGGCTCTGTCCATCCTGGCCTTGAACACCGCCAGGGATGAAGCATTCACAGCTTCCCTGGGCAACCCATTCCAGTGCCTCACCACCCTTACAGTAAAGAACTTCCTCCTTATAGCCAATCTAAACTTCCCCTGTTTAAGTTTCAACCTGTTACCCCTTGTCCTGTCACTACAGTCCCTAACGAAGAGTCCCTCCCCAGCATCCCTATAGGCCCCCTTCAGATACTGGAAGGCTGCCATGAGGTCTCCACGCAGCCTTCTCTTCTCCAGGCTGAACAGCCCCAACTTTCTCAGCCTATCTTCATAGATTTAAATGAATCCTGGAATGGTTTGTGTTGGAAGGGACGTTAAAGCTCCTCCAGTTCCAGCCACTTGCCACGGGCAGGGACACCTTCCACTAGAGCAGGTTGCTCCAAGCCTCTGTGTCCAACCTGGCCTTGAACACTGCCAGGGATGGAGGTGCAAGTTCCTGGGGTGCAAGCTGAAAAATAGAAGAGCAAAGCTGCTATGGGAAACCAAGCATGATGGTATTCGGGGGGTATTGTTTCAAGGACATGTGAAGTAATTTCCTGTTCTCCTCGTTGAATGTCCAGTTGGAGGCAGTGACTTTCATAAGTGATCTGTATTAGCAAAAAGTAACCTAGAGGATGGTAATGAGAGTGATCAGGGGTGTGGAATATGACATGGGAAGTAAAGTTGAGTTTGGTCCACTTGGTCAAGGGAAGATAAAATTATATAGAGACATGTGCCTCATCCATCCTACAAGGAAGAGGAATTTAGAAGAAAAGTGCCTTCTTGATGTCTATGGTGGGTTTAAGTAGCAGCAAGGTAAACTTCATACTGCAGCAGGGGAAAACAAGTAAAAACCACTAATACAACATTCTAGTAGAATAATAGAGCCAACAAATGGTTCCCTAGGAAAATTCCATAAGCCTCTTTGGAAGAAGCTAAGAGCAGATCAGAGAAACATCTCTTCAGGGCTTGCTGTTTGGTCCTGCTTTGAGAAAGGGGGTTGGAGCAGATGATTCCTCAGAGTTCACCAGTTTGCTGTGATATTAATGCTTTTCTAAAATACATGTTTTCAACCAGTTTAGTTGCATGTCTTTGGCCACCTTAATGAAGGCTCTTTTCGGTTCCCTTGCTCAGGCCTTCTCTGAGTACCAGATCCAGCAGATGACAGCGAACTTCGTGGATCAGTTCGGCTTCAACGATGAGGAGTTTGCAGACCAGGATGATAATATCAAGTACGTTTAGAAAACTTCAGGAGGTTTATATTGAGCATTTAGACCTCTTTGCCTCTAATCTTGCTTCTTCTGGTTCAGGTTGGAAAAGGAACCTCACTCTTTACCTCCTTTGGTTTGAAACAGACTGATCAATGGCTTGGAGAACATCTAATGGTTTTCTGTTTATAGGAGTCCACCACTTGTAGAACCAGGGAAAAGCACTTCTTCATTTTGTAGAGAAACCTTTTAAATAAAACATGAAGCTATTACCCAGCCCTATTCTAGAATAAATGTAACTGCACAGAAAGCAAAGCATTAGAGCAAAGTCCCGGCAGTTCTACAGATATTCACCAGTGGCATTAAGGCCTTATTGAAATTAAGAGGAGGAAGAAGAATGTTTTCGTGAAGTCCACAGAAAACATTAGCTATTTGCTCTTATGGAAAAGGAAATGTAAATAAGGCAGGAGCAAATAACCGTTCAAAGAAGGCAAATAGAGATGGATTTAATGTTACATGACTTGCTGAACCCAGTGTTTGGAATTTGTGCTGCTTTTAGAGAAGAATTAATGGAATTAATTAATGAAAACTGCAGCTCATCTTCTCACCTCAAAAACTGTACTTAAGGGAATTACCGGCCCTGAATTATCCTATTTGTCCATAATGGTTCAGGGACTGTAACCATTTAGTCCATAGTGACTGTCAGGAGAGTGATTCTGGAGGACACCCAGCGTGTTCCCTTGCTTCTCAGCTTTGCCTGTTCACTGTCACCTTGTGGCAATGTTTCTCTCAGTCAGAGGAACTATTTGTCATTGGGGCGTCAAGGCAGAGCCTGCTGACACCATCCTGGAGCTGACACTGGCCAGTAAATGGTGGGGCTGCTCTGCAAAGAGCCACAGAATCCCAGTGCCCTGGAATCTGGGCAGGAGCTGGAAGCTCTTTGCCCAGCAAGCTCTGGGCATAGCTCCAACTGCTTGGCTGCTCCAGATGTGATTTACTGAGGATTCTTTTGGTGGTTCTGCTTAGACCCTATATTTAGCATCTTCTGGGTGCCATGAAATACCTTAAATGCAATGACAATGTGGAAATAGCTTGGCTGCTGCAGAGCTGCTTTCAAGCATGAATCAAAGTAGAGTCATGAGATCCTCAGAGCCCCAGGAACTCTATTAAGGTGTTTGCCAAGTAGTTGGCAACTGTATTCTGTCATGGAGAAAGGTTTTGGAGTCCAGCTTTCCTGTCTGGGCTTTTAGTGAGCCCTGTGGATATCATAACTTTAATAAGGCCACAAAGATCAAGACTAGAATAAGAGTTCATTTGAACTTGGATTACATACTTAGTTCTACACATGTTAAAAAGTAAAATACACTTTTCACTTCTGTTAGATAACAGCAAATACTGAACTTGTATATGTATAGGTAGAGGGAAAGAATTAAGTGAAGAGCTAAAAGCATCTTATGTCCTTATAAAATGAAGGAGAATCTCATTAACATCTGTAACTGGGATATTCTCTCTGTATTTATGATTAGAAAAAGAGACAATACTACAGAACAGTCCTGGTATTGAAGGTGCTCCTGTTGTCTGTTTTCCTGCTGTTGAAAACTGCAGCAGATACGAATTTGAGTATTTTAAGAAGCATTAATCGTGTTTCAGTGACCTGGGGATTTGCATGACAATATTTTTGCTAGCAAACAGCCTTCTTTGAAAGAAAATGATACTGCCCAAACTTAAGAGATCCATTGATATGGTGAAGAAGTACTGCAGGGACCTAAGCTGTGCTTCTGAGGTTGGAGCTTTTTGGCCTGCAGCACCCTCTGCTGTTCTTGTGGTGGGATCATAGAGTCACAGCCTGTTTTGGGTTGGAAGGGACCTTAAAGCTCCTCTGGTTCCAAGCCCTTGCCACAAGCAGGGACACCTTCCACTAGAGCAGGTTGTACTGTTGCACATAACACAGAAGTGAACATTCAGGGAGCAAATGTGGGGCACTGAGCAGTCATAGAGAGCATCTCTGTTTCCTTGCTGGGCGTGCAGAAGTGCTTTGTCACTCCATGCCATCACTGACACTTCTTTCTTTTCTTTTTGCAGTGCTCCCTTTGACAGGATTGCAGAGATAAACTTCAACATCGATGCAGATGATGACAGTGTGAGTCACTTGAAAGGAGTAAGATTTGGTACATTATTTTGGGTTGGAAGGGACCTTAAAGCTGATCCAGTTCCAACCCTTTGCCATGGGCAGGGACACCTTCCACTAGAGCAGCTTGCTCAGAGCTGCTCCAACCCTCACAGTGGCCTCCTCTGGACCTTGTCCAACAGCTCCACTTTCTTCTTGTGCTGTTGCCCCAGAGCTGGATCAGGACTGCAGGGGGGGTCTCCACAGAGCGCAGCAGAGGGGCAGAATCCCCTCCCTGAGCTGCTGCTCATGCTCTGGGGGTGCAGCCCAGAACACGGGGGGGTGGTTCTGGGCTCAAGTGCACACTGATGCCAGGTCATGGGGAGCTTCTCCTCACCCAGCACCCCAAGTCCTTCTCCTCAGGCTGCTCCATCCCATCTCCCCCAGCCTGTGTTTGTGCTGGGGATTGCCCTGACCTATGTGCAGGGCCTTGCCCTTGGCCTTGTTGAACTTCATGAGGTTCACGTGATCCAGCCTGTCCAGGTTGGATAGCTTTGCTCAGAAGCTTCCTGTCATTCTGTCAAGGAGAATGCAGTCATTGAAACACATTGCACTGAGGATTAGTCCAGTTGGGGCCATTTGCATCTGTGGCATCACTTTATTCTCCAAGTTCCAAGCTTGTCAGTCTACAGATGTGTTCTTGTGGTAATTGTTTCCAGCCCTCTTCTACCATGACTGCCACTGTGAGGATCCAGTGGAGCCATGTCACAGACCAGCAGCTTGCAGAAGCTCTGCACCTTTGGGAGCAGCATGGGCTGAGATACTGTGGTGGTTCTTCTTGGATCTCTCATGGGTGTGCTGCCCCTGAGCATACTGAGCTATTAGTACTCTTCCACATCTGAACATTGCTTGTTGCACAGCCGGAGATGTAAAGTGAAATAAATGCAAACACCTTCATGGTATCAGTTGTGTCCAAATGCTGCTCCATTAGCTGCTTCATCACTGAGGTTTTTGTTTCTGTCTCCTAAGAATGAATGAGATTTGATTTTGGTTTTAATATTCTTTCAGCCCAATGCTTCCCTCTTTGAAGCCTGCTGCAATGAGAGGATCCAACAATTTGACGACAACGAGGAGGAAGAAGATATCTGGGAGGAGAAGGAGATAACCTATGCAACCCAAGTGAAATCAAGAACACGGTATGGTGAAAACCAAGATCAATCCCCCCACCAGTGCTATGAAACTACAGTTTGGTTCAGTGCATGCTGAATTGTTTGTTATTTATGTGCTGAGAGGCCTTTTTCTGACATAACCAGAACACTTTCCATGTCACACTGCTGCAGGAAGAGGTGGTTTGTCTTGAACATTGAAACAAAGATTCAGTTTAAGGCAAT
This sequence comes from Lathamus discolor, assembly GCF_037157495.1. Classification (NCBI taxonomy): domain Eukaryota; kingdom Metazoa; phylum Chordata; class Aves; order Psittaciformes; family Psittacidae; genus Lathamus; species Lathamus discolor. Next base: position 37,588,889 of record NC_088884.1, on the reverse strand, counting down.
GTATTAATGACAGAAACACCAAGTTACTGAGTCTGTTATCAGAGATACTTAAAAACAACCCTTAGTCTGAAATACTTAAAACTTGCTCATATTTGGAGAAGAGGAGGTTGGAAAAATGGTAAGGCTGAGGGTAGTCGAGGGAATATTCTTTTCCAAAATGTTAAAACAAAGAACATTTTGCATGAGAATTAGAGGTCTCCTGTGGTGCATCTCTGCCAGTGCACATAATTTACAGTTTTTCATCCCTTTGATACAATCACTTATTAAATAAAGTTAATTCTCTAAGTCTTAAAAGGCAATCAAATGAGACAGGAAAATGGCCAAGACTTTAACATCTACTTGCCCAGCATCAATAATTGTCTTGCTCACACACGGAATTGATGCCACACCAGTGTTCCCCTGGTTTGCTCATACCAGTCTCTAGCCCTGAACACATCACTGCAACATATTTCCCAGTCTAGCTCTGCAGGTGCATTTTGGCAAATATAGCACACAGAGATGGTAGAGGGAGCACCTCAAGGAGCATCTGCTGGTACCTCTCTGAGCTTTGTGTCCTTTGGGAGATGAGCCCTCTGAAAGGCCTCACTTGGTCTGCTTGGTGTTTGGGCTTTCTCCCTTGGGCAGGTGAGGGGGGACCTGGCTGCTGGAGGGATTTTCTAATTCTGAGTTCTGCAATTTAGATTTGGGGCATCTCAGACCTCAGAGAGTTCCTCAAAAAGTGATCTTGAGAATGGGGATCACGACGGCAGCGTGGACTCCGAAGAGGAGGAAACGGAACAGCAGCCGCCTCCTTCCCAATCAAGCAGCAACAAGAATAATACTTCTGAGCAGAAAGACTCTGACTCCTCTGAAGGTAAATGGCTCAGGACATTATCCCCTTTGAGCTGAGATCTGGAGCATTTCTGCATAACAGCAGTTTGGAAACAGCCAGGTTTCTGTGGCTGTTCTGCAATTCCACCTGTGCAGATGGGATGTGGGAATTTCACTCGCTACAACTGCCTGATAGGAGGATGGAGCCAGGAGGGGGCTGGGCTCTGTTCCCAGGGAACAGGGGATGGGACAAGAGGAAACGGCCTCAAGCTGCACCAGGGCAGGTTCAGATGGAGCTGAGGGCCAATTCCTTCCCCAAAGGGTGCTCAGGCACTGGAAGAGGCTGCCCAGGGCAGGGCTGGAGTCACCATCCCTGCAAGTGCTCACACACCGTGTAGCCGAGGCCTCAGTGCCATGGGTTAGTGGTGGCCTTGGCAGTGCTGGGAATGGTTGGACGGGATGAGTTTAAAGGGCTTTTCCAACCCTATTGATTCCATGAGTGTAGGGTCCAGTCCTTGGTTTTGGCCTCAGAAGCATTAGTGAGATTGAGCCCTGCCCAGCTCCTTCAGAACAGCAGAGTGATGCTTCGGTTGTGCCAAGAGAAGAACTTCTTTACTGTAAGAGTGACAGAGCACTGGAACAGGTTGCCCAGGGGGGTTGTGGAGTCTCCTACACTGGAGATATTCAAGGCCCGCCTGGACAGGTTCCTGTGTGATGTACTGTAGGTTACCCTGCTCTTGCGGGGGGTTGGACTAGATGATCTTTTGAGGTCCCTTCCAACCCTTGGGATTCTGTGATTCTGTGAAGAGAACCACACAGGTACACATATGATAGTAATACCAGTGCTTTTGGTGCACATACTCATGAACAGAACATCAGTGGAGGATTATGACATTAGCTCCTTACATTGCATTAGAAGAGGGTTATGCAGACTCTGCCAGGTGTCTCCACACTCCTCATATCTGCCTGTCCTGCAGATCTAGCTTTGGTTTGCATCTTGCAAGCCTGTTCTTCCAATGCCTGGAGGAAGACTGGAGAGAATCACAGAATCCCAAACTGGTTTGAGCTGGAAGGGGCCTTAAAGCTCATCCAGTCTGAACCCCTGCCATGGGCAGGGACACCTCCCACTAGACCTGGTTGCTCAAGGCCCAGTAATCAGCTCTCTAAACCCATTCGGCAGTGACATATATTTTCAGTTCTTATTAGGAAGAGCCATTATAAACACCACAAATATCATCCTGTGGATGGTGTCCATCAGGTTCGTTACCCTTCTTAGGGACATGGTTCAAATGTTGGTTCAGTTTATGAGCAAATGTAGGAGTCAGTGCTTGATGGATTTCTCCTACTCTTAGTTTTGCTATGTGCAAATCAGTTTGCACAGCAGACCTCTGCAATCCTTTCTCTTTCTTGAGAAAACACAAGTAAAAATGTCTAAAAATTCATGGTTTATAGGAGTAGATGTTCTGGAGTAGACTGGGACTGTTAAAACCAAGTATGTTCTTAGTTTTGCTCAAGACCACTTCTGTAATCATCAACATTTTAATGCTTATATCAATTCCTTCTCTGTGATTGCCGAAACTAAATAGTTGGTGGTTGAAATGGTTGAAAGCCACTTGGTTTGGGCAGGAAATGGAGGTATTTGGGGTTCAGCTGAAAGTCACTGGCTCAAGGAATGAAGATGCTCATTCATTTTTCCTAATCGATGCTTCTCTCTTGTGGATGACATTAGTATTTATCAGAAGAGGGACTTTGAAGCCGATTGTAATGTGTGAGGTGGGCACTTCTGTAGATTCTGAAGGTTTCTTGTCTCTGGGATGACTTTGGAATCTTTTTGGGATGCCCAAAGAGTCACGGGATTCCTGTCTGTGGTTCCATGGGCAGGCTCTGGCTGGACAGCGGTGTTTGAGCCCGTCAGCTCGAAGCCCCCCACGCCCTGTGTTGCCATGGATGTTGGATCCAGCGTGTGGGATTCAGCAGCCCCGGAGAACACCACACCAGAGGAGAAAGGATGGGCAAAGTTTACAGACTTCCAGCCCTTCTGCTGGTAAGAGGCACAGAGCCTTCCGATCCTGTCCAGCTTCTGAGTGAAAGAACACTTGAGATGTGGTTTGATAGGGTACATTGACTGTGACCTCTTTTTCCCTTCCCTTTGCTACCCTTTTTAGCTTGTAATGTTGCTGGTTAGTCTGGATCAGGGCTTCATGCTTTGCCTTCCAGTGCTTCTGTCTGGTGTTAGCATCATGTCATGTGATACAGGAATACTTTGTGTATCAGCATTGCTGCTACAATAACAGTAGAAAATAAGTAAATAAACAGGCTTTTTAAAAGTTAAAAGTATTGATGTAAAGGAAGAGTAGTTCTGGTGGTTTCTTCTGCTGGGGCTACTCAGAAGCACAACCAGGACACCTGTACTTCACTCTCAAGGCTTTTCCCCTCTACTTTAGCTCAGAATCGGGTCCACGATGCAGCTCTCCCGTCGACGCAGAAAGCAATGATTCAGAAGGGAACCCAAAGCAGAGTCAAGACAAGAACTGTAAGTGAGATGATACAACCAAGTCTGCCAGGGAGCTCTCCCCTCCAGCATCACCCCCTGTATCTTACTTGAAGGCTCTTTTATACAGAGATCAATCTGTTGAAATAATAATTCAGAAATCCCAAATGTTTGTTGGGATGTTGTTCAGCCATAAAAGGTTGAAATTTAAGTTAGTAAGAGTTGCTATCGCAGAGACCATTCATTTCTAATCTGTTCAAAAGTACTATTTTAACTGCAGGCTTGATTAGAAAATTATTTGCCAAAAGTTCAGAGGGTGAAATTTGTGGTTGGATTTGATGATCATAAAGGTCTTTTCCAATCTGTTGATTCTGTGATTTTGTGAAGTTATTAGACTGTTGGTACTCGTGGTGAGCCACTTGGTGACCTTCAGTCTGATTTCTTTCCCTTCTCCCTTCTGAACAAGGAAAACCAAGATTTAACAGAGGAATTTGATAGAACTAAATTTATCTTTTGTCTAGTAGCAACTGAAAGTCGGAGAATACTGGAAGGGAGAAGGTGCCTTCTTCTGCCCCACTTCGCTGGTGTGCTCTCCCGGTGGAGCTGTGGAGACTAGGTTGGATGGGGTTCGAAGTAACCTGCTCTAGTGGAAGGTGTCCCTGCCCATGGCAGGGGGTTGGAACTGGAGGATCTTTAAGGTCCCTTCCAACCCAAACCACCCTATTATTCCATCAATCAAAATAGTCTCCTCTGATGTCTGTATTAAACACGGACACAAGGTGGCAGGTGGAGAGCACTCATTTTTACCTCTTACTTCCAAAAATGAGCTTGCGTGCTGTGGGATCTGCACAGAAACCACCATCTGCAGATATGCAGCCATTGTAAGCACCCCACTTCACACTGCTGTGCTTCCTTGGGGTGGTACCTGGGGAGCTGCTGCTGTGGTTTGTTCACTGTGCACTGTGGGTTATTCACTCCCTGCAGTCAGCACTGCTTCCCCCTGTGTTTGGAACGTCTGTGTCACGAGGAAAGCGCCGCTGGTGGCTTCAGACAGCAGCTCCTCCGGGGGCTCCGACAGCGAGGAGGAGGAGGACAAAGCTGACACCATCACGGAAACCATCAGCACGGGCTCAGGCCAGGAGACCATCAAGCTGACCATGGATGCGAAGAACGAGAAGGCTGTTTTTACCAGGTAGGAAGGGAACTTCCCTGGTCCAGCATCCTGCTCTGCCCAGGCATTAGTAAATCCCTTTTCCCTTTAGACCCTATGGTTCCACGTGTGTGCAAGGTGTCTTCCAGCTTACTTGTCACAACGGGTTTGCTTTAATAAACGTGTGGCTCATTTTAGCCACTTGGCCATGTCATGGATCATCACCCATCTGTCTGTCTGCACAAGAAATACAGGCGCAGGCTCATGGCAGAGATGCCAGGTCAGATCACACAAGATTGTCAAGCAAAGTGTCTGTGATAGCAAGTGCAGCATGTTGGAAGCACTGTGTGGTCTTGCAAGGGGCAGATTTAAGCGACTCAAGTTGTCATTTTCCTCTCATTGACAAAGTTAATACTTTAGAGACAGTAAATGATAGAAAGTGCAAAATGCCAGAAAAAGATAGAGCAAATCCTGAGATTTTTTTACCTGCTAGGCAGCAGTTTGGGTGGAATTGCCTGTGTTCAGATCTAGCCTATTCTAGTTTTGAGAGGGGAAGGTACTTTTCAAAACTAAACATCAGGTTCACTTGTGTACAGTCAGAAATACTACCCAGTTTAAAGATCATAGAATCAGACTGGTTTGTGTTGGAAGGGACCATAAAGCTGATCCATCTCCAGCCCCCTGCCACGTGCAGGGACACCTTCCACCAGAGCAGGTTGCTCCAAGCCCCTGGGTCTTAACCTGCCAGGGATGGGGCAGCCACAGCTTCTCTGGGCACCCTGTGCCAGCGCCTCAGCACCCTCACAGGGAAGAGCTTCTGCCTAAGAGCTCATCTCAGTCTCCCCTCTGGCAGGTTAAAGCCATTCCCCTTGGCCTGTCCCTACAGGCCCTTGTCCAAAGCCCCTCTCCAGGTTTCCTGGAGCCCCTTTAGGCACTGGAGCTGCTCTAAGGTCTCCCCTCAAGGAGCCTTCTCTTCTCCAAGCTGAACCAGCCCAGCTCTCTCAGCCTGGCTCCAGAGTGGAGCTGCTCCAGCCCTTGCAGCAGCTCCATGGCCTCCTCTGGACTCACTCCAACAGCTCCCTCTTTTGTTGTTGCTCCAGAGCTGGATGCAGATGTATGGGGTTTTCCTCGTATTCCTTATAAGTATGCAGGGTGTAATTTAACTAGTTGGAGTCCCTGTTTTGTGCATCTGACTCAGGAACAGCTATTTACTTCTTATCCTGTTAGGTTATGTGACATTGTTGGTTAGTCAGCGTGGCCTTGGCATGTGCACACACTCCAGCAAATAGCTATTAGGAGTTAAAATGCCATGGCTCAGGAAACAATGGGATTACAGAACCACGGCTGATTGAGGGAGGCAGTTAACCAGAGGTGTGTTTGGTTTGGCAGCTCTGAACTGAGTTGTTAATAACATGAGTGTGTTTTATTTTGGATGCCCACCTCAGATGGCCTTTTCCTCGTCATAGGTGAAGTGAGTGAGATGTCTGGGATTCCTTTGCTTGCAGGGATTGCAGCTGAAGAGCTGTTTGGATAAATTGAGCTTGTTTGTACACATAGGGATGGCATGGCCAAGCAGCCTGGCTTCACAAAAGAGATCTAAGAGGAGAATAAGAATACTACCTCCTTGCTGTGCTAAAAGCACCATCTATCTCCTTTCCAATTTTCAGTGTACTTGAATTAGATCTAATTAAATCCATTGGCATTTGTACCTAAAACAAACTGAGCTCCAGATGTTTTTCCGCTCTGAATGCATGGTGTGAGTAGAGTAGGATAACACACGTGGCTGGCTGGATGCACAGCAGCAGTGTGAGTCTTCCTTGGCAGGTTCTTATGCCTTCCATTTATTCCCTTGCAGGTAGGAAGCTGGGTTTTCTTCTGGCTTGGCTAGTTAGATGTTGTGGCTATGCTGCTCTTTCAAGCAGTGTCATTTCAACTGTGTTTTTCTCTCTACATAAGTGGATATTTCTGGAGCACTTTCAGCAGGGACAAACCTTCCAGAACCTGCTTGGGTTTGCATGACTTCAGTCCTACAAACTAATTCCATTTTGGCAAAGAAAGTAGGTACTTAAACAACCACAGTCTCCACTTAAAGGTGTCTGTAGCTTCCACAGCTATAACTGTAGCCAAAAATCAGAATAGAAGCTGTGGGAAGACAGAAACCTGTTCCATGGGTGGTGATTTCAGCTGCTCCAGCTCAGTTTAGTAGCCAGGTTTCTCCCAGTGTATGAATTGCCATCTTGAACAGTGATGGGAATGGGAATTTTCTGGTATCTGCTTCTCTCCCAGACTGTTCCTTCTCTTGGAACAGGCGCACCAGTAGTGAATACATTCATTTCTTACCGTGTTCCTTAATGATTCCTGAAAAATGCTGGAAGTTTGAGAATGTTTTGGATTGACTCTGTGGTTCTTAATGACTTTCTACAAGCACTTCCACAAACCACATTCCAATTCCTGTAGAAACACCTCTTCCTTCTCTTTTTTTCACCTCCTGAAGTCTACAGTGGAGATCCTCCTTCTCCTTTCTCCCCTCCCCTCCCTGCAATACGGAAGTCTACAGTGGAGATCTTTAATACTCCTTGGAGCTCCAGAAGCACTCTAGATTCTACAGTCACTGGGATCATGCAAGAACCAGATGTTTCAGTATATGCCTCCAGATGTTTCAGTACACATCTAAATACCCTCTGTGATCATCTTCCCAATTGCTGATGCTTCTCTGCCTGCCTGTGCCACCCCAGAATGTAAACTCTGGAAGGTTAATGGTTTGTCCTTGCCTGGATTGGTAGGACATTCCTCATGGCAGTTCTGCTTAAGCTACTCCTAAGAGTATTGGCTACCTTAAACATCATATAGACAAGGTGTTCCAGGTGTATTTCTTTCCTTTAAGATTATTTAGCTAACTTCTTTTCCCATATTTAATTCTATATGGTAGTTTCTTATGTGAAAATAAGAGGTTTTGCTGAAGTTCTCTGAGCAAGGAGCATCCAGTATCAGCAAATCCCGCTCGTTGATAACTTCAGACTGGGTGTGTTGGGCTTGAGAAGGATGCTTTTTACCCTGTGTTGAATCTTCTGCTTGGTTTATTTATTGATGTGAATTTTCTGTTATGTTCAGTGATTATACCCTTTGAAATGGCTTTGGAATGTTCCTGGTGTGTCCTGGCAGGAACTCAGCATTTGAGGACACGGCTGCTGCAGAGTTAACTCTTCTGTCTGTTCTATTTCAGCAATCTTTACTGTTTCTTCCTTTCTTTGCTTTCTCTCTCTGCCTCTTTCGCTGCCTTTCTCTCTTGCTGTGGGTGTTGCTCAGAGTATTTAGACCTGCAGTTGGAGGGTACGTATGATGGGGACCTCCTTGGGGTTCCAAACATCCACCTGACAAGTCATTTCTCCCATTAGTTACTTCATCCTGGGCTGGCAAAAAAGAGCTGTTGGACCATTGGAAAGCTCCTCTTTTCCCAATCACTTAAAAGATCCTGGAAATCCTATTTTGAAAACCTGAATTTGAGTTGGGTGTAGAGCTTTGGGGAAGTGCACACACAGCAACAGAGCCATTGGTGAACCTCTAAAAGGCAAATACGGTGTTTAGTGTCATTCATGATGTCCTTGAGCTTCTGCCATCCCCCTGTTTGTGAGCTCTTCCTGCAGGTAGGATTTGGGGTTTGTTACTGTAGAAAGGAGGGTTCGTGCTGGGGTCCAGATGACTCGAGGAAAGCCTGGCTGAGGGCACTTGGCTGCTAGAATTGCTGCCTGCATTACCTGGGGCAGTGGTCAAGTCTCTCAAGACCTTCTCACAACAGCCCTAACACATATTTTACTGTAATAGACCATGAAATAATGGTTGATGTTATTTTCCAAACTCTTATTTGTTTTTACAAAGCACTTATTTTTTCCCCAGATGTTTTCCTTTTCTTTTAAATTCTGAGGTTTTACTCATTATTTTCTAGAATGTATCAATTTAAAAGAATTTTCTTTGTGCAAACTAGCAAGATGTTGCTGTAATTTCTGGAGGAGATCAGGGACAGACAGAGGAATCCACTGCACTAAGCACGTTTCATAACTGTTCCATATGCAGAGGAGTTTGTTACAGCAAAGGTGTAAATGTTCACAGCTGGGATCACAGCTACTCAGTGGCAAGAAATACCATCCTGGCTTCTCCAAGCAGGGGATTCAGGAGATGCAGTCAAAGGCAAAGGCCAGAGGCTTTCTGTAGAGCTGTGTATTTTAGAATGGTCATAATTACAAAACACAATTTATTAGTTTTATAATTAACAATGTCATTTTAACAGTTTTGAATGTTTTCTGCCTCTTTCATAAGCAGGTGAGTGCAATACATACATTTATCTCACCAAAAGGGCTGTCAGGCTGCACTTCTAGCCAGAAAAATGCAGTAACATTCAAGCTATTAAGGAAAGATCTAAGAGGTTTGTGTAGTCTGTGACTGGCTGGGCTTTCTCGAAGCTGTTTTGAGCAAGCATAAGCTGTAAAGATCTTAGAAATTACTTCAAGACTTTGCTGAAGACATAGAATCATGGGATAGTTTGGGTTGGAAGGGACCTTAAAGCTCATTCAGCTCCAACCCCCTGCCATGGGTAGGGACACCTTCCACCAGAGCAGGTTGCTCCAAGCCCCTGTGTCCAACCTGGCCTTGAACACTGCCCGGGATGGGGCAGCCACAGCTTCTCTGGGCACCCTGTGCCAGCGCCTCAGCACCTTCACAGGAAGAGCTTCTGCCTTAGATCCAACCTGAACTTCCCCTGTTTGAGTTTGAGCCCATCACCCCTTGTCCTGTCACTACAGTCCCTGATGAAGAGTCCCCCTCCAGCATCCTTGTAGCCCCCTTCAGACACTGAAAGCTGCTCTTAGGCCTGCAGGCTAAACAGCCGCAGTTTTCTTTGCCTGTCTTTGTACAGTTATAGGAGCAGTCAGAGAACGAGGGAGGTGAAACTTGAGGGCTCAGCAGCTCGGGGCTGTATCAAGTCATGACTTGCATTTACCAGGGAAAGAGAAGTAATGGATGCAGGAGTGTGTGCAGCGTGAGCAGTGTTCTTGTGGGAAATGACTTGCATTTCCTTGTCTGTCTGCTTCAGTTCTAATTGTGTGATACTAACCTGAGCTTTGTATTTCTCCTGTATGATTTTCAAGAGCTGTCTGAAGAACTGTGCTACTGAATTGTTCTAATAAGGTTCCACACAGCTGCTTAAAACATGAGCTGCACTTAGAGTAAAAATCCAGCTTTTGCTGTGTGTGGTAATAGTGGGCTTGGGATGTTTTAACTTTTAATTTCTCTTTCGGTTTAACTTTACCCGAAATGCTCTTTTCATTTGTTCTTTCTTTATTTTTATGGTTTAATATGTTCACTGTCCCCTTTTCCTTAGTGCTCCTCACCCGAATAGCTTGGATAAGCAACTGAATAAGAAAGTTCAGAGGAGAGGCTGGAATCCAGCAGAGCAATAGCACTTGCTACGTGTTAAAAACAAGCTAATTTCTTCTGTGGCTGTGTGATACCAACTCTCGTTTAGTACATTCCTCAGTTTTGGAGGCAGACACTGAGGTGTTGCAGCAGTTCCATAGAATCATGGAATAGTTTGAGTTGGAAGGGACCTTAAAGCTCATCCCATTCCAACCCCTGCCACGCGCAGGGACACCTTCCACCAGAGCAGGTTGCTCCAAGCCCCTGTGTCCAACCTGGCCTTGAACACTGCCAGGGATGGGGCAGCCACAGCTTCTCTGGGCACCCTGTGCCAGCGCCTCAGCACCCTCACAGGGAAGAGCTTCTGCCTGAGAGCTCATCTCAGTCTCCCCTCTGGCAGGTTAAAGCCATTCCACTTGTCCTGTCCCTACAGGCCCTTGTCCAAAGCCCCCTCCAGGTATCCTGTAGCCCCACTTAAAAGTGCTGGAAGGCTGTAAAAGTCTCCCCTTGTTGCTGCTCATGCACAGTTCTGGGATGAAAGCCCTTAAGTTCCATTCCCACAGCAGAGACAACCCTGAATTGCTGAAAAAGCCCAGAAATAGCTGCTGGCAGTGGTTCCTCCCATAGCTCTGGGTGAGGGTGCCAGGGTCCCCAGGGTCCAGGTATGGTGGCTGTGGCCTCGGCTGCCACTGAGCAAGGAGTTCTGGTGCAGCGTCTGCTTACACACAGCAGAGACACGAATCCTCTGGTGTCCCAGGCTGAGTGGAGTGACGTGTCACAGTGGATGTTTTGGGCTCTCCCTTTTTGGGATGTGTTTGTTTTCTGTGCCTGCTGCCTGTTTGTCCTGCATGACATTGGGATTCACATGGTGTCAGCATGTGCTGCTGGAGCATGGAACTCCATCATGATCAGCATGGAGCATCAGCATGAGAAATGGGTGTCTTGCTTGTATCTCGTGCTGCTGCTTAACGTGGAGAAGCTGCTGGCATCCTTGAGCACAGGATGAGGGGAAGGAGCATGCTGTGGGAGGTGGGGCATGGAGCATGGCATATCTGCCTGTGGATCAGTGTACATTTACTCATAAAGAAATGTGAAAGTGGCTACTCCGAGGTCCCGTTTCACCAGGAAACGTTTCCAATCAAGGTGAATGCAGCACAATAAATGGCACAGGTGAGGTCTTCTTAGCTGACATAAGTGTTGGCCTTTTAGTGAAGACTGCACGTACATTTGGAAGCCAGACCTCCTGTGTGGTGTGACTTGGTCTGGGTAAGAGCCACCAGGTCACTTCACAGTGTGCTGAGCAGTGTGTGTGGCTTGGCTGCTCTTGCATCCCTTCCTTTGCTCCTGGGTGGTCATTGCAGAGCCTGGATGTCAGGAACTCATTCGTGGGCTGGGCATGAGGCTGGTGTCCAGGCACGTTCTTTGTACCCTTCTTGCTTCTGTGTTTATAGGACCACTGCTTTCCCCAGTGCATCTTCATGGTGGTCTGTTGTCTATGTCTGTGATACCAAAGAGACTAGAGGATATCTAAAGTGTATCCCAGGAGCCACAGTAGTGAGCTTCAGAGGTGGGTAGAGTTAACTCAAAGGCTGTTTCATTCAGTGTCAAATCCTCCTTTCCCAGAGTACCTAAAGCTCTATGAACAGTTCGGACTGACTTCTTTATAGACCCTTTGTAGATCAGGAATGCTCTCCTCACAGGGAAGAGCTGCATTAGGTGCTGCAGCATGTGGGTTTCCATTTCCACAGTGCCAAGTCAGCTTGGACAACAAAGCTGGTGCAGCCCAATTTGTCCTGGTAGAGCTGAGAGGCTCTGGGTGAGGAGACCAGGGGAAGGACAGGGTGAGCATAGAGTGTTTTGCCATAGCCCTGTTGAAATGGATGTTAAAAAGAAGTTTCCATAGTGAAACTGGGTGAGATTGGTGTTCGAAAGTTGCAGCGCTGAAGTACTTTCTCTGTAAAGCTGGTGGAGATCTGTAGGAAGAACTGAATAATACCAAAAGTTAGGTGAGCTCCTGATGTTTTCATCTTCATAACCAGAAGAGCAGATCACTTTGGTTTACCTGGATATCGGGTTTGATACAGAATGGTTTCATGCCAACTTCAGCTGTTAGGAAGTATGAACTCTGTTAAATCCTGGTTTTCCAAGAAAAAGTTGCACTTCATGAAACTGGCATTGGCTTGAGGGAGCTTTGCATGTGTAGGATTTAGGTACTGGGGCAAAGAGGAATGAACAACTGCTTGTAGCACCCCTGGTCTGGAGTGAGGGTGTATAAGACTTCTTGTTTTCAGGGGTTGTATTACATGTAGTAAAAGCTGAGGAGCTATCAGGCTTTTCTCTCAGCCGTTTGTGGAGTTGAACCTCATTAGTTGAGGGAGCTGTGAGTTTTCAGTAGCAGTTGAGAGGCAGATCCCTGCAGAGCATTCACATGAGTACAGGATGAGCATGTCCTACCCCCTGTGCAGGCTCATCCCTCTTGGGCTTCCAGCAGAAGGTGGAACCTTCCCCAGAGGCAGCTGGAAACCAAAGCTTATTTTCCAAAGTCGCTTGTCTAGAACAATGTGTGTACATTGAGGAGAGATCCCCAGAGGCCTTCTTCAAGCTAGGCACAATGCTGTCATTGCAGCTTTCCATGACTACCTTCTCTTCTAACTATAAAAGTGTTTCCCAGTGGTGAGGCAGTGGATGTGTACATGTGTGTGTGTATTTTGCACAGGCACCGGAGGCTTTGATCACAAGTGTACAGCTCTTGAATTATGGAATGGTCTAGGTTGGAAGGGACCTTACGTTCATCTAATTCCAGCCCCCTGCCACGGGCAGGGACACCTTCCACTAGAGCAGGTTGCTCCAAGCCCTGTCCAACCTGGCCTTGAACACTGCCAGGGATGGAAATTTATGCAAACTGTGTTAGAACCTCCTGGGGGTTGAAGATGGTTGGGCCCAGTAATGCAGGTCATATCTTCTGGTCTTGTTTTCTGGTAAAAATGAAGAGTTTGGACATTCAGCTCATGCACTAGGGGTGGTTTGGTATGTCAGAGCATTGCGGTGTTGTGGAATGAGAGCAACCTCTGTTTTGAGTGACCTCCAGAGTAGTATTTACAAACTTGGTGGTTAAGTCAGCAGATTTGGCTATGACATTGAACTTGGTGAACACAAAGGAAGATTGTCCTGGCTGTTGTGTGGGGAAGCCCAGTGGGCACAGCTGTAGGTGGCATTCACAAGTTGTTTGTGCTGGGTGCTTATCCGTTGTGAGAAGAGACATGTTTCTGACCAGCATTCACTTGCTGTTGGAAAATGTGTACAGGTGGCTTTGAGTTAGAGCTGAAAAACTCCTCATTCCTTCTGGAGTGGGAGGTGTTAGAGATGTTAGAGGAAGCTCTTCCCTGTGAGGGTGCTGAGGCGCTGGCACAGGGTGCCCAGAGAAGCTGTGGCTGCCCCATCCCTGGCAGTGCTCAAGGCCAGGTTGGACACAGGGGCTTGGAGCAACCTGCTCTGGTGGAAGGTGTCCCTGCACATGGCAGGGGGTTGGAGCTGGAGGAGCTTTAAGGTCCCTCCCAACCCAAAGCATTCTATGAGTCTATGATCTGCTTGCAGAGTTTCAGACTATGGTAGCTACAACCTTTGTTGCTGATGACTCTTCTTCCTTAGTCTGCCTTAATGAGAGAACATTCATGTTCACTGTGGGCAAACGCTCTCTGTCCCTGCCCTCAGCCTGGTTGGGGTTTGAAACGTGTTGGGTTCTGTGGAGGTAGACAGATTGCCATCAGGATCATCCCAGTCTGTTGTCAGGGACACAGCCAGCAGCTAGAAACAAGCTGACCGAAGGAATACTAATCCCAAATATTTATAGGTACCAGAGTTCATTCCAGGCTAGAAGGAGATATTGTTGTCAACCCTCCTGCCTGGATCACAGCATTCCCTCTTCCACATGAACTTCTTGGTCTGTTTTCCACTGGTGAATGTCTTGCAGAGCTTTGCTTGTCCAGCCTTGCACTTCCATGAGCTGCTGAAGGGAGATGGACTGCCATGCTCCATTAGTGGTCAACTCCCCTCAGGGCTTCATCACGTTGGAATCCTTGTGTCATGGAAAGTTTTAGTGATTGAATTTAAGGAGTTTACCTTTGAACAATTGGAGTCTCATGAGCTCTGGTTTCCTGCGTGGGAAGTCATCTTCTAATGCCATTTCTGGCAGCTTGGTTCAGTTCTCCACTGTCTCATCCATCCCCTGCAGCTTCTCTCAGGTATATTTTTGTACTTGCAGTATTTCTTTTTAAGAACCTGTCAGCCCTTCAGGAACAGAAATGTTTTGATCTCATTATTCCTTATTTTTAATGTATTTTTTCCAAGAGCACACAGAAAATAGCTACAGAAATAGGAGGTTGGTCTCATCTTAATTAGCAGCCTGTGATTATATGTGCATTATAAATTCCTCAGCAGCTGGTGAGAGGATTCCAGCTCAGTCATCCTGAGCTTTCCTTCCATTTCAGTAGGCTTGCTCTCTGAAAGAAGGAGGAGAGATCAGGCTTGAGGCTGGATCTGGGTAAAGGAAGAGGTGGGTGAGAAAGATCATTCACACACAAGCTTGTCTCTGCCTTAGAAGGCAACAACTAAAGATGTTCACAGCAGCCACTTCTCCAGTTGGAGATATGGGTCTTTAAAATACAAATGTAGAAGGTTGGGAGGGTTTGAGTTGCCAGGATTTTCCTTTTTTGCAATTTGAGCTTCTGGTTTGTTGTGGGGAGACACCACTGGAAACGTTACCCCTTGGGTATGGAAATCTGTCATCCAGTGTGTAACCAAGAGCAAATCAGAATCACAGATTCAGACAGGTTTGAGTTGAAAGGACCTTAAAGCTCCTTGAGGCCCCTTCCCAGGCTGCTCTCTGGTGCTGTGTGCTGGTGCTGAGTCTCTAGTTTGCACCAAGATGAGTGGTTTGCTTCTGGCTTGTTGCTCCCAGTGGTCAGCTTGACTTTCTGGACCCTCTAAACTTGTGAAGTCCTGGCCAAACGTGCTTCCCATTTGCATCCTTCTACTGCTGGTTCCCTGTGTTTGTCTATAGGAGAGCGCCCAGCAGAGGTAGTTGTGGCGGGGGGTGAAATGTCTGGGGAATTCTTAGGCTGGATTTTGCTGCAGGAATGGGAATGCCTTTCTTGAGGAGCTCTCATGCCTGTGTGTACTTGGTGTCATGTCGATTTATAGGAAGCAGCCACCAGGATATGCACACTGCCTTTTATTTCCAGTTTCTTTTCCATTCTTATTTCCTTATGGGCTTTTTGTGCCCTGTGCTGGGAGAGGAGGAGGAAGATTTTTGTTCCCCACTGGAATTTAAGCCTCATTAAGTGCCACTTTCCCATCCTCACAGTGATGCAGAGTGCATGGTTATCGACTCGCTGGCCATCACCGACATCGGCACGACAAAAGCACCCAAACCCCGGAACAGCGTGGCCCAGCACGTGGAGGAGCACCAGAACACGGCTGCCGTGGTCACAGCGGTCACAGAAACAGCTACGAAAGACAGGTGAGATGCTGAGAGCTCTGCTCTATCACCCTGTGACAGAGAATTGCTTTTGCCATGTCGCTGAATGCTGTTACTCTGCCGTTAGTGTATGGTCACAGTCACACAAGTGGTAACTCTGGAGTGTCTTGGAGTGTATTACACTGCAGCTAGTGCAGAATTATCACTGTGATGTATTGCACTAATGTTTCAGTGGCCCAGAAGACAAATAATTTTTTATTAGAGTAGTGGACTTCTTAATTCTTACTCAGGGAGAACGAGTACTACTGAGGGTACTCAATCCCACTGTCCATGTCACAACAAAGATGTTGAACAGGATCAGTCCCAGCACTGACCCCCAAGGGAAGTTGCAGATCCATGTGTGCAGCACAGCTCTAGCAGCTCCCAGGCTGATGTTGGAGGGTGCCTGTCGGAGGTTAGTCAGGTCAAAGCCTTCTGGTAGGCTCATAATCCTGACAGTGGTGTTCCAAACTGCTGTCCAATGGATTGATTAATGTTGTGTAACCAGTAGTCAGAGATGGCTTCTGAGCTCCTGTTTTGATTTTTTTAATGTAGCATTTGAATCACAGAATCAAGGAATGGTTTGGGTTGGAAGGGACTTTCAGATCGTCTAGTTCCACCCACTGCCATGGGCAGGTACACCTCACAGTAGACTGTCACCCAAGGCTCATCCAGCCTGGCCTTGAACACTGCCAGGGATGGAGCATTCACCTCTTCCTTGGGCAACCTGTTCCAGAGCCTCACCACCCTCACAGAAAAGAACTTCTTCCTTAGATCTAACTGGGACTTCCCCTGTTTCAGTTTTAACCCATTACCCCTTGTCCTATCACTGTAGTCCCTAATGAAGAGTCCCTCCCCAGCATCCCTATAGGCCCCCTTCAGGTACTGGAAGGCTGCTATGAGGTCTCCACGCAGCCTTCTCTTCTCCAGGCTGAACAGCCCCAACTTTCTCAGCCTGTCTTCATACGGGAGGTGCTCCAGTCCCCTGATCATCCTCGTGGCCTCCTCTGGACCGGCTTCAGCATCTCCATGTCCTTCTGTGCTTACTCTGTTTTGTAAGGGTCTTGGAGGAGGTTCTCCTTAGGAAGCTAATAATTTTTCAGCAGGCAGAAGAGGCAAAAATAAGAGGAAGGATGGCTCAGATACTGCTGAAGAGGAAAGTTTCCATCCAGGATGACAGTAAGCTTGAGGAGCGGGTATGTTCTGTAGCTACATTACTCTAACACTACTCTTTGGGTTTCTGTTTAGGAAAGAAGAAGTCTTGCCCTGTGCTGAAGCCACATTAAATGGCCCTGCTTGATGAAACCGATGCAATGGGACGTGTGTGACCCAGGCCAGGCTGCTACCTGGTGATGCAATTTGTCAATTTATTATTTTTTTTGTTTTCTTTTTAATTTTATTTTTTAATAAATGCTGCATTGATGAGAGAGCTGGCATTCAGGACCAGAGCCGCAGTTCCAACACCAACTATCTGTTCCGAAAGACACTTGCATTGTCTAAATGTAGCATTGAATCAGTTAGTCATCACAGGAATGATGGGGTTCTTCCCAAGCAAGCCTTCTGCCTAATTTGAGTTCCTTGTTCCCTCTCTCCCTCGGTTTTGTTTTGTATTTGGGGTTCAGTCCTATTTTCTTAGTGTTATTGCACACAGTATTCAGCTTCTCTTCGGAAAGGTAGCAGGTCTAACGCTGGGACTTGGACAGTGCACAAGAGTCCCGCAGTCGTGTGACCAAAGTTCCTGATGGAGCTGTCTTTGGGCAGCATTTGCACCGCTTTTGTATAGCAATAAAGCCTTATCAGAAACATTTCATAGGAGGAAAAGATGCAAACACTTTAAATGGGATGAAGCAGGGAGGGATTTGATTATACACCTTTGTGGGGTGGGAGGGAAGCCGTTGACGTTGTCCCAAGCCAGAGGCCGAGTGGCTGACTTGCTGTAACGCTGAACTGTCTGGAGAAATGGGAAGTGGCGGCATTGCAGGGAATGCTGCATGCTCAGTGTTCTCTCCTCTAGAGATGGGGCAGTTCATAGCAGGATCTTGGCTCTCTTAGCAATTGGTCTCTTCAGTCCAAGCCACCAAAACTCAACTTCCTGGATGTCATCCTCCATTGGCTGGAGAGCATGCAAAGGAGGGAGCTGTGGTTTGCCAGCTGGCAGGAGAACTGCCCCACTGGACTGCTGCTGTGCAGGACTGAGAGCAGATATGGCACAACCAGGTTATCAGGTGTTTGCTGGCTTTTTGGAGACTTAATGTATTTTCAAATGATTATGGAAATCCTTTTCTGTTTGTTTTGTTCTGTTTTTAAAGTTTTTAATGGATGCAGGAACAGCAACACTTTTGCACTTTGTACCTAGTGACAACATTGGAGAGTGACATGGCCCCAGCACAGGATTCCTGCTGTTACTCCCCAGGTAGTTGGTCGTGGAGAAGCTTGGGTAGGGGGGACACGTGCCGCTGCCTTGGGGTGCTAGAGTGAAACAGGCTGGAGCAATGGACTGCACTTCACACTGCCTGGGAGCAAGGTCAGTTCAAGGTGTGTACTTGACCCTGGAACACAGGATCTTCTGCGTAGGCTGAAGGACCTACTCCTATAAAGACTCTCCTGGTTTCAGACACAGCTCTGCACCGAGTGGTGCCAGCCTCTGCGTCGAGCCTGTTCCCAGACCGGATTTGTGCACATCGACCATAGGGGTGTAGATGTTGGGCCACTTGCAGAAACAGGCTCGGGCTGGAAACAGCACATCACCACGACCAGAGCTCCAGTGCTTGTTCTTGTGCCCCTGTAGTCTAGATACAGAGGTGGGCCTGCTTCTGTGTGTGAGCTGTGTGCTGAAACTCTCCTGTCAAATGCTAAAACGCCGCTTACTTCATTAGTCCAAGACCTAAGCTGGAAAATCATTCACTTTGGAATAAAAGCATGGAGCTTGACACATAGGTAGCCAAATAGCTTCTTTTACAGATATATTCTCACTTGTGCATAACGAGGGACTTTCCCCTGTGAGTACCTCACTCAGATCTGTTGTATGAGCAAAGGCATCCTAGCCAGATTTCAGTCTTTGTAAGAAGAATCCTTTATTTTTACCTGTGATATGTCTGTAGTGCATCTGAACTCGTGTGAGAGGTGAGCTGGGGTGGTGGGGAGTGAAGAGAGCAAAGTGGTGTTCACTGTCAGTGTTTTCTGCTGGATCAGTGTCCACCGGTGCCGTACCCACAGCACTCCTCTGTGTGCCCTGAGATAGCTCATGTTCATTATTGCTCTGAGGGAAGGTTGAGGAATTGCTTTGCTGGAATAGCACAGTCGGAGGTTGGAGCGCAGGAGTGGGATGAGGCTGTGGTGTGCTGGGCACTGGGGCCACTGTGTGCTGCTGACATAGCTGGGTTTGTCCCAGCTGCAGTTCCTTGGGAAGCAGCTGCTTTCCTGGCACAGCACTGTTGTTCTGGAGGTCTCCTCACTCACTCCTTGTCACTTCAGTTAAATAATGCAAACTTCTGTTGAACTGGGAGGGAAACATATCCCTCACTTTCTGCTTTGGTTACTCTGCTTTTTGGAGACCAGCCCCACTCTTAACCAGGATTATCAGGAAGGATGAGTAGGGCTGAGTTCCCAACTGGACACATAGCAAAGTCTTAATTTTCAGAGGATTGGTGCTAGAGGTTTTTTTCTGAAAATCAGGTTCTCTTTGGGCATTCTTGAAACACCCAAACCTGCTACTATGAAGCCTGAAACATCATTCATGGAGTACAGCATCAGCGCAGCTGGTTGAAGACCATGGTTGGGCTGTAGGCCCATTCAGTACCGGGTGATGGCAATAGTTCTCTTCCAGTCTGTTCTTGACCATGGTGTTTGTAGGTTCCACCATGCTACAATTATGACCAAGTCCATTTAGGAGCAGGAGATGAAGGGAAATGTCCATAGCAGGCACAATTGGGATCATCCTTCTGGCTTGATGTGTTTTCCACCCCTCGTTAAGCAGATAAATGATCTTTGTGTTGGGTTACGTGGTAGACAGGGGTCACTTCCAGCTCCTCAAGCTGTGCTGGCTGATCCTGCGGGAATTGTGATCATCTGTACCTGCTGGATCTGGTGCTGGTGGTTTGGGAAGCAGTAACCTCTGCCTGGGAAGTGCTGTGGCAGCAATAACACCCTGAAGTGTTCAGAGATACCCAAGGATGTGTCTGACTGTGCCTTTCTTTGTGCATCCTGAACCTGTCATTTGTCAGCTTTTGGCTTTGAGTCTGTAGAGTTCAACAGAAGCTTTAGTAACCCATTTGAACATATCCAGTGAGCAGTTCCAACCAAACCCAGGTTACTTACTGGGGAACTCATTCTCTTGGTTTATTTGATTATCATGTCCAGTTACGTTTGTGACAAGGTGTTTTACTGGTAGTTAGATGTGTGCTCAAGCTCTCTCGCTTTTGTGGCGGTGAATGATTCCTTCTCTCCTGGGATTTATGCTCTGGATTATACCTCATTGCTCCTGTGGGATTGTTCTTCACACCAGCCAAAAGGCTGATCTGGGAGACGTTCCTCATGCTCGGTGTGGTGGAGTTTGCAGTTTGGATCGCATCCTGAATCAGGGGATGGTTTCCTTGCCTGCCTCAGATGATGTTATAGGAAAACCATACATAAATTCCTTTTCAAGCCTGAACTTCCCATCTGTCTGGAGTCACAGTGGATATAGATTCACTTAACCCTTTAAACCCCCTTGGCTTGCTTAGCTGCTTGGTCAGAAAGCAGTGAAGACCAAACAGAGGTTCCATTCGGCACTGTCTTTCCTCCCTTCTGTGCAGTATTTTGAATCTGTCCATATCAATAGGGTATATATAATTTTAGGTTTGACTATGTATACTGATGAGTGTGTATATAGATATATATTTGCAATATGTATTATTCCATGTATATTTATACACACACGGCTGGATATTGTGAGAAACCTGGTGAAGCAGATACTCAGAGCACAATGAGCCTTTTATATCCATGTACAGCTGCATGGTCAGTGACAACCTCGTTGTACAAGACCAAAACCAGTGAGGCATTATCGTACCGAGGGAAAATGCTGCTGGAACATTGTATTTCAGTGCTGTTACCCAGCTGGGCATCGCAGGGGTGGGTTACAGGAGAGCGTTGGCTTGTGCACTGATCCCCCAAGGTGTAGGGTCATGATCTCTGTTGCTTACTACAGGCATTGAATGCTGCAGGGACAACTGTGCTGTGGGTAGGGGAGATCTGGACCTGGGTTCAGGGGTTTCAGTTCCCTCGGTGTCCCGAAGAGGTGAGGTCCTCTCTAAAGATGTACCCATCAGCTTCAAATTAAGGTTTGGGTGGGATAGTCATGTGGAGGAAGGATGAAGGAACATGATTGTTCTTTACTCACCAGTTTCACCAGTTATACAGCAAATTTTTCCTGCACACAAATATCACGTATTGCTGCTTCTCTTGAGTCATAACCATTATGGGAGACAAAATCCCAGTGATTCATCTGGAAAAATACATCATCAGCAAAGTCTGTTACAAATTATGTGAGCATCTCAAGGCTTTCTTAGAGTCGCAGCCTGGTTTGTGTTGGAAGGGACCTTAAAGCTCATCCAGCTCCAACCCCTGCCACGGGCAGGGACACCTTCCACCAGAGCAGGTTGCTCCAAGCCCCTGTGTCCAACCTGGCCTTGAACACTGCCAGGGATGGGGCAGCCACAGCTTCTCTGGGCACCCTGTGCCAGTGCCTCAGCACCCTCACAGGGAAGAACTTCTGCCTGAGAGCTCATCCAGGGACTTTGCTGCCCGTATTGCTTTTTAGAGGTGCAGAATGGAAAACCAGTGGGTGCACACAATTTAAACGAAGGAGAAAAAATAACCACAGCAAACCCCCTGCATTAGTCCCCTGAACATCTGTTCCAACAGGCTCAGGCATCCCAGTTTGCCCATGGAAAGGATTTGGGGGTGGCGCAGTGTGCAAGGGGTTGGAAACTGAGGGGCATTCCTAAATAACGTATCAAAGGGAAAAAAATAAGATCTGGGATCCAGAAATGAGCCATTGGGCTGTAACTGAATCATGATTTATCAGTGGCATCACTTCGAGCACCTCTCAGTGCCATCACTAAAGGTTTACTCAGCTCCTTACTCAGCCTCAGCGCCTTGGTTTCCCTCCTGCCCCATTGGAGCTGTGCCTGGGTGTAGAGCCCAGGACTGCAGCCTGTTGTGGGGCTTTGGAGTTTCACACCTCTTCCTTTGCTCTTCTCTTTTGCACCCTTACCCATCTTCTGTCTTATTTTTGTCAGCATTTAGTAGGAAGGTTTCTTTTCTTAGACCTTCCGTTGTGCTGAGCTCTGTCTTACTGCAGGAAGAGCCTTGTTTTCTTCAGTTCTTTGGTGTATCTGGTGCAGGAAACAGCTGCCACATGGCAGAGTCCCTCATTTCTGCCATCATTTAAGACTAAAGCAAGGTGGCTGTCGTGGGGGAAGAGTCACAACAAGCTCTTGCACATACTCAGACCATGCAATTAGGTGCCCCTTGAGACTTGATGGGAGAGGAAGGTCCTGGCTGCCAGATTAATGATACTTGATAAATAAGATAATTTGATACTTTTGCATTTAATATTGGGGGTTTTGATGCCAGACAGCAGCTCATCCTCCACTTTCTGGTCCTTTAAAGAACAGGTTTTGTTCTCCTCTTTCTCCTCCCAAGCAGCGATCTCACCCTGAATCAGGTTCAGAAATGACAAGTGATTGTGGTGTTACAAGAGGTTTTGGTGTCATTAGACAAGAGACAAAATGAAAGCTGTTGGCAGAACAACATGCTGATGTCCTTTGGTTTGTTGGGGTTTCTTTGGCATCAGGTCTCTCTGAAATCCTCTCTGCCATGTTCTCTCTCGTTCCTAAAGCATCTGCATCTCCAGCCGTGAGCTCTCACAAGGCAGGTGAAATGCACTCTCCATGCTCCTGCCACCCCCAGCTTGAAAACAGAACATTTCAGATGCTTCTCCCTGAAATTCAGTTTCTTAATCTTACCCCGTCCCCTTGGTGTTAGGGGAGAGCATTCCATTGGGGAAAGCACTGAGGGGGGTGTGCGGTACAATGTGGGTTCATGGTTCAGGAATGTGGCTCTTGGCTTCTCTGGTTTGGACACCACAAGCAGCCAAACAGCTTGTTGTGAGATCTTACTCTGTCCTGTTGTGTGGGATAGGGGCTTGACCTCAAAAAGAGCTGAAGGAAGATGGGGAGTTGTACCAGGGTGCATCTGCCTTCACAACATCCTGTTGTTTACTACACTTTGCCTAAAGTAGGACACGTTGCAGCGCTGCACACAGGAAATGCTCAGCAGCCTCATGACTGCACTTGTGATGCTGCCCACTTCCGAGGGCGTGTGGAGAAGCTGTTGCTGTCGTTGCAGAGTGCATTTGCCACTGCTCTTAGCTTCCGCTCCTTAACGCATACGGGGTGCTACTGCTGCTTGCTTGTCTAGTCTTGTCCTAGCCTGCATGGTTTCCTTAATCAGGGTGTGAAAGGGTTGTACTGAACCTTGTTACTCAAACCGGCATCATAGAATCATCCCAGACCGGTTTGGGTTGGAAGGGACCTTAAAGCTCATCCAGCCCCAACCCCCTGCCATGGGCAGGGACACCTTCCACTAGAGCAGGGTGCTCTGAGCCCCTGTGTCCAGCCTGGCCTTGAACACTGCCAGGGATGGGGCAGCCACAGCTTCTCTGGGCACCCTGTGCCAGCGCCTCAGCACCCTCACAGTAGAGAGTTTCTTCCTTAATCTCACCTAAATATCCCCTATTTAAGGTCAAAATGCAGCTGATGGAAAGTTTCTGGTAAACCCCAGCAGGCATTTCCTTTCTTAGGAGATCTGAATCTGACAAATCTGAATGTACAAAAGAATCAGTTTGGCTCCTAAACATTGGCTTTTCTCATCTGAACCTCATGTACCTCATTCCAGAAGGGCATCGTGGTGACCAGGCCCACCTCCCTCACGTGTCTTTCCTAGTGACTGTTACCTGTCACCTTCCACAGTGTGTACATAGAAATGTTTGTGAGATGCACCTCTATATAAAATGTATTTTTCTATTTGATGCTGATGAGAAGGATCCTTCTCCTCCTGGGGCTGGGGCTTTTGTAAAGGACAGATCCTTCCCCCTCTGTTTTTTAGTTTCTCAACTTACTTGGACAGATGTAAACTATTAAACTCTTTTATTGTAGAATTTTGATGTTTGTGGCTCATTTTCCAGAACTTTCTAGGACTTCTAGAAACACTGTAGAGAATCTCCCACTGTTGGTGGGTATTGAGTAAGCTCAAATTCAGCACCATCGCATCCCATTGCTGGAGACTGCCAAAGTGTCTCCTAGACTAGCTCTTTAATGGAGCTAGACTTGAAACACAATTAGCTCCAGGCACAGCAAATGTTAATCAAAGACTTCTCATCGTGCACATCATGGGATTGTTTCTCACTCGCTGGTCAGCCCATGGAAATTCTTTGCCAAAATGCTGGATGTTGTGTTGGAGCTGGCCCATGGCGAGGTCCTGGTCCTGCTCTGTCCTTGTTTAGGTGTGTGATAGGTGTATGGAGGTCTCTTGGTGCTGCATCATCTGGGCTTCGATTTACAGAATAGGTCTTGAGAACCACCTGTGGTCCTTACTGCACCACAGGCTGTGTGAAAGGAGGGGCAGGGAGCCTGGGAGCTGGAGCCATGCTCCTCCTCCTTGGTGGCGGTTACGTTCAGGGATCCTCACCGCGTGGCAGTGACTTTGCACTGAAACTTTAACTCTTTTCCTGCTCATAGAATCATAGACTTGTGGACTGGGTTGTGTTGGAAGGGACCTTAAAGCTCACCCAGTTCCAACCCCTGCCACGGGCAGGGACACCTTCCACCAGAGCAGGTTGCTCCAAGCCCCTGTGTCCAACCTGGCCTTGAACACTGCCAGGGATGGAGCTTCAAGGTCTCTCCCAACCCAAACCAGTCTGGGATTCTGTGGTTCTGTGATCCTTTCTCTTTCAGAATCAAATAACATAAACCATTGGTTACCTCATGCTATAAATCAGTGTACATTTGGACTGTAACACACATGAGATACACGGTAACGTGAATGCATGTCACATTAAAACATTGCAGAATCAGAGTATTTGGTGACTAATACGGTTGCAATCATTAACTCAGTGTTCGGTTCCCATCCATGGTTTGAGACTGAAACATTCTCCTTGCAGAGTATCTTCATTCTCTTTGTGAATATCTTTGCAGTAGTTCTCAAAGCTCCGTTTTCTGTCCGCTTGAGCCTTTGAACAGACTTTTCTTTCCTTCCTAAAATGAATTGGCCAAAGCGCAGGATGGGAGAGTTCAAAGGACTGGGGACTCCTTTGTCTCCATTCACAAAGTTCCTTCATGTGACACGTGTGCTATCAATCTGTGATTCATTTCCATCTCTTGCATCACATCCCTCTCTGCCATTTTAAACCTCAGTGTATCTGCTAGAGCTTGACCAAGAAAAGGCATTTGTGCTCACATAGATACCACCAGCTCCTGCCTGGGATAGAGCTGGTGGGGTTTTTGTCTTCAGTTTGTCTCATTTCTCACACTTCCATACTTTACCTTTCATGGTGCAAATCCACAAGAGCATCCTTTCCTGCCTGCCTTCCCGGAAACTCTCATGGGATCAGGGCAGAATTGCATCATCTTCCAAGTACATGCATTGTCTTTCTTGCTCCAAGGTGTATTGGCAGTATCTACCATCACTGCTCTGATGGAATCCTCCTGTGGGGTTGGGGTTGCCCTGGCTGGGTCAGGTTTGTCACCCCATTCCCCTCTGGGACCCCATCCCTGCTCCAGCATGGAGCTCACCCTCTTGGCATTCCAGCTGATGACCGAGTGCCCTGGAAGAACTCAACAACCTCCAGGGCAAGCCAATGATCAGCAATAAGAATTCCAGCTCTAAAAACACCAGGTGCCTTTGGTTCAGTTCAGAGTCATTTCTTCTCATTCCAGCTTTGCAGCCAAGTCATGTTTCATCTCCAGACAGGCAGGAAGCAGGGAAGGAGAACACGATGCGCCGAAGGATCCCAGTGATCATTTTCCAGTACCCCACTGTTGTTCCGAGTGCCTTATATCCATCCAGATCCCAACAAAAGGTGTTTGTGTTCCTTGTGTTCTCCTTCCTCTTCCTCCTTCCCAACCTCAGAGCTGCTTGTGCCACTTGGTGGATTCTTTATATGCCCCTCCGAGCATCCCAGCCAAGCCCCAGGGTTGTCTTCATCAGGGGCTGCACTGGGGACTCTTCCCTTCCTTCCATGGGCTTTTGCATGGAGCCAGACCATTGACTTGAGGAGCATTGGGGAAAGAGCTTGGGAGCTGGGTGATGCTGCAGCATCATCCTCACCAACCAGTGTGTTGGTATTTCACAACAGAGGAGGAAGGGGATGGCCTGGGAGTCAGTCCCTTCAAGCAGAAGGTCCATGGGCTGCCCTTGAGGGTGGGGCTGTGCAAGGAGTGCAGGTTCCTTAAGGATGAGGGAGATTATGAGACAGGGGCTCCTTAAGGATGATGGAGATAACTCCATGGGGCTCCTTTCCTTAGGGGGTGATGGAGGTCACACGATGGGGGATAGCTCAGCAGAGCCTCTGACGTGGAGCAGTAACAGTGAATTTGACGTGTGTCCTCCTGTCCGTTCAGAATGTTTCATTGGTGTCCACCTGAAAACTGTACGTTGAGTTTGTGCTCCAGGTCTTGGGGAAATTGTGCTTCAACTCACCTAGAAACTGATGAGACATGATTTTGTGTTGAAATAGAACTAATATTTAATATGAAATATTTTATTATTTAACATGTAATTTAAATTAAATCCTCGTTTCTCATGTAAATATTTTTCCCTTCTGAACTATAAATATCCCTCTCTGAATTCTGCTTTTTCTGAATGAAAAGTGTCTGAGGAACGCTTTGGAAGCTGCCCACGAGCTTCTCCCTCTTATTCCAGCCTTAAACAGCAGCATGATCTGGTGTTACAGAAGGTAATGGGAACACTAGAACATTCTGTGTTGAGCTGATGCATGTGAAGGTTGGACCTTGCTGTGGCCGCTGGCTTCATCCCAAGCCTGTTGTGTGGTCTGGGGCTGGTTGTAGATCATGAGGTGGGGATGTGGGTCAGGTTCTGAGGTGGCTTCACTGCAAACTGGGGTTTCTAATGGTGAGCTCCCAGGATAGCGCATAGGTTACTGGGAGAGAGAGGAGCATGGGTATTTACTGAAGCCGTTCTGCATCTCGGTGGCTTGCAGGTCTAACTGGGTGTGCGTCACTGGTGCGATGTGGCTCATCCTTGGGCATTCACTGGTCCAACCTGGGAGCCTCGCAGTGACAGGCCTCTGCTGGCCTGTACTGACCCGGTTGTTCGTGCACAGCCCGGGCTGTGATGAAGCGCTAAAACCTGATGTCTTGGTCTTGTATCCTTGGGAGTGGGTGAGGCGCCACCTCCCCACCGATGGCTGCGGCCGGAGGGAGCCGAGGGGCTCCCCTGGCTGGGGATGCCCTGGTGCTTGGCCAGGCTGGAGGTTCCCAGCCCCATCGAGCCTGAGTGGGCCCAGCAAGGAGCCGCAGGATGGGCCTGCTCTGGAGCGTGGGGTGAAGGCACGGCCACCACGCAGGCAGGGCTTCCACTGGGGAGGCTGCAGGGGCAGTGGCTTTGTGTAGGTCTGTAATCCCCCCTTAAACCAGAGCTTGAGTTGTGCTTTCCTGGGTGGGGTGAAGGTGGGCAGCCTGCGGTGGGTTTGGAGCAAAGGCAGCACAATGTTTGTGTTGGGGCAGCCTGGAGACCCCTCGGTCCTCAGTGCTGATGGACTCATGGCCAGTTTGCAAGCACCTGGTCCCCCCATGGATCTTATCCCAGCATCCACGGAAGTGTTACCTTGTCCCACTGCTTCTGTTTGCCTGAGGATGGCTTGGGCCATGACACAGCAGAGAACAGAAGAGACTTTGTGATTAATGGGATTATTGGGCTCTCAATCATAGAATCACGGAATGGTTTGGGTTGGAAAGGACCTTACAATCATCCAGTTCCAACCCAGTCTCAAGGAAGAAAACTCTTTCTTCTGCCAGCCTTCCAAGAGCAGCTTTGGAGCGAGGAGCTCCCTTCCTGCTGCTCTCTGTGCCTGAGGTGTTCCCATGTAGTTCGGAGGCTCTCCTCGCAGCATCCCCTCCCCTCTCTGCTTGCAGCGGTTGTACCAGTGAAGGGCAGTTTATTTGTGAGGTGGAAGCTGCTGGGCCAAGATCCCGGCGGGATGAGGGGTCGGTGGAAGGTGCTGCTGCCTGGGGAGCACCGGCTTTGTACGGCCTTGGCTCTTCATCCCTCCCTCTGCTCATCATCTCCTGTTGTTAATGTATATAGGGACTATTTATATATATATATATATATATTTCTAAAATCACCTTAAACCTATTTTTCTCAGAGCTTTGGGGTTTGCACTGATGATCAGTAAGTGTGCACCTTCGAAACCGGCGTCAGCATTGGTACAGTCAAAGGTTTCCCTGGTACTGGGCACACCAGGGAGGTTCCTGGACGGGCAGGATGTGCTGGCGCTCACTGCAGTGGGACTCAGGGCTGGGAAGGAGTTTCAGTTCAAGATTGGCATGGTTCGTGTTGAGGGGACCTTAAAGCTCCTCCAGTCCCACCCCCCTGCCATGGGCAGGGACACCTTCCACTGGAGCAGCTTGCTCCAAGCCCTGTCCAACCTGGCTCTTTAGCACTTCCCCAGCCATGGTGCTGGGGAGGTGAAATCCTGCTTCGGTCTGGTTTATTCTGGTTGCCGCTTTCCCTGGGGGTGCTCTCAGCCCTGCAGTAGACGTGCTCTTGGTGTCCCCGTCTGGTGTCTCCTCAGTGAGGCTCATGGCAAAGGAGGCCGTTGGGCTGTGACTTGTTCCGTGTCCGGTTCTGTTTCTGCCTTTTGCACACGCCGGGGCTGGGACGTGGTTGAAGTTGAGCAGCTCCAGCTCAGATGTGGGCTTTTACAGAACCTTTCCCGAGCTGGGATTTTCTAAACCTTTTCTTCACCACAACCCTGGTACTGGCACCGGATCCCTTTGGCACCAGATCCCTTTGGCACCAGATCCCTTTTGTACCGGATCCCTTTGGCACTGGATCCACTTGGCACTGGATCCATTTTGCAGTGCTTGAGACCGTCATCCCATACATGTGTGTGTACGTGCACACACATGGATCTCCATGGAGTGGGTAACGTTATTGCACATTAAAATACCCCTGGGTCTAATGGGGTTTTCTCTTCCAGGGTGTGTCTGCTCAAACAGAATCCCGCTCCTTAGGCTCCGCTGTTCCCAGCCCCACAGGACACCATCGCTGAACCAGTTCATTTGCACTTGGCACATCTGAAGCAATCAGAATATTAAATGTCCTTTTGCCACCTCCTCTTGGTCCATGCTCTGTTGAATCAGAGCCTCTGGAGTTTCTTCTCTGGGGCCTGCCCAGAACCCCCACTGCTTTCCATTCGGCATAGGTTCAGATGTGAGGTGATCAGGTCAAAGGATGAGACTTGACTCAAGAGCTGGGACATTTGGCTTTTTGACTGTTAGCACAAACCTCTTCCTCCAGGTCTGTCCTCCCTGAAACCCACCGGTGGCTCCCTTAGGCCACAGGTCCCCAAATGCTTCTTTAAACTCAAACTGAACCAACCCAGTTGTTTCTGTTAAAGAGCTGCTTACCGCAGGAGGTCTGGGAGGTCGTGGGATGCAGCGGGGCTGGTTGGAGCCTGGGAGCAGGGTGGTGCATCCAGGATCTCCACTGGGAGCAGAGCTCTGGCCGGGAGGACCCCGCTCTGGGGCTCTGCTCTGTGCTGCAGCCTCTCGTTCGGGGATCAGGCCATGGAAGCAGCCACCTCCGCAGCCCCTGTGTCACAGCAGGGTAGAGCTCAAGGCTGGGCCATGGGGATGTGAGGTGAAACCTTCCTGAGCCCTGGAGCAGGAGATCCCTTGGATCTGCTGGTGCAGGTTGGGAAAGGTGCTGCAGGCATGCAATTGGGGGTTGATGCATTGGGATGAGCTGGATTGTGCAGTGCCGCGTGCCCAACGCAATCCCAGCACAAGCTCTTTGGCTGGTTTCGGTGTCCTGAGGGCCCAGTTTCCCTGGAAATCTGCCTGTTGGGAACCAGATGCCAAGCGTCCCAATGGATCCGCTCGGGAGGGGCAGGACCAGCAGCATCAGGCGCTCAGTCGATGCCTTTGCCCAAGCCCAGCCCGTGCGCTGGTGGCCACGGGGGAGATGACTCTATAGCAATAAGCACCAGTGACAGTGGCGGCAGCCGCGGGTGGTACCGGGGCTGCTGTGGGACGGGGAAGGGGCCCCGGGTCCTCCGTGGATCCCGCTCTGGCTTCACGCGGCCTCTCCTCCGAGCTGGGAAGGGCGGGAGATGGAGTTGGTGATGGAGTGCAATGACATGAGGGGGCCTTTACTCTCATGATGCCGACTGCCCTTAACTGCTGAGCCAGGTCCTCGCGAGCTCCGTCCGTGTCTGTGTAAATACGAGGGACAGATTTGAGATTACTGCCTTTCCCCCCTTTATTTTGGGAGTAATTCCAGATGTACTTTTAGTCTCTCTCAACTGTCGGAACTTTTCTATTGTCAATCTGATGCTGGTGGCTTTTGGTTATTTTTGGTTTCGGTTTTTTTGTAAAAAAGAGAAAAAAAAAGAAAAAAAAAAAAAAGGAAAAGGAAAAAGAAGAAGAAAAACCCAAACTCTGCATCTCTGTGTTGTCAGTTTTAGGCTGTAAATTCCAACTATCAATAAAAGCTCAAAACTCACGTGATGGTGGTGGAGTCCTCCATAGAGTCACAGCATCAACCAGGCTGGAAAAGCCCTTTCAGCTGCTCCAGTCCAACCGTTCCCAGCACTGCCAAGGCCACCACTGACCCACGGCACTGAGGCCTCGTCTGCGTGGGGTTTGAACGCTTCCATCCTGCAGGACACGCTCAGCTGTGCCCTGGCTGTGCCACATCCCACCCTCTGCCCGGGCAATGCAATGGCTTCATCCAGTAGCGGGTGCAGGCAGAGCGCGGCAGTGCAGTGAGCCCCATGGGGTGCGGTGCTGGGGCCTCACACCGGGCAAACCCTCACTGCGCACCCTCACACCGGGCAAACCAGCCCAGCTGAGCCTGCCTGGGCACTGGGTAGCACTGGGTTCATCAAACCGGGTTCCGCTGGGGCAGAGCAGCGCTTGGTGGCCCCGGGTGCGGGCAGGACGCGGGTCTCTGTTTGGCACAGCGGGTGCAGGGTGGGCACATCCCAGTGTGGTGCAGCAGCCCCGTGTGACACCGGGGCAGCGGCATCCCCGCACCTCCCCGAGCACCGCGGTGCCAAGGCCCCTCCCGTATTGAGGGGTTCATTAAACCTTAGCTCCCCCTCGCCGCGGCCGGGCCGGGGCTGGCACACGACGCACGGGAGCGTCAGTAACCTGCGGCTGCTCCGGCAAGCGCCGCCGCCGGCGGCTCCAGCCCCTGCGCGCCGTGACTGCAGCGGGGGGTTAAGGGTGTACGAAGGTCGGTGCCCTGAAATAAAACACTGTCCTCCTTGCAAACAGACAGGAACGGGGGGGGGGGGGGGAGGGACCCCTTTGGGCGAGCCAAGCCCCCCTGCAGCGGTCACACCAGTGCGGAGGGGGAGATGCTGCAGGAGCCGCTTGTACCGAGATTCCCGTTTGCACTGACATGGGACACGCAGGAAGGGGGGGGGGGGAGAGGTGGGACCTGCAGCTCCCCCAGGGCAGCCCCGCTCTGCTCAGTGTCCCCCAAAAGCACAAGTACGGGGGGGGGGAGCAGGAAGGGCTCTGCGGTGGCGGGGAGATACGGGGCAGCGCTGAGCGGTGCCAGCCGGGGGGATGACCTGTGCAAAGAGCCCGGCTGGCACCAGCCGGTGCCACGGGGACCGGAGTGACTGTCCCAGCCCCGGTACCGCTGCCGGAGGGGACCCGTGGGCACAGGGACCCCAGGGCCAGCGCTGGTTCCCCCCGTCCAAGCAATGTGACAGAGGTGGCACCTCCCGTGGGGAATGTGCCCCCCCGCCCCATGACAGCAAACCTGACCGTGGCGGTAGGGACTGTGGCCAGCGGGGACAGAGAGCCCCTTTATCACAGCCACGGCCACATCCCCAGCACGCTGCCCAGAGCTTCAGCCACCACCAGCCGTGGGCCGCGGCTCCTGCCCACAGTGCCCAGGGGACACCGGATGGGCAACACAGTCCCTGTGCTCAGTGTGTCACCAACACCAACACCAGCACCTGAGCGGCAGGTCCCTGCGTCCAGCAAGGTGGGTGCTGCACATTGAGACATGGAGAGCAGGGCTGGGCCCCCTGGCTGCTCGGTGGACAGGCAAGCCGTGGGGAGGATGAGGAGGGCAGCTCCTGCCTCCTCCAGCAGTGCAGGGGTGGAGGCTGCAGTGGGGTGCGGGGGGGACACAATAATTACAGGGCTCAAACAGGCCGGGGGGGGGGACAGGGCAGGACCAGCTCCTGCTCATCCCGGCTCGTCCCGGCTCATCCCGGGCCCGCTTCAACGCGACGGGATATCCCACCAGCGCCTCCCAGCGCGGAGCCGCGGCTCCAGCCCCGCGGCCTCCCGAGGCCAGGGCCTCACCCGCAGCCGATCCCAGCCCCGGCTCTGGAGCTGCCGCTGCTCCGCGGGCCCGGACCCTGCGCCCGAACAGGGGCTCCCTCGCTCCGGCGTCCGACAAAGAGCTCTGGATGCGGTCGATCCATTGCTGCGCCCCGGCACGGCCTGGGCACAGGAGTTGTAAACGCGCTCCGTCGTCTTCAGCTGCAAAGGAGGAGGCAGGGGGTGACGGGGGGACGGGGCACCGCAGACCCCAGCCCAGTGACGCTGTGGACCCAACCCGGGCACCCGCAGACCCAGCCCTGGGGCACCGCACACTGCAGCCCAGCCCAGCCCGGCACCACACTCACATCGAAGAAGGCTTTCTCATCCGGCGCCTTGGGTGCCCCCATGGTGGGGGTCCCCGGAGTGATGGACTCCACCTCAGACAGGTCAGTGACTCCTTTGTACTCCAGGTCCATCCAGTTGTAGTACCCCAGCTTCAGGGAAACATCCCGCGTGGTCAGGGCTCATGGGAGGGATGGAAGGAGGGACAGAGGAAGGAGACAGGGATGGATGGATGGAGGGAGGGATTCAGGAACGGATGGGTGGATGGATGGATGGATGGATGGATGGATGGATGGATGGATGGATGGATGGATGGATGGAGAGATAGAGGGGTGGATGGATGGAAGGATAGAGGGATAGAGGGAGGGATGGATGAATGGATGGATGAATGTATGTATATATGTATGTATGGATGGATGGATGGATGAATGGATGGAGGGATAGAGGGGTGGATGGATGGAAGGATAGAGGGATAGAGGAATGGATGGGTGGATGGATGGATGGAGGAATGAGTGGATGGATGGAGGGCTGGCTGGCTGGCTGGATGCAGGGGTGCAGGGATGAAGGGAGAGATGGATGGATGGAGGAACAGATGGATGGATGGATGGGGGGGAGGGAGGGAGTGATGGAGAGAGGGAGAGATGGAGGGAGGGAAGAATGGAAGAAGGAAGGGATGGGTGGATGGATAGAGGGAGGGAGGGATGGAAGGATGGATGGAAAAATGGAATGATGGAAGGACAGAGGGATTGAGGGATAGAAGGATGGAGGGATGGAAGCATGGACAGACCCTGGGCCTCCCTGCCCCTCCATACCTGATGTTTGGTTTTATCCAGGACGAATCAATGAGGCTTCCAGGGTTTCATGAAAGCTCCTTTCTTGTACAGTGACCCCTCGTAGGAGCTGCAGGGATGAGGCAGCACGTTAGGGCAGAAGGGAGAGGAGGGATGAAGAACAGCTCAGTCTGTGGCATCAGTGGGGACAGGAGGTGACCGTGGTCCCACAGAGCATCCCCCACACACACCCTGGGCCCTGCTCCTGCCTGTTCTCGCTCTCGGACGTGTGGAACTGGCTGTAGAGGGTGTTGGTGCTCCTGCGCTCACCCGGCTTCCCTCTGGACGGGGTGGACGTGCTGCTGGTGTCGCAGTCCGGGCTGAGGTTGAGCGTGGAGCCCACGCCGCTCTCCTGCAGGTACACCGCGAGCGAGCGGCGGTGGTGGGACAGCCCTGAGGACATCAGCAGGGAGCTGGGGGTCTGCGGGAGCAGAGGCCATGGCGTGAGGAGGAGGATGCCCGAGCACCAGCACCAGCACCCGCTGCATGGTGCACTCTGGGCACAGCTCCTCCATGGACCTACCCGGCTGCCCTCCTTCCGCACCTTGGTGCACTGGGAAGCTTCCACCTTGTTCCACATGTCCTTCCAGAGTTCTGGAATCTGCCCCAGCTCCATCTCCAGGTTGTGCAGCTCCTGGTGGGGGGTTCAGGCATCAGACCAGGAGGGGCAAGACCCTGGGAACACTGTCAGTGTCCCGGGGCTCGACTAACCCCAGCCCCACCACAGTCCCACTGCGGGGACACCAGTGGTGCTTCCCCAGGGGCTGTGCTCACCTCCAGCAGTTTGGAGACGGCAGTGGGCTCCACGTGGCTCCAGTTGTTGTAGCAGGGCCAGATGACCTTGTGCCTGATCTGTGGGGCTCCAGTGTCCTGTCAACCTGCCTCCTTCACTGGCTCCAGCTGCCCCAGTGCCAGCTCCCAGTCATAGGAGGGGCCTTTGGAAAGCATCTCCCCTGTGTAGTAATCCCACACTTTCAGGCTGGAGATGTTGCTGTACGGCCTCAGCACCTGCGGGAGCACAGGGTGATGCTCAGGGAGGGTAGGACATGGCACTGGCCATGCTGCAGAGACACAGCCTGGAGAAGGCGCCTTAAGGGGAGACCTTAGAGCAGCTCCAGTGCCTAAAGGGGCTCAAAGAGACCTGGAGAGGGGCTTTGGACAAGGGCCTGTAGGGACAGGCCAAGGGGAATGGCTTTAACCTGCCAGAGGGGAGACTGGGATGAGCTCTTAGGCAGAAGCTCTTCCCTGTGAGGGTGCTGAGGCGCTGGCACAGGGTGCCCAGAGAAGCTGTGGCTGCCCCAGCCCTGGCAGTGTTCAAGGCCAGGTTGGACACAGGGGCTTGGAGCAACCTGCTCTGGTGGAAGGTGTCCCTGCCAGTGGCAGGGGTTGGAACTGGATGAGCTTTAAGGCACCTTCCAACCCCAACCAGTCTGGGATGCCATGATTCTGGCATTCTCCTATTTCCCTATAGAAGTCATGCTCATTTGTAAGAGTCTGATATTCCTCTTGAATACAAATCCTATCTAATTGAAAATGAATAAATATTTTCCTCAGTTCTAATGCAATTCATCTGGTGGTTGTTACGGGAGGAAAAGAAAAGGAATGAAAAAAATTAAACGAGCTGAAAAGTGGCCAAAGAGCAGGAAACAGGTGAACAGGAAGAGTCCAGAAAACTCCACATATTTTGCTGTGAAAAGAAGGTCTTAGCAGAGGCAGGGACAAGGTGAGCAGAGTGTGTCATTTAGTGGTGAGAGTTGTCATTTGCAGACGTGGCATGGAGCAAAGCTACAAAGCAACAGCAGCTGTTGCCAAGTACAGAGAGCTTTCAGGCAAATATTTGCTCTTGGCCCCAGGCAGCAGCTACACTTTACCTCTTCCTTCACATTGATGGTTCTATCCATAACCACAGAGAGAGATGCTGCCTGCCCATGGCAGGAAAGTTGGAGCTAGATGATCTTAAGCTCCTTTTCAACCCTAACTATTGGATGATACTATGATTCAATGATGTCTGGAAGAGAATCCTGAGGTACAGCCTGAGGAGCATCAGGCTGTGAGGATTCTGGTTCTCTGTTCCTCCAGTGAGGTGCCTAGGCTGAGACCAGGATTTGTACCTTTGTGGGGCTGAGTGGAACACTCACACCATCTGCAGGAGGCATCTGACCAGTTTCCCTTGGTCCTTACTGCGCTTGTGTTGGCTGGAACAGAGTTAATTTTCTATACAGTAGCTGGTATGGGGCTGTGGTTTAGCTTTGTGCTGTAAACAGTGTTGGTAACGCAGGGGGGGTGTTGTTATCGCTGAGCAGTGCTTGCACAGAGTCAAGGCCTTTTCTGCTCCTCACCACATAAGCCAGCAGGCTGCGGGTGCACAAGGAGTTTGGAGGGAGATACAGTGGGGACAGCTGACCCCAGCTGACCCCAGAAATACTCCATACTCTATGTGTCATGCTCAGCGTATAGAGCTGGGGGAAGAAGGAGGAAGGAGGGGATGTTCAAAGTGATGGTATTTGTCTTCCCAAGTAACCATTACACATGACGGAGCCCTGCTGTCCTGCCTGTGATGGGAAGTAGTGAATGAACACCTTGTTTTGCTTTGCCTTCATGCACAGCTTATGCTTTACCTATTAAACTGTTTTTATCTCAACCCATGGGTTCTCTCCCACATCCCACCAAGAGGGCAAGCAGCTGCGTGGGGCTGAGTTGCTGGTGGGGTTAAACCACGACACCTACACAGGTATATGGAGAGGAAGAGCAGCCTGCAGAGGCACTGGGAGCAGGCATCAGATTTAGACACTGACCAGCCCTGCATAGGAGCACATACCTCTATTGCAGGATTAAGTATCTAAATTGGGAACCCAAGGTTAGATGCTCTGAGGCAGGGATGAATACCAACTTTTTCCAAGCCTGTTACAGCCTCACATGTATTTTCACATCTTAAGAACCTCCTAATTGGAAGGCACATACAAATAAATCTAATGTTAAAGCTGGGGAAATATGACTCACTTTAAAACCTCTGAGGAAGTGAGGACAATGGAGGATGAAAAATGAGTGTGGGGAGGATAAGAAATAAAGAGGAACAACAATGGGTCTAGTGACAAAAGGGCTTTGATTGCTCACCTGGTTCTCAAGCTGCAGGGAATTAAGCAGCACCCATTGCATGGGGCAGTGTTGCTACACAGCAACAGAGAAAAGATGGGAGCAGTGATTGCAAACAATTGCAGCAGTAATGACAGTGGGAGCTTTGTGTTTAGTGTCAAAGTGTTCAAAACTTGTGTAGATGAGGCCCTTAGGGACATGAGTTAGTGGTGGCCTTGGCAGTGCTGGGGTAATGGTTTGACTTGATGATCTTAAAGGTCTTTTCTAACCTGGTTGATTCTATGATTCTATAGGACACTGGCTTGTTTGCCAAAGGAATACCAAGTGCAATGACAGGAGGCAGCAGCAGTGCCAGAGAAGGACCTAATCTGGGGGGCATGTTTTGAGCCTGGTTCACAGGTTATCATAAAACGTCAGTAGCAGTCATGGAGTTAAAACTTGATTCAGGTCCTTTCTTTCAGCAGAAAAATCTTTGATTTAAAAACCCCACCAACTTTACCTTAGAGTACAGGTAAACTTTTCTGATAGTCTGCTGCACACCAATCCTATAACTGATTTTTGATTACTACTTCCATTAATAATACATTGCATCTCCATTAATAATGGTGACTAAAGTAAAGTAGAATAGTATCTTTTCAAAGAAAACAAGGCTAAGACCCAAAGGAGGTTAGTCAGCGAAGTCATATGAATTCCAGGTGTGGACAGAGTAAAGAGCCTATAGAAAATCCCACACCAGGAGAGTAATGTCCTGAAGTTTGTGTGCTATTAATAGCAATACAGAAAACATAAATTATCTGAGGATACAGTAAAAGTGTTTCATGCACAGCACCTATCATGTGGCGTTGGGAATCAGCACAAAGTCCTGGCTAAATGGGAACAAAAAAGCAAAATCATTTTCATCTGTTCTTCAGGCAGACATCAGAGAAACCCTAATGGACTCATGCAGTTCTCTGCTAGCAGAATTCCCAAAGCAGGATAATCAGTCATTTTTCCTTGGCCTGGGTACAAGAACAAGGCCCTGCTCTCCCTGTTATCCTGGAACTACTACACACCTGACCAGAATTAAGCAGCTAAGCAGTCCTTCAGCTTTAAAGGTGCTGAACCCCAGTGGGATCTGAATGCCTTCAGCAGTGTTGAAAATCAGGTCACAAGATCCTGGGGGAATGCCATCATTTTAGGAGAAATAATTTGTGTGAAACTCAGGTAAGGACATGCCTGCCTAGTGTTCTATAAACACTCCCATTTTTTTATCATAGCATCCTAGTAAATAGGTGGAAGTGTCTCTATGTATATATTTACTCATTTGTACACTATAGAATCATAGCATCTCAGGCTGGTTTGTGTTGGAAGGGATCTTAAAGCTCATCCAGTTCCAACCCCTGCCATGGGCAGGGACACCTTCCACCAGAGCAGGGTGCTCCAAGCCCCTGTGTCCAACCTGGCCTTGAACACTGCCAGGGATGGGGCAGCCACAGCTTCTCTGGGGAACTGGGGCAGCCTGTATCTCCTGGAACAACACTGCTTGGTCTTTGGGCCTGTTGGCATCTGGAGGCAGATGAGATTGTTCACTAATTGCCTCATCTGCACAGCTGCTGCTTTCTCAGGAGACTGCCTGAGCCAGGTGTGAAGGAAGAGAGGTCACTGCTCCTGCAAGTGGAGAACAGAAGAAAAAAGCAATGTGAGACATTACGCTGCAAAATGACATTTTCTGGAAGAACTATTTTGAGTAATTGGGGTCTGCAGAGAGGTGTGCGTCTCTCAAACTAAAAACACTTACTATGCGTCTTACCAGCAGCTGGCAAAGGAGAGCTTTGGGGTTCAGCAGAAACACAAACAGAGAGGGACCCACTCCCCCAGATCCATCCCTCTGGTAACTTCAGCAGAAACATCAAAGAACCTCTTTCAGAAGCCTCCTGAGCCCCTCTTTAAAGAAACAAACAAACAGGTTTTCTCCATGAGGCTCCTATGGCAAGGCTATGCCGCACTCTCACTCCTCTAATGGCAGTATCTTTGCTCCTCCATTTCTGGCTCAGATGTGTAACTGTTCAGTGTATACCAGTTTGCTGTAGTGCCCACATAGTTCTCCATCTTACATAGCCTTTTGCCCTCTCAGATTGCAAAACGCCTGCCCCCACAGGCTCCGC
Organism: Lathamus discolor; assembly: GCF_037157495.1. Classification (NCBI taxonomy): domain Eukaryota; kingdom Metazoa; phylum Chordata; class Aves; order Psittaciformes; family Psittacidae; genus Lathamus; species Lathamus discolor. The sequence continues at coordinate 37,550,528 of NC_088884.1, read as the reverse complement.
AGTCTTTGGATCACCTTTGTGCTCCTTCACTGATCCTCTCCAGCCTGTCCACAGCTTCTCTGCATAGCAGGGACCAAAACTGCACCCAGTATTCCAGGTGTGGCCTGACAGGTGCTGAGTGGGACAATGACATCTTTATGTCTGCTGGTGATGCCCTTGTTGATGCAGCTCAGCATCTTGTCGGGTTTCTTTGTCACAGGAGCACATTGTTCACTCATATTGAGCCCACCAGGACCCCAGGTCCCTTTCCACAGAGGAAGATCCCAGCCTGTGCTGGATTGTGTCCTCCCAGGTGCAAGACCTTACACTTGTCCTTGTTGAACTCCGTATCTTGTTACCCCACTCCTCCAGCCTATGCAGGTCATCCTGCAGGGTGGCTCTCCCTTCCAAAGAGTCCACTTCCCATTCAGTTCAGCATCACTTCATCGGGGTACACTTGACCCCATCGTCCAGATCACTTACAAAGGTGTTAAACAGTGTTGAGCCCAGCATTGATCCCTGGGGACCCCACTGGTGACAGGTCCCAGTTTAAAAAGGATCCTCTTTTCAGGACAGATCCCAGCTTAGCGTCAGTGAAGAGGTTTCAGCACAGTGAAGGAATTAATTTGGTCACAAACGCAAATGCTCAGTGAAATCTAAATGAAGTATAGCAAAAGTCCACATTTTATGGAGTCCCTCCAACATCCCTGAAGATCATAAACCAATTCCACCTTCCTACCCGCCACGTCTCACGGCAGAGAAACGGAGCATCACAACCGAGGCACGGTTCGTACCGCCGTACCCGTCCGCCGGCCGCACTCCCCGTGTCCCCGGTGGAGCTCCGCCCCGCGGCCCGGCCCGGCCCGTTCCGCCGCAGCCCGCCGGCCTAGGGGTCGGTAGCGAGCCGCCCGCTGCCCCGTCCGTCCCGTCCCGTCCCGCAGCCATGGCGGCCGCCGCGCTGTGGCGGCTGAGGCGGGCCTTGACCGCGGCTTTCAGCAGCGCGGCGGCGGCGTCGGGGCCCGGGCGGCCGGAGAAGCTGACGGTGCGGCGGCAGGAGGAGGGTGTCCGGTGAGGCGGCGGCCGGGCCGCAGGGAACAGGCACCGCTGCGGGCCTGTCCCTGAGGCGCTGGGTGCGTGTAGTGCCTTGTTGTAGTAACCGTGCTTGTGCTCGTACAGGAACATCATCCTGAACAACCCGAGCAGAAGAAATGCCCTGTCCCTGTCCATGCTGCAGTCCCTCAGGGAGGACCTGCTGCACGACGTCAAAAGCAAGGACCTCCGAGTTATTATCATCTCAGGTACGGAGACAGCAGAGAAGGGCAGGGCGAGGGGAAGGGCAGGAAGGGGGTAATAGGGAGGTTAAACCAAAATCTCGCACAGAGTTAGTGTTCAAGTGTTCAAGGCCAGGTTGGACAGGTTGGAGCAACCTGCTCTAGTGAAAGGTGTCCCTGCCTGTGGCAGGGGATTGGAACCGAATGAGCTTTAAGGTCCCTTCCAACCCAAACCAGTCTGGGATGCTATGATTCTAGTTACAGAAAATGGGATGGGACTTGTATATTCTTTTCCATACAGCTGGCCAGGAACATTCAGGGGTATGTATCCTAAGGGTGCCTTCACACTTCAGATCTTGCTGTCCTGCTGTTCTTTTATGCACACCCCAGTTTCCACTCTCATGTACTTAATTCCTCATTCTTGAACACGGTATTAACCACTGACTTGTTTTTTTGTTATGCCTTTGTTGACAGTTAATATGTCTAAGAAGAAACACCACAGAAACACTCTTCAAAATGTCAGCATTCAGTCAGGTTTTGCAATGCGTTCACAGTCAATGAGCTTTTTCCTTTTGTAAAAGCAATCAGTAGGTTGAAATAACTGTGTGTAAAAAATACTTTAAACAGAACAAAACCAGGCGCTCAGACTAAAGAAATATCATTCCCAGATACAGGATTTTGTACAGGAATAGGCTGAGCTGGAGTGACACTTGTTGCCTTGTAGTAGGTATAGATGGCAGTAAACAGCTCACATGGTTTCTTCAGTTTGTGTACTCTGTGCCCCAGCTCTAAGCCAGGATCAGCCTCATCATCTTTGCCACTGGTTTGTCAAAACTGCTTTTAAAACCCTCTGAAGAAGGACAGACCAGAACACAACACTGCAGTCACCCGTAACCTGCAGATGGGAACAGTCTCTGAGCCTGTTACAGTTTTCTTCCATCTAGGTATTCTCCTTTAGAGTTCTTAAATATAATGAAACTTGAGCTGTTCTTAAGCCATTGCTTTTTCTTCTGCTATCTAAGATAATTTTCCCCTGCCTCTGTTCCACATATGTTAGAGAAATAGGTTTATTAATTTAGGATGCTGCTGTTTTGTGTATCTAGAGAAAAACGCAGTGCGTTAGTGCACACAAACATGAGAATGTAAGTAGTCTGAGTTCACTGGGATGAGTTTAGATATATATATTCAACATTTCAAACAGCAGTTACAAATTGTGTGAAACACTTCCTATTCTTCTTCAGGAGTACAAAAGTCTGGGAGTTTGCAAGCGCAATGTGTGGCTGTTTCTGGATACACAGTGTCACAATAATCTGATTCATAAGAAACAAGTGCAGAGGTTGTGTTTGCATAATTGTAGCTGGAAATGTCACATCCATACAGATATCTGAGGAGTTCTGAAGGATTCAGAAGCATCAAATTGTTTTATTCTTATGGCAGATACCTTCATGCCAAAGGAAAGCTGTTGTAAAGGGTGTTTTACCTTAGCTGCTACTGGAGGCAAGCAAATTCAAAGCGCAGGTCCACGGGAACCTGCTCTTCTGCTGCACAAACCCTGATGTGCTTTTTGGGGTTGCCTACATGACAGTTTTACAGTAGAGGAAGCAATGCCCCAACAACCCTTCTGGTTCTCCTCCAGCAGAACAAACTTTTCTCCTTTTTTCGCTGTGGCCTTGAGCGCTGTGACACAAAAATCTTGATGCTTATTTAGCAGAAGTTAATCATTAATGATGGGTACAATAAATAGGGACTAACGGTATTTGTGTGAGAGCAGAGCACTCTGTCCTTGCTCCAGCTGACTTGTTTACATTGTCCCAGGGGGCTGTTCAGAACAGTATCCTTACAAGAAGCTGGACTCATTCTATTATTAACAGAATTAACTTGGAAGGGAAGTAAAACCAGGCTTTAAAAAGTGCTTATGGGTGTTCCTGTGTTTAAATGTTGCAATTTAAAGTTGTTACAAAACCCAGAAGGCAGTATTTTGGAACTTTCTGTGGAACTCCTTCCCCAGGCTCCTTTTTGGCCCTGGATACCTCCTTGACATACCTCCCCCTGGGACAGTGATACTCCTCTACCCCTGGTTTCTTGATTTTTCTGGTGTCCTGGTTTCTTGATTAAACCAGACTGACTTTTCCTGCAATTCTTTGCAGCTGAAGGACCTGTATTTTGTTCCGGCCATGATTTAAAGGAACTTTCAAGTGAAGATGATGTGAAGCATCATTCCCAAGTATTTGAAATGTGTGCAGAGGTAAGCAGTTCTTAAGTGCCACCCTTTTGCCTGGTATCAAAAGCAAACAATGGTACTGGTTCAAGGAAGGACAGCATTGCTTATCTGCTACCTAAAGCACAGATGGTTGCTCCAGATTCCTTGCTTTTTGCTGCTCTGCCATTTTAATATGTAATCCTGGTGAAATTATGAGAATTCCCTGGAGAAATCCAGAGATTAAAAGGGCTAGAATGCCAGAGTGCATGTCTCCTAAAATAGATACAGGCATGACGTGTTCCTCTGTTCAGCCAGTGTTCCTTGCAGCCTAGTGTTTGGGCAATGTCTTTCCTAGAAATCTGGGGATAACCACTTTCAAATTACTTGTGATCAAGTGTTATTTCCCAGCACCTAGCTACTAACCCTGGCAGCAATGCCTGGGTTCCATCTTGGTATGCTAGTCACAGAGGTAAGTGCCAGTATGAATGAATTACAGGTTAGTCCCTTCATCAGGAGGGAGCCAAGGTCTGATAGTTCAGCAGCCAATAGTTTAACATCAATTTTGCAGTTGCAGGGCAGAATACCAGCATGTTGTCAGTGCAAAACTGAACCATGCAGCTTCCTGGTCACAGAAAAGGAAAGATAAGGCAGAAAGGAAAGATAAGGCACACTCCGTACAGTGTGCATGAAGAGCTGGTAAATTGCTCACTTTAAGGACTAAAAGGATTTAAATTCTCCTGTGTGTATATAAAGCACTATGGCTGTATTCAGTATTAATGAGTACTAGAGCAAGCTTTGATAAAGAAAAATAGAAAAACGTCAGAATGTCAGATTTAAAGTTAAAACCAAGCCTAGCTATCTCCATGAGAATGGAGCTCTACTGTATAGTCAGTTTAGTACAACAATTTCAGATTAGTAGTATTGAGAGCATGAAATTCAGAGATTGGGAGATACTCAAAACCCAACTGGACACAGTCCTGGACAACCCGCTCTACTTGAGTCTGCTTGAGTAGAGGGCTCAAACTCGATGATCTTAAGAGGTCACTGCCAACCTAAATGGTTCTGTGAAATTGGCAAAGCAAGTTCGGGAAGAAATTAAATGTAAGAGGTGAAATGGCATTTGAAGTGACCCCTTTTCTGATGTTCATGGTAGGGGTGAGTGCTTTAAACTCTCTACCTGAGTATCCTAAAGGGATTTAAGTTACTCATAAATCACAACTCACTATTATCACTGTGGAGGAAGAAAGCCTTACTGTTAAATAATATTGGCACTTTACAGGCAACAGAAATAGAGAAATTAATTGATGCTCTAGTACAGTAGAACAATTGACTTTTGCTTTTGTGGTGGTCAGAAGAGAAAGAAAGGTATTTCTGAGGGCTTCCAAAATGGGATTGTGTTTTCCTGGATTTCAGTACTTCAGTGGAATGGATCCTACCCAAATGACATGCCTGCAGTATTGTGGACTAAGGGGTCCAGAGCACTGGACTGGTTTTCGGAAACCTCAGCTTCTACATCTCCTCTATAATGGTTAATCTTAAGCAGATCATTTCAGCTGCTCCTCCTCTGTTTCCCCATGCACACAGCAGTGTTTGCCATACTATATAATGCAGTATCTGAGAACTAAGAACTTGCCACATACAAGCTGAGAACAGTTGAGAATATCACATGTCCAGAAGCTTTTCAAATACACAGTCAGAAGTACCAGGTTGGGGGGGGTTCAGAGAAGGTATTGACTTTGAGTTTTTGCAGCCACAAGAGCACTCTGTACTTGTTTGTCTGCACATATGCACATACTCTTCTGTTGTCTGCTTCTCAAGATCCACTGAAACTAAACAAAGGTAGAAGAACAGAGACAAAGACTGATCAAATTCAGAACCAAATGTAGGTAATTTTACCTAAGCAACATGGAATTTGCTGGTTTTATCTTCACCTACTGGAGATACTGAAGTAGCAAATAAATATTTGTTATCTTGCTACATTGTGCTAACATGAGAGTATTTTATTTTAATCCAGATAATGACTGTAATAATTTAAGTAGCATTTTCAGTCTTCAGGCATTAAAATTAGGTGAGTTTGTTGATTCCCACTTGTCCTGGGTTCAGCAGTAGCAGTAATTCTTCTCCTTCTTAGTAGCTGGTGCAACACTGTGTTTTTGATTTTTTGGCCTGGGAACAGTGCTGATAACGCCGATGTTTTCAGTTGCTGCTCGAATGTTTGGTCTGGCCAAGGATTTTCTGAGCTTCATGCTCTGCTGGGGAGGAGGGGAGGCTGGGAGGAAGCAGAGACAGGACACCTGACCCAAACTGACCAAAGAAGTATTCCATACCACAGCATGTCATGCCCAGGATGTAATGGGGAGTTACCCGGAAGGGCTAGGACTGCAGGGTTAGACGAGGTATCTGTCGGTGCTCAGCTGGGGGAGTGGGGCGAGTTATCAGTCGGCTGGTGTTGAGGTGTTGTATTCTCTTCACTTGTTATTTCCTTTATCATTATTATTATTGGTGGTAGCAGCAGTGGTTTGTGTTATACCTTAGTTACTAAACTGTTCTTATCTCAACCCATGGGAGTTGCATTCTTTTTGATTCTCCTCTCCATCCCTCCAGGAGTAGAGGGAGGGAAAGAAGGGGGGGAGTGAGTGGACGAGCTGTGTGGTTTATGGCTGACTTTGTTTAAACCACGACACTACTGTATGAAAGGGGAATCAGAGTTAGAAAAGTTAAGACAAATTCATCTTCCTTAAATTCAGCAATCTGAAATTGGATGTCCGACCCTCAAGAATTATCTAAGAGAAAGAATGAGGCTTTTTTTCCCTTCTTATGTCTAAATGCAAGCAGGAAAAATTGTTTGCTGTCAGGTCTCTTCCTGGGTTGAAGAGTAAGCCTAGAAAGATAATCCAGTGACGGTGTTTGGGTGAGACCAACCCAGGCTCGAGATCATGCAGAAACCAACAAGAGGCTGGTTTAATTTCTTGTGACGAAGCCAGTTTTCCATTATAGGGCAAATGAAGGTGGGGATGGTGTGTCTGTGATTCACAATTTCCCACAGCCAGGAACACTGACCTGTGGTGCAGAGGTACCCAAGCTCCATGCAGATCTGATAACAAGTGTTTCTGCCTCTGATTCTTGGGTTTACCATTTCCACTGGAGTTAGCAGGACCAGCTCATGCTACATAAACCCAGCAGATACTGGTACATCATTGGTCTAAAATTGCACACATCGGTTGTGTTTTAGAACAGCTACCATTTGAATTTCCAGGACTAACTGACCACTTTCTTTTGCGCATACAGGTTATGACTTTAATCCAAAAACTTCCAGTACCAGTGATTGCCAAAGTGAATGGGTTGGCTACAGCAGCAGGCTGCCAGCTGGTGGCCAGCTGTGACATCGCAGTGGCAAGTGAGAAATCTCAGTTTGCTACTCCTGGGGTGAACATTGGACTCTTCTGCTCCACACCAGCTGTGGCCTTGGGCAGATCTCTTCCAAGAAAGGTAGGCTTCCTTCCCAGATACTCTGTAATTTTGCAAGTAGGTTCCAGTGCTAGGAGGTTTAGTTCACAGAATCCTAGAATGATTTGGGTTGGAAGAGACTTTAAAGCTTATCCAGTTCCAGTCCCCTGCCACGGGCAGGGACACCTTCCACCAGAGCAGGTTGCTCCAAGCCCCGCCCAGCCCAGGCTTGAACACTGCCAGGGATGGGGCAGCCACAGCTTCTCTGGGCACCCTGTGCCAGCGCCTCAGCACCCTCACAGGGAAGAATTTCTTCCAGATATCTAATTTAAATCTCTCCTCTGTCAGGTTAAAGCTATTCCCCCTTGTCCTGTCACTACATGACCTTGTAAAAGCCCCTCTTCAGCTTTCTTGTCAACCCCTTCTATGTATTGGAAGCTGCTCTAAGTTCTTTCTGGAGCCTTTTCTTCTCCAGGCTGAACACGCTCAGCTCTCTCAGCCTGTCTCCACTCTGCAAGGACATCTCCACAGGAGATGTTCCATTGCCTGGACTTTATTTTGATATAGCACAACATTGAAAATACTTTGTTGCAAAAGACATCTTTGTCTGGGACTGGGAAAAATCATAAAGGGATGAACTCTGCTTAGGGAAAGCAGCTTCCTGTTGCGATTCCAGCCAGCATGAGCTAGTCCCAGCAGCACAGCAGCTCAGCCATCCATTTCCTTTGCAACACACAGCTCTGTGTTTTCGCCAGTGATGTTCTCCCCTGATGAGGAAACCCCTGCAAGTTCAGGATATCAAACCCACCGAGGTATCAACTCTTGCCAGGCAGTGACATTTCACTGCCAGCAGGAGCTGACTGGGTGTAGATCAAGATGCTTTAAATAGCATCTAAAACCTTCCCATACTTTCTTCCTGCTTTATTTCCTACTGATTGTGACTACAGATTTCTCACTGCATAAACAACAGTATGATGATCTGTAAAGCTTCTGTAACTGAGAAAAGGCATTTCCAGTTCTAATGCTGTTGGATTCATGAGGACAGACTCTCCAAGCCCAGCAGGGCTCTGCTGAGATGCAGTGACTTAACTGCCGAACTTCAGTTGCTGGATAACAGCTTCAACCTTATACCTCCCATCCATGAGGCTGTCCTGTTCACATATAGTCAGTCTGTGGGGTTTTGTTCCAAGTCTGCTACAGTGAACTGTCATAACTGTTCCTGAATTGGTATTTCTGGGGTTTATTGTTACCTTTTTAAAACATGTGGGATATACTTTTCTCTGTGCCACTTTTCAAAGGAGCAAGAACATTCCCCACAGTTCTCAGGATGACTGATTTTACCTTACAGAATCATAGAATCATAGAACAGTTAGGGTTGGGAAGGACCTTAAGATCATCTAGTTCCAACCCCCCTGCCATGAGCAGGGACACCTTGCACTAAACCATGTATCAAATGAATGTGTAAATACCAGAGCAAAGATACCAACAAGGATCATCAGCTCTTACAGTTCAGGGCATTGGGTAATTACATCAAGAGTCATGACAAAACATTGTTAGTGATATACAAGATGCTGGAAGCAGCAGGAAACTGAAATAGTTAATGGCTTTAAGAAGGACACATTTAAAACCAGCCCTAACAAACTTAAAACTAAGTCTGGTATTTTCAAACCCTACACATTCACTTAATAAATCTTCTTATTATATGCCCAGCTTAAAATGCTGAGTTCAGTCATTTCAGTTTGTGAACCGTCCACATCTCTCAGTTCCTACTGCAATTACAGGCTTTTGAAAAGAAACCCAGAGGTGTCAGCCTAGGACAGTGGGAATCAGTGGGCAGGTTTGAAATAAGCCAGCTTTACACCCAGTCCTCTTTGCTGAAACCTCTCGACGTTTCCTCGGCAGCTTAAAGAAGCTAAAAGATTTAAATCTTAAGTTTATCGAAAGAGTAACTTGTACTTGAAGGAGGAGGCTGAAGCTGCCCAAACAAACCAAAGCGATAAGGCAGTTGAACTGATGTAATACAATGTTTTGTCTTGTTCAGGTGGCATTAGAGATGCTTTTCACAGGTGAACCTCTTTCTGCCCAGGAAGCATTAATGCACGGGCTTGTCAGCAAGGTGGTACCAGAAGACAAGCTGGAAGAAGAGACCATGAAGATCTCTCACAAGATATGTGAAAGCAGCAAATCTGTCCTGGCCCTGGGGAAAGCCACCTTTTACAGACAGATGGCCCAGGACCTTGATACTGCTTATAAACTGACTACTCAGGTCATGGTAGACAATTTGACTTTGAGAGATGGGCAGGAAGGGATTGAAGCCTTTATTCAGAAACGTAAGCCTGTCTGGTCACACTCTCAGGATGAGAAGAAATGAATCTTGTTTCTGTGCTAACCTTAGGTGTGCTTTATGATTCTTCACGCAGTTGCCTTTGGGAACTCCATTTTTGTTCTTACTGAAAGTGAAATGCCTCTTCTTACATATGCCAAAGACACAATAAATTTATTCTAAGTATATAATAAATGTTAGGAAAAATCAAACACAATGGTTTTTTTCAGCAACGAATTTAATCTATGGTTTTAGAAGGAACTTCGTGCTGCAAAAATCAGTTTAGCATGTCCCAGGTTACTCAGAGAATCACAGGAACTGGGAGAGAGCCCACATCACCCTGTTCAGTACCTGTCTCCATCATTCTGGAAGAGAATTGCCATTTACTGTTATTAATAGAGAATTAAATGGCTTGGACACATTCCAGATAAGATGGTAGTACATATCATGATGGATTCCAGTGCTGTTTAGATGTTACAGACAGAAGCCTGTAACAGTAGCCCATTGCTCCCTACAGATATATCTGCTTATGAACTGCAGTATCACTAGTTTGTCTCCCTCAGCAAATCCTGGTTTTTCACGATCATCTCAGTCACTTATCCCAACTTTGGAGAATTTGCCATCAACTCCAGTGAGGCTGAGCATGGTTTAGGAGTGTTTAGCTTCACAAAGGGCACACTGTGAAAGCCACTGCCTGTCAGCTTCAGCAGAGATTCTCACCTTGGCAGGGTTTTGACCCAGCTGTCATTTACAGGCTGTAAGTCTTCAGTTTACCACAGAATCTCAGATGTGTTAGTTGGAAAATCCATCCATGTGCTCAGAGCTAGGATTTTACTAACACTGGAGGAGCTCCGCCACGGATTTATGTTCTTGACAACAGGGATTCAGCTGCTCCTCTGGGTAACCTGTTGCAGTGCTGTGCAACCCTCCTGATGAAATATTTTTTCTTAATGCCCAGTCTGAGCCTCAAAGCAGCATTTTTTTTTTGCCACTACCCCCTGGTATATGGTGGCAGTGTGTTCCCCCCACCCAACCTGACCTTTATTTCCTGTATCCCTGCTCAAGTGATAACCAGTAGTGGTGTTCATAACAGATGTGTCTGGTTATGATGATTGCATCTGGCTCAAAGTGGATTTGGGGAAACAGGTAACACCACGATGGCCAAGGGTTAATCTGAGCAATGCACCCAACTGACTGCAGTGTTGGTAAATGTCCAACTCAAGCCAAATCTGGAAAAAACTAACTCCTGTAGTCAGCATGTGAATGTGACTATGAGTGAATTATCCTACTCCACAGACAGTGAATGGCACAGGTCCTGTGGAGCTCTTCTGCATGGCAGTGGGCTGCGTGCCAGGATCTCCCCTCGAGCAGGGACAGCTCAAGGTCCCTCCTTGAAGTTCAGAGAATCCTCATCACATTGGGTACTAAATAATTGAATTGGGAATAAGAGCACTGAAAATCTGAAGTATCACTTACCTGAGTGATATAAAGGATTAATTGCACATTTGTAATGCTTTAGTCATAAACTGTGGACCAAGTCTGGATCCAGCTGCAGTTAGACTCCCCTCTGAGAAGGAGATTAGGAAGCAAGGGGATCCTTTCTGAACCTCATGACTCAACAGGGGGGGGCTCCCTAACTGTTCTCTGTGCAATAAATAATCAAGTGTACCTTGCCATGAAATCTTGTTAAACCACTGTTGCATTTACTATCAAATGTTGTTCAATTGCCGGTTTGTGTCAATAAAATACATTGCTGCTTCTCTGTGATGAGTGAAGTGCCTCACTCCATCCACAACATACATTATCTGACATCACTGAGAAACTTCAGCTCCATTATCTCTGTAATTCTCTTCATGAAGTCATAAGCTACAGTTAGACCAGACTTGGACTCTCCTGTGCCAGACTGAACACATGGAGCTTCCTCCACTTTCCTTGTAGGTCATGTTCTCTAGGTAACCAGCTTGGTAACTCTCCAGTGGACCAGTTCCAGCTTCTCCACATTCCTTTTGTACTGTTTGTACCAAAACTGGACTGTATTCCAAATAATGGCTTTACCAGTGCTGAGCAGAGGAGAACAAAGTATTTCTTCCATCTGCTGGCCACTTTCAGCCAGTCTAAACTGCTCAGTACTCATCATTTGTGATGAGAGTGCACTGTCGGTTCATGTTCAGTTGGGCATTCACCTGCTGTAAGCCTGGTTTCAGCAGGACTGCTGCTCTGCCAGTTACCTCCCAGCCTGTACTGGTCCTTGGGGTTGTTCCTTCCCGGGATCAGCAGCTTGCATTTCCCCTTAGATTATGGTTCTTGTGGATTGAAGTCAGACCACTCAGTACATCAGCCATTCCCGCAGTTTCACATCATCTGCAAATAAGCTGAGGATGTATTATTGATGATGATCCTGAATGATAGGAGCCTCAGTATCAACCCATGGTAATCAACATGGGATGGCCTCTCAGCATTTATTCTGAAGTTCCACATAGCCAGATTATGAAGGGTCATCCATTTCATATTTAAATAGGCATTTAAGAAAGGTGAAGCATACTATGGATGGGCCCTTTTCCCTTTGTTGACAGTCAAAGTAGCCTAAAGTGCTTAGCTCAGACTTAGTGTCTAAAGTTAGATCAGATAAATCTTACCAACAGCTACTAAAATTCCAAATGTGGAAGTAGCATGAATCAAAAAGGATTTTGTTTAAGGTATGTTTGCTCCTGCATCCTTGGTTCCCTGTCTGTATGAGTGTTAGTTCACTCCTCAGTCCTCCTCTGGAGTGGCAGATACTCAGTAAAGTCCTGGGACAGTTCTCTCCCTTTCCGGTTAGATCTAAGGAAGAAGTTCTTTACTGTGAGGGTGGTGAGGCACTGGAACAGGCCGTCCAAAGAAGTAGTAAATGCTCCATCCCTGGCAGTGTTCAAGGCCAGGTTGGACAGGGCTTGGCCAACATGGTCTAGTGCGAAGTGTCCCTGCCCGTAGCAGGGGTTGGAACTGGATGATCTTAAGGACCTTTCCAACCCAAACCATTCTATAATTCTATGATTCTCCGGGGATCCATTACTCCTGATCTGTTATGGATAAGTCCACATCAGCTTTGGCTTACTTAGCCCTTCATGGTGCCCTGATAGTCTCCCCATAGGCCTTGCCTAATGCTGCTGAGCATCCTCAGGAGTGCTAAAACCCACCCTCCTGCAGGCCTGCCTGTTACTGCAGGTACCTTGAACTGAAAAACTGCTGCAATGCAAAGTTACCATTTTTGTCTTTGGGTCTTTGGACAATGATGGTGCTATATGGAAGCAGAGGAAGCCCAGGCCCAGTGCTGTGCACTGCATTTGTTGGAGGTCTACTTCAGAACAATCTGAGCATGAAGCCACCTTGCAAAGGTTGTTGATGGCAGTGCCAGCCTTGTGTGTTGTCCCCGTTATGAGAGGTGGTCTCATGGTTCCGGCAATATGCTTCTGACGCAGTAGCCATGGGATGCACTCTAGGAGGTGCACTGCTGGGCTCAAGGCATTTAATGACACTTTGCTTCCCGAGCAGTGGAATGAAATTGTTATTCCTTATATTGGAACAAGACCTGGACAGGGTGGAGTAAAAATCAGCCTCTCTTCTTTCTAATTGCCCTACACAGTTTCATTCAAACTAGTGATATAAATACTCTTATCATTTATGCATATACAACCCATCAAAGCAAAAAAGCAAGCCTCTTTCCATCTGTGATGGAAATGAAAAAGGATGAAAAGAGCAAAAGTCAGTTCTGCTGCTATGTTTGAGGAATGGAAACTTAAACTTGAATTCACCCTCAAACATAGTTTGTTTTTATAGGAATGTGAAAAATGTGGATCATTTGGAATAATTGTTTAAAAAATACAAACTTTTATTGTTACCTCTAGGAAAGATGGGGAAGTTTTATATAAACTCACATAGTCTTTGTAGGTTAGAAACTATTAGGAGCACTTAAGAGATAGAAGGGATAAACGTGGAGCTCAATAACCTTCGTCATGTCCTTTTTTAATGCAGCAAGATGCTGCACTTAGCCTCTGTTCCCACATGCTGCTCTAAAAGCATTAGGAAAGAGAAAATTGTTTTAAAAAATATTCATATTTAATGGCTATTTTGTAACTACTCAGCAAATCTCTACTGGGTCTTTTGTTCTAGGCTTTTAGAAATAAGTACATTATCTGATTTTTGCAGAACAAGGCTCTTTCCAACTAACAGCGGTAATCAAATGGTGTCACTGACATATTAAAACATGAGGGATAGTTTAGATGAGAATATTCTCCTAAGTATTTTGAAATACTCCTTCTGCAATTGCCACCCACATAAGATAGGGTTTGGCATTGTTATTAACTGGTGGTTATAATTTTTGAAGAAAAAAGCCCTGTGTTTTTAAAGAATAATTACTTCATTTGAAATAGTTACACTGCAATGGGATTGAATTCTGGTTGTCTTATTTCTGTGCATGGAATTTCTTGAACTTGAATGGCCTTGTAAGATACTAATAGTTCAAAGGCATAGAGGTCTTTGCTGGTGAGGGACTCTTCATCAGGGACTGTAGTGATAGGACAAGGGTTGATGGGTTCAGACTTAAACAGGGGAAGTTCAGGTTACATATAAGGAAGAAGTTCTTGACTGTAAGGGTGGTGAGGCACTGGAATGGGTTGCCCAAGGAAGTTGTGAATGCCCCATCCCTGACAGTGTTCAAAGCCAGGCTGGATGGGCTTGGAGCAACCTGGTCTAGTCTGAGGTGTCCCTGCCCACGGCAGGGGATTAGAACTGTATGATCTTCAGGTCCTTTCCATCTCTAACTATTCTATGATTCTAGCTACCCTTAATGTTTTTCACTATGAGTTCAGAACAGACACACCTTAGCAAGACAAAATGGTGATGGGAGGGGAAGTTAACTATCAAAAATGGTGTTCTGGTTGTTCATATAATAGGCAGAAGGTAGGAACTTTACCTTATCCTTGGCTTTCCCTGTAAAAGACCAAGCTCCTTCACAGTTCAAATCCGTGGAAGCTGAGGAAGTATGGAGCTCTGGACAACTGAGTTCAGATTTTTGAGGACACTGCTTCTCCAGGCTCCTGATCTTTCAGTCTTATTCATGGGTATGACAAATGTTTGTGTTGTCTTCAAATCTTGAAGAGAAAAAAGTATTTGTAAGCATGTTTTAACTGATTTTTCACAGTACTTGTTTGTACTATTTCATGCAAGAAAGTAATTGTGCAATTAGTAATCATCAGTTCCAAAAAGGGTGGCATCCACAGGCACACTCCATAGAGTCATAGAATGGTTTGGGTTGGAAGGGGTCTTGACGCTCATTCAGTTCCAACCCCCTGCCATTGGCAGGCACACCTTCCAGTAACCCAGGTTAGTTGTCTGGTCCCGCTTGTTGAACCACTAGACACAAAAACTTCAGATTTCAGAACATTCCTGCACTGGCACCTATAGATTGACTATGCAATATAATTTTTTATTTCTGCCTTTATTGTTTAATTTAATGGATTTACAGGTTATTCTTGCAAAACAGACTGGATCCAGTATCATTAATTAAGTTCTACAGCAAAAAAAAACAGCAAACCAAATGATGGGTTGGGAGCCTTTACCACTGTGGCTGTCTGCTGCCTGAGGAGAAGGTTTGTCCCAAAATAGCAAGGAGTCTATCCCTTGTCCCCCCATTCATTTTTATCAAGGGATCTGCTCTGCAGCAATGTCTGACAGATAACTAGCCCAGTTTCAGGTGATCTTAAGAGCATGTGGCATATACACAGCCTTCCCTGGAAACTAAGTACGGCTCAATCTGCATACATCCTCTAGGATGCAGCTTATCCCTGCAAGTGACAGGGACATGTTTTCTGCCCATATACACAGAAACAGATGGAATAAAAACTGATTGAGAAAATGCAACCAAGAGTTTGCTGGTGTGAATGTAATGAATGATCCAGCCACCGACCTCAGAGTCCATGGAGGCCTTAGAAGACTGGCTTTGAGTCTTCACCTGAAAATTTCAGACAAGATCTATAGGCAAAATCTGGAGGATATGATCATATCCCCATTCCTGGCAGTGCTCAAGGCCAGGTTGGAAGAGGCTCGGAGCAACCTGCTCTAGTGGAAGGTATCCCTGACTGTGGCAGGGGGTTGGAACTAGATGAGCTCTAAGGTCCCTTTCAACCCAAACCATTCGGTGATTCTGTGATGCTGTATCACTCGTGATACAGCTTCAGGCACCCCTCATGAACAAGGCAAACAAAAAGCCAGGGTGCAGCAACAGCTAGATAAACACTCAGCACAAGGCTGTTCCTCACTCATGGACCAGGCAACAATCTGCCTCGCCACATCATTTAGGATGTGTAAGCTGAAGATAAAGAGAGGACTTGGGTGATGAGCAAGGTATTTAGACCTTCCGCATTCCATGGAGGCAAAGAACTGAATGGGACTTTATATAAGCTTTTACATAAACTTCATGTGGTTTTCTCAAGGCTTCCCAGCCTAGAATTAGGCAGACTGGGTGAGAATTAATTTTGTGTTGGTGTGAAGCAATCTCCTGCGGCTGTGGAGAAGAGAGCTTGAAAATATGTACTACAAACGCACAAAGAGCTGGATGTAGTTAACATTAAAAATACATGACTAACTCACTGGCAAAACAGCATCACAGTTTTTACCATCTAGCTCCTGATTTCTGAGCATTTGCATAGCAACACTGTGTCCTTCATGGAATTGTTGCTAGGTAATACCTATGTGGTCACACCTGTATTGCAGATGGGGATATTGAGGCCAAACATGCTCTGCCTGAGGTCTCACGGTGACAGTGGCATTCAGAATGCCAACACCTGCTCCTTGCACTGCTTCAGCAACTAAGTTTTCACTAAAATCAGCAGAAATGCAGAATGATGGCATGCCCTGAAGAGACTGCAAAGACTTCTGAACAGGAATTATGAGCTACTGCATCAAAGGCCCCACACTTGACATTTATTGGCTTTTTGATGAATGCTGGGGTAATTTTCCTGTCAACAGTCTCTCATTAGGAGCCTGGCAATGTTCTTTCTGACCATTATCTTGCTCAATATCACATTGGGTTGCTACAAAGAGCAGAAATTTTACGTACAGCCCATCTATCTCTGTAGCTGCAAAACCTTCTAATCACTCTATATTTAAATAATCTCATGAAAATGTGGCTTCCTTCTTGAAGCAATCAGGGGAATAAACAAATGGTTAAATTTCCATGAGGGCCTAAAGCTTTAGGACAAATCTCATTCTGCAATGAGTAGGATTCATTTGTCTTGATTTTGCTGGTACTGCACCTCAATTATACTATTCCTGAATTTAGCCACCAAATAACACATCCCCATCCTGTTGTACGCTCCCAAAGGAGGGAAAAACCATCAAAGCTGTACCTTTCTGACTCTTCACTTGTAGGATGTACCATCTCCTGGTTGCTTGTTGTCAATATTAGGAGTTATTTTTGTCAAACCCATAGCTTTTATAAAAATCAAATAGTAGAAATATACCCTTAATACCACTGTGGATTTGGAAAGGCTAAAATCATTCATTAAACTTTGATGTGGCCAATGGTAGTTATTTTCATGATCTGACCTTAAAAAAAAGTAATCCTTACTTTAATATTAGTATCCTGGAGCTGTGATCATGGGAGCATCCCAGGGGTATTATATATTTTATTGATTATGTTCATAATAGAAACAAAATCAAAACCAAAACCAGATGATAAAATAACAAGTTGAATTTGTATTGCTAAAATCTCAGCCAGATTCCTGGGTTGGATTCATGGCTGTTGTTCGTAGCTACTTACCACAAGAGACTTTCATTTTCCCTCCTTAGGTCAGACAGTATTTTCAGCCTGCTGAAACAAAAACTTGTCGTGCTGTGAAGTTAACTGAGAATAAGAAACATTCCTGTAGCCTAGATCAAAACAGAGCCAACTCTTTACAGTAACTTTAACTGCAACACAAACTCACCTGTTGGACTTGATATGGATATAGGTATTGATCTCATCCACTGATCCTGCTGAAGGCAAGTCACCTCCTGGAAAGGCAGGGCAGGGATAGGATGGCAATGTCTTAGACTATCTGCAACCTGGCTCATTAGAGCTGTATGTCAGGGAAGTCTGATGTAATGGGTCATGTCTAACCATGCTTTCTGAAGAAGTTTTTAAGGACAAATCAACTGCAATAAGAGAATGCTGACATTCAGGCTGCCTCAGCTGCTGATGACAGAGGAGGTGTTAGTGGCACTTGGGTTTTATTCCAGACCTGTCCTCCTATAAACAATTACAGGGGATGAAATCATTTTTGGAAAGATGAGCGATTATTTCCCTGTCAGCTCTGCCCTGTCAGCATCAAGGATAATATGATATATACCTACTCTGCTCTTCTCCACTTCCTGGCCCCAAATCATTCTCAGTGTAGACACAGAGTGATGCTTCTGGAAAGGCACAATAAAGAATTATTAAAACTTATATAGAACATGGGGGAAAGGAGAAAGCAAATGAATACATGAAGTCATTCTCCTAATGTGGTCTTTAGTCTAGATAAGGATATTTTCTTGTACCTGTTTCATGAAATATACCCTTCCTGCCATTAAAACTTTATCACCTGTTCTTTAATGGAGTTAATCCTATAACAAAAATCTCTGTTCTAAATGTTAGGATATTGTATAAATATAGACTTCTGAATCAGCCTCCCTTCTCTTTCAAGATCTCACTAGATTAGGTTAAAATACTTGAAAATTAGTGTGCTTTTTCTTGTTTTTTTTGCTTCTGAGCCCTTAGTGTGAAGTCAGAATTCTTTGTCTTTTTTCTCTCCCTCCTTGGGGGTTATTTGTTTTGTGAATGCTGAGATTCTTATGTAAGTACATACAAATCCAGAAAGCTTTACAAAATACCACCTACCATAGAATCATGGAATCATAGAATGGTTTGAGTTGGAAAGGACCTTAAGGTCATCCAGTTCCAACCCCCTGCCATGGGCAGGGACACCTCACACTAAACCATGCCACCCAAGGCTCTGTACAACCTGGCCTTGAACACTGCCAGGGATGGAGCGTTTACCCCTTTTCTGTGCAACCTAACTGGTATCACTACTGGACTGGGGGAAAGCATCAGGTTTTAATGCAAAACCTGTAATAAATGAGATTTAACAGATGAAAGAGCAGGGTAATGAGAATGTTTGGTTCTCTGACAAAAGGCGCTGCAGGAGAAATACAAAGGTGTTCTCCAGAGCAGCCACGCAGAGGACTCTAAAACTGACCTATTTACCCTTTTTTCATTGGGACCAGCAAGAATATTCCTACAAGGATAATCAGCCCCTTATTCATTAGCCTAAGGTTATTACCAATTATCAATATTATTACTTACTGTTGCTGTTACTCTTGCTATAACCTATTTGATGGCTTGGCTTCGTGAGCAAAGATTTGGGAAGGGCTTTACTCACGCTTACTACAAGCATGGTGACCAAGGGCATGTGGGATAGGCAAATCTGTTTGGAAAAAGGCTGCTTAGGCAATCAGGAAGTTTCCAACCAGGACTGATTTCTCCTGAGGCAATCTTGAGCGACTCAAGTCCTGACCCACCTGCATGCAAGGTTGGACCTGCAGCTTCCCATGCACTTTGTCACCTGCCGTTTCGACCCTCACCTGTCCATACAGACAAGTGAGAGTAAACCCTTCCAGCCTGCGCAGTGGATATTTTAGGTGAGGTGCAGCGTGCGCAGAACTGGCCCCACCCTTTACACCTGAGGTTTAACTGCCACGGCCTAGCTAGCTAGGACGGTGACAGCAAAGTCCTCAGGTCGTAGGTTTTGTAAGAGTATCCTTCTCTTAGATGGAAGACCTATTCAATACAGTGACATCACTACAGTTCAGGAATTAAAATGTTGATGCCTTCCCCCCAGAGCTGGGCTTGGAAACTGGTCTGAATCCCTGAAATCTGAAGCCTCTGCTGCTTAAACAGGGGAATAGCATTTATCTGGCAGCAAGAGAAGACTTGCCCTTTTACACAGCCTATGAAAACACAGTACTTCCCATGTACTCAGCATGGTAAAATGGAAGTTGTCAAAGATAAAGTCTTTTTGTTTGCTGTCTGTGGATATCCCCATAAGCTTTTAGTCTTTTTCTACATGAGCATTTATTTGGAGCAGATGATCAAGGAATATTTCCATGGACAGCTTGAAATCTTCATGAGGCACTGGATGGTTGCAATGCAACATCAATTTATTCAGCACGCACAGTTACCAAAGTAACAAAATGCAAACAGTAAATTTACCTCAGCAAAAGTCCTGGTAAAGAGCTCAGTAGCACATAGGCTAAAAAAACCCTTGCTAAAATGTCCTAGACTTTTCTGTCCCATCCATCACTATAATATTTAAATGCATTCCTATATTCATATATATATATATATATACATAAAATTCCTATAATGAATATAAAGTCCTATAAGGACATGAGGATGGTGAGACACTGGCATAGGTGCTCAGAGAAGTTGTAGATGTGCCGTCCCTGGAGGTATTCAAGGCCAGGTTGGATGGGGCTTTGATAAAGACCCTTCTGACCCAAAACATTCTGTGATTCTGTGATATGACTCTTATCAGCCATTTTTTAGTTCTGAAATGTAAACCAGAGGGAAAACAGTTTAAAAATCTGGGAAAAACCAAACCTGGATTCCCTACCCAGCTTTCTCACAAAACTCCAGTGCCAGTGTGACCTTGGGCAAGCTGTTGGAGGCAGAAAAGTAACATGACTGTGCAGTCCAACCTCCTACTTATCATAGGTCATTTCTTCTTGGCCTGCTTACCCCTATAAGGCATTGGACTGAATTGCTAAGGAATTATCTAACCTTGTGAAGAAAAAGAAGAAGGAAAAGAAGGTTCCAACAGTGTGATCCATTCCTCTTGTAGTCAGAACTCACAGCTTATTTCTGCTTTTAATTCATCTGACTACAGCTTCCAGGCAGGGCAATAGAGCTGCCTTTTGTGGGCTCAGGCTATATCCTTCAGTAGCTCAGTGGCCTACCTGTGAAATGGAGCTGATCATTGCCTTTTTTTTCACTGTCCTTTATCTGTCTTGTCTCCGTAGACCACAGGCCCCCCAAGGGGAAAATTGGCTCTCGCTATGGGTACACTCAGTGCCTTGCACAGCAGCTTAGACTGGGCTCATCTCTAATGTGGAATGCTAGATATGTAGCATGTAAGTTACAACACTGAGAAAGGACACTAAAAAAACCAAGCAATAAACCCCGAAAATCTCTGTCTGACGGAGATTTACTACAGATCTTCAGAAATCCTTGTTGCGTTACTACACACCATACTTCATTTAAAACCGATGGCACTATGTAGCAAACTGTCAGCAGAGGGCAGTATCAGATCACATTCCTGGTTAACGTGATCGGCCAGTTCCTTGGTTTTCTCCTCATTATCCCTCAGGGAATGGTTTAGTGAGGCTGCTCTCTGAACAGCATGTGTGAGAAAGTGCTCTTGAAGTCATGCAAGTCGTGGGTCTAAAGTCTCTTCTCCCCCTTTCGTTGAAGCCCCAAGAGTCTTTGCATCCTCACTGATTACCAGTTGTCAAGATAGGGGGCTTGGTACCAATCTCTAGGAAGATCTTTGGAAGCAAGAGGAGACCCTGTTCTGCTCTAAGAAATACACCTATAAGATATACAAATGTGTTTTGGGACTTGGACCATTCAGCAGAGCACAGTTTGCGAAAGCCTGGCTAGTCTGGCTTCCCTAGGGAGTTTATTTATAGATCCAAATGAGTTTATGTAGACAGGTAAGAGGTCCTGGAGAGAACAAGGGATTCCAAAAGACCTTCGAGGAGCCTGGATCAGCAAGCCAGATAGAATGTGACAATTATGCCTTCATGCCTCAGATTTCCAGGAATAGATAACAATCCAGACGAAGGGTGTCCCAGCCAGAGTTCAGCCCACCAGGATCACAGCGTCACCCTTTCCATCCTCCTTAAGTGGTGAACTCTTCTCTCCATGACTCAGTTTCCCCATCTGTAAAGGAAGTTACAAAGTTTTCTGTGACATACTAAAAGCAGTGAACGATAAAAACTCATCAACTGTGCTACTCACAACCTGGTGATGAACTAATGTGCTTGTCACACAGCTGACTGTGTAGAGAAGAAAACTGCTGAAGGTGTTAGTCCAGCGGGACTGTAGATGCCGAGGCACAGGACAAACTGTTGACAGAGTCCTCACCCAACAGGAACAATATTCCAACTGTAATGCAGATAGCCTGCTGAGTCATTCCATCCCCCAGGGCAGGTGAACAGTTTGCAAGAGTGTAATGGTAATCATTAGACTATTGTAAATATTAAAGAATACAAATGCCAGGTGTCTCCTTATCTGAGCTTCAGCTTTATGCCTGGCTTCACAAAAAGTAAGGAAGTGTGACCACCTGTAATGATACCATAAATAATACTTAGAATCTCAGGGCCCATTATCAGCCTGAATTAACCATTCTCCTCCAATTAAAAAAAAAAAAAAGGGGGGGGGGGAGTGATTACAGTGTTCAAAGCCACTATAGTGAAGGAAGCCAAGAGAAGCTGTGACTGCCCCATCGCTGGCAGTGTTCAAGGCCAGTTTGGAGCTTGGAGCAACCTGTTCTAGTGGATGGTGTCCCTGCCCGTGGCAGGGGGTTGGAACTGGATGAGTTTTAAGGTCCTTTCAACCCAAACCAGTCTGAGATTTTATGATTCTAAGCCTGTAACTTCAAACATCAAAACAGGCAGGATACCGGGCTGTGCTGAAGCTGCAGAGGAATTCACATAAACAACATTCAATGACCAGCTCTGGAATGCAATGAACCCAGGTAGGTCAACAAGCACAAGATAAATGTGCAAGGTGACAAGTGGGGTCCAGCCCAGGCTAAACCTCCAGCAATCTGTGGTAATGGGGTAGAGGTTATGTCAGCTTTGTGTCTGGCAGCTTCTGCACAGCTCTCACCAGCACACTGAGTAGATGTAATCTAACTGCTTTTACTCCAGAGGCTCCACTCAGACCACAGCCACCCCATCAGTCAGGATTCAGTGCCTTCTCCACTGGACAACATTTGGTCCTGTTGTACAATCATGCTCCTGTAAAGCTGAGACAGATGTGATCTGTGCCCTCTGTTTCATTTTCCTCTCTGCCACTCTGGATCTCTCTCTGACTCACAGAAGCCATTTCAGACCATGGCCATCTGTAACCACAGAAAATAAGGCACCACCAGTAATAAAACTAAAAGCAAGCAATTGAAACTTGGAAACAAAAAGCAAATGTTACCTCAGACTGATAAGCAGCTCTAATAACAGACCTGGCAAGACAGTACTTTAAGCCAAAGATGCACTAAAGGAATAGTTTTGCAACATTTTTCTTCCAAGAAGCTAAAATATTGCATTTAGGGAAAATGACTGAACATCAGTTTCAAGCAAAGTTATGGGGTTTTTTTCTTAATTAAAAACTTACCTCTTAAAGGATTTACACAAAAGTTTATGTAAGCATTTCCATGTAGATGAAAAAGGAAACAACATTAATTATGTGCACAGAGAGTTCATGTTAAGGTGGTTGCATAGAGAATACAAAAATAACTGGGAACATAAGCACATAGGGGATGTTCAGGTGCTAATGAGACTGCTCAGGGCTGATTCAGAGCTGCACTTCAGGCATTCCATGACAGCTCTTCAAGGAGGTGTCCCCAGCAGCCATGAGTCAGGTCCCTGGCCCTGTCCTTCTGCAGGAAACTCCCTACAGAAGAGCTGGCAGGTATGTCCTTAAAGGCAAAGGAACCAGGGTCTTCCCATGCTTTAGCTCTTCCAAGTGCAAGAACAGATCGAGGAGGAAGATTGAGGTGAGCACAGACAAAACCAGCCTGAGAAGTGCATACCGGCCAAGCAGAACCCGTCTGCATTGTAAAGATACAATAGATGGCTGCAGGCCAGTTTATTCCTGTTGGTCTTTGCATTCATGATGGCTCCAACACTCTTGTGATCTTGACACAGGCCTAGAGGACAGGCTCTTTACTGCCTGAATTGAAATCCTGCCCTCTGTTACCCTAGGCAAGGTTAATGACTGTAATTTTTTGAAAGGCCTGTAATGATTTGTTAAATGATGTTGAAAACCTAGTTTCATGAAAACAAGTTACAAAGTGTCCCAACAACAAAAGATTTGCACTTTATTCATTTTAAAGCCCTTTTACTTCCCTTAAAGCCTTTAAATATCAGTTACAAGTCATTCATTTGTCACTTCTTTTAGGCCAAGAACAATGCATTAACTATATATATTTGTATCTATCTACCACGCACATGCGGGTGCCCTGTACCATACTGGTTGTTGATGCCCCAAATGCAACTGAGTGATGGTTTCCTTCCCATACTTTGAACTCCACAGCCTTCAAGAACAGCACCTACAGCAGAGTTTGCATGGAAAGCTATAAGCAATCTGACTGCAAATCACCTCTCTTGTCACTGTCTTCCTCTAGCAATGTGAAGCAGTGAAGCTTCAGTGAAGCAGTGCCCTTCCTTGTGAGAACCAGAAAAATCCACTGTCATTACCTCCAAAGAGGCAGGGCTGGCAAGTGAGGAAGGGATTAGTGCACAGGTGATCTCACCTGTTCTGTTTGTACTGATGTTATTCATAAAACACTTCTACAGCTATTCAAGCAAAACCCAATATTGAAGACTGGCAATGTTACTTTGGTATTTAGCAT
Organism: Lathamus discolor; assembly: GCF_037157495.1. Classification (NCBI taxonomy): domain Eukaryota; kingdom Metazoa; phylum Chordata; class Aves; order Psittaciformes; family Psittacidae; genus Lathamus; species Lathamus discolor. The sequence goes on along the minus strand of NC_088884.1, from coordinate 37,526,618 downwards.
TTGCAAGAGCCCCTGCATGGCTGGAACTCAAAAAGGCCTCCAGCATTCAAACCATTTTCTTCTGTTCCCAGGGTCATGTTCTCTCACTGCAAATCCGCTGATATCCAGGGGATGGGTCCCCAGCCAAAAATGATATCCAAGCCGAGAGCTAATTGTCTAAGTTCCTTCTGTAGTTATAAAGAGAAACAAATGCTTCAAAAGATCAGAACACCCAAAATATGGTGAGGTAGGAGCTGCCTGGTAGAGAACTGATGTCTCTGAGCACCTGACTTTATCCAGAGAACTCCCTGGGAACTGGAGTCTGCCACACTGCCCTAAGCATAGGAATATTTTCAGGAGTAGAACAGGGCTATTGTTTTCCTCTTGAAACCCACAGCAGATTTGAAAATTAACTTTTAAAATCTTATTCTACACTTCTACGTAGTGACTTTGCACTTATTTAAGGGCTTGAATATTGTTCTCATGTTGATACAAGCCTTTTTTGATATACCCTTAGTTCTTAAGTAGGGATTGCCTCCCCTGTTCCAGTTTTAGACGTGCACATGATAGCAGCGTCCTAACCTTAGAAACTGAAGTGTTAGTGCAATATCTAGTACTAACTGTCACACTACTTCCATGTGTCTTTGCACAGCTTAAAGAGGAAAAGGGGGGGGGGGGGGGAAGAAAGAGCAACAAATGTGCTTTCATTCTTCACTTCTAAGGGTGAGATTTCTCTTTTATGGAGACATCTCTCAATTTATTTACTGTGGGAGCATGAAGTCTTTAATGATACCTTCTTGCACCAAGAGAACAAATTATTCTGTAGAAAAGCCAGCTCTTTGCTGCCACTGCCAGCCCCATACAAGTACAAAGTTACAAAGCACTCACTTAAATGAAGTGCATACTTCATTAAACAATTAGGCAATAAGGCAGAACAAAGGCTGTAGTTTCCAGGCCTTGTTCTGTAATTGTATCCTCCTGCATTAGGATAAGCAATGGTGGTTGCAATTTAGGATTATCCTCTAATGGCCTTGTCCTGTGGGATTAGTGGACTGCCACAATGGAGAATTCTTTTATCTGTCGATGGCAATGTAAAATACATGATTTGTGTAGGTTTAGAGGTGAGGATTTTCATCACTCTTTCCTCCTTTCATTTGTGACACCCTGATTAGAAGCTTTTATCTTTGCTTTTGCTTTCTGAACCATGAAGGTTATAAACCAGCCCAGTTTCTGCAAAGCTCCAGTACACAGAAACCCAGTTTGTAACTAAATATCACTGAGTCTCTCCAAACACATTGTAGACACGCTGAGCCTGAGTGACACTGAGGATGGGAAATGGGTAAATTACCATGTTGAACGAGGCTGTGTTTGTGCTCTGATTCTCTCTTCACCTCATACAGAAGGTGCAGCTGGTGAACTTTCAGGTGAAATTAGGAGGCACCTACAGAGATAAGGCAGATACAGGATTAGATGGCTGGTAAACAGAGATTACAGATGAAATTTAAATGTCTAAAGTCCACCTACAGTCTGCTAAACATCTTTCCTGATCTAGTATTCAGCTCCTAATGAAATTACCTGGTTCTGTTCCACTGACTTGAAGTTGACCCTGGACAGAGACCACAGCCCACAGCCCTATCAGAATCCCCTTCTACAACAGTTACAGAACATCCTGGATGCCAGCAGCAATTCTTTCCCTCAAACATGATATACAAGGAATCTCTCCATGCTCTTCTCCATAAACCATTCAGTTCTGCTGAAACAGAAAATACAGCTCAAATGCAAAATACAGCTCACTGTATGACAGGACACCCTGTCCTTGGGAACTGGAATGAAGATCATCCAGACTCATATCATGGGCCAACAGGAGACCATTAGAAGAATTAACTTACAGTTCTAACAGGAATCAAACTAGAAATTAAAACAAGAAAATAAAGAAAGAAAAAGAATAAAAAGGAAAAGAAGAAGAAGGAAAAGGAAAAGAAGAAAAAGAAGGAAAAGTAAAAGACCCAAACCCTAAAAAGGCATAACACTTTAAAAAAGATAAGTTTATTTCTGAGTACATATATTTTATGCTTTCTTAGATTTTTCTATATTTTCTACTCACACTCCTCCCCTTTGGAAATAATATTTATTATATTAAATACTAAATATTATATATCATTATTAAGATTTAATTCAATTCGGTGATACATGTCTCCACTCCCCACAGTAAAATAAGTTGCATTCATTTCAAACTCACTGACACTGAAATATAACACTCATTGGGATGCACGGGAGAACAAACTACTATGAAATGTCAGAAAATACTTTTTAAATAGCCAAGGAACAGCTATTTGGAATACTTTTGTGTTGCATTAATGCTGCAGGAGCCTGCTAAAATTGGGCCACTTTCAACCAGATACTGCAAAAACAGCAGAAGGCCATCCCACTCCTCTCTCTTACTCTAAGAGTAGGATCTGCTGAAGGAAAAGATGAAGGACTAGATCCAAGAAAGGATTTAAGAGGCAACCTAGAATTTAAGTGAAACTGAGATACTGAATACCAAAAGTACACCTTAGCTCCTCTTCCTCTCCCTGCAGCTGAACTACAGACAAACCCTGCAGTCAGCACAACTCATTAGGTAACTCCTTCTTCCTCTGTAGATTTTTCCTCATACCTGAAAATCTTGTCTCACCAGTGAGGTACACTAACATCAGAAGTAAGGAGATAAGAGAAATTAGGTCCAACTTAATAGACAGCTCACTAATATGCCCAGGAGATCAGGCTCTGGAGCCAGCAGCAAGGAAGAGGGACATGGCTTGATATGGAGAGAGAGGGCAGTAGGAAGCCACCAAGGCAACATGAAGAGCTCTGGCGATAGAGAGTAGGTCAAGAAGCACTGATGGGGTGGGGGCAATGGTGGAGGAAGCAGAAGGAGTGGCTTGGAAACAGTGAGATGGCCTCAGCAATGCAGGAAGGAGATAAGGTACTGAAGAGAGAAGAGAGCAGGGGGGAATTGGGGTATCCAGAAGATAAAAGGAAAACTGGCTGGAGAAGTTAATAACTGCAGCTCTTGATGCCTCCAGCTCTGCTTCTGTACAGAACAGCCAGCCACAGCAGCTTCAGGGCTATTTCTCAATTAATTTAGAACATAGCCTGGAAAACAGGTACTCTTCTGGTTTAATCACAAACAGGACTAAATGCTAAAGTTGTTCCTGGAGATAAATGCTGACTGTCTGCTCTTCACAGATCCTATCTTGGCCATTTTTTACAGCAAGTGATGATACCTCAAGTGCTTGTCTAGGAAGTGTCAATCCAGGACGCTCAGTTGTCTCTGAACCATCAGACTGTTCAAACTCATCTCTCACTTTCCACACATGTACCCTCATCACCCAGGGAAGGAATGGAACTTGCTCTCTGCAGCTCAGACATATTCCTGTCCTTATGGCAGTGGATCTGGTTCAGAGGTTGCTATCTGTCTTCCTTGACCTAAAGTTTGAGTTTCTCCCATGACACCCTAAACCAAAAGCAGAAATAGCTGGGTAAAAAAGAGATACAAGCTCCTTTCAAAAATGTCCATAGAATCATTGAGCAGCCCAGGCTGGAAAGGGTCGTTCAAAAGATCATCTGGTCGAGCCTTTCATGGCAAAGGGAGCGAGCCTAAATGAGATTATCCAGCACCCTCTCCAGTCACATCTTGAAAACCTCCAGCAATGGGGACTCCACCATGTCCCTGGGAGGTTGTTCCAGTGAGTGATTGTTCTCACTGTAAAAAAAGGTCTTTCTTAAATCAAGACGAAACTTCTTTCAGTACAACTCATACCCATTACCTTTTGCTGTCTCCATGTGGCTCCTTGTGAAGACAGAGCCTCTGCCGTCCTTGAAGCAGCCCTCTAAGCTGCTGCAAGGAGCTTAGAGTTCTCTCAACTTTTCCTTACACAGCTTTCCAGACCTTGAATCATCTTTGTGGTCCTTCTGTGGACCCTCTCCATCCCATTCACATGAGTTTTTTCATATAGCAGGGACCAAAACAGCACACAGTATTCCAGGTGTGGCCTTGTTTCTTTTAATCTAGTTCACTACACAAACCTGACTGACAGCATCACAAAAGCCACTGAGCTGGCACGAGAGATGCAGCAGAGACATCTGGGCTGGGATGTCAGCCTTCTGCTGAGTCATGGAAGAATCCCAAAGTTTTGATTAAGTTTATCTCACTGCTTGGAAATTCATTCTGCCAACTAGGCACTGAAAAGCAAAGTGTGCTGTGACACCAAAGCTTTTCATCATCTCTTGCTGGAAGTGCCTTGCCAAAAACAAAGGACATGGTCAATCATGAGGAAAAGTTGTGTGAATGAGTAATGAAGCATATTTCATGTGGGATTATTGATTGTAAACAAGGGTATCAGTGGCTACCTGTATGCTACCTGGTATTTGTACAATACTTTGCATAAGCCATGGTCTTGTCTTGAGGTTTCCAGTGGCCACTCTTATACAAATAACACATCACAATGACATGTTGATCATGAAAGGAAGTCAACTCTAATGACCAGAAACGTAACTCAACCTTTACACTGGCTAAACCCAGTTTTGTTCATGACTATCTCATATCTCAGTGAACACATACTCCCTATTTTGTCTGTTGCCTTATGTACAAAATGTAAACTACCATCTCTCTAAAACAGTTGCTTTTGGGCTTTTGGTTGGGTTTTTGTTTTTGTTTTTTTCTCTTTATACCACAGGATCACAGAATCACCAACTGATTTGGGTTGGAAGGGACCTTAAAGCTCATCCCATTCCAACCCTCTGCCATGGGCAGGAACATCTTCCACTAGAGCAGGTTGCTCCAAGCCCCTGTGTCCAACCTGGCCTTGAACGCTGCCAGGGATGAGGCAGCCACAGCTTCTCTGGGAACTTGTGCCAGTGTCTCACTGCCCTCACAGTACAGAACTTCTTCCTGATATCTAATCTGAATGTCTGCTCTGTCAGTTTACAGCCATTCCTCCTTGTCCTGTCACTACAGACCTTTGTAAAAAGCTCCTCTCCAGCTTTCTTGACAGCCCCCTTTTATGTACTGGAAGCTGATCTAAGGTTTCCCTGGATCTTTCTCTTCTCAAGGCTGAACAAGCCCAATTCTCTCAGCCTCTCCTCATAGCAGAGGTGCTCCAGCCCTCTGAGCATCCTTGTGGCCTCCTCTGGATTCGCTCCACATCCTTCTCAAATTGCTGTCTCCAGAGCTGGACACCAGACTGCAGATGGAGCCTCACAAGAGTGGAGCAGATGGCAAGAGGACTCTGACTTTTAACTGTGGAGCTTTCTGAGCCTATTGAAATTCAAATAACTAACAGATCCCTTTCCATCATTCTGCATTTTCTTCCTGACTGCTCAGTTCTATCAATTGCTCATCAAATCCATGACACATGCAGAGGGGAACAAAATTCCAAAATAAAAGTATTTGTGAATAAAGTTCAAAACATATAAAGAAAATCCTCTCTGATGACGTTACTTAGCTCAATGTGTCTAGTCTCACCTATTTGCAGTAATAAGTGCATTCTCTGAGAAGAAACTTGCATTTTGGCCTGTAACACAAGGAAACAAGCTTTGCAAACATGGGCTCGTTCTAGTGGCTCTGGTCAAGGCAGCATTTCCAGAGAGGCTGTAGAATGAGCTTCCCATAGGTAGGACTCTACTGACACTAACAGTTGTGACATCAATTCTCGATTATGCTAGGAGGAGTTAGAAATGCACATAAAATACTGTTTTGCTTTATTAAGTAGCAACCAGAAATGTCAGTATCACATGTTAATTAATGATTAATGTTAGAGGAAGGAGATGCATACCTGACATTTTTAAACTGGCAGAACAAGTTTTCACAGCGCAGAGGAGGGAAGTTCTCTGTAATACACAGTAATGGGCTGTGTACTTGGAATCGTACACCGCGAATTTCCCCACCTTCAGGACAGAATGTGTCAACACACAGTTGCTCTCCCAGAATAAAGTCAGTGCTGGGGTGATCAGTGGGTAATGTTGAAGAACGAGGAAAGGAGAAAAAAACCCATACAAATGACGATCAAAAGGACACAAAAACTCTTTCAGGCACACCTGGGGCAAAAAAATGTCAACAGAGCACATTTTTAATGTAAGACTAGACCCAATATTACAAGGTGCTGAAAGTCAATCAAGAAATAAAGAAAATAACACTGTGGAGCTGACAAAGCCCTGGAACTGTAAGATCTTCCTCAAGGTGATGTCCTACTTAGCAAGGAGTGCTTTAGGTCAGGCAGGGTGAGTTAGTATACATATAATGCTGTAAGAGTAATATATTGAAGTTATCCAGCATCCCACACTGATGAATCTCAAAGCACCCCGGCCTGATATTCCCACAATGGAAATCAGTACATGCCTGCCTTTAAGTATATGTAGTAGATACCACTCCTACTTTGCTCCTTGGTGAAACAAGGCACTTTCCTCTCCTGCACTGTTGTGTAATAGATGTTACATGGGACAGCCATGTGATCCTCTACCAAGTTGTTGGCAGAGCCAAGAATACAAAGTAGAGGTAGGATTCATCGAGCCTAACATTAGCAAGTTATAAACTAGGCCTCCATTCAAGAAAGACAAATGGGACTCTGCTCAGGCTTCACCACTCTACAAACACTGGAGACACGTTTTCTCACAATGTGATTCGTCCAACCTCTCTTAAGCTGGTGAATTCACCCTGTCTTGACTGTAGAATGACCAAACAGCTTCGATTAGAGACCAGCTTTAAAATAACCAAAAATCACCTCAAGTAAATCTCTGGGATCTCAACCCTTTGCTCTCCACCTGGACACCACTTCTGCAGCTCTGAAGGATGTTCAAGAAATCTGCAAAGTGCAGATGATCTAACCATCTCATCTTGCTGACCTGTGTTGCACAGCTCCCCCTTCCTGCTTCTGTTACACCATTTATTTTGGGTAGGGTCACATCTTTTGGAAATATCTCCATCTTCATAGAATCACAGAATGGTTTGGGTTGGAAGATCAGCCATTTCCAACCCCCCGCCATGGGCAGGGATGCCTCACACTAAACCATGCCACACCCAAGGCTCTGTCCAACCTGGCCTTGAACACCGCCAGGGATGGAGCATTCACCTCTTCCTTGGGCAACACATTCCAGTGCCTCACCACCCTCACAGGAAAGAACTTCTTCCTTAGATCTAACCAGGACTTCCCCTGTTTAAGTTTTAACCCGTTACCCCTTGTCCTATCACTACAGTCCCTGACGAAGAGCCCCTCCCCAGCATCCTTATAGCCCCCCTTCAGACACTGGAAGGCTGCTATTAGGTCCCCACGCAGCCTTCTCTTCTCCAGGCTGAACAGCCCCAACTTCCTCAGCCTGTCTTCATATGGGAGGTGCTCCAGTCCCCTGATCATCCTCGTGGCCCTCCTCTGGACTTGTTCCAGCAGTTCCATGTCCTTTTTATGTTGAGGACACCAGAACTGCACATAGTGCTGCAAGCGAGGTCTCACTTTGAGGTATTTCCTGCTCTAGGCATATTTCTGCCACTACAGTGCAGATGAGAAATAATTTCTGAGAGAGGCTTGGAATTTCTAGTGTTTATAAGTCAAATGGTTAATTTGATGGCTGCCATAGCCTTGCACAAAGAAGGAAGGACGGGACATGATTACTTGATAAATAACAGTGAGTATGATGATATATTGGCAATAAATAAAAGTACATATAGGCAATATTTGTTATTGAGCTGTTAAATACATGGGTGGCACAGATTAACAAGGCATGTAAACCTTTCTTTTCCTTATTGAAGAGGAAGGCTGAGGCAGGAGATGGGGTTATGACAGCCACTTTTCACCTATTTTACCCTCAGCATTTCCCAGTAGCTCAGTGACAGGACAACCTCCACAGATCCAACATAATTCATCCCTCATGATCGGGGCTATCCCTGCCACCGGCCCGGGAAGGGTTTTACCTCAGGGTTCTCAGACGAAGCCAGAGGTATCGCCTTCCTCCTCACCCCCCGCGGGCCGCCATGGCTGCCCGCCCTTCCCGCCCTCACAGGGTGCTGTGGAGATCCACGGCCGCCACCCGGCGCACACTGTTGCGGGGGGGGGGGAACACACGCGTTTAAACCGCGCAGCGCGGGGCTGGTTCTGCGGCAGCACAGCAAACTCCCTCACAGCAGGTAACCTCAGACGAACGAGCACCGGACTCACGCTCTCCCCAGAGCCCGGGGGCAGAGCGGCCGTCCCGCCCGGGCGAGGCGGAGCCCTGGCGAGCCGCCGCTCCCCTCACAGGGCTGAGCCACCCCGCCCCGGCGCGGCGCGGCGCGGCGCCCGCCGCTTTAACCGCCCACCGTGGGTGGCGGCGGGGCGCAGTGCGCATGAGTTCGGGGCTGGCCGCAGCGGAGCCCGTGTCTGATCGGGGGTCGGGTCCCTGCGTGTTGCCCGTCTTCTGCGGGGCTTGTTCCTGCTCCTCGCTCTGCTCGGGAGAAGACTGCTCCCTGGAGCCGGTGAGTGCAGGCTGCCCTCGCCCCGCGTGAAGCTGAGGGGATCTTCGCTTCTGTTTTACCTCTGCTTCAGCGCTCGCCTCCCGGGAGCTGGCGGCGAGCGAAGCCGCTGGTGTGAGGCGATGAGCCCCGACCTTCTTCCTGCGCTTCTCTCAGTCCTTTCCAGCCTGTGGGGAGAGGCTGCGGAGCGCTGCGCGCGTTCGCCAGCCCGCGATAGGAACGGTTCAGTTGCGGTGTTATTGCTCGCTAATGGGGTTTTAATGATTTCCACCCCTTGTCGCCGGTTGCAGCGGTCGGGACGGCGGCTGCTCCGTGTCGCTGTGCCGGTTCTCGCCCGCTGCTCTCCCGGGTTGGGGCTGCGGGCTGGGACCTGCTTCGCGCAGCTCTGCCAGCGCGGAGAGCGGCTGGTACGGGAGAGGAGAAAAGCTACCAGTTAGTCACTAACTGCTTCCCCGCCGCCTGCGAAGCGTAGTTTCACAGTACTGAGCTGTGCGAAGGGCTGGTTTCCTTCTGTTGCCCTTGTATTTCTTGTTCTTCCCCATCATATCCTGTCTGAAAGCAATTTGCGTGTCTTAACTGGCAACTTAGCGAAGGAAAGGTTTCGTAGCCGTGCATTGTTAAACTTTGAATGTATGGTGTGACTGAGTGACTAAGGGTGATGGGAAGGAGCTGCCTTACTCCTCCTCATTGTTTTCTGACTGTCTGCAACTGAAGGCTGCCGTTGGAAAAAAACCGCTGGCGTAAACAGTAGCAGATTCTAGTTCAGAACGCTTCTTTTCCCTACCTTCTGTCAGGTGCCTTTTCCATCTGGTGGTATGGGTGAGATGGCTGGTTCTTATTAAGGTCATAATCCTGGGTAGTTTAGGCGAGGTTTAGTGTGTGTGAGAGAGAAACCACAGCCTTAAAAGCACTCCCGGGATTTTCAGTAATGCAGGATCTCAGTGGCATGTTTCCTGAGTGGTTTATGCTTTAGTGTGGCACCGAGAGGAGCTGAACGCGGAGTTCTGGTGCTCTTGGTCCTGTGCATGGGTGTAGCAGGAGATGATTCCTGTGGCAACAAGGATGCAGGTGAAAGGAAAGAAATTTGCAGGATGTTGTCTCTGTTCTGAAAACTTTGCAAGGCTTTTAAGCTATGACAAGCTTCAGAAGCGTAAGTAACTATTATTTCCTTTCCTGTTCCTTTTATGAAGGGCACAGGAGGAAACGCTTCTTTCCAAACCCTAAAGCATAAGTTTTAGTTTTAAAAGCTTTCACAATTTCTAGCTTAGGCTAATAAAGATGTTTTATTTTAAGACTTTTCTGCAGATCCTTGACTAATGGAATGTTGCAGATGGGCTAATTTGTACAGGTGCTACTACAAAGAATAGTGGTTGTGGCTTTTTCCCTTCCTTTGCAGTAATTACTGCTGTATAAGGGGGGAGCTGGTGTTTAAATAGGAAAAAAAATTGCTCACTGGCATCTCCACAAAATGAAGATAGTCATTAATTCTCAGAAGTTGAATAAATTTTTTCCAGCTGTGTCTTTCTTATCAAGGATTTGTTTGGAGTTTTATAACAGAGAGTGAAGGAATAAAATGAATTTTTATGCCTGGAAATACAAATAATGCCCAACATTTGAAAGGAACAGAGAAATTCTATATTGCATCTCTTTTGTCAATAGTAAACCTCTTCTCCTCCTGTTGGTTGTAACTGCTTTTTCTCTGCATGCCTCTGAGAGAAATATTAACCAAGAATGTTGGCAGAGGGGCTCGCTGGTTGGATATAGTAACTGGAACTACTCAGCTCCTGAGCAGTTGACAAGGCTCAGGCTGAATGACCTTCTGAAATACTGGAGCATGAAGATAAATGAGGAGATGAATGTGGCTTTCAGAGCCAGCCAGGCCGGCTGTGTCAAACATGTTACCAAGGCCTCCCTCCTCTTTATTTATTTTTTTTTTATTTTTTAATTAAAAAATGAAAGCAAGGAATTTTAATTTTCAGTGTAACCAACTGTTTGAAGAGATCATTTTCAAGTGGGTGTGTATTGATTATCCCTGTACCAAGGAAGGTCCAGGGTGAAACTTGACTGCTGTTTTCTGCCAGTGCTGTTCTCAGCTCTGTTTGCTTTGGGCAGGCAGACCTTTATGTACTCACATAGGAATGAAATGAGCATTAAATAAGCCGCTTTTTAAAGTAAACACCTCTGCTTTGTGCTTTGGATGTCTGCTGCCCTCCTCCCTCTACCGGCATAGCAGTCACAAGAAGAAACATGGGAAAGTAGCCTAACATCCAGCTGTGAGACTGACACAGCTGTGCCAGAGCTGAAAATCGTGTTGCTGTCTTAAATACTTTGTAAAACAGGATTTAGTTTACCTTTGCTGTGACTGTGGCAGTACTTGCATAATGAAACCCTAAACCCCAGTGATGCTACACCTCTAACAAGACAGAAGTTGACTAATTACAGAGGAGTCTGTGCCCGAAACTGTTTATGTGCATTTCATGTTGCTGAAGTGTTGGCTGTCACAGGTAGCACCACCCTGATGTTAACAGGGGAGGTGCAAAAAGATGTGACTTTAAAGGAATTGGACACTTTACCTTGTTGAAATTTGCAAAAGGGCATCTGAAATCAAAGGAGAACTTGGCCATCAGCTGGATGTGTCTAAATGTGGACGCATGATGCTGTGATGTATGATACTGGCCTAGACAGCTCTGGGTATCATAGGTAGCTTTACCACTAAGCAGATGCTGGCCATCAAATCTCAACTGGAGAGAACCAGTGAGAGCCCTATGTTTGTCCTTGGGTAAGATTTTAATCTAAAGAAAAGTAACTACTTGTCACCTGCTTTGGTTTTATTTTTAGTTGGGGCAGGGAGGGATTTTGACAATGTCAGTGCTTGCGGAATGTGAGCACTTCAGTCTTTCTCTGAGGATTAAACTACCAGTGTTGGATGTGAACCTTTGCCACTGGCCTTCACTTTAGGCAACAGGCTTCAGCTGAAGCTGTGATTGATGTAATGAACTGGGAGCAGTTTCCTTCCAAGGGATAAGGCAAAGATGCATGAGAATATGCCTCATGATTTTTTTTTTCCTAGATAAATTGTGCCTAAAGAGTGGACCAGTGTACTTAGCATCATCAAATCCTGCATTAGTATTCCACTGTAAGCAGTATTTCCCAAGCACTCCAGAGAGGATGATGAGGTAACAATCATCTAGGCTCTCGTCTTGTGTTGCTTTGGTTGTCTTCAGTAGGTAATAAAGTTTCTGAAGTATAGGGTCTCCAAAAAACCTAAAAAAGCTGTTCGTGAAAACCCAGACAGACCAGTTAAGAACGAAGCACAGTACTGAACCCTCTTTTTCTGCTATCTTGAGGCATGGATTAACATGGTTAAAGGTGTGACCTTAGGCATTGTTTCTGAGCAAAGCATGATTTGGAGATTTCAGGGTAGTAATTGATTTATTACTTAGGTGATGAAAATGTTGGTTTGTGATTGTTTCCATTCTTTTTAAGTGGTTGCTACATATAAATTGAGATCCAATTCACCAAACAGTTTAACTGTGTGATGAAATGTTGTAGTGAAGTCAGCTGGATTTAACTTTTACTGAATTGGTGCCTTGCCCATCTAGTTCTTTTAAAAACTTATGTATACAGGATTAATTATTTCACTGTTGGCAGCCCTCACAAATTCTAGTGCAAGTTCTATGAATGACATTCAGTGTGTTTCTTGAGGCTCCAGCTTCTATACTTAAAACAAAGATTCTCTCAGTTCTCTTAGTTTTAAAACTAACGGATTTTGTAGCCTGTAGGGGAAAGTTTGGATTGTCACAAATGCACCACAGAAACCAGTAAATTAAAAAAAAAAATATTGGGGTTCTTTGCATTAAATTCCCTTGAATTCTGGGAGTCTTGTCTGGTTGCTGGCACTCCAGTTACTTTGATTGTAGTTGCATGTTTGTCCTGGGGCATTCTCATGGTAGCATGGTAGCCTAAGTTCCCACTTTGCTAAACGTTGTTCAGACTTGCTCATCACCCCTTATGAGAATCTCAGCCAGAACTGATGCCCAAGAAAGTGGCTGTAAAGATGCTGTTGGCCTGGTTCTTGTTCAGAGGATGATACTGTCATAGACCGGGGGAGTGGGGTTTCTATTTTTGTTCTTTTTTCTTTTTCGTGGTCACCATTTCTATTTGGCTGGATGTGCTATTGGGACAGTCCCTTTCTAAACAAGGGCAGGACCATTTCCTGGTTACTGGACGCTAAATACCCACAACTGTTTCAGACAGATGGGATTGTTCATGAGCAGAAAAGGAATGTGCATCAAAATAAAATGCATTAGCACATCATAACCATCTACAATTATGATATGGAGAAGAAAAGTCAGAATTTAACTATGTTGGCCAGTTTCGGTTTATCTTGGTTCCTAAAAATCAGGGGTTGTCATCTGTTACTTCAGTTTTGTTTTGACTCTTTCCAGTACCTGAAGGGGGCCTAAATCTGGAGAGGGACTTTTTACAAGGGCATGTAGGGTTAGGCCAAGGCGGAATGGCTTTAAACTGAAAGAGGGAAGATTTAGATTAGATATAAGGAAGAAGCTCTTCCCTGTGAGGGTGGTGAGTCTCTGGCGCAGGTTTGTCCTTTATAGGCAGTACTGCCACCTAGCCTATTCTTCTACCAGAAAGCTTCAGTTTTATTGTATATCACAAGAGTTGGACACAGGTTACCTCTAAAGCTCAAGGATTTACTCCTCATTTCATACACTGAAGGAGAAAAGAAGAAAAAAGTTGCCGATAGCTCTGCTCATAAGGAGGAAATATATCTACCACACTGGATCAGTTAGTTTTGAGGAGCTTGTAGCAGCAATGGCTCAGTGAAGATGTGTGTCATAGGCCAGTGGGTTTTAGTTTAGCTGTGGTCTTGTACAGCAGGTTCAAAGGTATGTTGCAGGAGTTCTTAATACATGGAAAAATTCATCCAGTTATTAGACACAAATACCTGGCCTCTTTTGGGAGGCCCTGTGGTCCCCTGACCACAACGTGCAGGAATGTGAATGAATTTCTACTCTCTGCTTGCCTTGTTTTACATACTCTTCCCTCAGCATCTGCTGCTGTCACAGGCTAATGCCTCTCTCATCCATGATGAGAGACCATGATGAGGTCTCTCATCTGCCCCTATATCATCTTTACAAAACCTATTCCATGGAATACTTCAATGACCTCAGAGTACTTCTAGTTGTGTTTTTCCAGAAGTTTAACTCTCCAAGCTCGAGCACTGCCATGGAATGCAAGAGAGCTGATGGTGTACACAGAGCTGACTGTGTGCATTGGTGTATCTGTATACAGCTGACTGTATACAGATACTTTGAGATTAAACCTGGAAGTTCACTGGTCAGTTCTTCTGTTTCAGTTGTATCACTAAGAAAAAGCTGTTTGAGAACAGGCAAAGTGTGTGTCATGACACTCGGGGAACAGTCCAGGCTTAGAAATCTAGCTTAAGAAATCTTTCATGACAAGAGCATTCTGGAAATTCTATGTATAGAGAAAGGAGGGAGAGACTGATATTGTGCCCCTTTAAAAACGTATGATAACTATCTAAAAATCGTCAGCTCTGCTTACCTTAAATGTATTGTGCAGTAAATGGCACGATGCTGTCAGCTGGCTGGCTTTTGGCTCCTGGCTTGTGGAACACTTGACTTTAGCCTCTAAATGCCTTCCATTTTCATGGGATTGATTTTTTTTTTTTTGCTTACTAAGCTTGTCCTCAAATAGGATTGTTAAACAATTTTTCCTGCTACTACAGAAACAGTCCCTTGTGAATGCTAACATTGAACTTCAGTGAAGAGGTGATCTTAGTCAGCAAAAATAGCCCTTTTAAAGGGATAGGCTTATCTCAATGGCAACTTAATACAGTCTCTCTGAATTATGTGACTCTGCCAAAACAAAATTAAATCTTTGGAGGTAAAATTCAATGTTAACTTCAGTTTCTTCCTCCTGCCCTCTGACAGCTATGTATGTGAATTGCACTGTTTTACATATCTCATAAGGCTAGCTCTAGTGTAACCAAGATAATTTCAGCTGATAGAATCACAGCTGCCTTAAGATGCCTTTTTGCTTTAATATTTGTGATCTTCTCTCCAGATAATACTGCTTCTGTCACTTCTGCACTCCTGTATTGCGATCTGAATTTTTTTATTGCATTAATCCCTGATGGTACAGGCATACTTCCCTTAAACCAGGCAAAACTTCCCCTAATGCATTGAACAGACCAAGCAAGTAATCCTGTTGTGGGCAACTTTCATATTTAATGCATCTCTGAAGGTCAGCAGGAGCAGCCGCCTGTCATCTTGCTGTTCTTGCTCTCTCTGAGGATGGGTACCTTGTGTTTGAACCCTTGCTTGTTACCTAGACAATCCCACTGAAACAGGCAGTGGGGTCATCTTGAAATTCATTAAATTTTTTGCTATTTCTATCTTAGATCCACAGTCATTCACTTAATAGAGGGGACATAAAAAGGGTGAAGGGACTTCTGTGATAGCCGTAGATAAGAGGGGGATTTGTCTGTAAAGTGTGCTGTGTATGTATTGCAGCAGTGCTGGGTAGCCTCACATCAGCTGTAGCTGCACCAGGCACTGTATAGATATATAGGAGTTTCTCACTTAAAACATCGAAAACACAGAAAAGGGGAGAAATAATATATATGAATGGGTTATGATCTTACTGATGTGTGCCCTTGAAGTGTTAAAAGTTATGTGTGAGAGAGAGAGGAGGGAAAAAGATTTCCCCCCATGCCCTTTCTACAGGCTCACAGGCCTTTCTGAAATGAATAAAACCTCCAAAGAAGCCACAGCTTACAGCTCAAAAGCGGAACCAGTGTGGTAATGCTTGCTACTTGATCCTGTGTGGGTGGCTCTTCTTAACTAACCAGTGGCACTCGCTGCCTTTATTTGTTGTTCAGGAGCTTTGTATAACATCTGAGCTTGAGCTCCAAAATGAGTAACAGGAGCTTGTTGAAAGCAGAGTTATTTGTTGCTGTTTAGAACTTGTGGGTTTAGTGTTTACTGCTACTGAATCTGGGTGTTCCTGCTGTCCTGGGAGCAGATAGCTTAGGCCTGGTTCCGCTGTTGGAGAGCGCAGAACAGTACTCTTAAATACATTCTCCTCCATCAAAGTTTTGGGTCATTTGGTTTCTTGATAGTTTGGATTAACATCTTAATTTGATTAGTCTTTAAATGTGGGTCTTGCCTATGATACCTGTTGTCATCTGGAGCTATGACCTCTCATAGTCTATAAAATGTTCATGAACAGTTTTGAGTTTAATTCTGAAGATCTAGTAGTTGTCTGTAATAATCCCTAAGGGGCTGAACAAACATGTCATGTTCAGTTTGTATTGGGGGCAGCTGGATAAAAACTGATGCTGCAGTTTAAAAGGGCTGATGAGAAGTAATACATATCTTCTGTTGGATGTCAGTATTTGCCTTTTGCTGGTCCCTCATTAGAAAAATACTTGTTTTCATATCATCATAGAATCAACTAGGTTGAAAAAGACCGTTAAGATCATGAAGTCCAACCATTTAAATAGTTTTCCTTCTGAACATCACCTTAAGTCATGGGATGAAATCCAAAATCAGTGGGAGTTTTTTGTGAGTTTGAGATGTCAAGTTTTTCTCTGATAGTTTTGCCTTCTGAAATACGTATTTATGTATTTCTGTGTGTAGCATTACAGAGGCATCAGTATCTCCACTGACTGTGTTGCAGTCTAAAACTGATGTGTGTTTTCTTGTGTGTGTTTGTATGTGGCTGTTCAGCACCATGGGTTTTGTTGCAGATGGAGCTGTGGTTGCAGGATATGTTCTCGATCCAGGCTGCTCTTTTCCAGTGTAGCTTTCAGCACCACAGCTTTTTGGTTTGAGCCCGTATGTGGCAACCAGAGGTACAGCAGCTACTGCAGTGCTTTCATGTCTGCCTGGCTTGGGACCAGGACCAAGAGTATGTTTCTAACCCTGTGACATCACTTAAAGACTGTTATCCTGAAGATGGATTTTATCTATTATTAATGTTATTAATAGAAGAAAGGAAGAATGTTCTTTTTATGTAAAGGCAAGGCCAAATTGTAATCATTAGACCTAATGTTCATCAGAAAAGCTATCAGATGCTTTTATTGTGGCAATCCAGTGCTCTGTTTATGTGGGTTGTGCTCCCATGTTTAGCTACATTGTGTGGGAGCCTTCCCACAGGACACATGCTGGTGCTACGGCATAGATGAGGGAGTGTTCGTACGTACCTCTGGTAATGTCATAGCCCTCTCCTAGGAGGAAAGGATCAGTGGGATGGAATTGTTGCTCAGTATTGGCAGATGTTATCTCTCTGCTATGAAACACTAATCAGCTTACCAGGAGGCTCTGGTTTCTCAGCCCTCAGCTGACAGGTAGGGAGGAAGGAGAAGTAATCCGATTGAATTGGAAATGTAGACTTGACTTTGCTTCTCATGTCACCTCTTGAACCCTAATAAAGGGAGAAGCACTTGGGAAGCAGGACCATCTCATTTCATTTGGACAGTGTCAGGGTAATGGTATCCACTTCGCAGCTGGTTGCATATAACGTGGTACTTCAGAACCAGCTGCTGCTTCCTGGTCACAGGCAGGGTGAGTGAAAGGATGGACTGTTAAAGAACAATGCAATTTCTTGTTGCAAGGGAAGTCTTAATGTATGGAAAAGAGAAAGTAACTAGGTCCTACTTTTTACCAACCCCATGTTTGTGCTGTTAGTGGAAAAGGGTGACTTTTGTCTTTGTGATACTTTGAGAATGAAGCAAGAAATTCTGCCAGAGTGTTTTGGGAGATGACAAAAATTCAGAAAGGTACTACAGAACTGAGCACTAGGATACCTTGAACTGGGAGCTTTTGCTCCAGTAAGCACTGGTGCACGTCTCTTCCATTAAGCATCTTCCAAATGTACAATCACTGTTTCTTCATGGCTGAGTGAAATAAAAGCTCTGTAGCCTTAAAATGCAATTTTGCTGTGTAACGTGATGGTGCAAAAATGGCACCAAGTTCTGTTCATGGATCTTTCACCAGGAGCAGTTGGCATAGAGCTGCTTCAGTAACACACAAGTTAACTACAGCAGTGTTAGGAAATGGACTGGATTCTATTTCCCTCACGTGATCCAATAAATAGAGTACTTGTCAAAAAAGCTAATAAAAGATGAAGACATTTGAACTGGGTCAGTTGGTATCTCAGCTGATGAGATTTTTATTACTGTTAATGATGTGTCTTAATGGAAAACACAAACCCAATTTGTAGGATGGGTATGTATGTGTGGTCCATGCTTGTAACTGAGAGACATCCGGTTTGGAACCGCATGAGATGGGGTACAGAACCTTGCTATGTTGGATTTTTAAAGTCACCTTCTAGAATAAGACCAGTTCTTCTAAAAGGTGCCCATAGGTGGTAGGTGTGCTTCAGAACATAAAGATATGCCCTTTACTAACTTGTGTGGGATCTCTTTTCACTACTTATTTTCCACTCCTTTTCAAGTACTTAAAACAGATTTAAATGTAACACTGTTTTCATTTCTCTGTTTTCAGAAATGAATAAAGCTAGCAACCATACATAATATGCTGATGGCATTCTGTGCTGCATCGGGATCAATACATGAAGAGAGTGTGATGCCTGGAAATCTCCTCTCCGATTCTCCTGAAATGGCATCTGAAGGCTCTCCAAAGCATGCACGTGGGAGCGTGGAGAGGGGTGGCAGTGTGGAGAATCGTGGCAGCCAAGCTAAGGGCAGAAATCTTGCTTTGGTAAGTGTTTAATGAGCCCTATGCTGAGTGATATAAATTACATTAGTAGCTTTGTTTACATCACAGGATTATTTGTGTTATTTAAGCATTGATTTTTGCCATTTCCAGTCCTAAATGGTTGCTTGTGGTCTTAGTTATTAGCAAACTGAAAGGCCAGAAATTACTATTCTGATTTGGTACAGCAGCTTGTTATTCTGATCTGATTGTGTCTGAGAGCTTGGAGAGTGCTTCTCTCTGACCATTCCTCCCAGAGAACCAGAGATGGTGGTAAGGAGCACATGTTACATTGGGCTGCTTGGTCCAACCAGCACCGATTGGTATACATCTGCCCTCACTTTAAGTAGCTTGTAAAGGAACTTAAGGATAGTGTTTCATGCTTAAGCTTTTTGTTGACACTACTGAATGACGGTCTCAGCTTATTCCACCTTCATGTAATTAGGTGAGTAACAAGTACGTCACCATAAACAAAGGTGTCTTCACATTAGGGAATATGAGTGTGTGGCCATTTAAATAGTATGTGAGTAATTGAGGGAGTAGGATGCACTGCTGCATTTTTTTGAATGATCAGGATGATTCAGGCAATGAACGCAGCAGTACTGTCTGTACTGTGACAGGCTAAGCCTAGAAAGCAGCTATGGTTCCTTGTATATGGTTTTTATCATTGCAACCATTTGATAAACATTCATATTTAATTGAGGAATCTGGTAAACTTGTGTCCTTTTAATGTGGAATTAGGCTTTTCATATCTTTCTCTCTGTCCTCCCTGCTAGCTTCCTTGGAGAGAAGTTTTCTGTGAAAGAATAAGTGGTACAAATAAGTCAGCAAGTTGATACCTGTATTTATGTATATACCTCAGTGGTTTTGTGCTACTTCATGTCATGAGCTTTTTGGTAACTGGCAGTAATTCTAAAGATACTCCTTTTTTGTTGTTTCTAATGAAAATACATCTCTTAATACTGTGCTTGTATCCTTCAGCTTGTGCTGCTAGTTAAAACACTAAACAAGTATTACTAAATGTAGTCCCTTAACTGCTTCTGATCTGTGCTAGAAAAACGTGGGGGAGCCCAGGAGCATAGCCAAGTGTTCCATTTGGGCTTAGGTATTTAGAGCATGATGTTTATTGTATGAAAACTGGATCTTAGAGAATTACAGTGGGAGTTGCACTTAGTTAAAGGATTACACCTTAATTTGATGCAGAATTATAAGTTAATTGTATGCATTACTCTGACTCCAGTTTTTCAGGTTATTAAATCATGTTTTCATGCAGTTTATTCTTAGCTGCAGTAGCAGGTGTGAGACTGGCCATTTGAGAGAATCGGTGTTAAGTAACGAGGCTATGTATAAATCAGTGTGTTTGTCCAGCCTCATCTGGAGTCTGCTGTGTCAGAAAATGACATAGATTCCCTTAGTCTAAGTAGATAACACCATGTGATAACCCAGATGATGATGCATCAACCAGAATTGGAATCCCTTCTTGCTCTGTAATGTTGTAATTTGTAGATGGAGTAAAAGCTGGCTGCAGGCTTAGGCAATTCCCATCAGACCTATGCATCAGCAAAAGAAGTTCCAGAAGCCTTTGGTTTGTCGTGTTTGAGTTTATGCATGAAGAAAGTGAAGCATGTACCAATGAGTTTAATTCTGGTGCCACAGATTCCCTTCCATGACTGTTCTTTTAGCACTATAGTAAGTGGCATGTCTGATAAGGCTGGCAACTAGCAGGCATGGAATAACAGGTTAGGGAGTCAAAATGCCGTTCAATAAAAGCATAATTTCAGTTTCAGTTTGAGGCTGGGTTTGAACTGAGTGTGAAGGAAACTGCCAATTGTGATTGAGTAAATAGTAGTCAAGTCTTTAGTGCTGCTCACATCTTTCCTTTTTGTGATCTGATGGAAGTATTGTTCCAGTGCTTGATAGCTTTTGTCTGTTCAGTACTGAAACAGGCTTTAGAAATCCTCAGGATAAAAAGCAGTATTCTTCAAATATTCTTTCAAATATTTTTGGGGTTTATAGCTCACATGGGGATTTGTAAGAGGAAAAGCTCATTTCTGGAACATGTTCCTGGAGACCTTAACTTCCTGTTTCAGTAGTTTTGTTGTAAAAGCTCAGAAGATGCAGCAGCTTTGGCCTAATGAGAAGGCAGGGATAGATAACTGTAGGCAAATAATCTCATTGGACCAATTCTGAGAAAGGAAGGGGCAGATTTTCAGACACGCAAGTTGGAAATGGAATTGCAGACTTACGTTCCTCTTAATGTATCGTTATTCCGTGTCAGTGCATCTAGAAACACAGCAAGAAAGGTCAGAGTTAAGTCTAATTTATAATTCTAGTTCAGAATTAAGTTTAATTTATAACTTTATTTTAGTGTTTTTTAGTGGCCTTGCAAAGGAGAGAAGTATAGAAGTGTATTTTTTATGACAGGCCTGTACTGCTCTAGGTTGCTTCCTACTTGATTACAAAAAAGAGCCACTTAAGCTTCTTGGTGTCAAACTACATTAGTCACTAAATATAACCTTTGTGTTGCATCTGTGGAATTCAAACCTAGGGATGTGATAATAGAGACAAACACTTGGACCAGCTTTAGCCTAAGCTGGCTGCTTAGAGCTGGTTTGGCTGACGGTTGGCTGTCCTTGCATACTCTGTGTCTGCGCTGGCATTGCTTGCTGTGGAACTGGTTGTCAGTTTAGAGATGATGGACGTGAATTGCCATGTGCCAAAAAGGTCTTAAAATTCCATGTGAGTGATTCTTACCAGTCAGCTGTTGTCAGTTCAGTTTAATTTTGGCACGTCTCAGCTTCTTACCTGCACAGGGGTGCTTTTAGTTAATCTTTGCCAATTGCAGTCCTTAAAGCCAAATGTATTTATTTTTAAATGGAAAGCAAGGTGCTGATGTCCTATCTTGAGTGCAGTAGAATTTTCCATATAAATGATAAATGTTTGGGTTTGGCTTTATGCTGCCAAATCTATCACAGCAGCTGAAGACAAGAGCTTACTTTTAGATGGGAGGAATGCTGGTCTTTGTTTTAATCTCACACCAACTTCTATAGCCATAAAAGTTCTTTATGTTAAGACGTTAATTTGAACATATATTCTGTTGGTTTGTTTTCTTTTTAATGAAGGTGGTATCCATAAACATGCTTGACAAAAGCACGTGACAGTTGTACCTTCCTGATACATGGAATCAGTTGTGCTATCCAAAGAGAAGGGAAAAACCCCAACTCTTCTCCTTGCAATTCTGACTGCCAAAACCCATTCTTGAATGACACTCCTTGATAAGTGGTGTAAGAATTAACTTGCAGTGAAATACAGTTGCAGCAATCTAAGGACACTTAATTCAGAGATAAAACTAGGTCTTTGTTGTTTTAGAAGCAATTTGACTTGTTCCATTGACTAATAAGCACAGACCAGCTTCCTAAAACCAGTCCTTCTTTTTCAGTGCTTCACTCTGGTAATTGTACTGTATATCTACTCTCAGCCATGAGTAACTGCTTTAGTTTCTAGGTGTGAATAAGATGCTAGGACAATAGTATCACCTGTGAAATCATACCAGAAGGTGGTGGCTGTGCCTGAAGTGAGCTGTGCTATTTAGAATAAGCTGTATCAGTGCCTTGCATCTGTTGATATGACTTCAGTATTGTACCTTCTGTATGTGAACATGTTTTATTGAGTCATAAGTTTGAGAGATAGTGAGTTCTTGTTCTCAATGGATCATGCTGTGGTGATATTGACTTCATTTTTGCCCCTGGTTCAGACAGATCCTCAGTTAATGCTAGAGTTCATCACCACTCCTTTTGGGGCAATGGTGACCCCGCAGAATTTGGTCAAATGTCTCTTTCTTTTGTGGCTTAAATAGGCAGTTGCCTATGATTCTAAATAGATGTTGCTTATTCTGTTTGTTATTTCTTCAAACAAGCTTCCTCTGTGACTCTAAGACTTGACACCCAGCCACTGAAGATGGTTTGTCCCTACCAGGCACCTTCTATGGTACAGGTGACATGCTGAACACGGGTTACATAGACAGGAAAAGCAAGTATCTTGTGAGTAGTCTGAACTGGCTCAGTATCTTATTTCACACACTCCGCCATTTAACTGAGGGTTGACCTGCTTATTTTGTAGTTATGATGTTTCTTGGAGCCTAAAAATTATAGTTGCTATGGCCTTTATCTGTTGTTTTTTATCAGTACAGCTAATTCAAATGCAACAGACCGTCTTTTAAGTGCACTGTATTGCTGTCTCTTTGCCCCAGCCTCTCTGAAGAGGTCCTGGGATTCCAGTGTGGTTTTAGGAATTACAGGGAAAGGCCATCTTGTCTGTCAGCCCACTGCCACTTTTTCTGTCATAATTTGAGTGTGCAGTCTTGTGATGCTGAGCTGCACTTTAGGTACAGTAAAGGGAAAGTCGCGAGAGACTCCTTTGATAAATTAATGTGTTTTCCCCTTGATATTGATACTCTGCAGGCTTTACTGTACTACAGGTCTTTCACCATGCCTAAGGACCTTGCCAAATAACAATACACACAAAAATGAGAAGAATTTTTGACTGTTTGCTATTTTCTATGGATACAGCTGTCTTTGGGCAGGTGGAAGCCATTCCTTACAGGGTGTGGAGGGTGCTCTGCTATGCTTCACCCACTTGAAATTGATACTAGTATGACTTGGAAGCAGTATGCCTTGGCAAAAAGAAGAGTCATTGCTCCTGCCAGCAGTAGAGAGGAATTGGGGCTGGAGGATCGCTTGCTTTGGACCGTGAGTGTGGAACTAGGGTAAAGAGCCTGCCTCCTAGCAAGGAATGACCTTGCTGTGAAATGTGTTGGTGAGAATATAGATCCTGAAGGCAATTTACTCTCTGTGCACAAACTGCATCCTTCTGTTTCAAAGCAGGATGTGGTAGATGAAGATTATTCCAGCAGGTGGGCAGCTCTGCTCTGAAACCCTCACTGATAAGTGATCTTGAACTCCCAAGGTGGTTTCTTTGTACTTCATTACTTTTCAAGGAATACTTGGATTAGAGTTTCTATAACATGAAAGCAAATTTCCACTTGCCTTGCCTTCAGTGCACGTAGAGGTTTGTTGTAATGATGGAGGTGGTGAACTTACGTACTAAAATACACACAGGCTGAATCTACCTACCACCCATTCATTCTTCCCTGTTTTAAAGCATGATGTGCTCCATTCTCCCAGCCTTCCTGTGCAGCTACACTCTCAGCACTCCTTGCTTTGTTCTGGACCCTGCCCAGCTTGGCTGCATCCTTTCCGAAGTTCAGTGACTGAATCTGAACTCTGTGTTCCAAATGAGGATGTGCTGCTATTTCATCACCCTGGTTAATATATCCCAGAATGATACTTGCATACCTGAGCTGAGCTCTTTAAGCCTCTTCATACCACTTAAACTGCCCTACAACTTGTGTTGCCACTAAGACACTTCTCATCACTCTGTATTCATGTGGGTTTTAGCTGAATTTGATCTTAAGGACTACCAGCACACTTCTGTGGCTCAGAAAGGTCTCATTCTGTCCTGCCCAGCTCTTGCAGTGATGTGTTCCAGCAGAAGGGGATTAACAAATACTAATTGTCTGCTGTTAGTGAAGCATCAAAAGTTCAGAGGTGTGGGGATAAATCTGTTTAGGACTTGTCTTGTTTCATTATACAGTTTATGATGCATCATGATACTTTTCAAAACCAGCAGTCTCTCCCCTGCCCCTCAGTTACAAAGATACCTTGCACTAACTTCAGCCAGGCATAGTTCCCTTACTCATCTGTGAGTGTATTTTTGGGTCCATGTCATAAAGCCTTCAAGGTACATGATGTCTTGTGCTTACACCTGTTGGCCAAGTCACTACCCCTCTTGTAAGAAATAAGATTGGTGTGAAATGACTTGATTTTTGTAAAAAATACTTAGTGGCTGTTGCCTGAAATTTCTCACAATTTTTCTCGGTTATTCTAACATAGAAATCAAAGGGAAGAAGAAATTACAAGCTGATCAGCCTAACTGATAACAGAGGAGCTGTCTTCAGAGTTTCAGTAGATCTGGCATTGCTTTAGCTTGCTTTTTTAGAAGTAGGTTAGGAATAGTTTAATCAGTTTATGACTTTATTTTTTAAATACTTCTAGATGATTTGTTTCCTCACTTAGGACCTATTGAATATATGCTTTGCTGACTATTAGGAAGCACACAGGTACAATTATGTTAGTAAACTGAAGAAAACAGCATTCAGTATTACAGTCTTCTTCACCAAATGAAGTGATATTATCAAAATCATCAGATAGTGGCTTGTAAAGGAAGTACTTTTTGACACAACACACAATTAAGCTATGGAACTCATTGCCACAGAGTGCTGTAAGTGCCAGCCATTTACATGGGCTTAAACAATAAGATGAATTCATGCTGGAAAAGCTCATTAAGGGCTATTAAGTTCACAGATGCGGATGCAACTGGGAAGTCTTTAAGCCATGTATTGCTGTAAACTGGAAGGGTGTAGGGAAGAAAAAGATAAATCCATCCAGCTGACAGCACTACTCTTCCCCTCAGCCCCATTCCCGTGACCTGAGCATTACTGGTGGCTGACTGCAGGCTACTGAGCTAAGTGGGCTTTTTGTGCTGATCCTGTATGGTAGTTCATGTTCTTGTCTGTAATTCACTCACTTCCAACTTCAGCAATGCAGCAGTATGAGCCATTGTTTCCCCTTTCTGCAAATATAATCAGAGGTACTTGCCTTTTTCTTCTGTGCTGAAGTTTTTGTGCCTGTTCTGATCCTGTTCTTACATTCAGGGCTTTCTGTTTCACCCTTTTCACAAGAAGAACTGCCTGCCTTGTTACTAACAGCCTAGGGCCTAAGTGGTGCTGCATCAGTCTCTTTCTACTACATATTAGAATAATTTGCTCCCTTCATGTTTTTTATTTGAGAAGCATCCACTCACTTCTCTCCCATGGAACTGTGCCTATTAAGTAGTTGGCACTGTCAAGTGATTGATGACAAATCAGTTGAATCTGGTGTTCTCCTGGTATATTGCTAATTGACTGCTTGGTTCTGTAGCAGTGATCAGAAGAACGATGTTTCTTTTTTTAACCACTGCAGATGTCTTGTGGCTTTCCCTGCTGTTCTGCTTCTGTCAAAGCTGTGCTGGGCTTACGATAGTAGGTTTGGATTCAATGTGAAGAATTTCTTCAGATCAGGTGAAAAACTGTGGGCCTCTGCTAATAAGTCATTGTTTTGAACAGGCAGGGAAGGGATCTTTTCTATGAAACAGTTTGTTCTTTTTTTAACCCCCCTTTTTTCCTTGTTTCTTTCTTTTTTCCTCTTTTCTATCAAACTATCATAACAGACTCTCTCCTTTTTGGCGTAAGCAGGAAATGTTTGGCTGCACAGAGATCTAAAATATTAATGCCAGCTGAGCATACTCAGCTATTTCAGCTGTTTGCATCCCAAATTTCTTCCGTCCCAGCAGTCTTTTTAATCCTCGGCTAAAACATGGTGTTCAAGTTTCAAATTCAGGCTGTCTTTTTACAGTAGCATTAGAGTCAGCAGTGTTAACCGCATGTGAGATTTAGTTTTGGGAGATGTTTGTGTATTAAGAGTAGGGAGTTGGTGGAAAGGATGAGGCAAATAACTCGAGTAGCTAAAAAGACTGGTAAAACCCAGGTTCTTCAAGGAGAAAGAAGACCTGGACTGGAAAACCAGCCCAGAAGGATGAGGAACTGTGCCAGTCCTTGGAGTATGTGGAAAATGAACTAATTACAAATAGACGTGGCAGCCTGAGCTGAAACTGGCACCTGCTAACTACAGCATTCCTCCCATCTTTCTGAAAGCTTTACTATATTACAAGTAAGACAAGTGGGCATTTTATAATACACCACTGTTGTCAGACCAGTGGTAAAGCAAGTCACTGCTTGCTTTACATCTCTGAGCTCCTTTGGTTTGACCAACTTGAGTAAGTTTATTTTCACTGTGCTATTATGTGTAAAATGGGATTAATTCCATTTGTCTCACAAACTGCAACATGCCTTGCCTGAGGGAGTTTGTAGCCAGGTTGGACGCCTTGCATCTCAGTACGGTGACCTGCCATAACACTGCCCATTCTCCAGAGCTGCTGTCCTTTGCTGAGGAAATGTGACAGTGGTCATCTTGAAGGGAAACTGCATGAGGAAAGAGATGGAAGTGCTAACTGAGATGAGGTTGGCCTTTCACACCTAGGTATGCGTTTTACTACAGATGTATTTGCAAAGGGATGGTCACTTATTTCAGATCCTTTGTCTAACAGGAAACTGCTCATTTCAGCAAGATCCATGAGGAATGGTAAGTCAGGCAGAGCTCTGCTGACCAATCCTCCTGCAAATCTTACCTGGTGTGGGAAGACTCTGTGTCTTACAGTACAGAAATAGGAGGATAGAAGAAAGGCCTTTTGGAAGTCTTCAGTTCACATACTGCTTTACTGAGCTCTTGATCAAAGGAGTTAAGCTCATGCGGGAGCAGCTCTTTTAAATGAATAGTGTGGTACAGTCACTTCTGTACTTATCTACATTCTGGATATGCTGCCCACTGTGAACTTAAACACAGCCCCCTCTTTTTGTTTGCCTGTGGAAGTTGGGCTCTTGCAATGAGCTCACCCACAACAAAAGCTTCTTGGAGTCCTGTCCAGCTCCAGCTAATGCCTACCTAACAACAGCTCCTTTCCTGTCATTCTCTTGCCTACTACACATAGCAGCCGAATGAGTATTTGGGTGGGGAAGGAAGGAGATTGCAACATCCATCAGGGAAAAAAAAAAAAGGAAGAAAAAGGCCTGTCTGTGTCTGACTTTTCAAGTGCAGCTGTAAAACTTTCCTTGGCCTTTGGAAAGGGAGCTCTGCCATGTGGTGGGTGTGAGCTGAGGAATACGTCAGCCTTTGAAGTTAGTCCTTTAAATAGGCAATTGCAAATGGCATCAAAACTTAAGCTTTGGTAGCAGTTCTGCTGCAAGCTGGAGTAAATTACTTATTCTGACAGTGCACTGTGGATGGTAAGACTGTTACAAACACCCACACCTCTGCATGTCTTTCCCAACCATTAGACCATATTCACCCTGATGCCAATAAGTCATCTCTAGGATTGTAGTTGTAGCATGAACCTCTTGCAGGGCAACACAGAATTGGTTTCAACAAGACTCCAGTGCTCTGCTTTAACAGAAAACTTTGCAGCAGTGACTGCAGACTGCTGTGTTCACATGATTGCAGCCACAGATAAGAGAACCTGCCCTGAAGTGTCTGACCTAAGAGTGGCTGAAAGGCTGTCTGTCTGTCTGTCTGCTGTAAAGAAATGAATGAGATACAGGGTAAATGTTCTACAAGCCACCCAGCAGAAGGCAACCAAGAGCCCTAAAGCATTTATTTTCTCATCTGTAGTGTTTGGAGTGCTTAGATACTAACTGCCGCATGATACAATGCAGCGCTTCATAGCTGTTAATCTATAGGCATTACTTTTCTACAGAGGTACATTGTTCTTATTTTTAATGTTGAGGATGGGGATAAAAGATTTGTTTGTGCAAGGAGCTGAGTTAACAGGTAGAGCTGCACACAGTTTAATGTAAGGTGATCTGAACAGGCATGGTGAGTTTGAAGGAAGTTGTGCTGCCCTGGCAAGAACATGTCTACCTGTTGGGTATTTGCACTGCATACCTTAGTGGATTTACCTAAATTCTTCCAATCTTCCATTGAGAAGTAGCCTTGTTACCTTTCCTATATGCACAATTAGATGTCCTTGGAGAAGTGAAAAGTAGAGATGAGAAGGGAAACTGTCTTGTATTGCTTTGCTGGTGCCGTCTTGTTAACTTACTGATGGCAAAGTTTCCAGTGTATGCTTGGTGGGAGAGAAATTCAGGCCAGAAAAGGGAAAACCTCACTTCTCAACAATAGTTACATTCCAGAACTTAACACAGCTCTCCTGGGAAATGTCTTTCCTGTATCCATTGTCTTAATGTAGTGCCTTTCCTAATCATTCTTTGTCATCTCCAGGCTTCTGGAAAAGTGAGTGTTTCCCAGGGTGTAGGTGGAGGGAAAAGAGTTTGTGCATTGCTGCCTAGTTTCTCATAGTGATAATGCGTTAATCAAGTTAATTAAGAGCAGTGACTCATAGAAAATGAAGACTGGGCAACTCAAGTGGTTACTTATCACTTCTGTGGTCTACAGGATTGTTTCCTGCTGGAGAAAATAGCCCAAGGCACTTCATGAAGATGTGCTCCCTAGCAGTATTTATTCTAAGTTTTTCTTTTCTGTAACTCAAAGGTAAAATCTTTAGACCCCATCTCCTCCTTATTATTAGTTCTTTGAAATCTGCCTCTAGAAGGCAAGTCCCATTTGGTCTGGAGCAAAGAGGGAGTCAGCTTATTTGCTGGGCTGTCCCAAATGTACCTTTTCTCTCCCATGCTGCTCCCCAAGCCTTGTCCCTGAACCTGACACAGCAACTGAAGCAGCTTACTCCACTTTGGAGCCTAGAGAAACTTATCCTAACCCTTCTAAAGACACAGATTTAGTGGTTCCATTTCCCCTCTGCTTTTATGATCTTCTAGCAATTTGTTCAGTCCAGCTCAAATGGATGCTTGTTTGCTGAACTGAAGTTAGATACTTTAAAGGATGAAATACCAGTTATTGTTCTTCAGTCAAAACTAATGCTCTGTAAGCTTGTCTCAGATGCCTCTATACAAATGCCCGTAGCATGGGGAACAAACAAGAGGAATTAGAGATGTGTGCACATCTACAGGGGTATGATACAATAGGCATCACAGAAACATGGTGGGATGGCTCCTATGACTGGAGTGTTGGAATGGAAGGTTACAGGCTCTTTAGAAAGGACAGGCCTGGCAGGCAGAGATGGGGAGTTGCCCTTTATGTTAGGGATAGGCTGGAGAGTATGGAACTGTCTGGGGACAGGTGAGCAGTTTACAGAGAGTTTGTGGGTCAGGGTTAAAGGGAAAACAGTGATGGGAGACATTACTGTGGGGATCTGTTACAGGCCGCCTGATCAAGGAGAACCTGCGGATGAAGCACTCTACAGACAGATAGGAACACCCTCACGCTCGCAGGCCCTTGTTCTCATGGGGGACTTCAACCACCCTGACATCTGTTGGAACGATGGCACTGCACGGCACAAGCAATCAGGGAGGTTCCTCGATTGTGTGGAAGACAACTTCCTTCTGCAAGTAATAGAGGAGCCGACAAGGAGAGGTGCCATGCTTGACCTCGTGCTCACCAACAGGGAAGGGCTGTTTGGGAATGTGGTACTCCAGGGCAGCCTTGGATGCAGCGATCACGAGATGGTCGAATTTGAGATCCCCAGGAGAGTGAGAAGAGCGTGCAGCAAGCTCACTGCCCTGGACTTCAAAAGAGCAGACTTTGGCCTCTTCAGGAGCCTGCTTAGTAAGGTTCCATGGGATATAGCCCTGGAGGGCAGGGGGGCACAAGACTGTTGGTTGATATTCAAGGATCACCTGCTGCAAGCTCAGGAGTGCTGCATCCCAACTAGAAGGAAGTGCAGCAGGAGGGCCAGGAGACCTCCTTGGATGGATAAGGAGCTGCTGAGGAAAATTCAAAGGAAAAAAGAGGCTTATAAAAAATGGAAGCAAGGACAGGCGGCCTGGGTAGAGTACAGGGATGTTGTCCGGGAAGCTAGGGACCAGGTTAGGAAGGCTAAGGCCCAGTTAGAATTAAACATAGCCAGGGATGTTAAGGATAACAGGAAGGGATTCTACAGGTACGTAGCAAACAAAAAACAGACTAGGGACAAAATAGGCCCCCTGAGGAAGCTTTTGGGAGAACTGGCTACACAGGATTTGGAGAAGGCTGAGGTTCTGAATGACTTCTTTGCCTCGGTCTTCACTGGCAAAGGCTCTGACTGCACCACCCAGTTCTTAGAAGGTAGACGCAGGGACTGTGAGAATGAAGACCTTGGGCCCACGGTAGGAGAGGATCTGGTTAGAGACCATCTTAAAAATCTGAACGCACACAAGTCCATGGGAGCTGATGAAATCAGCCTGCGGGTCCTGAAGGAGCTGGCGAATGAAGTTGCTAAGCCACTGGCCACCATATTTGAAAAATCATGGCAGTCAGGTGAAGTTCCCGACGACTGGAAAAAGGGAAATATAACCCCCGTTTTCAAGAAGGGGAAAATGGAAGACCCGGGGAATTACAGACCAGTCAGTCTCACCTCTGTGCCTGGCAAAATCTTGGAGCACATTCTCCTGGAAGGCATGTTAAGGCACATGAAAAACAAGGTGCTTGGTGACAGCCAGCATGGCTTCACGAAGGGGAAATCCTGCCTGACCAATTTGGTGGCCTTCTATGATGGGGCTACAGAACTGATGGACAAGGGTAAAGCAGTTGACACGCTTGTGAGGTGGGCTGATGCCAACCTTATGAAGTTCAACCATGACAAGTGCAAGGTCCTGGGTCGGAGCAATCCCAGGCACAGCTACAGGTTGGGCAGAGAAGAGATTCAGAGCAGCCCTGCAGAGAAGGACTTGGGGGTGCTGCTCGATGAGAAAGTGAACATGAGCCGGCTTCAGTGTGCGCTCGCAGCCCAGAAAGCCAACCGTATCCTGGGCTGCATCAAAAGGAGCGTGACCAGCAGGTCGAAGGAGGTGATCCTGCCCCTCTACTCTGCTCTTGTGAGACCTCACCTGGAGTATTGTGTGCAGTTCTGGTGTCCTCAACATAAAAAGGACATGGAACTGTTGGAACAAGTCCAGAGGAGGCCACGAGGATGATCAGGGGACTGGAGCACCTCCCATATGAAGACAGGCTGAGGAAGTTGGGGCTGTTCAGCCTGGAGAAGAGAAGGCTGCGTGGAGACCTCATAGCAGCCTTCCAGTATCTGAAGGGGGCCTATAGGGATGCTGGAGAGGGACTCTTCGTCAGGGACTGTAGTGACAGGACAAGGGGTAACGGGTTAAAACTGAAACAGGGGAAGTTTAGATTGGATATAAGGAGGAAATTCTTTCCTGTTAGAGTGGTGAGGCACTGGAATCGGTTGCCCAGGGAGGTTGTGAGTGCTCCATCCCTGGCGGTGTTCAAGGCCAGGTTGGATGAAGCCTTGTGTGGGATGGTTTAGTGTGAGGTGTCCCTGCCCATGGCAGGGGTCTGGAACTAGATGATCTTGAGGTCCTTTCCAACCCTAACTATTCTATGATTCTATGATTCTATATTCTGCTTTTTTCTGCTGCATTGTACAGGAAGAAAGTGCCTCTTTGGGCAGGGATGAAACAGCAAGCAGGAGTTGTTTCTGATGTGACTGCTGCCTGTTCATCCTGCCCTTCTCTACCTTTGAAAAGAGGCTGTATGTTTGCTATCAGTGGACTTTTACTTGTACTTGCCTGTAGGGTGTTAATCTCTGGCTTTTTTCCTTTTTCCTCATAGGATGATGAGAGTCTGAAATACTTAACTCATGAAGAGCAGGATGTCCTCATGTTCTTTGAGGAAACCATAGATGCCTTAGAAGATGACTTGGAGGAGACGGTCCTACGTGACAGCGGCATCCACTGTCAGTCTCCACGATCAACGGAAGAAACTGTGTCCAGTCACTCAGAGACTGAAGATATCATCGACTTAGTACAGTCCACACCTGAGAGTAGTGACCATGAAGGCCCTCCTAGCAGAGATACAGAACCAGGTAGTAGTATTGCTTGAAAGTGTGGGTTTTCCCTTTGACCCAGCCCTACATATTCCAGTTCTCCTTAGAACAGCCAAAGAAATGCTGTACCTTCCTTACTACCTCCAGATGAATCTCTTGCACATCAGGAGCAGTAAGGACCATGATTTTAGTTTGACTCAGGATTCCTGAAGTTCTTGTTGTTACTATAAACGTTTTTTCTTCACATCATGGAGGTCATGACTATGATTAAGTTGTTGGACTGCTATCTTAGCCCCTTTCTGGTGACTGAGGTGTAAGAGAACTGAGTGTTACGCAGAGTCATTGCAGCAAGGCAAACTGGTGCTCATCAATGTGCTCACGCTCTGCTTCTCTTTAAGACCTTTTAAGACCTTCTCTAAGAGTTTTAAGACAGCAGATTGTTTGTAGTGTTACTTTGTGTGAAAAAGGCACATGATCCTGTCACAGTAAGTTTGTGACAAGATATGTCATGGTCTTCACCCTGGAGTTTTCTCTCTCTGTTTTTGGAGCATGGATTTATCAGGTAGTACATCCAATGGGATGTAATGTGTTTATTAAAAATAAGAATTGCAAAATTCTGACAGAAGAGGCAGCCACTGAAACACAATTTTGTGAATGAGTGGCAGAAAGAGCATTCTAGTGAATGCACTGTAAATATGGTGATGTGAACTACAGAGTCACCTATGAGATGCCATTGCTGGGAGTTTAATTAGAGTTTCCTCCAGCAATGTGGGCTGATTTTGAGTTAAAAAGTTTGGCGAGGGGAATACTGATGCTTGCTGATCCTAGGTGAAAGCAAGCCTTGTATTCTGCTCTGTGTGGAGGCTTAATGTTGCTGCTTTGTCTTTTAAGTGTCGGATGCTACCAGGAGAACTGAGAGCCCGAAGCCAGCTGTACCTGCTGACCTTCCCCCACATCCCCCTGTACCACCACCACCACTGATGTCTGAGACCCCTCCGCTTCCTCCTCCACCCCCTCCTCCAGTGCAGCATCCCAAATTGCTTCGGTCCATCCCCACTCCGCTCATCATGGCCCAGAAGATGTCTGAGCAGCAGGCGGAGAACAGGGCACGCTTCCCCAGTGCCCTCAAGGAAGGGAATTCAGACAGGAAGAAAACCCCAGTAGCCAACGGTGATTATTCTGTGGCTCCAAAGCACCCTCCTGCCCCTGCACCCAAACTGCACCGGTTCCCCAGCAACATCAACATAACAAATGTCAGTGGCAAAGAATTCAATGAGACTATTTCCAAAGCAGCAGTTAACGTCCAGGAGCGGAGAGCTCAGGTGCTGGCCAACATCAATGGAGGAGCTCTTCTGGCGGCTGAACTGGAGGAGAAGCTGCAGAAGAATGATTTCTTGTCACGTAACAGAAGTTCTTCCTTAAGGGATCTCTCCTCTGAGCAAACACGATACGAGGCCCTGACAAAACTTGGCCTAGTTAAGGGAAAGACAGCTCAGGGCCAAGCGGACCGTGCCCCAAGCACTCAGCGGCTTGATGTGCAGCCCAAACAGGCAGACGCTGTTCCCAATGGGTATCAAAACATCCATGAGATCTTAAAAAGTGAGCCCAGCCCTTTCCTTCCTATGGGTAAAACTGTAACAATCAAACCAGAGGTAGCTCTTGCTGCTAACAAGGTCAGCGTCACACAGCAGAACACAGCAAAAAGCTTTAATGATTATAAGCAGCCTAGTCTAAACCTGGATATGAGGAGGAGATCGGGTTCACTGCCTCGACCTTCAGGATTTCGATCCCAAGGAATAACGGTGAAGTTTTCCGGCCGTGGCTCAACAGAAGAAGCGAGGAGAGAGGCACTTCGGAAACTGGGACTGCTGAAAGAGACTGCGTAATCCAGATGGGAATGTTGTGGCAACAGGGGAAAGTCATGGCATGGCTTTGTGCTAGAGAAGTCCCAACAGGACTGCGATCCATTTGGAATAAGGAAGGGGAAGTTCTCTGCCTCAGGCAAGCTAAAGAGGTACTAGACACTGTGAAATGACCACTTGTGTTTATCCCAGAAGGACTGGCACCACATATAGTCATCTACAGCAGAGGGTTTCAGCTCTCCTTCCTACAGAGATACTCATCTCTTGCTCTTTGTGACTAAGAGGAACTGTATCTAATGCTGTAGCAGACAGCAGGGTGTTAGTGGAGTGTACAGTGCAGTATTGTTGTACATAGCAAACTAAATGGCGAATCCTCCTCCTGCTCTTTCTGCAGCCAAAACAGAGCGCTCCGTTTGTCTCACCCACTCATGTGTGTATGTCTGTGGGAGCTTGAGATAATGTCAAAGCTGAAGTGACTGTGGCCTATGTTATCTGGCTTGGCTTCCTTCCCTACGGTGGTGGAGCCTCCTGCTTCCTTGCGCCCGCTTGACTCAAGACAGTACAAAGGGTGGTTCTGTTTTGACCTTCTCAAGAGAGCAGCCCAAGCTCTGAGTGGGGACTGCATCCCTCTGCTGCTTCACTTCAAGTCCTGCCTTTCTTCCCAGCCACCTGCTTCTTGGTCACGCTCTGGCAACCTACGTGTCCAGTGAAAGGCACCGGACGAGCCTCAAGGATATGCACCATGCACCGGTTCTCGCACTGATGGCCAAAGAGTCTCCCGACAATCTGTGACCCCAACTGTTCTGTCGGGGTGATGATCTTGCAGCGGAGTAGCCATAGGAACAAGTTAACTTTGTACCAAATGGAGAACCTTATGTCAAAAGTCTTATCTTTCCAGGTTCCTATAAAGAAACTGTTACTTTCTGAACAGTAGCTGTACTACAGGCAGTAGTTGTAAGTTCTGTTACTTCTAAAACATGTCATTTGATCTTCCTGTAGTTTGACCGCACTAATAACCCTCTGTTCACAGCCTTATTTGCTTCTGCCCTGCCAATGCATAAGAGAAGTTACAGCCAAAATTATTTCAGGCTAAGTGGAGTTACAGGAGAGCTGTATGTTAAGAGCACAGCACTCATGGTCCAAGTTGGTGTTGTTTTGTGTTTGTTCAGTAGAACTGCTTTTAAAAATGGTCCCAAAACAGATTTGTATGTTGATAGGATGGGTTTTTGTGTATGGTAAAGATGTTCTTCCACATTAAACTCCCTGCGTTTTTTGTACACCCAAACCCATCAAGAATAGCCATTTTAAAACCAAATGCCAAACTCCAGACCCTCTGAATCGTGTAATATTCCTCCATGTTGAAGAGTTCTCAGTGGTTTGGTTGTTTTCTACAGGGAAAAACTCACTCTCTGCACTTTCTAAAGCCTGAAGCAACCCCCTCTTCTTTTGGGAGTAGCTGAGTAGTAAACCTTGGAGCAGAGGAGGGGAGTGGCTATACCAGAACCCGGCACGCCCTTCAGCCAGGAGCTCTGACAGAACTGTGATAAACACGCTTGTAGTTCTGATAAAGTATTTCAGACTTGCTGAGCTGTACTTGTAAGTGAAGCTGTCGTGAAGGAAACTCTGCGTCATTCTCAACCTGCCTCATAAGTCAAAGGGGGTTTTGGGGGGTTTAATTATCTGCTTGCTGCTTCGATTTTGAATTGTGTTATGGTATCTGCCTGGTTCTGTTATGTACTTATTCATTTCAGCCTTTTCACGGGGTAGGTGATCGTGTTCCTCACTGCGACAGGCTTACTATACCTAAGCAATCAGTAATTAAAGTATGTGGCCTCAGCCTGGCAGAGCACTTGTGCATGCATAATCCAATGTGAGAAGTGCTGTTGGAACAAAAACAGCTGCTTGTATGCTGTGAGTACAGCACATGCTTATCTTGCTGGCCTCCAAGTCTGTAGTCCTAAATCAGAAAGACAAGGGAGCACGTAAAATACACCCAAGCACCTAATTCAGTGCAGCCTGGAATGGAGTGGCTGCTGCATCATAATTTATTAACATAACCTGCTGAGTAAATGTAAATGTTTCATCACCTTTGTGCTTTTAAAACCTGTTAAAGCAAATTCTTCGTTATGGATGTGAAGTGTGCACAAAGCAGTCTTCACATCTGTATCATTTCTTGCCAGCTCTTCTTTGAGTTGTTTACAGCTAAGAGTCCATACTAAGCAAACAAGGGAGAAAAAACCCAAACCAACCCTGACACTGACTGTATTGAAATTCAGGCCTATTCAGTAACTCTGTAACATAACCCTACTTAAAAAAACATAAGGTGGATGTTTAATATCTAAAGTTAATGCAGTCTGAATTAGCTGGGTCATGTTCTTTCATCCTTCGTGCAGGGCCATGTCCTCAACTGCTGGGAAGTGAGAGTTAGATGTTCATTATGATGTAAACCCATTTCTGGCCAATGAGGACTTGGAGCAAGGTATTCATTGCAGCCCTTCATTATAGCAAATATCCTACTGGTAAATTCTTCTCTGTGCCTAAAACTGTAGTAATTAAAGCCATGTACTAAATGAAGTTAAGAGTCTAGCTGCTAATAACCTGTATATAAGTTTAGCTCTATTTTGTGTATCTTGTTTTGTGTGTATATGTTGCTGTGATTTTATTTTATCCATTTGTGTTAGAGGTAACTGTCTTGCACAAATCTGATAAATCATCTATTAAACTGGGATAAAACCAATGAAGCCATGACTGATGGGAGGTGGCATTTTATTCTCTGTCATGCAGCAGCATGCAGCTTTCTTGGAGGAAGAAAGTGACCTGTTTTAATGGCTGATAGCAATTGAATAACTTCTCTTTTTGCAACAGTGGATGTGTGTGTGAGCCAGAGCCCAATCCTGTCACACAATGTGTGAATGAGGAGGAAGGGGGACAAAACATGAGGTAGGACTATGTCTTCCAGAGGTGTGTATTCTCACTACTGGACTTCCAAGAACTGATCAGGGTCCTTGCAGGAATCAAGTTCATCCTGAAACAGTGTCTGAAGTAGACAAAAATCCCCCCCCCCCCCCCCAGTGTTTTGCAATGATAAATTTACTTTTCCAACAGGAATATTGTATATGTGAAAGATGTAACCCACCTTTGTGTTCTTATGGGTATTACCATAAGTGAGTGTTAATCCTGCTGAGGGTAGAATTCTTTCTTGTTGCACAGGATGAAGTTCCCCATTAGAGGATATTCTTGCCCATCTCTGCTGAGTGTGTATGTGTGTTTGATGCCTTTCTGTCTTTTGTTTGGACACTTGCACATCAAGACCGCTGAGATAGATACTTCCAACCAAGGATGCGTGTTGACTCTGGAGTTACTTCTGTGAAGCAGAGCATAGAGGTGAAGGTTTCCTAATGAAATGCAGCAGAGCTGAGGTGGTGGCTAAATCATCTTGTGCTGAGACTTGTCCCAGTTTGAGCAGGGAATGGTTTAGAGCCAAAAATAACAAACTTTCATTTAACAGCCATGATGACAAAAGCCTTGGAAGAACAGAGGTTTGGGAGTGAGTGTCTGCTCTCTGCTCAGCCTTACCCAGACTGCAGTCAGTAGCTTCAGCCCTTACTTCTCCATGCAGGCTGCCCTGACTAGGAGGCTGGAGGGTGGCA
This sequence comes from Lathamus discolor, assembly GCF_037157495.1. Classification (NCBI taxonomy): domain Eukaryota; kingdom Metazoa; phylum Chordata; class Aves; order Psittaciformes; family Psittacidae; genus Lathamus; species Lathamus discolor. Next base: position 37,489,282 of record NC_088884.1, on the reverse strand, counting down.
CAACCTGGGAACTATTCCACTGTTCTGAAGATGGATATTTTTATATACAGGTGTTGAGCATTTGTCCAAATATCAGGGACCACAAACAATAAAATTGAAATCACTCGAGGGAAAAATTAACTTCAATTTGCATGAGCTACTTTTTCATGCCCCAGGTAGGATGTTGGTGGTAGCCAAAGAGCAGCCTGTCCCTGAGCTTTCCAGAGCTGCCTCAGGGCTCAGGTACATGTCTCAGCCAGGACAAGGCAGGTGGCCTTGTGTAACCGTGTCCAGCTCCAGCCTGGAGCCAGTGTGAGAGATTTCAACTTGGCTCAGTCTATAATGAAGCTTTAAGTTAGTGCCTCACCTTTTGCTGTGGGCTAAAGCCTCGCATAGCTGCCTGTGTTACTGTCAGCCTTTCAGGTGGCTGCAGCTTTGGAACCAAGCTTTTGATGTTTTGATGACTGCTTTGCTTGTTTTATATACACACACACATTTGGCTTCTCCCTTAAAAGCAGCTTCATTAAGTGTTATCCATAAACTGATCAGGGAAAGTATGAGGCTAAATGTAGATGCTCCATCCCTGGCAGTGTTCAAGGCCAGGTTGGACAGAGCCTTGGGTGGGATGGTTTAGTCTGAGGTGTCCCTGCCCATTGCAGGGGGGTTGGAACCAGATGATCTTAAGGTCCGTTCCAGTTCAAACCAGTCTGTGATTTTTAGCCCAGTAACTTGGGCTGTTTTCTGTACTGGCAGAGGCACAGGCAGGGGCACTTTGACTTGCAGTGCTCCTGCATGAACACAGACTGGTTTGTAACTGAACTCACTAAGGTAAAAGTTACAGAACCCGTTCTTTCTCTGGCTGGCTGGGCATCATTACTGCTGGAGGAGCAGGATAGCACAGCTCAAATACAGCAGTGTGTGATGCAGTCATTGTGTGGGGGGGTTGCTCGGGCTGCTCTGGAGGCACCCCCAAAGCTGATGGTTCACACTTCAGGTGTATTCTTTGCCCCTAGAGCTCCAGCTGCCTTGGTCTTGATGACTTGGATGCTAAGCAAGTTGTTTAACAGGTCAGCACTGAAAGAGAGGGGTGTCAGCGTGGAGTGAGTGGAAAAACATGAAAGTCTGTTTACCTCCAACACCCCCCACCTCTAAATGTTACCTTTAACGGCTGCTGCTTTAAGAGTCTGACAGCAATGTGGCTTGGCTTTATCTACCAGCCTACTTTAAATAGTGTGAGAGGTTGCAATAGCACTGGCCACAGGTATGTTGGTAACGGTTGTGCAGAGAATGGTAGCTGGGGGCCTGGGTTCAGAAGTTAAATGATTGCAGTGATGATGGCAGAGCTGGGGCAAGCAGGGCCTTGGAGCAGCTCAACCCAGTTAGAGAGGAGGCTCTGCCTGCACAGTGAGGCAGCTCTGCCATCCCCTTAGCACTGCTCGGGCCCCGGCTGAAGAGTGAGTTATCTCTTGAGGTATCTGCTTTGTATGTAACATTGTCCTGTACTTATTGCTGTTAACTCATCAGAACAAGCTCCACCAGGGTAAGCTCATGTACTGGCCCTAGGAGCTGAGCTGAGTACAGTGATTTTAAAGCAGATGTGTGTGTGAATGTGGGTGCTCCCTTAGGCGTGGATCTTGGAATCATAGAATTGTTTAGGTTAGAAAAAACCCTTAAGATCCTTGAGTCCAACGGTTAACCCAGCACTGGCAAGTCACCACTGAACCATGTCCCTGCGCACCACATCTACACATCTTTTAAGCACCTCCAGGGATGGTGACTCCACCACTGCCCTGGGCAGCCTGTGCAGTGCTTGACAACCTTTGTGGTAAAGAAATTCTTCCTAATATCCAGTCTAAACTTCCCCTGGCACAACTTGAGACCATTTCCTCTGCTCCTATCACTTCTTACTTGCCAGAAGAGACCAGCCCCTCCTGGCTCCATCCTCCTCTCAGGCAGTTGTAGGAGCGATCAGGTCCCCCCTGAGCCTTCTCTTCTCCAGACTGACCCCCCCAGGTCCCTCAGCCGTTCCCCATCACACTTGTGCTCCAGGCCCTGCACCAGCTCCGTTGCCCTTCTCTGGCCCCGCTCCAGCACCTCAATGTCTCTCTTGCAGTGAGGGGCCCAGAGCTGAACACCGGATTTGAGGTGTCATCTGCAGATGTTACTGAGGGTGCACTCGATCCCCTCATCCACGTCACTTATAAAGATACTGAACAGAACTGGCCCCAGTACAGGGCCCTGGGGAGCACCACTTGTGACCGGCTGCCAACTGGATTGAACTCCGTTCACCACCACTCTCTGGTGCTCCTGCACCTTTTAAGATTTCCATTGCGATGAATTTCCATCCTTCCTGGCCTCCTCTGCCCTTCAGAACTGCTTCCCAAGGCACTCTGTCAACCAGGTATGTGAGAGAAAGCCTTGACTTCATCACTGCTTTGTGCACCCCTCCACCTGCACAGGGTCTTGCTCTCAGTCCCTCCATCACATGGAGGCAAACGCATCTTCATCACAGCATTGACTCCTAACTATAAATATCTTTTCCCTTGAGGTAAGGAGGGTCCTTTGGATGGAGCCAAACCCTTCCAAGGGAACACAACCTTCTCTTGTACGTGGTGTTTTTGTTTGGTCTCTTGTTTTCCCCTCAGAACAGGGCTTTCTCTTCCCATGCGAGTAGCTCCTCCCAAAGCAGGAAATTCCTTCCCTGGAAAGTCATCGGTGCATCCTCGACTACTTCACCGGATGGTCAGATGTGTCCTTACCTCAAGGGACCTGCAGGCAAGATAAGGTTTGTTAATAGGGATAGTCATTCATTCCCAGCCTTTGGATTTTTCTGCTTGGTCAGAATTACCTGCTGCTACTTGCAACCAGCAGAACAAAGTGACCCAGAAGTAGCTTTAGGATTCAAGAGGCCTCAGAAGAGCAGATAAACCAGCTGGCTGGCCTGAAGGGGCAGCTTGGCTTCAATTTCCCTGCTGTTGGTGGGTCTTAGACCCTGCCCCTGAGCTTCAATGAATGCTCCATGAATGAGTCAGGAATCCCAAAGGCATCCTGAGAGGTCCCCAGAGCTGCTCAGGTGCTGCTATCGCAGGGTTGGGTGTCCGTATAACAAATGCAGTGGCTACAGTGTCCTCATGAGGGACAAATGGAGCCCAAGTGTTCTGGGGTGTGGATTTTTTTCCCCTCATTGCTCTTAAACAGAAAAGTGCAGTTCCTTCCCCGGTAAAGAACCTGATAAAGATGATTTGAGTTTAAAGGAAACCAAACACACAAAAATCCTTTGCTTAACCATTGCATGGGGGTGCAGTTCCCAGTTCCCTATGGCCAGGGAAGAACCCTGTGGAGCTGCTGCCTGAGGTCCATCACAGCTATTCCCTTCAGCCCCTCCACCTGTGACTGCTGCACCCACTGTGGTGTCTCCACCAGCCCTGCATCATTGTCACCTTGGCCACCTGGCTCTCAAACCAGCCCCTCCGTGTGCTGAGCAGCAGAACACCCCATGGGGCAGGAGGCAGCAACTGTCTCACCTTACCTGTTCTGAAGTCTTCGTTATCTCCTCACTATGGGGGGGGGGAGGGATGTGTGCGTGTGTACTATGAGGAACCTGGTTGGGTCAGGCAATGCAGCTAAATGGTGCTTTCGTTGCATAGAAAACTGCTGTCCACCTTCTACAACTACCCTCAGTGCGCTGCTGTAGCGCAGGAGCCAGAACATCCTTCCCCTCCCTTTCCTGGTTTGCAAGTGGAGTTACTAAAAAGGAATCTGACCGGGACACCAATGAGACAGGGCTGGCAACAAAGAGATGTTTCACCTCGAGACCAGGCAGATGTACCGGAAGACCCAGCTCAGCGATTACTGCTGAACATCATGCTTACATATATAGAACCATAGAATGATTTGGGTTGGGAGGGATCTTAAAGCTCATAAAGTTCCAATCTCCTGCCACAGGCAGGGGCACCTTCCACCAGAGCAGGTTGCTCCAAGCCGCTGTGTCCAACCTGGCCTTGAACACTGCCAGGGATGGGGCAGCCACAGCTTCTCTGGGCACCCTGTGCCAGCGCCTCAGCACCCTCACAGGGAAGAGCTTCTGCCTTAGATCTATCCTAATTCTACCCTGTTTCAGCTTGTTTAAGTTAACTGTGCATCAATGCACAAAACTACCCCCAAGCTCTCCCAGAAAGTGCACATCCACCTCCCAGCATCACCACACTCCTGCCAAGGCCTCCCGTGGATGCCAGAGCAGGTCCCATCCCCTTATCCATGGCTTCTTCAGCCAAGGAGCAACAGGGAAGCCTTATGTTACTCAGGGCAGCTGCGTGTCCAGGCACAAGCATCCTTCATGAAGCTGGAGAGCCAGCATGGAGCCTCCGAGCCCTGGGCACACTCACGCTCAGTGGCAGCTATCACAGCACCCTGCTCTTATTGCCGCCCATGCAGGTCACTTCCCTCTCTGATTCAGCCTCGGAGCTCTCTTGTAACGGGATCATTCGTTTCCTCAGAGGTCTGGGGAGGTCGGCGTCACCATCAGATGTTCCTGATTACTTTTTCCCGTCATTCCAGCGGAGGCTCTCCACTCTTTGAGCTGTTGTTATTGTAAGCACCAGAAAACTCCGCAATCTTTTATCTGTCCTCTGCGTGCTTATCCAAGCCATGAGGAAGGGCAAAGGCTGCGCTTCCCAGCCAGCAACCAAGGACGATGATGTCAAAGCAAGTAACAAAGAGCAGCGATGAGCTTGACCTTTGGTGCAGTCTGATGCACTGATCCTGAATCACGCTTCCTCTCCCACCACCACACCTACTGCTCCGGAGCATTCATTTGCCAGCACAGGAATAAACCCGGAGCCTGGAAGCTCGGACTCACGCGTGCAGTGAGTTGTTTGTGCCCTGCTTGAAGATAAGCCGCATGTTGTACCGATGCTGAGGGTGGGATGACACCAGAAGGAAAAGAGCATTCACACAAGCTGTCACAGCAGGAGAGAGATTATTTCTTCATATTTAAGCACCTATTAGGAAACAGCTGTCACCGCATCTCCATTTCCAATACACAAGCCAGCACAAAGGGTAGAGGATCAACAGGGTCTTCAGGCTTCGTGACACAAACTTCATTACTGTGGAACATTTCCTGCCTCCTAAATGGATTGCGTTTGCCTGATTAGGTTTCACTTGTAGTTATGGCATGAGTTTTCCAGCATGCTCAAGCCCAGGGAATGGCCCTTGTGTGCCCACTCTGTCGTTCCTGGTTCTGCAATAAGCCCCTGGGCTCTGTGCCGAGAGCAGAGATGTTCCTCTGTAGCAGTGATGCTTCCTCTGAAGCCAAACCTGGTTTAGTTTTACGTAAGGTAAGACACAGCCAGTGGTAAACCTGTAGCTTCATGGGGCATGGGAGTTGGAACCAAGCTGAATAATAAACCACAATTACACCGCTCGGGCATTACAATAGGAAAGGGAGAGTTTGCCTAAGTGCTGCTGTTGGGTCCATCTTTCCCCTGGAAAGGAAAGGCTGCTGCAGGAGGGATGAGGAACCTGTGTCTGCCCGGAACAGCTCGGCTGAATTCCCGGAGAGAAGGGGACTGGACTGATCCATCCTGGCTGACTGCCGGCCTTCCTCCCAGGAGAGGGCTCTTCCTGCCAGGAGCCCGAGGAGGAAGCTGGAGCCGCCGTCACCGCATGAGAAGCTTCTCAAGAGCAGGGATAAGAAAAGCCAAAGCCACCTGTGAGCTGCCTGTCGCTGCTCCGTTACCTGGGCTTCATTTCCATCGCTCCAGGGATGCAGTTTAATAACCACTTACTGGGTTAATGCAGGAACATTGTGATCAAAAATCAAGCAAAATCAAGTCTCTCGTTACCACTGCTTCAGTGTTCCCTCTCCTGCAGTGAGCTGACTGCAGTCGGAACAACCCAGTTCGTGTGCTCACATGTGTTTATACCCCAACATACCCTGTCTGAGCCTCTGCTACCACAGAGAAGGACACGGGTCTACCCCAAGCCCCATATTGCATCTGCTGGTCCCACACAGACACTTTGGGTCACACCTCCAGTCGCCCCAGGCACCCACAGGATTCAGCTCCAGATGAAGGCACCTGAATTTTGCTGCCATGCACAGATGAGACACCCGGTCCCCACTGCCACAACAGAGCCCTCCCCCATGACACCCAGGCACAGCAGCTGTATTCACCCGAAAGGACACACCTAGAAGCTGCGGAGGCTTCACCAATCCCATCTCCGGCAGCTGCGGCAGGACTCTGATGCCTCACACACATCACAGCCAATGTCCACACTCAGGCACCCGTGAAGGGTGAGAAGTAGCGCCTAAGCAATTCTGCATCTCTGTAAGGCTCTCTAGGTACCACAGGGCTTGTTTTTAGTGGAACCAGCAGGACACAACACATCGCTCTCTGCAGCATCACCCCCTGACTGGCCACAGCACCTTTGGTGGTGCTGCCATGGAGCTTTCTGCATTTTAAGGTCTTCTTCCAGTTCATTCCTATTTTGAGGAAGAGCAGTGCACAGGGGGAGTCTCCTCACGCACACAGAGCTCAAATTCCAGCATCTGGGAAGGAAATTTACAGTCTCAGCTATCTAAGTGGGAGGATACAAACTCCTACAAGCTCGCTCTGCCTGGAAGTGAGGCTCCTCACCTCTGCCACTGCAGGATGCTGATAGCGATAGAAGAGCAGGGATGACTGAACAACCATCAGATGATGGAGCTGACTTAGGACCAGGCAGCACTAACAGCTTTAGCAGCACAGCCTCTTAGGTGCAAAGATAACAGCCTGCAGTAGTGCCTAGAAGGGGAGTGATAAAAATCCCCAAGGATTTCACACCATGAAGATAAACTCCAAGTTCGTGTTTTTCCCCCAAACTTCAATAACTTACATGGAACCGATGGAGCAGAGCACGCAGCCAGGTCCCCACCACAGCCATGCGACCCAAACTAGCCACCTGCTGGCTTCCTCCTCATGCTGCTGACACTGGAGCTGGATGGTACCTTCAGAGGAGAAGAGCATCACCAGCATTCGAGATTGCTCCAGGTCATGCTCATGAGCATTAGGGCTGTGATACACATGAGTAAGTGCGCAACAGGGGTGTCCTTCCCAAGACAACCCTAAGGTGCTACCAATAAACTGCAAAAAAACCCAAACTAAAATAATTAAAGGGTAGATACAACCAAGTTTTCAAGCTCCTGGGCTGCCAACCAGGACTTGTTCCCAGCAGGAAATGTCAAAGAACAACTAAACATCAGCAAACTCCAAATGTCTCCCTCCTTTTTAAGTGTCTTGACCATTTTTTAACTGCCTGATGGCTTGGATCCAGGTAATGGAGGGAAGGAAGGAAGGAAGGAGGGAGTCTTTTAATAAACCACTGTTTGTTCTTCCAACAACAGTCCTAACACCAACTGTTTTAATGGCACAATCATACCCCGACAATAATAACTTAAAAGCAAAGTTTATAGTTTGAACAATACAAGTAAATGTTTTGACGTTTACTCACTTGTTTGATTCATGCCCAAATAGTTTCCTACTCCCAGTACACTGGGATATCCTTAGGAGGGGTTGGAAAAAGCCTATTTATAGTTAAGTTCTGAGAAGAGACAGTGAAGTGTCGTCTCGGACGAGCATCTTCAGTGCAGCAGAACGGGATGTGGCTGAGGAAAAACCTCAGTGTGGAAAAAAATCTGTGGTGAAGCTCAAAAGGAAAGGGAAAAATAAAAGGGAACAAAAGAATGGATTTATCAGGGGCAACAGCAGGCTCATGGCGTGGTTATTATTGTATTTATTTCGATAAGTCACTCACCTGGCTGGGCTATGGGGTCTTAAACGTACAGCACCACTGTGGGGGGACAATAGTGATTAGCAACTTTATTTACTCACTTTTTCATTCCTCTGCCACCATTTTACCTCCTGACATTAAAGCACAATGGCCATTTCAGCAACAAGTGTGTGGCCAACAGCAGCTTAGTGACCCAGGTCGGACACAGGGGCTTGGAGCAAGCTGCTCTAGTGGAAGGTGTCCCTGCCTGGGGCAGGGGGTTGGAACTGGTGGAGCTTTAAGGTCCTTTCCAACCCAAACCGCTCTGTGATGCTCTGACTCAGCTCGGGCAGTGCTGACACTGCTGCCGGTCCCACCAGCACCGCAAGTCTTTCAGGCTGAACATGCGCTATGGACTATTAACTGCTCACCCTTGGCTGTGGCACTTCCAAGTTGGATCTGTGGGATGGGCTGGGAACAGCTGCACTGCCATCCCGCACAGCCCATCTGGGACCATTTCCCAAGTCAGCACTTTTGATCAGTGCTGCATTTACTTAAGTCAAATGTATTCCCATGTAAAGAGAAAGCTGCATCAGCAAACTGCCGGAGCCTAACGTGGCAGCTCCTCGCGGCTCTCCCTGTGCTGCTCCGCCGAGCACACAATGATGGCTTTGCTGGAAAGGGCAAAAGAAAGGACACGAAAACTGGAGCAAATCAGGCAATTTCCACAATACAGGTAGGGTCTGCTAAGCCTTAATATACATCGGTTTACATTATGTGTGTGTGCTGTAATCTATGTGCAGCAATGTGTTTGTATATAGTATTTTTAGCTCTGTAACAGAAACAGCACAATGGGCTTCTTTCTCCCAGTGCCTGGAAAGTTAATGAAATTATAGCAAATGAAAACTGCAATTCATGGAAAAATATACCTATTTACACCCTTTCCTCTTTATCACATCACAGCACTGCAGGGCAGAGGAAGATGGTTGACAGCACCAGCAAGATGTTGCCTGAGTGCTGACATTCCTGGGTCAACTTTCTGATTTCAGGGCTCCCCAACCACCTTGGCTGCATCCTGGAGCATGGATGAACACAGTGCCTCAGCCCAAATGGGCTGCCAAGTGATGTGCCATACATCATAGAATGGGTTGGGCTGGAAGGGACCTTAAAGCTCATCCAGTTCCAACCTTCTCTTCCCCAGGCTGAACCAGCCCAGCTCTCTCAGCCTTTCCCCACAGGAGAGGTGCTCCAGCCTCTGGGATGTCCCAGGGTGCATCTCATCAGGTCCCATGGATATGTTCAGGTTCCTCAGGTGGTCACAAACGTGATCTCCTACAACAGGAGGGTCTTCATTCCCCCAGTCCCTGCCTTAAGCTTGAGAGATGCAGAAAGAGATACCACCATCAAAAACTGAAGCAAGAAAATCACTGAGTACAATCACGCAGCACATTCTCTGGTCGCCAGCAGGGCAGCTCAATGAGCCTCCCAGCAGGGAAGACGCAATTGCAAATGCCTGGACCTGACTTTAGTCCAAATTCTTTCCAAAGAACGATAAGATAACAAGAGATCTTTTACGCAATCAAGGACATGGAACAATTTCTCCTTCGTCTATGTCCATTTTCCCTGATTTAACTACTTCCATGCAGGCTCAGGAGTGCTGCTTTGGAATTAGCCTTTGCAAGAGTGCCTTATTTTTAGACTTGAGCCTGAAGTCAGGGAAATCCCCAGCTGACCCCAAACTCTTTTTAGCAAATAATTACATAAAGATATTCCCATTGATCCAAATTCCATCCAAGGCATTAGACCGACACATACAAAACAGGGCTAATATTTCATTTTTATGCAGTTATTCAATTTGGATAAATTAAATGCTTTTGAAACGAAGCAGCATGTTGAGAAAAGGAAGTTGACTTCGGCTTGAACCCCAATTAGATGCTTAATTCACCATTAGGAATTGGCAAGCATTAATCATCTGGGAATGGAAATTAGATTTGACTGATGGGTAATGGTTATATTGCTGGAGAAGACATTCCTGGAGGAGCGCAGTTACAAATGTGATTAATAAATGTACCAAAGAAATTTGACATGGAAAACAATTGGTATGGAAAGAATCACACAAGACCTGAAACGAAGAGCTGGCCTTCCTACAACAGGCTGCTCACTGGGGGGCCTGTGCATCCCACAGCCACGGCACTGAGAGCACCTCCTCCAAGCACAGGGACAACTGCACACAGAGACGGTTGTGGACACAGGAGTTTCAGGGTACTTGCTTCCTTACATGTGATGGTATAAAAACTTTGGGCCACGCTCTGCAGACTGGAGCACAAGCAGCAACATCCTTGGACAAAATGTGCTCCAGCAACTCCAGCAGTTCTCAATCCCGGACTGCTGTTACAGCATGTTGACGGTAACAGCAGACCCAAAGCTGTACCTGCAGTTTCTCCACTCTTGGTGCTCAGTTCTGTGATTAAAGAACACAACTTTAAGTAGGTATCACAGAATCAGCTAGGTTGGAAAAGATCTTTAATATCTTCAAGTCTAACCATTACCCCAGCACTGCCAAGGGCATCACTAACCCATGTCACTGAGAGCCTCATCTACACAGTTCGTGAACACTTCAGGGATGTTGACTCCACCACTGCCCTGGGCACCTCCCCTGGTGCAACTGGAGGCCGTTTCCTCTTATCCTGTCACTTGTTACTTGGGAGACCGACACCCATCTTGTCCCATCCTCCTTTCAGGTAGTTGTAGACTATGATAAAGACCCCCCGAATTGCTCATGTGTGTTCTAAAACCTTGAATTCTTCTTTCTGAAGCAACAATCCTTGTTTTGACCCAGGCCAGCCTGGGGGTTCGTTTCACCATGTGGCTGCACAAGCCCCGGCTCCACACAATACAAAGGGGGCAACACAAGGCTGTGGCAGGTGAGGTGGTGTTGATGTCCCATCTTTCAGAGCAGTTGTGTGCATACAACAGCTCATGCTACAGAAAGGACGATTGCAGTTTCACAGCTCCTTGCCAGACAGCAAGAAAAACTGGCATTTACCAAGCACATTTTGAGTGTTTTTCTTAGGGCAGGGATTCTCCTGCCATCACAGAATCGTTTGGGTTAGGAAGGAACTTAAAGTTATCCTGTTCCAACCCCCTGCCATGCGCAGGGATGCCTCACACTACACCATGTCACCCAAGGCTCTGTCCAACCTGGCCTTGAGCACTGCCAGGGGTGGAGCATTTGCCACTTCTTTGGGCAACCTGTGCCAGTGCCTCACCACTCTCAGTAAAGAACTTCTTCCTTGTATCTGTGTCTATGTTGCCTGTATGAAGCACTGTCCAAGCTACAGCCCCACTATACACCACAAACTCTTCAAAACATCATTTTAGACAACATCAATGTGAAAAGGCAGACACCAGTTGTAAAGTACAACACTTTATTGCAGCATTGGCAAAGGTCAGATTTCTGAAGCTGGTGAAGATCGGGCAGCATTTCTGTATGAAATGTTACAATTTTACAAGTCTCTTCCTACATGCAGAAACCCAAAACAGTGGTAAAAAGGATTTTAAAAGAGCTAGAAAAAAGAATTAGTAACATACAGATGAGCTCCTTAACTCAATTAACTACCTCTACCTGAAAGCAAACAAAAACCTATGCTAATAAATAACAGATTGTCAGAAACAGACCAAGAAACCTCATTTCTACTTAGAAAAAAAATAAAAATTCTACTTGTTTCCAGACTTAAATCTTTTTTTTTTTCTTTTTTTTAACTTTTTTTGTTGTTTCAATAGACACAGAGGCTTATCAACCCATGAAGATCAACAAAATATCCGGATCCACTCCTTGACATCCTCCTGTTATGCTGACTGGCACGGTTTGGTTTTCAATGATACATACAATGGGCTCAACTACATCCCTGTCCTCAGGCTGGTGTCAGGCTGTTCCAAGCAGTACGAGTCAACACCCTGTGTTCATCAACTTCACGTTCTATTTTAAACCTCAACAGACATTTTACCTCCTTGGCTCTGAAGTGTTTCACCCCTCCCCACTCCCTCTTTCTTGCTCATCTGGCAGCAAAAGGCTATTTCTTAACCACAGACTTTCTCGCTGAGGAGTGTTTGATAAGAAGTTTTCCTCCGTGTCAGGGTTTTCTTTTAGACCTCACTGTTTGCTCTACATTTTTCTACTGTAGCTTTGCAGCCCCCAAAGAAAATCCTTCCAACGCAACGCACTCGATTCGGAGATAACGCAACTTAAGTCGAGTTTAGAACTCTGCTCTCCCACATACTAAACTGGCAAAAGACCTTTTCAGTTCCAGTATAATCCATCTGAATTTCAGGTTGATCTTCGTTTTCACCGAGCTGCTCACTGGTCAAGTTAACCATCTCCTTCATTTACTTCTGCTCTCGTGAGAAGATTGACCCTCAAGGTGGTTCCTGTAACAAAAAGCTGCTTTTTTTATATATTTTATTTTTATTTTTGGTAGGCCATGACTGGAAGCTTCCACTTGTTCCATGAGGGTGTGGGGGGGAAGAGGGGAGGCGGTTGTTCTGCCCCACGGCCCCAGCCTGTCCCATGTTTCGATTCTGAACGCTCTAGACTGACATGCTGAGATGTGTCCACTGCTCTCATTTAATCGCTGGAGGACTCCACTATCCACAACATCAGAGATACAGGACCTAATGAAATGACACTTGCTGCTGGATCAACGTCTCCTAAGAAGAAAAAGGAGAAGAAAAGAAATAGTTTAACATTAGATATCCAACACTAGGTGGGGATCCCTTCTAGAACTGATGACTTCCCTCTTTTGTTTTAAAGAGTACAAGAGATAATTGAAAATGACAGCTAAAGATTGTGCAAGCTGCAGGATGAACTAGGAGGTGGATCTGTCACTTCAAGACAGTGCCATGCCAACACCAGAATGTCTGGTTTGAAGTCAATGACAGTGATAGGCTACAACAGTAAGCTAGACTTAAACCAACAGAGAAACTAGATTTATGCCGCCAAAGACTTCTGGTGTATCAGAAAGAAGTGAATTCAAAGCTTCAAAATATAATGTACACCAAGTACATAGTGGGTGATGGATAGTGTGTTTGTCCAGTAACTGAAACAGGAAATCATGTTAAATTCACATTTCTCCTTATTATCCATACTCTGATTTTTCAGCATTAATGCAATACTCTTATAAGAGTATGTTACTAATAAAATCCTAGCATCCTGTTATTACCCTTATAGCTTCATTTTTCTTTATTAAATGGGATAAAGAGAAGTCAGATGCAAATAGGAGAACTAAAATTAGCAATTAAATGGAATATGATTTAGTTCGTCAGCTTATGTCCACATCCCAGCCGGGCCTTTTGATGCAGACAGGTACCTCTTTCTTCACTATACTTTGAGAACAGCAGTGAGTTTTGAGGTCAGTGCTTTTAATAAGGAGAGGCTTAACAAGATAATGAACTCCTTGGTCAGGCCTGTTCTCCATAGTCAGGTTTCTCAGGGCAGTTATTTTTTCTTTCTTGGCAATCAATGTTTTTAAATAGATTTCATAAAATGTGGCTTTACTTCGCTTTATAAGCAAGCCATTTATATCAATCCTCTATAAACAGAGGAAAAACACTCTTTTATGAAGTGAGAGGCTGTTCTCCAGAGCTGCAAAAGGGTATTTCCATGTCGATCTCATCATTGAAAAGAATTACTTTTGTGAATGATGGGTTTCCCGAAGGGCTCAGTTTAACAGCTCCATAGCCAAAGTCCTCTGTTAGGGCCCAAGTGCTACAGAACTGGAAGCAAGAGTGCAAACTGTTGCCTTCCCAGTTCTCCTGAAGCAAATCAAGGAACCCTACTTTTAATGGAATCACAGTAAGTTATCTTTAAGGCAAATCAGCCTTAAATGTACGAGTCCCAAAAAGAATATCCTCCTTGCAGGATTAGCAGGTCTTAAAACCTGAGGCTATAAAAGGAGGTGATTATAAACAGCAATAAACTCCACTTTCTGATCCACCATTTTGCACATGCTAAATAACAAGAAATCTGACAAAGCCTGTATATCTCCCTGCATTTAACTCAATACAGAAAAAGGACATTAATAGATAAAAAATAAACACTGCAAAAGATTTCTCTCTAGTTTAACAAAATGCATTCTGTACAGCCACAGCCACTACTTCATTCTTCCACTCACAGTGGGTTTATCACAGGCAAAAGAGGCAACACTTCTGAGGGGTTATTTGGGGGAATTGTTCTGGTTTAGCACCCCATTAGACTAAAGCAGAATCACAGAAAACTTTAAGTTCCAAGAGCCCTCTGGAGGTCATCAGGTCCAAATCACAAAGCAAGATCCAGCTGTTCAAGGCCAAAACCATACAAGAACACAACCCTGCCTTCATCACTTTCTGAATCATCTGTTGTGATAAGTAAATTTAGATTTAACTTCCTAAAAGATACTTGAAACATGGTGCTTACGACATGTTTAGCAACACAAGAGTTGTTGGTTTTTGTGCATTACAATAGAATCAACCGGGAGGTGTAGTTACTCAGATGATTCCTAACCTCAGGAAATTTAGAATAAAAAGGTGCATAACTTAAAGAAAGTCACATGCATCACTACTTCCCATAAGTTTGAGTTACTACTGCAAGAAACAACGTATCTTCTTCATATACAAAGAAGAAACACCACAACACAGCTCACTCATCATCTAAGTGATAACATCTGTAATTATACAAATTGGTTCTATCATGTAGGAAAGGGAAAACTTCTCCCAACAGATACTAAAATTAATAGCTCAGTTCCTATTTGCTCTTGGCAAATAGGAAGATACTCCAGTGTCCTCAGAGTCTGTGGGGTAACTTCTTCATTAAAACATGAGGGTAGGGACTGCAGTTCACATTTCGAAGTCAGAAGACAATCCTCAATATATCCTGTGAATCAGAAGCTGTATAATGTAGGTGACAGACAATCCATTCCGGATGTGGTAAGCCACAGACTCCAATAAATATTATCTCTGCTAAAATGCCTTATTTCCGTTAGAGTTAAGAAAAGTAACTTTCCCTCAGTACAGGCTAAGATGGCTCAACTGAGGCATGACTGCAAGCCTGAGCAGTCACTATACAACAAATAAATATGCCTGCTAAAACAAACTTGCTGGTCCCTGCTTTAAGGAGCTTACAGATTAAATGGAACAAAGAGTGAATTACATAAAACAAAACTACATCAGAATTGCAAGCACATGGCACAGCTATTTGAACAAGCAAACACTACTTAAACTGTTCACTGGACAATGCCTGACCTAGTTTACAGCAAATAGTTTAAGTCAAGTCCTAAATTATATTCTCCAAAACCAGCTGAAAATGAAAAGCTTTCAAAAGAACTACATTTGAAGAAAAACAATCTGTAAATATCACATCTAGTGATCTGGCTGCTGTATGTAAAGAACAACTGCAGCGCTCTCCTTGTATAGGCTGCAAGGTGTTTGGGAAAGACAAGAAGAAGGCAACCGCATAGTTATTTCTGAAACACCTGCAAGTATTACAGCGACTCGGTGTAACCGAATACTTTGTACTTCTGTAACAGTATTAGGCTGCAGTGGTATGAAACAGCTAAACGGACAGCATTGCTCATTTTATTATTACATCTGGTCAATACTTATTTTAAACTGCAGTCTGTTTTCCAAAGAGGGCTTTTTTTGGGTACAATCAGTATCTGTAGAGGGTCCCAGTGGACTGAGTGACCACCAGGAAGTTATTACATGACTGTAAGAATGTACCACAAAGTAGTAAAGAAGTTGGCAATAGGATTAGTACATTAACAAAGACAGACCCACTGGCAGGTAAACTCTCCCTTCCCAGTTGCTGCTCCTATCCAGCCACCTCCAGAATTAACTTGCAAAGAAAAGAGAAACCTGAAAGCAGTCTGTGTTTCACCTGAAACCATTTACTCAAATTTGTGCTGCAGGGCTAATTTAATGGCTTATTTTCAAGCTTACCCGAAGTGAGAAGAGACACACTGAGATATATTAAAGCTGTAAAATGTCTATTAGGCAATCTGGAATGGCTCTTTTCATGTTAATACTGGTTTTGGTATGCTCTTGCACACCATAAATCAAAGGTTCTCCTCCCCCTTCCCCACCTTTACTATATTTACTTTCCATTCAGAGCTTCGAATACAGAGGTGTAGCTCTCAAATTCACCAAACTGAAAAAGCACAATGGGAATTTCTCTGGATACTCAAAAATACCCTCTCCCCCTCTCACAGAGAAAGCAGGACTTGCATCTTATAGAATCACAGAATCATAGAATAGTTAGGGTTGGAAAGGACCTCAAGATCATCTAGTTCCAACCCCCCCGCTATCAGTCGTTTCACAACTGACAAATAATCCTCTGGCTTCCAAGCATCAGTCTAGCAGGCATTTACAGACACTGTGTTAGAAGCACAAACAACTGCTCAGTGTTTTAACCGAATGCTTTAGAAAGGAACCTACTACCAACCGCACTTGCATTACACAGATCATTATTGGTTTCCAACACGAAGGTAATTACTTAGAACCAGAATTACCACAGTTAAAGGAAGATTGTCCTACCTCCCACCAGTCTTAAAGATTAGATCCGCATTAGGTGCTCCCTTTGGATGCTGGTACCGAGGCCGCCGTTCACGATTAGTATTTGCTGGAGCTGGCCGCTGTGCCAGAGACTGCAACATTTCTGTAAATTCATAGAGAACAAAGTGAAATACATTTTCTATGCATGAGGAATTTACACAAGCACATTTCACTGCCATAAACAGACACCTTGTTTACACCTTGCTATGCTTCAGGGTAACAGTCCTCAGTTTATTCCACAACAGCTAATTTTGAAAGAGTTACTAAATTGCACAGACAGCTTTGACAAACCCAAACTACCCCGTAATAGGAACTTGCATTTCCAGGTGTTCTCTGGAACAAAAGGAACTGCCAGGGATGGCTTTTAATCACAGGTGCTTAAGAAAGGGGCTGTGACCTTTTATTTCTAAAGATATCAGCCACCTCTTTCTTTATCAATGATCAGGGACAAACCTTCTCAGCAGTAAAAGAAGACACAACATTAAACTACCCTGAAATAGTAACACCTGGACAATGTTGCTGCCAATTAAAGACTCAGCAAGAAACCTGTCCTAAAATTAGGCATTGAGAAGTCATTTATTTAAGCCTAAGCTACCCATAATAGGATCCTGTTACAGAGAAGGCAGACACCTGAAGATGTGACTCAGCTGACCTACATTACTGTGTCCTATGGATCAGATTTTCATTTTATGATCAGTTGGGAAGAAATAGGTGAGTGCAGAAAGAAGCCTCCACTACCCAGTTTAGCTCTGGACATCTAATTTTTGGGCAGTTTAAGCTAGGTAAGTATTGTATTTTGGCATTTAGTGCAACTTCATTTCTAAAAGATGATTTAATGATAAAAATGGTTCTTTATCAGGCCAAGTTACTGGTTATTAAGTACCCACTATAATTACAAACACATCATAGGAACCTCCATGTAACCCCTTGCCCATATGTTAGTGCATCTAATGAAAGTATTTCTGACAGCCCACCCTGTGCAAGAATCTACATTACTCAGCAAAGAGACAGATGGAATAAATGAAGAGGAAAAGCAGAATAAACTGTTAAAACAGATTACGTTTGAAAGTCTGCTCTGGTTCTCTAATCTCTGGTAATCTCATTGGAGACACATACCCATCATCTGCTAGAAATGAACTTCCACTACTCTCACAATGACTTGCAGAACTAGAGGCTAATGAGATTCTCTGACTACTTACGAAACACACACAAAGTTTCTGGTAAGTTATCTACCCAATCTTTAAGGACACTGGGAATCTATGAACGACTTAATACACAATATTGGTGTCAACAGTTAATAAACCATGTATTCATGCGCTGTATACTCCCTTTTCAACACCTGGAAAAGGCAAAGCAAGCCCTTCAACACACTGACAGTCCAGCTTTGTAAACATCATGAAATACCATCCTTCAAAACAATTCTGTATGCCAAGGGAGAGCTCTGCTGGCAATGACAAGACTCAGGAAGAAAATAAGAAGAGTTTATGGTTCATTGCCAGCCAGGTGCAATGAAGCAGTAAGCATGTGCCTGCCTGTCTCTTCTGTTTTCCAGACTGCAGGTGAAAGAAAATATCAGGGTTTGTGAAAAGTCAGTAACTGAGAAGTTGAGGAATGGGGAAGATAACAGAACAAAGACGTGGCAAGGGAGCACCATGTATTAGCTAGGCTGAAGGCATGTCACCCATCTTTGGTTTTAGTGAAGAAAATAAGCATCTACGCAGAAAAACACTAGTCTAGAGTCACCCAGTTCCAAATATTTCTTTAAGTTAGAAATGCTTGTAATACTAATAAACATTGTTGGTATAAAATAACCATCTGATACTACTTTGAGACTTGAATTTTCATCTATCAGCTACTTTGTGCAGATGAAAAGAAACCCCCAACCCAAATACATGTGCAAATGATAGGACAACTCTGAGGCATTCTTCCAGAAATTGAGATTTCTTCCTCCCTTGCTAACTCCAAAGCTTGAAACAGAAACGTAAACCCAACTCTTTCTTTCAATGGGTACACGCCAAGTACAGGCAAGCAACAGGGAACTGCACAAAACAGAAATAAAAAATAGTTTCAAAAAGGAATGTATTTTGGTCTGTTTAATTTAACCTGATTAAATGGTTCCTTTTAGTTTGGTTTTATTGTGTATTACCCAAATTAATAAAAACCAAATCAACAGCTGTTTTAAAAATGGATGTCAATTATGGGGAAACCCATTTCTTCTATGTTGATTTTCCTCCTATTTTAAATCTCTGGACACAGCACCTGGAAATTTATGAGAAAGTTAAAAAAATAAATGGTTTATTTGCAAGCTGACTTGTTCTCAATTGGGATCAGTTCCTGATTCATTTCTCCTAGACAAAACCAGTGCGATCCTTGTTTTTGGATAAGAAGCACAATTGCTCACAATAAAATCTTATATTAAACAAAGTAATTTTAAAGATACCAAAGTCATATGACAAGGCAGAAAAATCCAAATGCTCTGACCAGCAGAAGTATCAGAAATACCATTAATGAGGAAAACCCACAAAGAGCCTGAAAATGTCTAATTCTAGAGTCTACTGTTTCTTTTCCTTTTTCACAAGTGGGCTTTATTAGAGGGGAGTGCCTCAGAAAATAAGTTTTTAAGCTGATTACAATGTTTAATACTAAGAATATATTGTGGTACCATTCCAGAGCTCTGTAGACACTCTGGAAAAAGACCCCTTTTTAGATTACAAGTTTAGTTCTTGTACTATCCACGTTCTGAAAGGAGTGATAGATTCCATGGTGGCTTTAGAATTAGAGCTGTTTTAATTTAAATTTCCCATTTCTTGATGAATAATGACCTTTCACTAAATACCTTAAATGAGATTTCCTGTTAATGAAATACTTATACTGTAATTGCCACCTGACTGCAACATCTTTACCAAAACAGTGGAGATGTTAAATGGAAATGCTAAGAGCTGAATACCATGGGTTTTATTGGTCTGGCTTTTGTTTACTATCTGAGTAAGCCAGATAGTAAAAACAATACCAAAAAGCCAAAACAAACCACCCCACAACCAAACACAGCAAGCACACAAACCAGTTTAGGGCTGTATAATCTGTTGTATTAACCGTTTGCAGCAGTCTTTTCAGGTTCCAAAATGCCAGACTTAGCTATCTTTACAAATCAAATTAGGTCATATAAATTTGTATGAAACCTTCACTCTGTTAATATATTCTTGTGCTCCAGATTTGTAGCACCCCTAGAATCTTTAGCAATAGGAAGCAGAGACAATTATTTCTCAGGTGAAGGTTACCTCTTAGTATCTGCAAGTCTCAGTAAGACTGATGAAGATTCTAGATACTATTAATATCTAAAATACCTATCAATATCTAAAAAGCAGAGCTTAAGTTGCACAGGATTAATTGCTCTTGTATCCTACTCAGCTGTCTTGCAGTAATGGAGACAATGCCACAAACATCAGATTAATTTTGTGTTATCTTATTTTTAAGGTAACAACCTCCCTTTTTCTCCTTTCCCAAAATAAATGGAAATGCTGAAATTTGAGGGCCACTTGAAAACTCAATTTCATGGAAGAGCTATACAAACTCCTTCAAGCACAGAAGACAAGGGTGTAAATAATGAATGACAAACTAAAACATAGGTTTTCCATTAAGTATTACAAATCAATGTTCAAAACTTGTACTGCTAATTATCACAAAGAATATTTTCTGTAGATCCACAAAAGTTCCTCAGAAAATAAAGATTAAATACTTGGTAATGTTCTTACCCTGGTAGTCCTCTTGTTCTTGCCGTTCATTGATATCCAAAGTGAGCTTTTTCATCCTCATTCTCTCCTCCTGTTCAGCTTGCTGTTGGTTCCAGTGGTTTGCAGCGAGTTGGGAAGACATTGGTACATTTAGGATCTTAAACTGCAAGTGAAAATAAGTTTTTAAGTGCTCATCACAGAAAAACCCACAAACACAAAACAATCCAAAATACAGGAAGGTTATGGGTATTTCCAGGTTATTGGGATGATATGCTTTCTACCGAAGTTTCTACTGGAAAGTGTGTTGTTGGTTTAAAACTGTATTTCACATAGGGATGCATGAGAAAATACAAGACATCCAGCCCTCCTAAAGATACAGAGAATAAGGTTGATGCACCGCTAAGGCAAAACACTATTACATACAGTATTTATAGAAATAAAAAAAAAAAAACACCTTTCACCAGGAACACATAACCATATGCTTTCTTTCTTATGTATTCATGGAAGCCAATACCCTCAGAGTGAATTACACTGGTCTTGAGATAAAAGCACTGTAGCCGGCTCAAAGTTGCATCATCCTCCAAAGGTCTCTACCTTCCAAAGAGAGGAAACCCCTGAGCAGAGTTTCTACTGTTACCCCTTGTGATAACAGAGGAGAAGTGTTTCAAGCATTTCAGATATCCCGCAGCATTCCTCGGCAGCTAATTTTCCTTTTAGGAATGATTCCACCTCCACAGTGCTTATTAGTCTGGAAACAACTGTGGTGTCAAATTTAACCTTTTCTTCCTCCCCCACACTCAAACATCCACACTATACACTCAACACATTATCTGATTTGCCATAAGCTACATGAAAGGTAAGCTTGGTTCTACTCCTACAAAAGTACCCGCTACACAACATAGCTGAGATTTTCAGAGAGGAGTAGGGAAAACGCTTCCCTCCCGCCCCCCAACTCAGAAAATCCAAGTTTTTCTTCCCATAGAATTTTGCTTTTAATTGTTAAAAAAAAAAAAGAAAAAGAAAAAAGCAGGGATTCTTAATCTTATTTGCAACTGAAATAAAAGTTTTCAGAAACCCCTTAATGCTGAAGTTAGTGAACACATTTAGAAAAATGTAACTTCTTCATTCAGCTGCATGTCCACTAGAAATAAATACTTCCACGCTGTAAGCAGGGTAATGCATTTAAGGATAATAACTCAATATTCCATGACCTACTCTGAATCCTGCTGCTTGCTCTTGTCATCTGAGATCTACTTCCATTGACATAAAAGTAGAGCAGATTTCTAAGTGTTCTTTTCTGCTACACTGCCAAAAGCTTCAGATACATTACCAAAAACTCTATTGAGAAGATTTATATTAAAAGCAAAATCCTCACTACATATGGTTAGTGTTTAAGACAATAATTAGTAAGCAGTTTCAAGGTATCTATTATATACTAGTGCCCCACTAGCAGCAGATGAATGATGAGCATAGGACATCAATACTCAGACCCAGCATTTGAAAATAAACTGTGTCTGAAACAGTTAAGACAGACTCTTGCAAAGACTTGAGATAACCCTGGGTACAGGAAGCCTTGTCAACTAGAACATATAGCTAGATGAGACAAATCAGCCAAAAGATTACTTTTTGGAGGGTATCAGCATATTATACTGAACATAAATACAAACTTGTTATTGAGGTGTGTGTGTAAGAACAAAAATGAAAGTTCCTGAAATTCCAACAGGAAAGCAAGCTTTAGTTACTTATTCTTGAGCATTCTCTGCATGTTCTCAGATCTTGTCGAATGAGCTTTTCACAGGCTACATAAATAACTGATTAGCAGCATTTCATGACAAAAAGAATTCCTTAGCTTCACCATGAAACTCCTAATCCACCTTAATACGTGCTTCACATTATATCTGTTCTATGGATTTATCAGCTTAATGGGATTGGCGTTTTCAGACAGCATGCTTAAAGTAGAAAAAAGACAGCCAAAATATAGAAGGGTGCACATGAAAGAACAGATACAAAAACCAACCAATGATTAACAGAGCATCACTGAGTCACTACCTCAAGGCAATCACAGTTACCACCTGAAGTCAAATCACTGATGCCAATTACTTAGTGTGATGATTACTTAGCAAATGAAACATTTCTGATTTGCAAATGGTGAAAATGTATGCAAAACCCCCTTATAAAATCTGAGATGGGGACATAACGACTTCACTCACAAGATGGCAATCTGAAGAAAGATCAAAAATGATCATTCAAATGACTAGATTACAGATTTCATAAACATTTCACCGAGATAAAGAACTTCATATTCAAGGGCAGACTTGACCATTCCATGGATACTACTATTCTTTCATCAAACCTTGCTAAAAGTCTTTCAAATGAAATGACACCTTTCTCCTTAGGTATTAACCAAATTTCTTGACACTAGGAGACTTTGTCATCTAAATCCCACTTTAGTTCACACCTACCTACCATTTTCAAACCATCAAATTGTATTAGATAGACCTCAGCTCTAATACCTCATGATGGCAATGTCTTTATTTGCCCTTGCTCTCTTGGGGCTTGTGGATAAACCACAATGCCATAGTCTAATCCCCAAAAACTATGTTCTGTTTTCCTGCTACTAGTTCTGTCAGTTCCATCATACAACTCTTTCTGCGGGTGAAAAACAGTGATCTACTGCAAGACACTGGCCTACCTACTATCCTTCCTATTGCCTGTTTTTGTAAATCACAGTGTGACAATAAAGATAAAATATGGTGTCCCTGTTACTATCAGGCTGCAATGACTTTAATTCAGGTTGTATGATGCTGGTCAATAACAGTCAGCTGTTTTTGTGTTTCTTAAAAGAACTCTAGTTGACAATGCTCCACTAAAACCTGGCTGAACCCTGGTACGTGAACTGAGTGCTTAGTGACTGCACCTTAGCTACCCTCCTACCTCTGCAAGGAAGCACAGCACGTTCCATTTCCATCAGTGAGTTCTTTCTTAGAGTGAACGCTTCTAGCTTCAGCAGCAGCACCACTGACAAAGAACAGAGACCAAACCAACTGCTAACACAGCAACTCTGCACACATTCTGCTCATGCAGATTGAAAATAAAGTACTGCAAGAAGGAATAATTATTTTCATTTCAACTCCACCTCTTTTTTCTGCTTACTTTTTATTAAAACTGACTACTACGACTTTTTTTCCCCTGAATATAGAATACGGACAAAGAAGCCTTTCACTGACTCAAGAGCTGAAGTTGTCTATAAAGCAACTGTTTTCTACATTTCTAGAAACACTGAGAGGAGTTTTGGCAGGAAGAGCCTACTCCCAAAACCAAATATTGGGGGAGGAACAGGGAAAACTCCTGAACAAGTTCTGCTTTCTTTTTAAGCCACATGTTGGCAATATTTTCCCCTCACACAGAAAATGAAGATACTAAAATTCCTGGTAGCTACAGATACTCCCAGTAAATTATCCTGAAAAAGCTGAACACCTTTTTTAAACAGCATTCTCTTAAATCTCTTTTTAGCCTAACAACAACAGTTAAAATTCCCCACTCAAAACTTCTGTAGAACTTTGTATACAACATTCAAGTTCCAGGAAAACAGAGTAACTTAACTAATATAGTAGGGAAATCAGTTAATCATCACTAGTAAATGCAAGCATGTGTGTGCCCACTCAAGTAGGTATTGCCACTTACACTAAGCACTTGCTTAGCACAGCACACATTCACTAGTTCAAGTGTTTCATGAGATGAGACCATCTCACCTTCTACATGGAATTTTTGAAGTGTCTTTCGTGTGAAGTAAGAGGAAGATTCTGCTTCATGTTCATATACCTCAATTGTTACACTAGTCACAACTCAGGCAATATGTCAAACAAAAGTATTAACACAGATCCAAACACTTAAAAGGCACAGATGCAGGGAATGAAACGATGCTTTGGGTTTGCTTTCCATATAAGCTAAATCATTCATTTTCATCACCAATTTATACAACCAAAATGAAAAGGTTTCTTTAAAACACCAAAACCATGATGAGAAATGTATCTGGAATGCGTTAGGTATTGATTTGTATACTATGCATTTGCTGACCTAGGAAAATTCAAATATGTACTAGAGAAAGCCAAGACAAATATATAGCTTGGCTGCATGAAGCAAAGGCCTTATTTGTTTTATCAACATGATTTACATTTGAGTTTCTCCAAGAGATGCACTCAGTGCATTCTGGAATAGTCCTCTAAAAATCTTCAGAAATAACTATTTTCTTTGCAAGTTGAACAAATTCAGCCAAGTGGCAGTTACTTGGGAAATGGAATTTAGCAAACACCACAGATCTTGACTTGAAGCTGAAAGTGTTTTCAGAAAAATCTGCAGAATTTTAAAGATTCTGGAATATTCCTTCTTTTCCTCCTACTCCTTTCAACATTCAGTGGCAGTCCACCAACTGCATCCAGTCATCTTCCACATCTATATTTCAAATCTATGGAAGACGTACCTCTGTCCTACTGGTGTAACTGCCAAACATAATTAGTAACGGTATAGTTTAACCACATAACTTTTCTACATGATTTCTATTAGCAACCAAGATTCCAAGAAGCTACATAGGGTATTTTCCATGTATCAAAACTGTTTGTATCCCCTTCTGAGAAAAGGATGAAGAAATAAAAAATCCCGTGACTTCCAGTCACAGTGTGACTTTCAAAAGAGGTTTTGTTTATTAAACAATACCTTAAGTAAAACCTTACCTGCTGCTTGTTGCCTTTTCGTGTTAACATGACAAATGGCATTGTATCTCCAGACTCGGATTCTCCTTCCCCACCTACAAGTGGGGGACCCTTCTTGAGCTGACTTTTCAGATGGAGAGGAATAGCAACATCCAGCTGATGTACTTTAACAGATTCACCACTCCGTTGCTATTATCAAAAGAAGTAAATTCTATGAATGATCAGATGCTAAACATGTCAGTCAGTCTGGTAACATTCTCATTTTCATGATTGAAAACGGTTTAACCTTCCAGGAAAACAATGTAATATATAAATACATGTATTAGGCTTTACTACATTTTCCTTTGGTTTCCTTGCTTGTGAAGAAGAAAATTACAGGGATGGAATACTTCAAATTTTAAAGGAATTTTGGATAACAACCTTTTAAGGAAGGAAATCTAAAGACTCGATTAGACACACTTGTGAATGGACATTATATATTCAAGAGGTTTTTTTCATTGCATCTTATTAATGCATTCCTCATCCAGGGCTTGCTTTACTCAAATATTTACCAAATGTGACTGAAACAAAACAAAAAGGACTTGAAGGTTATGTGCATTTAAATGCAGATACATTATAAACATGTTAAACCTAGGCTTGGATAGCCTAAGGTAAGGTCCAAAGCATTGTGTAGTATCTCATGCAGTTATTCATCCAGTAAAATATGTCAGTATGTCCATGTCATGTATTCAGTAGGCAAATACAATAAACAGCTATTTTACTAAAAGCTACTTATCCAAATATGTCAACTGCAGAGAAGAGGCCACAATTAAGAGAAAAATCCATGTTCTCTAATAAGATAAGCATTAATCACTTATTTACTTAAATACAGTTAAGTGGACAGCAGATTATATTAACTTTAGAAAATAAGTATTTATACCTGAAGATTTTCCAGCATCATTTTATCCAATGCCTGAATGAAGTCCTCATCTTCTGCGCAAGGGACATGCTTCAGTCCTCCTCCTTTAATCATTACCTCCTATTGCAGTGGGAAAAAAGCTTCTATTACATTAATTTCAGAAATATAAATATTCAGACTAGAAGTGGAAAAATATCCGTATTGCTTCCCTGCCATACAGAACCAAAATCTTCAAACAAAAATTGTTAAAGAAATAGTTTTCAGCCTGGATTATTTCCTTGAAGAAGTATTTGCTGATGTTTATGGCATCAGTTATTACAAAGGCTGCCCACTCAGAGTATTCTGACATACAAGTGTGGGTGTATAGAATCGTATGTACACATCCTAGATACGGCAACAATGCAAGGAAAGCCTCTATCCCTACCACAACTAATTTAACTAATTTTTCCATTAAGTTCCATAAAGTCAGATGGTCTTTTCAAGATTGTCCTTCTGTATTTGGAAAGCACAACATGACAGCAAAAATGTTTAAACACATTGTTCTATACTTCCATTACTTTTCAACTGCAATTCAGGCTCAACCAGATGGGTTCTTTTTCTACAGATGTTACAATCTGCCAATCCCAAATTCACATTTTAGGAATTCTGAACTTCTTGGTTTACCTCCTTCTCAGTTTTGAGATCTAGTAGAGTGTAAACAGTTTACCTTCCTGTACCATATCAGTTTGCTACCACTGCTGGCATTGCAAAACCACCATTTATGCAATCTTTTTCCAGTCTAGCTACCTGTGAAAGTGCAGAGTCATGTGAAAACATGTTGTGGGAAAAGTGGAAAACATAAATATTTTCAAAAGGTAACAACATTATTTTGCAAAAAAACAAAAATAAGCTCTAAAATGTATTTGAAAGAACAGCAGGGAGTGTTCTGGCTGTGTTTTCCCACTCATAACAGCAGCACTGGCAAAAAACAGTCAGTAAGGACAACCAAAAGATGCAAAACTCAATACACTTATCTAAAGCTACAACACGTACTGTATTCTCCTCATCGGTTTCATTTTCCTTATTGGAGTCTGTAAGATAATCTGTGTTTTCTTCCTCCTCTTCTTCACCTTCTTCTTCCTCATTGTCTGAGCCCTCCTGAAATATTAGATGAACAACTTATGACTATTTTAAACTAAGAAGACCACCTACATCACATTCCTCATACACATTCTCTGCACCTTTCTCCGCATCCAAACTTGTTCAGTTCAGTTCAGTCTTTGTAAACTTGTTTATGTTTTGTAGTTAATGTTTCTGTCTGAACTCACTGGGCTTTATTCAGCATTTTCACAAACATACAGCAGAAAACTGGGAGAAGTGGCTGATGTACCAGATGGTTGTGCTGCCACTCAGGGGAATTTAATAAGCTGGAGGAACGGATTAACAAGAACTCCTGAAGTTCAACAAAGGGAAATGCAACGTCCTGCACCTGAGGACTGATAACCTCATTCACTAGCACAGGCTAGAGGCTGCCCATCCAGAAACCAGCTCACAGAGAAGAACCTGGGGTCCTAGTGGACAACAAACTGACCAAGAACCAGCAATGCACCCTTGCAGCAAAGGCAGCTGACTGCATCCTGGGCTGCACTAAGAATATGTGCTGTTGACATGTCAAAGGAGGTGATCCTGCCTGCTCAGCACTGGCAAGACACATACGGAGTCCTCCACTCCATTCTGGGTTCCCCAGTACGAGACTGATATGGACAGAGTGGAGCAAGTCCAGCCACAAGCCATGAAGATAATTAAGGGATTGGAGCACCTATCACAGGAGGAGAGGATGAGAGAGATGGCCTTGTTAAGCATGAGGAACAGAAGGCTCAGCGTGGGGGAGATCTCAATGTGTATAATACCTGAAGTGAGGAAGCAAAGGGGGAGTTGATCTCTTTCTGGTGACAGACAAAGAAGCAATGGACACAAATTGAAAGATTTAATTTAAATGTAATAAAAAAAGGCGCCTCTTTATTATGATGGTGTTTTACCATGGCAACAGATTGCCCGGAAAGGAGCCTCCATCCTTAGAGATATCCAAACCTTGATTGGACTCAGGCAACCTGCAGTGGATGGTCCTGCTTTGAGCAAGGGAGGTTGGATAAAGTGATCTCCAGTTTCCTTCCCCACACCCCAGCATTTATGATTCTAATGATATTATTAATTTGTGGGCAAAGACAAAAAGCCAGCATAATTCAGGAACATGAATGCTGAGAACAGACCAAACAAAACCAACCAACCCAAGCAGAAGAAGCGTTTCCTATTTCCTTGATGAACTGATTTTCTCATAACACTACCATTATCACATCAACTTTGCTGTGTCATAGTGACAAAGTAGAATTTCTATGTACAGGTCTTTCCTTTATTGGCTCCACCATTTCTGATAGAAAATATTATTGGCACAGTAAACAAGGAAGATTGTTATGCTCCATAAATCTTTTGTTTATGCATATTTAATAGTCATACTCTGAATATCTGTTGTTTTTCCTGCATGACTGCTTTGACATCTAGTCAATACATTTGCTCCTACAACAGATGAAGAAAATTATCTGAGTGTTTCCATGCCAGAAAGTAAAGGCATCTCTTTATTGAGAGGCTTAAATGCATCTATGCAAATGCACAGAGCATGGGGAACAAACAAGAGGAGTTAAGAGACATGTACCATCTTATTGGTATCATGGAGACATGGTGGGATGGCTCCTATGCCTGGAGTGGGGAAATGGAAGAACACAGGCTCTTCAGGACAGACAGGGAAGACAAGGAAGGGGTGTTTCCCTCAGTGTCAATGATCAGCTGTAAGGGATAGAGTTCTGCCTGGAGATGGATAAGGAGCAACCAAGAGTTTATGGGTCAGGATTAAAGGAAGGGCATGAAAAGGGGACATAGTAGTGGGGCCACCTGACCAGGAGGACTGAGTAGATGAGGCCATCTACAGACACACAGTAGCAGCCTCACATCCAGAAGATGCCACAAAGATGCTCAGAGGGCTGGAGCACTTCTATGAAGACAGGCTGACAGAGCTGGGTTTGTTCAGCCTGGAGAAGAGAAAGCTCTGGAGAGACCTTAGAGCAGCTTCCAGTGCCCAAAGGGGGCCTGCAAAATTTTTGGAGAGGGGGTTTTTATAAGGGTGTGTAGCAACAGGACAAGGGGGAACGGCTTTAAGCTTAAAGAGGAGAGATTTACATCAGACATGAGGAAGAAGTTCTTCCCTGTGAGGGTGGTGAGGCCCTGGCACAGGTTTCCCAGAGAAGCTGTGGCTGCCCCATCCCTGGCAGTGTTCAAAGCCAGGTTAGACAGGGCTTGCATCAACCTGCTCTAGTGGAAGGTGTCCCTTGCTGTGGTGGGGGGTGGTGGAGCTAGATGATCTTTAAGGCCCTTTCCAACCCAAATCAACCTATCATCCTGAGTATCATATTCCTTGAGCAAAGTTGTCAGTTTAAAGCTTCTGACATAAGTTCTCTAGAATAAGCCTCAGATACTCTGTGTTCAGTTTTCCATATATATACGAAACTAGGATCTAAATATCCTCAGAATACTGATTGGGCTGTGTACACTCACATTTCACCTATTAACTCAGTGACATAGAAGGTATTCAGGAAGTGGTGTTATCAATATTTTGATTACTCATTTTTTTGCAAGGCAAGGTAAATTATTAAGTTTACCTCTTCTTCTGGCTCATTTACTTCACTTTCATTTCCAGATTGTTCCTCTGTCTCTGCTCCACCTTCTTCCTCCTCTTCATCCTCTTCCAGATTCTCTCCTTCTGTAACGGAGTCTTTGGAATCTTTGTCATTCACAATTCCTGAAATTTGAAAAAGAGAAAGAATTAGAACATTAGAACTCACATAAACACTCAAGTTATATGTGGAAGATCATCTTGAAAGTCCATTTTCACTGAACACTAAAGCTTCCAATGGGTCGTAACATTCAAATCTCAAATATAATATTTTCTATATAGTTACCTTACCCATAAAGAATAATAGTTTCCCTGCGAGAAAAGGGGGAAAGTATTATATATTTAAAATCTCCCACAGAACAGCAATCAAGAAGCTGCTCCGTGTGAACTGCTTCAAGAATAGCTTCAAACTAAACATGCAACCTTACTGACACATGCACTGAAATAGGAGCACTAAACTACAGACGCTCTACAAAATCAGCAGAACCCAAAAGATATCAATCCCCTGCAGTCTTAGTTCCAGTACTTCACACTGCTGCTAAATAACAGTTTTGAGACCACTTTACAAACCCAGTGGCTATTGAGGATTTCAGTTCTGTATTAACATACACTTCCTCCTCCATATTTCAGAGGTTTCAAAGCATTCTTCTTACCTTCACTATTTTTAAACACTGTGCACTTCAAAATGTGCTGCTCCATAATTATGCAAGATTCTTTTGAATCATTATATTCTCACCAGTACAAAATCACCAGAGCAGCATAGGAACCAAGTCAGTCCCCAGCGCAAGATCTGCAGGCAACAAACTACTCTTCTGCCTAGAATTACACTTCTGACTGACAAAGAGCAAACCACCTTATGGTCTTTAGCACAGTAACTTCTCAGTGCTACTGTCCATGGGCAAAGGAACTGCAGGGACAAACTGAGCAAGAACTGTGGGTTTACTAGAGCTTTTGCTGAAGTATTAAACACTCACTTCCTTCAGATATGCTTGTACCTATCATCATCATAACCTTCAAAGATCAGAAAGGTAGATGAGGAGCTTCCTGAGATCCCCTTCAAACAGACCCAATAGGAAGACCAGAAACTGTTAAACTGATGTTTAACAGCAAGCCAGTAGTATCAGTATCAAGAAGAGCAACACACTTGGGGGTGGATGGACATGACGCAACAACCCCCTACAATAAAGGCTGTACTGTCGATGGGCTTTGCTTGTGCCAAAGCACACACAGTAAGATGTCCTCCAACACTTTCTCACATTTAGTGACCACATTATCTCCCCCTTAACTACACAAACCCAACTGCTGTAGTGGTGGTAAAGTTCTTATGACTTGTAGGAAGTGCTGAGTATCTTTCAGAAGAATATTACTTCATGTAACCGGTTGTTATTACTTCATTATCATTTTGAGATCATAGAAGCTAGTAATTTACATCACACCAGAAGGAAACTTTAATCTGCATTTCAGTTACTACATAGGTAATTTTAAGGCATATCATTAAATGAAGAGCATATAATAAAATAAATTCCTTCTAAAACAGAAGTTGCTACATTTTAGCTGGCAATGACATGTCCTCATCATCCCACTAGATTAAAGGATTATTCTTAAAAATTGAACTTCTGTAACTAGCTTAAGTGCTATTAAGGCTCTAATTTACACAAAGTGTAAAATTTACACAAAAACTTTTCATGAACAAGCTTATCTTCAAATAAAAATGGAAGGTTTGAAAACAACTCCATTTTTTGAGAAATGAGCACAATAGTATCTAATAATTGGTAAGAACTGATATGTACAAAAGGTTTAAAGGTTAAGATGATAGTACTTTTAGATACATGCCAACGAGTATCTTGTCAACTGAGCTGTGCTGCAAGACTTTTTTTCTCCTGAAATTAACCGATTTGTAACAAAGCAAGATCTATATTTTATTTTTTTATATATATATATATATATCTTACTGTAATCTTAGCAAGAACTACAAGTCAGCACTCAACCTAGCTGACATACATTTTGAGAAGAAAAACTCCACTTTAATAATCCAACCAAAGCTTTAATTCATAAAAAGTAAATTATCCTCTGGGCTCTACTGAAAGGTAAAGCCCATTCAAAATTATTCCAAAAGAAGTGTAAGGCTCAAAGTACCTGACAGTGTTTTAAAAGCAAAACACATTCCTCCTTTTACTGTAGTCTTATAATAATGCTTGCTTTGACAGAACACCTTTAATCAACAAGAATTGGGGAAGGAACAGAGTTGCAAGCAACTAATCTACCCAAATGACCAAGCTGCTTCCACTAGTGCTTACCAACCAACAGGCTGCAGTAATCAGGTGTGAAGATACTCCCTGCTTTTCATACCACAGCATGCTTCCTAAATTCTTCTGATGAAATTTAATTTTCTTCCTCATCATTTGCACCTTACTAATCCACATACGTATATACACATACATTTCTCTTCAAATACTACTGCATTACATGTGTACTATGTATATACATTATATACTACTGTATTAATAGTATTCATATTGACTTCTTTTTGAACACTCAATCACTTTAGAGTTATGGTTCTATATGATCTCTATGGTGATTGGAAAAATGCAAAGAAGTTGGAAAACTATGTTATGAGAATACAAAGACTATATGAGAACAACAGTCATCATAATACAGAAGAACTTAAATACAGGAATTGTCAAAAAGGCCTCATTTCCTTTGCACATTTTCTTACCTAATTTTATTAGGAATTCTCGTTCCAAATCCTGCACCTGTCTGACAGCTTCTTCCAGAGAATTGCAGAGCTTTATCTTTGGTCTCAGCAGTTCCAGTGTATCACTGATCATATAGTCTATGTCTATAGGAAATGGGTGGTCTTTTGTCCAAACATCCAGACTTTTTTTCCACCAGACATACCGCTAGAATACAAGATATTCAAATAAATTACACCCACACTGGCGTTTATAAACTATTTAACTTGGAAATTTGCAATGCCTGCCCATGTTTGCACAACAGGAAATGCAAAAGACTTTACATCACTATTTTCCTATTTCATACAACTGTTACATATTTTGATATCACTAAACACTGTTTGATTCACTGGGTATCATAAACGAAGAATATGCTCCTTTTATCACAGCAACTTAGAAGTATGAAGACTAAGCAAAAGAAAATAGCACTGAAAAGTGCCTCCTAAGTGTAGACCCTTTCTATGAGAGAAGAGCACTTCATCAGCCAGCTTTCAATTCAATTTTCAAGAAAATTAATTCTCTCCAAGGCACTTGCTTTTGCACTAATGGCTCAGAACTTGACGTCACGTTCATACAGTTCAGGAGTCCCAGCTCCATTCCTGCAAAGCTGCTTTCTAAGTAGTCAGTACCAAGCTATTTTGTTGCATGGAGCTCCTCCATCCCAACTAGAAGACTTGTTGCTTACCTTTGCTGGAACTCAGAAGGTTTCAGCCCATTCTTCCCATTGCTGAGACCCCATGAAGGGGGGAACCTAAACCCTTCATTGAATCAACTGCTACCCCAGTGCTCTGCAAGTTTGTTGGAACAACAACATCTACATATAACTGAACATATACATCACTTCAAAAGAAAACTATCAGACAGACAGGATTCTGAAAATTACAGTGCTAGAGAAGAATGAGAGAAATACACAACATTACATTAGCTTCTTTAATAAATCTACAGACCTATATAAAATTTAGTATAGAATACCTGAAAATATACAAGGAAGCAATCAAGTTTTCGTTTGCTGGATCCTCTGTCAAAATACTGTCCACAGGTATCGAGGATAGTACACACTAGTCTGATTCTGAAAAGGTGCTCTGGAGGGTCCAGTGGACTAGGACTACCATCAGGGTTCACACCAAATGATGTGAAAGAATAGAGAGTTCGAAATATTACAGCTGATTCCACCATTCGATAATTATAAAGCTCTCCCAAGAACTTTGCACTGCTGATCCGCCGCTGGTTAAACTTTGGCTGGTTCACCTTTATCAAAAAAGGAACAAAAAATTCACTTTACCACGCAGACACAAGAGAATCTTTGTAAAAGGTTTGTTGTTTGGTAAAGAAAAAAGCAGTATAGAAAATTTGATAGAATTCATTATAATAAAAGTTGGTTATTTATGGCTACACACTTCACACAAAAAGTAGATATGAAAGCAGGGCAACTTGTAGCTATTATAAAGTTTAAATACATTTAGCATAAACTTTTAAACCTGTGATGATTTTTCATTGTCCGGAGAATTCTTATAAATATCTATCAAAATATGGGCTAGTCTCTAAAGTTAAATGAAGTTGCATGAATCTGACCACACTGAAAAATAAATTGTGTGCCTTTACTATGATAAGGGAGGGCAAAACAATCTATTGGGGTTTTGTGGGGTGGGGTTTTAAATTTAAAATAACCTACATAAACAACTGAGGTAGAAAAATCGGATAAAAATCCAAAATCCAAGGATTCCCTTCTTTAAGCAAGGTTGTTTTACTCTTTTCCTTTCAACATAAGTACATCTTATTGAGAACGTTGGTCGGTTACCTCCATTCCTAGTCGAATATCCTCTAGCACTCCATCCACCACATGGATTCCAACATCTTCCTGATAAAGGACCAACCCTGCTAAGAGGTTGGCTACACAGTGAATACTATTATATTTCACATTCCAGATGTTGATCATGCAGCATATAACATAATCTTTTACTTCTGTGTCCTGCCAAGGCAACTTGCGCATCTGTCTCAGGACCTAAACCAAGTTTTAAGACAAGCTTAATAATGCAGCAAGCAAAATATGAAAACACTCACTGTCATTCCCAGTCTTTCACTGTTGGGATGAAATCCCTTTAAGCACCTACAAACAACCTTTTTCTCTTTGTCAAGCATCCTCCAGATCTGCAGTAGCTACAGAAAACTTTACATATGAAACCCAACTGCTGTCCTCTAGCTACTAATCAAACTGTTCAAATCTGTTCCACAATTGCCTTGCTTTTACAGGATTTAACTATAGTCTTGTTTCTTACTACGAGCACAAGATACTTGGCGCAAGACTCTCATTTCATCCTCTTCATTCAGCACTAAATGCTCTGGCAAATGCAGATCCATGACTGGAGCTTCTATGCATTACAATAAAAGAAATGAAACTATCTTGACTATCAGGGATACAAAAATGATCCCTCTTCCTTGTAATTAAAACTGATAACCTTCCCCAAACCCTTCAGCAGTTAGTACTACATCATTTCCAGTAAAATCTGTATTAAAGATTTCAAAAGGATTTACCTTCTCTGTGGTGACCTTGGAGAGATCCTTGTAAAGGAGCTTACGAATATATTCTTGCAAAGGAGGACGTTTTTTCTTCACAGTTTTTTCAGCTGGAGGAGGGTTACAGTAGTAATAGGCATTTTCTACCATTGTAACATAGCGTGCATCAAGATGCATTGCTTGTTTCTTTCTCATCATTTGCTCCTGGAAATAAATGTAAATGATCATTTTAAAATAAAGATGTCACATTACATTTTCAAGCCAAAGGTTTTTACAGTTACGTCTGGGATAAAGGAAACATGAAAGGTTGGAGAAAAGGAAGTTAAAAACTTCAGTAGAAAGAAGAAAAGGACAAAGCATATGGTTCTGTGTTGCTATTTCCAAGCTAATTTTTCTTTACAATCCCTGTTTTTATAATGGTTCACCTGTGGTGAAAAAGCTTCCAGAAAAGTATTTAAAGTTTAACTTGAAATCTAAATGTTACTGTTCAAGAAGGAAATTCTTTCCTGTTAGGGTGGTGAGGCACTGGAATCGGTTGCCCAGGGGGGTTGTGAGTGCTCCATCCCTGGCAGCGTTCAAGGCCAGGCTGGATGAAGCCTTGTGTGGGATGGTTTAGTGTGAGGTGCCCCTGCCCATGGCAGGGGGGGTGGAACTAGATGATCTTGAGGTCCTTTCCAACCCTAACTATTCTATGATTCTAATAAGATTATGGGCAACTCTGTTCAAACCAGGATTTTATTTAACTGAAATCCTTATGTCTTGACACAAGCACAGCGAATTATCACAAGAGTGGCAATCTACTCTTTACATCAGCATGCAACTCCAGAGAGTTCATGGTTTTGTTTCAACACGAATTTTTGGTGTTTAAGGCAATGGCATGTCCCTTATTACATGTTCCATTGTTGCTGTTTACCCAAGCAGAACAGACTGCAGGAAAACCAGCATTTCAGGAAAAACATCAGACAAGTAAAAGGTTACTACATCAACATTAATTACTGTGCTTCATTGTCAGGATTGTCCTAGCTTCCCTCACAGAATACAATCTTTCCTCCATACTTCATTTTGGATACGTACTTTCTTATTTTGTGGGGTTTAAAATTGTCTTGTATCTAAAAATTCCGTACAACTAAAGTAGCAGTTCTAAGCTGCTGACTCTTACAGCAGAAGATGGGGATGAGCTTAACTCCATTATAAAAGAATTTTTTATATGCATTTGTGTGTATTTATATAATTCTGTAAGTTGCATTAAAATTTTATGTACACCATATGATCCCATATATTCTACTCAAAGGTGGTCGAACAGGAAAAGAAACTGCACAGGTTTAGACTTTATTTAATAGAGGTTGGCTACACAGTAAACTACAGCATCAAGCTGATGAACAAAACTAACACGGAAGTACTGCACATCAGTGTTGGGATATACATTCATGCAGTACAGTAAACTCATGTAAAGAGTCTAAACCTTCTTTGATCACTGGTAAAACAGCACAATTTTTCATGCTGGTGGACTTCCCGCTCAGTGGTTCAGTTCAACTGAAACATAAACACACTCAAACAGCTCCTGAACCTCAAGTTTCAGCTGTTAATTCAATAAGGAAGAGTAGGTTTGTGTAGCACAGTAACCCAACAAATAACGTCATTTTCCTCCTAGATGGTATGAATCTATTGCCAGGAAGGTCTCAATCTGACATCAACCCTAAGGCATTTCATCTTAACCTTTTCCATGACACAAATGGCCTCCCCCTTGTTTCCTTAACTGAGACTGTTCCTTTCCAAATGGCAAACTTCTGTTAAGAAGCAGTGAGTTTACCTACAGGTGCTTAACAGATGCACAGCACTTAACAACTGAGTACGTAAATTATTTGATGTGGGGGGGAATAAACCCCAGCACTTACAGTAGACAGTACCAAAAGCTCACTGTGTCATATATGTTAATATTGCCTTCAAATTTTAGACCTTTTCTAGATGCATCAGGAGAAAAATACATCTTTGCTACCTTAGTGACATTTATCATGTTTTACTATAAACTAAGAAAATTAAGTGGAGCAAAGTAAAGCATAACAGAGAATATGGCAAAAGGGCTTGCAAATAAAATTTATCCCCTCCTGAAACTACACAATTT
Source organism: Lathamus discolor (assembly GCF_037157495.1). Classification (NCBI taxonomy): domain Eukaryota; kingdom Metazoa; phylum Chordata; class Aves; order Psittaciformes; family Psittacidae; genus Lathamus; species Lathamus discolor. The sequence goes on along the minus strand of NC_088884.1, from coordinate 37,452,565 downwards.
GTATATTTGCCTGTTAAAAGAAGCTGCATGTTATGCTGTAAATAATGGGTTATAATTACGTTTCTTCCCAGAAGAGAAAACATGCACCACCCCAAGACTCAAAATCACTGTCATTTATTTTTTGAGCAATCCCAAGTATGTATCCTAACTCTAAGTAGATGGTATTGGTATTAGCCTTAACCTCCACTAAAAATCATAAAAATTTTAAACAATTGTGTATATTTCAACCCTTTTTCACTTAAGGCATTGAGTCAGATGGACAGGCAGGAAAGAGAAACCATAGCAATATACTGCCTAGAATAACAAGAATCTTGACGCATTTCAGAAGGACAAAAAAAGGCAAGATTTGCAGTCTAAAGCACTTAAACCTGTAACAACTTTGGGTCTTCATTTTACTAGGCTGAAATGAAGACTGACAAAGATAAAGCATTACATTTGAAGATTAGGTTTCTGATTTTTCCTTTGATAAAAAGAGATCACAAACAACACTGAAATGTCCAAGTTAAAGGGTTTGTTGGTTTGGTTTGTTTTTTCTTGGCGAGTAACAAAATCTCTCCTTTTGCAAAGCAGCACCAAAAAAAAATTTGTCAGTAATGCTGAAATGCTTTTCTGAATTGGGCTTTTTGGCATTTCAGTTATTAGACTGCAATAAGCTACTGAAACTGGTCAGCTTCTTCTCCCCTTTACTACCCTGCTACTTGTCCCAGCAGTTCAAAAAAATCACAATTTTAAGTTTCTTGGAAGCACATTACTGTTACAGTGAATTAACACAGTCTCATTCTAACCACAATGACTCTGCCACAGCCTTTGTCTGTACAAACAACATTCTCCCACAGTTTCAACTTCATCTATAAAAGGAGTCACACCGAGAAACGAGCCACCATGGAGCTGAAGTACTGTATGTTTATAAATACAAACAATCTTGCCCTAAAAAAGACAATGTCACACAACTGTGTAAGTTAAAGGATTAAAAATGCATCAGAAGGTTCTTAAAAGAAGATCTGCAGGCTTGGTATTAACAAGATCACAACAGCATGACATAAGAATTTGATATTTTAACATTCATTAGGGACTGTAGTGACAGGACAAGGGGTAACGGGTTAAAACTTAAACAGGGGAAGTTTAGATTGGATATAAGGGTGGTGAGGCACTGGGATGGGCTGCCCAGGCAAGTTGTGAATGTTACATCCCCGGCAGTGTTCAAGACCAGGCTGGACAGAGCCTTGGGTGACATGGTTTAGTGGGAGGTGTCCTTGCCCATAGCAGGGGGGTTGGAGCTTGATGATCTTAAGGTCCTTTCCAACCCTAACTGTTCCATGATTCTATGATTACGTTACAGAAGTGTAGATCAAGATAATGCTGTTCTTCCTTCCAAAGCACCAATTCACATAATCCATTTATCAGTCCTAATGTCAAGTGAGTTTTACAGTAACATTTTAAATTACACAAAGGACACCAAGTGTCAAAAGCTTGTCAGAAAGAATGATTAACAAACAGCATCGCTCTGATGAAAGAATTATTAAATCATTGCAAAACATGCCAGCAGTTCTACAAAACCAGAATGTGTTCATTAATGTTTCTTTCCTGCTAAGTTTGAAGCACTCTTACAGCACTGCTTTACTACTTAATTTTCCCTTAGTTACTTTTAAAATAAATTCTTAGCTTTCTTCCACACCAGAAAAAGCAGTATTGTCTCTAACAGGAGACAAAGAGCCTGCTTGGCATCTTATTACATACTATATCATCAGTATGTATTAAGACAAATAATTATTTGGCAGATCAACAGACCTTAATCCTACCCCTAAGAATCATTAGTAAGATCAGCTTTACAGTTACTTAGATTTGTACTACAAGATCCTAATTAGTTTGCTTTGGGAGCAGTCTTCTCTACAAATCACACTAACTGGTACCATAAGACTATGATTGAATTGGTATAAGACAATTTAAGTCAAAATTAATTGCTATAGTTTTTGTGGGGCAGCATTAGAAGATGTAGCTATTAAGACATCTGTAGAATATAAATCTATGTAGCCAATTATACATCTTAATCAATAGATATTCCACACTTACGTGCCATCTCTCTTCTCCTGATTCCTCAATGCACAAGAAAAAAACTACTTATACAAAACCGTGTGAAGTTTTATGAGTTACTGAAACAGTGCTTGTGGTTTCTCTTGCACTTCAGTTAAATCATGTTTAGTGCTCATCCAGCAGGTTTCAGAAACACAGCTATCAGTGATTTTGTAGTGCATAGAACCAAAAGCAGGCAGTTACAAAAGGCAGCTTTGATAAAGGTACTTCATTTTTCCTGACTTCTAAAAAGTTTCAACAACTACCAAAAAACACGGTAGCAATAGGTAAGGTGTCTTTTAAAGATATTGGAACAGTATTTTCAGGGGAAAAATACCTGGTTATGGAAAGGAACATATTTGACATTAAAACCCATTAGCTGGCAAACCTTTAGAAAATTGAGACATTCAAACCTTTCAACACACAAAGTACACTTCAACAAAAAGCATGAGCCAAGAACCTGCAGTTAATTTGCCCACCTCTTGTGACTAAACCACCACAATAAATGTTACGACATTCAAAGATATTCAGAAAGAAACAGCATTTTGAGAGGAAGAAACTGTACAACAATGTAACCAAATGCTCAACAACAGCTTCTCCATTAACAAGAACATACGAAGAAAGACTAGATTCAAGAGAAAGGCCTGTCAAGAGTAAGCCTGTGCTCTGGTAAGAAAGCAGATAAATACAGCAGAGGCAGTGATATTTCACAGCTTAAGAGCTCTGTTTTCAGGAAGAGATTCTAAACATTTAAATTGCTCCTTTCCAGAAGGGCAAACACACAGACTACTTTCTTTAGTGTAGATGCGCACTTCTATTCTTCCTGCAGTACACAAATTTGGAGCCTAGTCAGGCTCCAAATACAATAACATGGTCTATTAGTTGGTCTGTATCTGCTTAAGCTGCTTTTAATCTAATGCCATTTCCTATTGCTAGTATCCATCTTTGAAGGATTTCTTCAATCATATTGGACTCAGTCTCTTGCCTTGGACACGAGCTTTAGGATAGTCTCAAGCCAGTAAACATGCTATTCAGGGCTCATACACTAAAAAAGACTCAAAGATAACCCTTGTTATTTTTGAATCTAGACTTACAAATACCTCTTCTACTCTTACCTTAATTACCAAGCTCTACTTCTAAAAGCTATTTTTTACAGTGTCTTCGTAAATTTCTCCTTCACATTTGGAACCCCAGATCATTACACAGCCACAGAAACCACTTCTTTCACAACTGTCTTCACCTTGAGTTGAAATATCTCCAGCTCCATTCACTACCATTTTTCCCCTCAAATAGCATTTCAGGCATGTGCAGGTACAGCTATTAGATTCTTTCAACTTCAGCCTCTGGTTTTGCTCTATCTCCAAATTATTTGTAGTTCAAAAGCAAAGTCTTTTGCTTCAGAAATTCAATTCTTTATATTTTTTTTAAGTCATGAACAGATTTATAGGTCAGCTGGAGCTCTCCAGAATACTTTCAAATAGCTATTCTCACAGGAGGTGCAATCTCAGAGCTGAGACAACGCTGGACAGGCTGTAAATAACAAGATGATACAAGTCCACAGGATTACAAAAAGTCTGATAGCATCAAAGCAGCCTAGGACCTGAATATAGGTAACACCAGTCCATCATTCCACAATGAGGAGGTGAGATTTCAGGATAACAGATTCATTGTCTTCCCATACTTGTCTCTGTTTTTATTAAAGCATCAAGAACTTTATCCTCCCTGAGCATTCAAGATAAAACCTAATGCAAGTTTTCACTTACTGTGCTTGAATGTTTTAAGTGACAATTGAGATGTTAATCACAATCATCATTATGGTGAGACCACATCACAAAGCCAGAAAATCAAAGTAATCATTGGTTTAATTTGGTGCATGACACCCCACCCCATAAGACAACAGGTTTTCTCTTACCAGAAGAACACTGGTTCTTAAGTGAGATTCTGGTGATCTGAAGAGGAATCTTCCACAGGTTTCCAGCAGAGTACAAGCCATTTCAATATGGTGATGAGAAAAATCTGACAGAAGCATCTGGTATACATTTATATAAAAATACAACAAGTTAGACATCTTTTTCAACTGCAGAAAACAGTAAATTACATCTACCAGACAGTACACTACTGTGGTGTTTCATGTTCTTTAACAACAACAACAAAGATGCAAATTGATTTCACTGGTCAGATGTTAACAAAATTAAAAATATTTCTCATTAAAAAATATTATAAGAATAGTCTGGAACCCAAATTAAAGCTCCAGAAACCTGAAAAACAGGATGCCTCCTAAGCCTAGCATGAAGAGACTATGATACTGAAACAAACTCTTATATCTTCCCTATACCCCTTCCAACTCTGTAACATCTGCTTTAAAATTCCTGTTGCTAAACTGGAAAACCACCAAATAATACTGCACAAGGACACAATAACCTCAACGCACATCTAAATTTAATTGCATTAAGTTAAGCAGCAGCTGAAAATTAACAAAGCTTTGCACCTGTCAGTATTTTATAGATGGAAGAAAAAAAGAAAGATAATCAGATAATCTTTTTAAGAATTCAGCTTTGATACCTGAGTCAACAAACACAAACTATTCCCACAGGAAGTGATCTTAACCCTTGTGAGTCTTCAACCACCTTTATAAAACATGCTTTTATCTTTTAAAACCCATTTTTAATCTGGGACTTGACCTCAAAGACAAGTTTGAATGTTTATCAGCATGCAAACTGAGATGATATGCCTGAAGAATAATGCTTTCCAAAGGTTTGGTTTGTTCTTCAATGAACAAAAGCACCTGCCAAAATGGCATATATGCCTCTCCTTGCATCACTGAAAAGCTTTCCACTCGTAATGCCTTCCTCTTACTGTTGTGTTTTCTGTAGAAACATTAATTGTAATCAGCATAATGAAATCTTTGCAATGCATAGCAGATGAGTAAGCAATGTTCCTACAATCACAACACTAACCTTTAAGCAGTGAAGAGTATCATTTTTGGAGAACATCTTAAACTTGGTAAGCTCACCAATGAATCTCACAGTTTTATTCTTTGTTTCAATGTTGATCTGGTCCTTTTTTCTTACCTAAAAAAAAAAAAAAAAAAGCATTTGAATGTAGGCTTTTAAAAATACCCACCTCTTAGAATTTACTTCAACACAAATCTGTGTAATAGCTTAGGAATTAGGCAATGTTTGGTATTTGTTTAGTTCCTTATGCTCTACCTTTAGCTATCACCAGGTTTCCTAAAAGCCTCTCTACAACCTTGTTTCTTCAAAAGCTTTCCAATTTCTTTTCCCCATCCCTCCACTCCCCCCCGCCCCCAAAACCACTCACATTAACCTGGCCAACCCCCTTTACCACAGTGAAGTAGTAGTTATGTATTCTAGATTCTGTATTTTTAGAATCATTAAGTAGTCTCTAAATGAACAGGACCACCTAGTCCCTAAGGAAATATTAAACACTGACAGCTTTTCAAGTCTGGTTTAATAACGTGCAGACTACCCGTTACCCCTCCTTTGTTTTAGTTTTTCTTTTAAAATTACTGATATCCAGTATAATTTTATTACCAATGTACAAATCTATGCCTAAACATAACCCGCAAAATGCAAACCTGTATTTCTCCCCAAAAGAAATAGCTTTTCCTGAGTACAAACAGTTAATTTCAGATAGTTAGACTTAAATAAGTCTGTAACTAAGAGCAATTCATACACATTCTAAATGTCAGTATTAGAAAGAAAATCACCACAGTGATGATTTCTTCACGGTTTCCAAGTTTCATGCAATATTTTTATGCCATATAAAACCTGGAAACCAGTGAATGAATCATCACTGTGCAGCATAACCAATTTCATTAATAAACCTAGAACAAAATGAAAGAAACAACACTGAAAATGTATTTGTGAGGAAAATTTTGGTTGATGAAAAGAGTAAAAAAATAACTTACTTAAGCACCACATTACAATAGTAAGCACTAGATTACAGTAGTAACCTTCTAGTGGGGAAAGTGTTGTTAGAATAGGTCAATTCTCATTTTAAATGCAAGTTATTAGTTTACAGAAAACTCTTAACACAGTTGGAGCACAGTTTAATTTTGCAATTTGGTTTAGCCGTTGTACAGCTCATTTTAATATATATATACACAAATACATACGGCAAATTGTAAAATAATTTTGTTTTAAAATGTACAAATGCAGTATTTGAGAACAAATCCACTTGGATGATAGAAAAACATTCATTGAATTTCAAAGTTGGCAACTACATAACATCAAACATTATTTATTCCCCAAAGTATGACTACTATCAGATTGGTTAATCTGAATGCAAACCACTGAATCAACAAAACATACATGAAATCTGAAGTCCCCTTTCAGCATGGAACAAAGATCCTCTGCTACATCAGACATACAAGGATGCAATGTGGCAACCAGTCTTGCATAAAATGGTAGCAAATCCAACCTGCAACAGAGATGATAGAACAGACAAGCAATTCATAGACAAAAATGTTTTTATGTCTGTAAGTACGGTTACAATTTTACTTGTGAAAGGAATGAGTGTGCATATACCAACAGAACTACTACTACGCGCAATTTTATTGGCTCACACTTCCAACTGCAATGCCATTTAAAAACAGCAATACAAGAAGGTATGTTACCCCATCCTACTGGAATCCTTCACAGCCCATTTCCTTTCAAAACTACTGCCTCGGGTGAAATGCCAAACACCATCTCAGCTATGGAATTTGACCTTTAAGAAATTACCAGATACAAAGAGAATCCTGATGCCTCTCAATAAGCAAAATGAAAAGTTCTTACAGATGACTCCATTTGCTACTGCTTTTATTTCTCTTCTCTGAGTATCAGCAGACATAACCAGGAAGGTAAGAACATCTTTATTTTTAAGGCAGTGAACTTCTAAGTGAATGTAGTAGTTATTACATAAACCAAAGCTCAGCAGATGTGTTGCGGCAACCCTTTGCCCCAAACCTCAGCTGGTACTCCCATAAAATGTAATATCTCAAAGTTTTCTATAAATCTTCCCTTATTTTCTTTCCTCCTTGCTTGATCACATGCTTTCATACCCATTTCATAGTATCACATTTCCCTTAAGGAATTTTAGAAGGCAACTTGTGTTTTCCTTAGGCTATACTTTGTTTCTTTCCATTAAAGACTACCTCGTTGTAAAAACTGGATAAATGCCCTTAAACCTGGTTTGTGGCATCACGTAACAGGATACAGAATGTAACACAGCTGGTTCGCATAAATGTGTACGTATCACTTTTAAATGCAGAGAAACCAACTGCCCTCTGAGGCCTCATAATAGCTTTTAACAAATTGAAGAAGGTATTTATAGTTTACTTTCAGAACATAAGTAAATGCTGTCAACAGATGAATCATAAAACAAGTTTGAAGTGGAGAAACACATCTTAAATTTGCATGCTACAAGCGAGAAATTGCCTGTAACGGAAAATGGATCTGGAATTTACACTTTATGAAGGGTTCAGGTTATCCCTTAGTGGTAGGGAAAAGAAATGAAAAAGAAAAAAGGAAAAGAAGAAATCTAAAAGCACAGATTTGGGATTTAAATACGTCTTGCTCTGGCACAAAATAAAACTAGAAACTCATCAAGTCAAAACTAAAGCATACACAACTGCCTCCCTTCTCCTTTCTACAGCTATGCCACTAGAGCAGATATCTGAGATCTGTAATATCCACTCACAGCAAGAGGGCTAATTGTGTAGTTAATTTGTGGATCAGGAGAATCAGAATACACTGCCTTAAAGAGGCAGAGGTAAGCAGCCTCCTCGTAATCCCTAAAACTCCTGGTGAAACATTACAGATATGCCAGTTACCTATTTAACCTTTTTCATTCTCTCTTGTTAATCGATAACTGAAGCAGTATTTACATTTTTCAAGCCTGCTGGAACACAAAGTCAAGGGTGACTAGCCATAGCAAATTACTGTGATGTTATTAAGCATTTAGCCATTAACTCTTGGAGAAGGGAAAGTCTTATTACTTCACATACACAAACAAAAGCTGAACTAGAGAAAGGACTTGGGCTGAAAGGAAGGGATTTCTGCATGGCACGTCTTTTAAGACAAGTAGCAGAAAGCTTTATGCTGAACAAGTACCTGCCTTCTGAGAGCTAATAATTTCATCTCTGTAAACTGAACATACCCGGGGGAAATTAAAGTCTTAGAGCACATTGCTGTTATTCCCTCACAGAACACAAAAGGTTTCTTCATGGGGATGAATGCTAAGATTGGGTGCTTTGAAATAGGTGAAATATAATAAGGAAAAACCGTGGGTCAATTACTGTAAAATTGGCAATTGGAGATGGAATCCACTCCCGTTCCCAGGGGAGACAAAAATTCCTGTTCAGAAGTGGAGAGATTGCAGTATCGGTGGCACCATCTACTGGTACCTGCATTAAGGTACCTGCATTAAGGCCAATCCACATTTTCTCTTTTCTTCAAAAGCATTTCTTTTTCTTGAGAAGTTGGACAGAAATTAACTAGGATGACCACAAACCCCATAGTGTTGCTTTCTCTTCCTGCTCTTCTATGTTATGAAGCAAGACCTAGCATCAGTAAACTATCACAGTAAAAGAACATTACTTCTGACCATTGCCATTTTGACCATATGCCTTGGATTGTAATCTAGTCAGTTCTGGACCTCTGGATCACGTGGACTGCACTTCAGTGAAATACTTAAGAGCACATCTTTTAAAACCCAAACCCCAAAACTTTGCTCAATTAAAGTCCTAGCTCCAAGCTCTCTAGAACAGGTGCATCCAAAATTTTATACCTAGGAGTGAAGGGGGCATCTTGGACATTTATTCAGGCCTAAAAAGAGATTTTAAACTGCAAAACTGCAGTATGCAGCTAGACAGATCCATGTTTATCTGTAGAGGAAGATAATGCAGTTTGACACCAAAGAAGTACACATAAATGCCTTAAAGCTGTGAGCAGTATGTGTTAAATTATTGTGCTGTCACTTCAGTGCAAACTATATAGTCCTGAATTAAAAGGTTAATATTTAGTATGAAACCAACCCTCTAATACAAACCTGAAAGCCACTTGTAAACTAGCACTAAGAAGAAATCTTTTTAAAAGGCTTTCTGTTCTGTTGAGTTAGAGGTTCAAATCACACCTGAAAATGTAAATGCGATCCATTCATAAGTATTCAGGAGAACAATGCAATGATGTTGTATTCTAACGCTAATCCACAGTTAGTTAAGGAAAAAACATCCCCTTTTGTCAAATCAAGTTTTCTGTCTCTGTATTTGTCCCAGTCAATCCAACTTTAGTGGAAGCGAGAAACTCTACAGCAAGATGACTTCAACGTTACAGTGTCTGCATCATTCCTCAAGCACGAAACCAGTTTTTCTTAGTAAAATTGTTGTGCCTGCACATGTTTCCTAAAACTGATCTCTCAGGAGAAGAAACAGAACTTACTCTGTTACTGAAACATCTTATTATGGCTGATAACATGCTATCTAGACTTCAACAGCATTATCTGATATGCTTGAAGACTAAATGCTTTTGGAAAATATACTACTTTATCTATGTCCTATAAGGACGCTGTTCCTCTGAACCTTTTGCAAAAGGAGCCCCCAAAAACCTCCTAAAGAACATAACCACAAAAAGCTTTCTTCTCCCTTGGTATCCTGGGGAGAGACTGCGGAAACTACTGGAATTCATAGTGAAAACTAGGATGCAACAACAATAATGGAAGGCAAAGCCATATCATATGGCACAGTGAAGAGATACACAAAGCAAAACCATAGTTAATGCAGAGTATACAAAGCTTAGAAGCAGTGTTTTATAATTTTCTAAATCAGTTTGTAGCATTTTATAGCAACCATTACTACCATGTGCCATATACACACCTGGAGTTTTTCCTACAAGGATTATAAATGGTGATTTCAACACAGAAAGCAGAAGTGCTCCTTTACCAACTGCAGAAATAAAGCTACTGTAAATATTAGGACAGACTGCCCTTTAAAATCATGTGCATCTATGGGCAATTCAGCCGGTACTTCCACTGCAACTGTCTGTGGCTCACGACAAGAAGCTCAGACAACATCCTATTTCTCCTCCTTAGTAGCCCAGAGATGGGCATCACTACTGCAGACAAGAGAAGAGGCAGATATACACAACTGAACTTAAGATCTTACAGCTGGAAGCTGGAGTATTTACTAGCCCAGCAGGTCTCAGAGCAGAGAGCAGAAAAAGATATTAAAAATAGAATTGTACATGAAATATTAATATTTCTTAATAGTAATAATTAATATTTATAAGAAAAACCATGCGCAATCAGCTGAGCCATTCGCTTCAGTATTAGTTCCAGCTATGAGAGAACAGAACTGTCACAAAGACAGCAGCTCCTTGAGGCAACCACACCATCTACACTAGTCTGAGTTCCTACGGAACTGTAGATGTCCTAGGCTATGAAAAATGTTCTCAAATTGTGTTTTGATGCATTTCATGATTAACATTTCTATTTATCAGCCTGCTGGTATTTCCTCTACATCGTAAAACTGGACTGAAGAGCACCTTGTTACCTCTAACACAGAAGATACTCAACTCCCTACCTCCTCTGTCAGTAACTCATATTTCGGGCACAATCAGGCCCCTGTCAAAGTCTCCAAAGACTGAGGTGTCAAAACCATAATTTTTTAGAGAAAAGAATACATGAAGAGAAAGATTATGTGCACGTCTAGTTGCAAAAGCTAGTATCAACATAGAGTCAGGTTAGTGCATATAGTGAGCAAACAAACCAGTGGTTTATATCCAGCAAACAGAGTAATGCTATTAGCACAGCAGATGCTTATTACAGATGAGATGTACAAATAAGCTAGAATTAAGGTTGAAAACACAGTGCAAGAAGTGATTAAAAGTAATGAAAACAAAACACCAGAGCCTGTTTATTCAAAGCAGTTTTCTACACAAGCCTTCAGACAACACAAACTGTATTTCCACACCCGCCACTAGTGTTAAAAGGCATGGAATCAAAGTGGCGTGAACTCTTAACAGGAAATCCAAGATGATGATGAAACACTGAAACTAAAAGCAGCATCAAAACAACCTCCCAGTAGAAACAGGGAGAGGTGGAGCAAGAAAAGCGACTCCCTCATAATTGCACCTATTTAAATTGTCCCTCTTTAAGGTACAAGTTTACCAGAGAGGAAAAAAATACATTATTCTGCCAATGAATTTAAAAGTTTCATTTTAATATTTGCACTCATTTTTGCAAGCAAAGCTCTTTTCCTGTGTGTAGGGCCCTCACACAAGGAGAAATAGCAAAACTCTACTTGGACAAATCTACATGGACAGAAGAGGCTAGGCTTCACCTTTTATACTTGCTTTCTCTAAACTGGCTGGCCTAGAACCAGTGCTGCTCCAGAAGATGCAAGATACATATTCTAGAAGATACAAAATAGCTATGTAATATGTCAGAATTAACATATCACAAGAAATCCTCCTTCCTGACCTACATTGTACTCTAACTATTCATAGGTTCTTACACAAAATAAGTGCAAGTTCTCCTGAATAAAATACATCCTCTTTTGCTACAAGGTAAGCTTTGCTGTTGTTTTCATGGTTAAAAAGATCCACTATAAACACGCAAGTACCAGAAGACAGAAGCTAATATTTAAAAAAAGAAATTATTAAAGAAAATTTACACTGCTATGGCAAAATACCGTGGGGAATTCCTTGATCATTAATGCATAAATCACTCCTGAAGCGCACCTCAGAAATTAACAAATGCAACTTGGAATATACACTGGTTTTCAGTAACTTAAACAGTTAAAAATCATATACATATATATGTTAAATAACCAAAGGCTGGATCCATCTTATTCTCCTTCAGTTCTTACCTTTGCCTGGGAACTATGAAAAGTGCTCGTACGAGTTTTCTTCTGTTGGCTTTTGTATTCATATTCATGCAAAAATCCATTGCTGCCTGTAAAGAGGAAAGTCAATGGAACACTTCACCTTTACTGCAGTGTGTTTTTATTTAAAGTAATACAGCATGCTTTCCAAAAGCATCTTTATGGAGTTATTCCTGTTATATGCAGCTGCCTTACGAACAGCCATAAAGAAAAGTCTTCCTTTATGTCTAGAACTGACATAGCTGCAAAACAAGTCCAGCTGATTCTTTGGATCAGCACAAGGAAGAGAACAGCTTTAGGCAGACGGGGAGTAATTGTCAGAGAGGAATGGGAGGAAAACAGGAAAAAGCCAAGTCTACTTCTAAACCAAACTAACACATAAGAAAACAGGCAGACAAAAAATCAGTATCACATGGTGTCTTGGCAATTACTGACTAAGTGAGGGATAAAAAGGTTTCCTCCAAAGTAATTACTTTAAGCATAGTTCAGCTCCTGACAGACTCAAAAGCTTCAAATCTTTGCTTCCAATCTATTTAATCTAGCATTATCTTTAAGAGTGAATAAAAATGAAAACTATACCTTGTCTATGAGATCTCTGTTGACACAGTTTGGAAGCTGCTGAAGGAAAGCATCTACTATAAGTTTTAAATGAGATCCAGTACTGGCTTCTTCATCCTCTTGTTCTAACAGAGTGAAATAAACAAGCAGCACACATCGTTAAGCTATGAAATACTGCAATTTCTGATCATATCACCCAAACATTTGTAATGTTTAGCTGTTAAATATTCATTCACAGATTCAAACATATAGAGATAATATATTAAGATGAATATATCTTTTTTAATAAAAAAAAAATCTATTTATTACTTTTGCTAACAAAAGTCAAAAGTAAACTTGTTTTTCTATTCATGAAGTTCCCTGCCTCCTACTTTATACTGTCAAGAGCAACAACAAATCTGTACTCCTAGAAAATGATCGTCATTTCTTTAGATGATAGAAGGATGATCACAAGAAGGCCCAAACATGGGGGAAAACAAAACAAACAACCTTAATGCAACTGTAGACTCTACATTTTCTGTATGTTTGTCATGAAACAGGATTTTTGACCAAAAGCATCCATTAAGGCTATTCTTTCATCCAGTATGTTCTTGACATCTTTTCACTTCAGGCTGTAAAAGCTAGAGGCCGACTCAATTCCTTCAGCAGTGCTGAAACCAGAGTCTAGAACTATAAAGCAGCGCAGATAGAGGGCTGATCTTGCAGCAGCTGCAAGACAAGTGGTAACTTGTTTTTCAAGGAGGTGCATCTGTGGAATTCGCAACACAGGAAGTGGCAACAGTGACCTGTGCCTACTGATTGAGTCCCTAACACTACTCAAGTAGAAGACTGTAGGACAACTCTACCACTGGAATTCAGCTTTTCTGACATCTGCTCTGACGACCTCACCAGAGCAATCCCCTTACAATTATCCTCTAATTGTAAAATTTGTGGTATGCTTACAAAACTCTTCCAGATTTTAGTAAGTCCTAGAAAAGAGCTTAGTTTCCTCTATAGCACAACACAAGCCAAAACAATGAGCTGCAACACAAAACACTTGGGAAAAAGTCTTCCTTGGCCAAAGCAACACAGAAGAACGCTGTTTCCTGAAAAGCGAACATGATGAAGCTTGGTTTTCTTTCAGTTTGAGGATGTTCAACAGTAACAGGAATACCCAGAAAAGTATTCATGTGGTGGAAATCACACCCAAGTAACCTACAAAATACCCAACACCTGGCAAATTCACTATGTCTTTAAAAGCTACATGGTAAGATAAACCAGCATGAAGACTTGAGCTCATTTTTCAAGTCGCTGAAAGGGAAAGAGATTACTATAAGGGAAAAAGATGCTACATTGTAGGACCATTTTTTTTCTTGTTTCTGGAAACTGTTAGGGGCAGGGGTTGAACTTAGGTAGAGAAATGCTAAAATCTGTTTCAAGGAACACTGCAAGCTACCCAGTCTTGAAGGTGCTAGAGATTAAAGCAGACAGCATCACTTCCTCCTCCTCTCTGACTAGAAGTCAGAAGAACAAGAGAAAGGAAGCTGTTCCAGATGCTCAACAAGAGGACCATGAAGTTTTAAATGCTTAATGGAACCCTGACTCTCCCATATACTCAGACTTCACTAGAATGCATACAACAGCTCAAACAAGACAATTTTTAGTAGCAAATCTCATTTTAATGCATTCTTCCATTTAGGTGTTTACAGCCACACCTTACTGTCTGCCTCTAATGTTCTTTTATCGTCCCCTTTTTCCTTTACAGCAGTTGTCTCACCTCAATCTTCTATTCAAACTGACTCACAGTTCTTGAAATCAATTTAAAGTCTTTAACATTTCAGCCACTATTCAAAGCAATCTTTCAAGAGTCCCTGTTATCACATTGAATGGCAAGAGTTCCCACATGTATCTCCCCTTTCACTGGTCCTCTCCTTCACTGAGAACCAAAGATACTATCACACTGTATTTCTTTCTCATCACAGCATGTGGGTCCTTTCTAAGTGGAAAAGCTCTTTTCTTTCAGTACCTGAAGCAGGTTTGGGACTCAAGACAGAGTTTTACAGTGACAGGAAATGAAACAGCCAGGGATTCCAAGTATGCAATTCATGTGAAAAAGTCAGTTAATTTTTTGCTTTCACTTTGATCCTCTTGAGTTTCAGTCTTCCAGTAGCAGCACATTTTAAAACTGCATTACCTCTTTTAAAAATTCACTACAAGTAGTAATGTACAACCATTACTTAGACTATTTCTAATGGACTATCTGGGTGCAGATCAAGTCATGCAGCATAATCACTGTAGACAGTGAAAGAAAAATTACCTTTTCTTTTTAAACACCTTTATATTTACCAGAAATGAATGCAAAGGTGCAGTTTCCAGGGAGTAGAAATGAGGAACCATCAGAAGATGCTAAGGACTTACTGAAGTAATTCTCCTGCAATGATTGCTGCCAAACAATCTTCTGCTTCACCAAAACTAGTTGTTTGCTTTCCCCCCTCCCTACACAAATACCTTCAGAGAGAGCCCTGGCTCCTTTCATGTCAACATCATCTTTTCAATTTACTAAACTATAACCTTGCAGAGGGCTTTCTCGTGGAAACCCCACTCTGCCTGAAAGGTTCAGTCTACTCTGTATAGTGTCACCCAGACAATGGAAACAAGACAATTGCTTTTGTAATGTCTGGAGCTATTCCTTTGTGAGACAAGGTTCTGAAATGAATTTGATCACAGAGGAGCCCTTGCATCGTGATGGTACAAACTAAAATAGTCATAAAATAGTTGGCTGGATCCCCCTCTCTGCACAACACTTGGCATAAGCATAGTGTTAAACATCTTGTTGAATAAAAGCCTGAGGAATGTATTCAGAATCTAGTCTCACAAGTCAAAAAAAAGATTTCTTAGTTAATAACTTCAGATCTGCTTTTAAATTCCTGCTCTTCTGATAGGAACTCTGCTAGCTCTTTAAACAGTGTAGCAAAGTCAACAGGGTTGTCTTCATACTCACTTCTACACATCATTTCTGCTGCTGACAAACCTTACAAAAACAGGTACTAGGTATGTATTAACATAAGATGACTCCTGCTCCTGGTACCCTTGATGGCTTCCACCCTGGCCATTCCTTAACATCTTTGTCTCCATTCACACAGCTTCATGTTTAACATTTTATCTTCTCTTTCAAAAACAACCTCAAAACTCACTTCTTTCAGCACGTTTGCGGTGACTATTTGCAGCTCCGGTGCTATCTGCTCCCTTTCTCTTCCCTAAGCATATTGAAAATAAGAAAATTAAGATTCACTCAAAGTTAACACAACAGAGAAACAAAATAAATTACCTGAATTCCTAGTAAACAAATCTCTCCAACTAAGTGCATCATGGAAAACTGTCCATTTATATGGCATATCTTAAACTTAACTGATTATAGTGTCTGACCTTTAAGAAGTAAGTGTAGGCACAAGCACAGCAGTGCTGTGAAGGATGCTACACCAGCAGAGACCTGCTTTGAAAACACACGTTGGAAAACTGTCTTGTCTCCCTCATACTGAGCTTGTTCAGCCTGGAAAGGAGAAGGCTTCAGGGAAACCTTAGAGCAGCTTCCAGTGCCTAAGGGACTGACAAGAAATACAGAGAAGGACTTCTGACAAGGGCCTGTAGGGACAGGACAAGGGGGTATGGCTTTAAACTGAGAGGGGAGATCTAGATGAGGTATCAGGAAGAAATTCTTTTACTGTGAGAGTGGTGAGGCGATGGCACAGGGTGCCCAGAGAAGCTGTGGCTGCCCCATCCCCAGCAGTGCTCAAGGCCAGGCTGGACAGGGCTTGGAGCAACCTGCCCCAGTAGAAGGTGCCCCTGCCCATGGCAGGGGGCTGGAACTGTATGAGCCCTAAGGTCCCTTCCAACCCAAATCAGTCTGGGATTCTACGATTCTATATTTGGACAGGAAGAAAAGACTGAAGTGACAGAAGGTGATGCAGAAGTTACAAGAGATATGCAGTACCTACTATGTGACTAGATTGTCTACCCTATTTATCCTATTCCCCCATCTATAATTTACCTATTCCCTCTGCTAATGAAATCCACACCACCAAATTATCACAATACCCAAAACAACTTTTTTTCATCTTGGACCTTGTGTCATGTTCGATGGGTCTCTGAGCAACTTGATCTAGTTGAAGGTGTCCCCTTCATTGCAGGGGGGCTGGACTATATGAGCTTTAAAAGTCCCTTCCAACTCAAACCATTCTGACTCTATGATTTAAGTCCCTGCTATACCTCATGCATCCTTCCTTTCTACACTCAAGGCCCATGTCAACCCAGGAATCCTTTGTTTTGTCTGTATGTGTGTAATGTGTGCAATGCAGTGGTTTCATTCTTCACTAGCTCTGCACAAACATTAGTAACTCACCTCAAGTACAGATGCACAAAAAATTCAGTACATATGAAGAGAAGTTAAAGCTGCATTTTGTAGCTGAAGGACACACAGTTTTCCTAATTTCAAACCTAAGGGAATTTTAGTTAAGAAAAAGGCTGGAAAAAAAAAGACATCTTCCAGTTCATTAGATGGAAACCCATCACAGAACTTGAAACAGCATCTAAATTAAGACTTTTGTTAATTAAGTATATCTGGTGCTGCCAATGAGGGGTGTTCAAACTTACACACACCCCAACACAATCATTGTGTTTTGCTGTATGTTTCAAGTAAAGTTAACACATACTGCTAACTTACAGCCTAGTTTTCCAGCAGAACAAGGATTTACCAATTGCATCTATTCTAGTTTCCAGCATTCATTTCTGACGCTACTTGCCAGTATCAAAGCAATTTGACAGGGTATGGAATTCCCAAAGACACTAAGTTTTCACCTGTCTCACAAAAAATAAACCCATGCGCAAAGACAACTAGGAAGCAGCAAGAAAAAGCCTACAGGCTGAACCAAATGATTTCACCTTCACAAGCTAGAGAGTAAAAGGCTTTCATAAAAGGCTGGCTGTTTAATGAGAAAAAATAAACCCTATTCTGACATATTTTAGATTAACTTTCCAGATAAGAACATGTTCAATGCTTAGTCAACAGCTCATTTAAAACCAGAAACTAGTACTGATCACTGTTAATATATGATGATGACACCTCCTACAATCAAGAGCATAACCATCAATTCCCTCTGAGCTACTCAAGCTGGTATTGCCTCCCAGAGACACTGGACCTTCTATATCTCATCTCATGTTATTCCTTCCTCACTTCTACAGGATCTCACATTCATGTTTTTTGTCTTTATATTCAGAATAATCTTCATCCTCCTATCACGACAATAATCCCTTTCAAAAAAATCAAGAAATACCCACATTCCTTTAGATGTCTATTGACAAACTATTTTGGCCTATCTAGCAGGCTGTGAGCAACCCAGAATGAGCTGCTCTTTTTCCCTTTGATTCGAAGGGAACATCTAAGTGTATCACCCTTACAGACAGTTAGAACCAAGCTCTTCACTGGTTTTTTAAAGATCTCTGACCAGAGGATAACAGCTCACTAAAGGTGAACATCCTGCAATTAAAACTTAAAATCTTACCCAGCTGAATGAGCTGATGGCTACTCAAAGGAGAAAATATATAAACGGAAGGGAAAATTCATCCAAAGAGGATACAGCTTTTTCCAACCTGTCTGGGTAAACAAAGGAAAAACCTAAGGAAATAGGGGATAGCATTATCCTAACAGTTTTCCTTTCAAGAGGAGTCTGAAACAGTCTGACTCCAGAGCTGTCTCTTTTCTGAATTTGGGAGGTGGCACAGATCAGCACAGTTCCAAGATCAGGTTCAGCTCAACCAACTTTCAGTACACAAGTCACCCAATTTGAAAATCCTTATGCCCTAACCAATCCCTATTGTCAACTGAGAGAGACTGGAACATTGAGGATTTGTTCAAGCCACTCTATGCCCAGACCCACATGCATCAGCTTGGTTTACTGAACCCATGTTTTGAACACCAACATACAGTCTTTGCCAGGGCCTGAGCTTCTTTGCTGTGGTATGAACTCCACAGCTTGAAGTTCTGGCTTTAACTTCTCAGCTTTTAAAGCACAATGCTGCTTCAAGCAATAGGACTGTTCTCACCAACGAGGGAGGGGCTGGCAGGGAATGTGATGTGCAAGGGCAGCCTTAGCAGCCTTAGCTGCACGGACCATAAAATGGTGGAGGTTTTGACGCTTAGGGCAGTGAGGAAGGCATGCAGCAAGCTCACCACCCGAAGACTGCAGGAGAGCAGACTTTGGCCTCTTCAGGGATCTGCCTGCTAGAGTACCAGGGAATAGAGCCCTGGAGGGAAGAAGGACCCAAGAACACTGGATAATATTCAAGTATCACCTCCTCCAAGCTCAGGAGTGATGTATCCTAACAAAAACGATGTCAGGAAAAAATGCCAGGAGGCCTGCATGGATGAACAAGGAGCTCCTGGACAAACTCCACCAAAGGAAGCCTACAAGAGGTGGAAGCAAGGACAAGTAGCCTTGGAGGAATACAGAGGAATTGTCTGAGCACCCAGGGATCCGGCCGGTAAAGCTAAAGCCCTGACAGAATTAAATCTGGCTGGGAACATCAAGGGCAACAAGAAAAGCTTCTATAGGTATGTCAGTGATAAAAGGAAGACTAGGGAAAATGTGGGCCCTCTCCAGAAGGGAACAGGAGAACTGGATACCCAGGACATAGAGAAAGCTGAGGCACTCAACAACCTTTCTGCCATGGCCTTCACCAGCAAATGCTCCAGCCACACCACTCTCATCGCAGAAGGCAAGGGCAGGGACTGGGAGAATGAAAAACCACACACTGTAGGAGAAGACCAAGTTGAAGACCATCTAAAGAACCTGAATGAGCACAAGCCCATGGAACCTGATGAGATGCATCCACGGGCCCTGAGGGAACAGGCAGATGAAGTGGCTAAGCTGCTGTCCATTATGGTTGAGAAGTCATAGCAGTCTGGTGAAGTTCCTGCTGACTGCAAAAGGGGAAACATAACCCATTTTTAAAAAGGGGGAAAAAGGAAGACCAGGGAAACTACACACCAGTCAGTCTCACTTCAATGCCCAACAAGATCATGGGACAGATCCTCCTGGAAACTATGCTAAGGTGCTTGGAAAATAGGGAGGTGGTTGGTGACAGCCAACACGGCTTTACTAAGGGCAAGTCATGTCTGACAAATCTGGTGGTTTTCTATGATGGGGTTATGGGGGAAGAGCAACCTGGACTTGTGCAAAACATCTGATGCTGTCACACATGACATCCTTGTCTCTAAACTGGAGAGACATGGATTTGACGGATGGACCACTGTGGAATAAAGATTTGGCTGGATGGTCACACTTAAGAGAGTTGTGGTCAATGCCTTAATGTCCAACTGGAGACCAGTGACGAGTGGTGAAAACCATCCTATGATTATCTTAGGAATTCCCCAGATCAGAAGTATTTTCAGTTTTAAGCCACAGAATCTCCAGCCAGTAGACTCCAGATGCAATTTTTTTCCCCCGCGTTCTAGACACAGAACAAGTTTCCTGCTTTAGAAATGAAAGAAAAGAATCTGCACTGGTCCTTAGAAATGCAAAGTAAAACCACTGTGGTTTACAAACTGGGTTCAAAAACACTGCCTCACTTGCTCCTCTGAATTTGGCTTTTAACACCTGATGTTGCTTTTCCCACTATTCACTACCACTAAAAGAAATACTTGTGATTCACAAGAATTCTTAAGAAACCTTTCTCTGGTTCCCCTGGTAAAATTAACACAGCCAGAGTTCCACAGGTTCCATTTGCAGCCCTTTATGCACAATCAGAGGTTAGAATTCTTAAATCCTGCTATGTAAAGCCATAACAAGACAGAAAGGCAGATCTGAATCTTGCAGTTCAAGTTTAAAACAGGAAGTATTTATTAATACCCTAAGCACATTTGATGACAAAACCATTTACGCACTGAAGTCTGCATTCTTTCTAGTCACTTTTCAGACCACTGCCTTCACATTTGATTATCTTTAAAAGCTAAAGGAATCAGTAACTGTCATTACATAAACCTCCATACAATACTTTTCAGTTGTTTCTGAATGTCTTGTTACAAATGTTGTTTTGACCACAGTGCTAACAGCTTCTAGCTACTAGTTTCATAAATAAATCATTCTTCTTCCTGAAGTTTATCTACTGACTAAAAGCCATCAAAACAGAAAACAAGTAATTTCTAAAGCCAATTATTTTTACCTTGCTCATCAAGAAGCTTTTTTGTAAGATCTTCTGCCTCATCTCCACAGTCTAACTCCAGGGCATCATCATTAATATCCAGGTTCTCCAGCTCCAACTCCAAATCTTCACTCCCAGGTGCTTCCTTATTATCTTTGGCATCTTTTGAATCTATTTAAAAGTTAAGTAGAACTATTAAATTATTAAATACATGCAGGGATCATTAGAATACAGGAAGACTCACATTGCTAAACCTGTGTCTCTTTACTGTTTTAGTCTTGTTAAAAGGAATCAGGCAAAGAATATCCACTTCTTGAGAGCAGAATGTGTCATCTGTTAGGTCTCAGTGGTTTGAGATCCTTCATATAGCTCTACCCCAATGCCTGAAAACTGCAAACATTTACCTACATTAAGGTCTGTTAAGGATTGCCAACAGATCTTCATGGTTTGGTTTGGTCTGAACTATACCTGGTACATCTTCAGTGGATGACATGCATATATTCAAATGGCACAAGATATTCAGAAATGTAGCAATTTAAGTCCAGAAGTGCTTAAAATGGATAGCTAGGACATCACATGGGAAGTGCAAGCCAAAAGAATTTGCATACTGGGAAGGTCAGGTAGAAAAACAGTAACCTCCAAAATAATACCACAAACATTATTAAAAAACAGCCATTTTCAAAGATAAAACCCCTAAGTTAATGTTTGCACTGCGTATTCTTCATAGCTCAACTGAAAACAAAATTAAGCAAAGCAAGCAAAGCTTTTACTTTGTTACAGACTGAGAAAAAAAAGGCAAAAAACAGAACAGGGGGAAGATACTGATTAAAATGTGTTATATAGAAGGTCAAATAAAAATCATATTTTCCTTGAAAACAAATTATCTGTGCATCTCTAGATGAAGATTCAGAAAGAATAGCAAATGTTTTTCTTGGACTACAACACTGGTCCAACATAAAGCTTTTTTTCAGATTACCATTTTGTTACTCTTTCAGGCCTCCTTCAAACCTCATTTGCAGACTATGCTTCATTAAAAACCAGCATTTTCAAGGCAAATAACCTTATTAAAATACTTAAATTTTTCAAACAAAAATGCGACAACTTCTAAGCAGTGCACACATCATAAGGAAGGAAGTAGTAGACTCACAAAGCAGGCAACCTGGTTAGAATCAGAGACTAAATTAGTCAGGAATGGACGCTGATGAGGTCTTCAGCCTTTTGCTCAAAGTGGATAAGCAATGTATTCACACCAAATTTCTCAGGTATTATTTTTGCAGTTGTCTTGAAAAATCTGTTCAAACAGAGATTCCAATCTCCCTGGGCCAATATCCCTCATTATCCTCACGGGAAATTTCAGAGTTTAGAGATCAGAAAGAAGGCCATGAGTTCTAAAGTTTAAATGCCATTCATACTCAACACTGGCTTACTGCACATGTATTAGAAAATCATGTAGTCTGTGTCTTCGTTGGCATTTCCTCAATGCCAAGACACTGCTCTGATGCAAATATGCATTTTTTATTACACTCTGAGCCAGTGATGGCAAATGTAATTTTTATCCTACTGTAACTAAAGTCTACCAATGCCTGGTTGTGAACCTGTGTCCAAAGTGAGGAACCTTCCAGACCTTTAAATCTATCATTAGCAGTTTAGTGGAAAACAGAGAATGCACACTAAAATCTTGCAAAGATGATAAGCTTTTAGGTTTCGCACAGCAAAGTTAATATTCACTTACATTGATTAATCTCTAATTATTTTAAACTTCAACTTCTATCAGTATTAAAATGCACTGACTTTTTGTCTTCCTTAAACTAGCTGTAACCACTGGCAATGCACCCTGTACTGAAAGCATCAGAAGATAAAGTCTGAAATACCATACAAATGCCATAATTCCTAAAGCAGGTTATATCCCAGATATAATACCTACCCTACAGTTTCTTCCCTAAAAATTCCTCCAAACTGGTGTACTGACTTGCTCACCACAAATTATTTCATTAGAGACTCATTACTTCCATCAAATTTGCATATCTGTTAGACAAGACATCTTTAATACTCATTGAAGCATTCTACCTCTTGATTCATCTTTGCCAGAATCCTTGTTCTGGGAACATTTTTCATTATCCTTAAACAAAATTGCTGGTACAAAAGCCTTTAAGTCGATGAGATTCTCATAGAAGTTTCTGGCATCTTCATCTTCCCAGATACCCCCCTCCAAGTCATATTCTCCAGGCTTTCCTGGTGTGAAAATATCAATGCCAGGTCCATGTTCTGCAAAAACAGTGAAACCACAAGAAAGTTACTTACACATATTTCTGATCTTCTAAAGGGAGTCACCTTTGAAGATTAAAACCAAAATGCTTTTAGAAACATTTATTACCACCACTGTTTCAACTGAAATATTGTAATGTGTACTTTACAATGCTTTTAACTACCCAGTTGTAATATTAGATGCATCCGTAAGTTATCTTAAAATCGCAAATTTTACATTGATAGAAAACACAGTATCAAAGTAAAAGTCAAATCAAGTCAGTCAAGTGAAATCAAGCAGCACATTATGTGGTTTTAGAAAGAAAAGCTGTACCAGACTTTAACCACATTAACATAGAAAGTAATCACTGAGTATGATGAACTGTACCCCACGGTATTGCAAGAACGGATGTTTAAAAATAATAATTTTAAATTTAGAGGCATTCAGGAAATATATTTTTTTTTAAGCTCAAGATCACTTCAGACAAAAGGTGCACTCAACAACATCTCTGAATGAAAGATCTGAGATTTACAGCATTCAACAACTCTACCAGTTAAAAGCTGCACTTCTCAGGAGGTCGGAGAGCCACCTAGTGACATATCTGGTTTAACAATATGTTCCTGCTCATAACATCATGACCCAAAATACACTTCAAACCCATTTTTGAACAATATCAGAATTTGAAACTCTAACATATACAGTCCTTTCAGTATTTAAAAATGCATTAAATTAAATGGAAATTATTACGTCAAACTAATTTTCCATTTGTTCCTATATTACCTGAAACAAACCTAAAGGGGTATTACTTAAGTTACCATTAACTACATGGCATATACAATAGTTATGGTTACGTGTCAGGTTTAATTACTTTAATTAAAATAATAATGTAATATTCATCCATTGTCATCCTTAAATGGGAAAGCCTAACTAAAAAGAAATCAATGGAAAGAACACATCAGTAAGAAGGTTTGGTTGGCTCTCCCACCACATCCAAGCCAAGCCCAGCATTCCCTTTACTTCCTTTAGAAGATGGCCTACCCTCAGGTGCTGGTTTCTCTTGAGGAAGGTCAGGCATATTTTCATCCAAAAGATCAGCCAGAGATTGAGAATTTGCCAACAGCTTCTGATACGACATTGCAAATTCCTCATATTGCTTGTGCCGATCTTCACTCAGCTCTCCTTTGGAATGAAGGATGCGCCTACAAAATCAAGTGACAGTAAGGCAACCTTTCGTAAAATCTACTTGAGCTATGCTGAACTATTATTAATTTCTGTGAGCAGAGCTAACCTCTCTTCAGCAGAATTCTAGTTTAGACCACAGTAGCAAAAATTGGAGCAACACAACTTTTTCTTCCAACCAACCATAATGAATTACTGACTTCAGTATCGAGTTCAGTAGAGTTACAGAAGGTTTAACTTCAGTGTCCCATCAAGAAAAGGTAACTTATTTTTTTGCCATGATTATCCTGTAATAGTCCTGCACTATGAAAAGACTTGTAGTAAATTAAAACATTCAACTTAAATGAAAGCTGGATAAAAGTTGCTTTACATCTGTAACAACACATTTCCATCATGTTCAAATGACTCAATGGGCAATCACTGCCAGAGACTCAGACAAGTTTTATGTTAAAAGCAGCCTGTTCATTTCCCAACAAATCAAGATATTTCAAGGCTACCAGTCCAAATGAAGAGCAGTTCAGGGTTTTTTTCCACTTGCTCTGTGTTTTCTTTTATGAAAATATCCATACTTATTTTCCATTTCATTTTTAAAACTGAAATATGTTCTCAAAAGCAACTTGTATTTGAAGAAACACAATCACTGCTGGCACACAATAAAGTAAAACTCAATTTTCTTACCAAACCACAATTAAGGCCATTCAGGATTTTAAACAAAAATATCAAGAATTTTCAGTAGTTTGAACTAAATATACAGAACAAGGTAATACTTGCTAGTACAAAGATTTTGCCTTCTACAGAAGACTGATTAAAGACTGTCATCCTTGATTTTGGGGTAACTAAGAATAAGCTGATTGCCCAGTACCAATGTTCCAGTTTGTCCTCATCTTGGGCTCTTACTACTGCAACAATACAAACACGCTCAGATCAAACATGGGTTTTCAAAAAAGAAAGCTTTTCAAAGGACAGAATGAGCTTGCCTAGCAAGATTCCAATGTGTTATACAGTAGCTTGAATAATGCTGGTAACATTGCACTAACCAGCTGTAACCACTGACAATGCACCCTGCACTGAGATGAAAGCATGAGAAGAAGTTTGAAATAGGGTGCAAATGTCCTAGTTCCTAAAGGAGGTTGTATCATTACATTACGTTTAGGCTTTCATTAAGCAGTAAGCATACTATCATGTTCCTGCCAAAAAAACCCAAACGTTTTACGGCGTAAAACTTCCAGACTAGTTTAAGCAATGTAAGTTGAAGGATATCAATCTTGGCTTTTGCCAGTTCCAGGTTGACTATAAAACAGAAGTCATCTTCATACACAACACATTCACAGGGCAAGCAACAAAATCCCTTGTATCTGCTCAGAATGAAAACTTGGCACACGTGTCTTGCTAGAGGGCAAGAAGCAAAAGTTCTATTTCTTGTCCCTCACACACCTATGTAACACGTATCACCTGCTCCTGCAAAGTAGAACAAGAAAAAGTAACATATCAAATAACCCCTGATAATTTCTGAAGTGCAGTTTGGATCCAGGAAACATGCGAAGTACCAATTCATAGCCTTTCCATGGATACAGCTATCTACTGCATACTTACTATGAGCTTAAAATATAACAGAAGCCTCAAACAGGAGCACTGAAGCTATGCTATTATTAAAAACCAAAAAAGCAAAGTGCTATAACAACAGTACAAGAGCTTCAGTTCTCAGTTTCAGTTCCCAAAGGACAAGTGTTAACAAATTCAAGGAAGCTAAAGCATCCTGAACAGATTTTAAAAGCACAATTGATTTTAATACAATTAAAAGTACAGCACACAGTACTTCTCTTACTGCATGTCTCTTCAGAATTTCATGCAGTGCCACAATGCAAGTTCAGCAGATTTTAAAAACATCCTTTAGACCAAAGCAGCTTCTTTTCATATCTGACACTCATTTTTGAAAACTCCCAGCAGAATTTCGGAAACAAATGGCTCCTTCCAGTGACACAGCCTGCACAGAGTTTGCTGTGCCCTCAGCTGTGTAACCAAAAAGATCACCAGGCTCTACTGTCAAAGCGTAACTCAAGGTAGTTCTAATTATCCACTTGCAAAAACCCTTGTGTCTAATAATGCTTTCATTTTACCTATGATTCAGCAAGTAACACAATATTAAAGCACTGCTGAGGTTAAAATCGTATCATAGAATCACGGACTGGTTTGGGTTGGAAGGTACCTTCAAGCTCATCCAGTTGCAACCCCTGCCATGGGCAGGGATTCCTTCCACTACAGCAGGTTGCTCCAAGCCCCATCCAACGTGGCCTTGAACACTGCCCGGGATAGGGCAGCCACAGCTTCTCTGGGCACCCCTCGCCAGTGTCTCACCATCCCTTAGACTTCGCCTATTAATTTTCAACTCAACCAATGAACATGCACAATTTGAGTTATTTTACACTCTCCTGACACAGATAAACTCAAGAGGTATTTACCTGACAAAGTATCATAACCTAAATATATGAAATTGTTAATGCACAGGAAGGAACAGTTTGCTCCCTGTTCACTTTATTAGTTCTAGACTAACAGTGGGCATAAAAGCTGTGGCTATTAGCAAAGTAGATCAGGTTTCAAATATACAGAGGACAGTTTTTTTCCAACAGGATTATTGCTTTTTCTTTTTAAAACAAATGAAACCAACCACACCAAACAACCAAAAACTAACACCCAAAAGAAACAAAAAGCAAGCAACCAACCACACAGTCACAGTTTAGGAGTATTACTATAGTCTTCACAGACTTACTAGGCAAGTTTCTGCCCCGGACTTCCATAGCTGCAATGCCAATATCTGTTACAGACATGTTGTAAGCAAGTAGAATTAAGCAAGACATAGCTTTGATGTCTTGTTTCTTTAACAAAACTTATTCCCCAACTTTTATTAAACAGTTAAACACCTTTAAATTCAGATAAATAACAGGATTATCTTAATCCAGTGATAAATGATAGTTCTTCACATTCCTTTCCCAAAACAAAGCTTTACACCCAGTTGATAGGGATAATTCAGATAAGGTGCATGAAGAGGTCTCTAGTCTGATGTATTCAAAGCAGGCTCACTGATGAGATCAGACTAGGCTCAGAGCTTTATCCAGTCATTTTTATCTAGTGTGCACTTAAATATTACCACGTAATTCCCTCTCCCAAATCACTCACATTCTTTCTTCATGGTTTCTTAACATTCTTTCTATGTCCTGGAAATATTTTTCACTTTATTGCCTACTATACAAACTTTGTAACACTCAATAACATCCCAGCCAGAACCAACATGCCCAGAACCAATCGTCATTCTGTATACAAGTGTAAAAGTTATATCCATTAACTTAAAAAAAAAAACTTCAACCAAATGACTAAGTCACAACGACACACTTTAAAGTAAAAGGTATTTGCAGAATTAATAGTAGCTCCCAAGTCAGGTTATGGTCCTGTGAAATACAAACTTAACTTGAGGTCGGACAGGACTGCAGAACAATACCTGTCAGCACAATGGATACAAGTTCAAAGCCTTGGTTTAGGAACATTAAATGTTAATGTATTTGACACATACATTTGGCTCTGGATTGATGTTCAGCTTTTTAGTTGAAACCTGGGCCTACACATGCAGTAACATGTTCATTTCTACCTGCCTGGAATGCTTCCAAAAGGATTTAATAATAATCATGTCTCAAGACCAGCAGTTGGGTTTAGGCTGGCTCCAATAATGACAACTCAGGATGCTTTACGGAAAGGGCAAACGATTATTAAACAATGTCATAATGGTAGAAATTACTCAGATCGCAAACGTTTGTATACTCATACCCTTCAATATCAGTATTTCATACAGACATTTAAGAGGGTTTGAATCAAACTGTCTATAAACTCCAATATTTTAATATATATTAATTTGCCCACACCAAATTGTAAGGGATACCTAGTTAATCTAACCTCATTTTTCCTCCATACTGGTACACTAACAAAAAACAAGCCAAAGCCATCGTGGCATATGCTCCATGTGGGTAGAAAGAGAGAAATCAGATCATGCCAACTGGGAAAGGACAGCACCAGCTGGGGAAGGAGCGTCATTCTCAAGCTGCCAATGAAACATCATGAAATTAATAGAGTTAAAAGAATTAAAGCTAAAGATCAGCCTCCTTTTTCTTTAAAGATATTGAAAGAGTCTGTTTGGGTTTTGCTTTTTAAGTGTTCAGAGCAAATTTATAACTTTTTCTTAGATACACTACAGAATACACTTCTACACACCGTTAACAGACTGTATTTGCAAATATTGCAACAAACCTGAGCATTTCATAAATAAACTACTTTTTTCTCCATAAATAAAAAGCAACATTCGAGTGTCACCTGTTTTGTCTTTCAATATTTTGTAGCTCCCTGTGGTCCCTTTTCAGGTGTTTGGTCAAAGACGTAAAGTATTCCTTCAACAAATTCTGGAAGGGCTGTTGTTTCTCTGGGCTAATTATCTCACTAGGAGGAAAGCTCAAGTTAAACTTCTCTGCAACAGTTTTGACTTTCCTTGGTACCAAACCAGCAATGTCATCTCCACAGTGCCGACAAAAGCTGATAACCACAGAAACGTGAGTGTGGGATTCTCGATCAGCGTTAATAATGTTTTTAAGCTGCTCATAGATTAAAGACAGACCTTCCTTGTCAGTGAAAATCCCAACTATTGTCAATTCTGCAATGAAACGCAGATCAGTTCTTAACTTGGTAATGTTGGGAGTCTTCTCTTCTTTCCTTGCTTCAAAATGTTTTTTCCAAGCCTGAAGTAATGAAGGAGCAAAATCAGCGTAGCGCTGGTGAAAGAGGGAACACAAGTGCACTGCACAGTTCACATCTGATATTTTCAGTTTGGCTTCTACAATAGAAGCTACTGCTTCTGCGATGTATTTGCTTAAATTCAGGCTATTAAAGTCATGGGACAAGGAGTCCCTTTGTTGCTCTGTAATGGTTTTGAGCTTCTTAACAAAAGCTGTGTTCTTCTTCAGGCTGGAATCCAGTCTGCTGAAGAAGTTCTCCTCAGGGCGGTTGTCTGGTGCATTCTGGTTTTTGCTGCGAAGCTCTTTCCTTGCCTGATGGCGCTCCCAAGCCTCTTGATGGAGCTGATGGGCTTCCTCTTTTTCTCTAAGAGAAATAAAAGTTAGTCATTTTCATTACAGAAGCTGATTTCAGGTTAACAGTTCAAAGGAAAAAAAGGCTTAGTTGAAAACCTCTCAGTAGTTCTAAACATAATTTCCCCTTAATAGTCTGTTTTTTAAATATTAAAAGTTAATCCCAGAAAGCTAAAGCACCTGCTAAATAAATTTTTTTTTTCTTGTAACAAAGTGAAATTTATCAAGTATTTCTATGCAGAACATATTAATCCCAACAAACTTTAAGATAGAAACATAAACTCCATTTACTCCAGACAGAGATTAAGTTCTTCCAGGAGAGAATAACAAACTTTCTACAGGTTACTGAATTACACAGTGAAGTGAAATCTTTTATTCCCAGACTACTGAAAATCTTAAGTAGGTGAAATACATCTGTAACAGATGCAATTTGGCTATGACATTGCCTGACTCTTAGAAAATAATGTATTTCAAACGTAAGAACATCCAGAAATCGGCTTTGCTGGTCTGAAGATGTTATCTTTAACACTGTAGTACCTTTCAATAATACACTAAGAAACAGTGTCTTGGTAATAGGGCCCCTCCTAACTGGCCTACAGAGATATCAATGCCCTGTATTAGAGACTAAAGTAACAGAGGTTAGAGGTGAAAACTCAGGCCACAGAGCATACTGAGCTAGCTATGTAGAATTTATAATGCTACATACAACTTACTGTAAGTCAAACAGTTCATCTCTTATAATTCTGCCCACAACCCTGACAGCATTCAGCGCAATTAAACCATTAAAAGACAACCTACTTCAGTTGAGCAGCTGCTTCTTCTTGTTTCTTTTTCTCTTCCTCCTCTTGTTTCTTTTTCTCCTCTTCTTCAAGTTTCTTTTTTTCTTCTTCTTCCTTCTTCCTCTGCTCTTCTTCTGCCTTTACTTTGTCCTCTTCTTTTTTCTTCCGCTCCTTGTCTTCCTTTTTTCTTTTATCCTCTTCCAGTTTTTTCTTTTTGTCATCAGGAACCTTTAGAGTCTCTCTCTTCACGCCAACCTTGACATCTTCTTTTGGCTTGTCCCTGGCACTCACTGGTCGCCTTTCAGTAAAATCCTTTTCTTTATTATTTAAGGGAGATTCTTTTTCTTCCATATTTGGTGGCTTTTTGCGCTCAGCTGGCATTGTGTTACCCAGGCAAGCCTACAGAAACACAGGAAAAGAAGTACTTTTAACTTACTGTTGATACATTACTCTCTTCCACAATCCATCCATACTCACTTGGTTCTTAACTAAGATAACTCACGAATGTATGACTTACAAGAATAAAATACAGGTTTTAGGCAAGTTTTCTTGAGCTAAAGAACGGATCTAGAATGTGTAAAACCCAATCATTTTGCCAGTGTTATATTTTCAGCATGAATTGTGATGTAATAGCACCTGAAGTTTCTAAAACCAGGGGAATATAAGATCTTGGAACATGAACAGAATTCCATCTGACAAAACATCCAAGACTGTTGAAAGCACATGCACCTGAACCTCACTGACCTTTCTACACATCTCCTAAGAATGACCCCAATTCCACTACCTCTACTTCGGACCACAGGATAGCACACATTAGATGAAACCTCAAGTGGATTAACCCCTGCTCAAAGTAGGGTCAGCCACAAGGTCAGAGAAGGTTGCTCCAGGCTTGAAAACTGTTCTGGTTTCAGCTGAGTTAATTTTCTTCCTAGTAGCTGGTGCAGTGCTGTGCTTTGGTATTAGTCTGAGAATAAACTGACCACACACCAATGTTTTAATTGTTGGTAATCAGTCCTTACTCTAAATCAAGGACTTTTCAGTCTCTCATGCTCTGCCAGTGAGGAAGAGCAGAAGAAGCTGGGAGGAAGCAGAGACAGGACACCTGATCCTAGCCAAAGGGATATTCCACACCATAGAAAGTCATGCTCAGTATAGAAACTGAGTATAGTTAGCCGGAACAGGCTGACCACTGCTTGGGAATGAGCTGGGCATGGGTCAGCAGGTGGTGAGAAACTGTATTGAGCATGAATTGCCTCCCTTGGGTTTTGTTCCTGTTTCCTTTTATTATGATTATCTTTTATTTTATTACCATTATTATACTGTTCTTATCTTAACTCACAGGTTTTGCCTTCCCCACCCCCACCCCCGATTCTCCTCTCCATCCCACTGGGAAGAGGGGAGAGTGAGTGAGCAGCTGCCTGGTACTTAGTTGCCAGTTGGGTTTAAACCACAGCACAACTGCCAAGGAAGGAGACTGCAGTACCCCTCCAGCCAACCTGCTCCAGTGCCTGACTGTCCTCACTGTGAAAAGGCATCATCTTGATCCCCTCTTTCCCCACACCTCCCAAGATCTCCCCAGTCACCTCAAACACTCTTCCATACAGCACAAGTAACAGCTGGCAGAGCACGCTGTGCTAAGATGTACACACAAACTTCCCTGACAGCAGGCTGAATGGAAATAATAGCAGATAGGTTACAATTATCAGGAGTTATCAAAGGCTCCAGTTTATATCTCTTTCTACTCAACCGATGTTCTTCTGGGAACTTGTAGGAGTTAACTTAGCATCTCTGGGGTTTCTAGCCCTCTAAGCCTTAGCTTCATTTGGGTGAGGATATAAAATTACAACATATAGTGACCAACGAAGGGTAGAAATGCATAACAATTTAGATAGTAAGGAAACTGTGAAGGTTACCTAGTTCAAGCCCTTGGTCAAAGCAGGTCCAGTCAAGTCAGGGGTTTGG
This sequence comes from Lathamus discolor, assembly GCF_037157495.1. Lineage (NCBI taxonomy): Eukaryota > Metazoa > Chordata > Aves > Psittaciformes > Psittacidae > Lathamus > Lathamus discolor. Next base: position 37,420,591 of record NC_088884.1, on the reverse strand, counting down.
CTAGCTAAGTTCAAGAGTATCTCCAAAGACAGAGATGTAACAGCCCCTTCTGTGCCCCTGTTCAAGAATCCCAATAACCACACTGTGAAAAAGTTTTTCCTGATAACATGCCAAAATTTGATATGCCCTGTCTTGTGTCAGTTTCTTTCCATCCTATCGCTGTATAGCTTTGACAAGAATCCAGCTCCACCTTCTCCATACTCTCCCGTTAGGTTTTTGTAGACAGTAATAAGACCTACTATTCTCACTGATTAAGAACCCCAGTTCTCCAAGTCTCCTAACGATCTTGGTGGCCCTCCAATGGACTTCTCCAGCATGTCAATACCTTTCTCAGAAGAGAGAATCCACAACTGTATGTGGTGTCCAGATGTGGGTTTGTAAGTATCAGTAGAGGGGAAGACGCGCCTTCCCCAAGCTGCTGGGTAACTCTTGTTACTACAGACTAGAATGCAGCTAGTCTTAATGCAAGGGCATTCTGCTGACTCATGCCCAGGATCAGAGATGGACAGACAGGACTGAAAGAGGCAATTACTACCACCTAGACCTTATTTACTTCAGGCTAAATCCATTTCTATTTGTAGAACCCAACATAAAGTAGAGCACTTCTAAGATTATTTTTAACTACTTTGAAAGCTATTTCTAGGTAAGATACCACACTAAAGAATATCTCTGTTTCTAACAAAACAGTAGATTCATACACTGACTATCCCATATGGAATGCTGTGTTACAAATCTGAAGATGCTTGTCCAGGTCTTCTGAAGAAAAAATTGTTTGCAGAACTTCACAGAATATTCAGATATGGACAGTGATAACTTACCACTGGAAAACCTATTCAGGACTTGGCCTCTCTGACAGTAACTGGCAACAGCACCAGTGAAGAAATGTTTCTGACACTGATTTATGGAAGCTAGCCTAATCAAATCAGCGTTTCTTAAACAAGTACTGGCAATTTTGGCTCTCTAACGCATGTCTGCAACTAAAAAACTTCACAGCTCAACATCTCAGAACTACTTGGATCTTAAAAACACTGATCTACATCATCTTAAAGCAGTTTTATTATGAAATCAGTACTTACGGAATTGACAAAACCCAGAAAACTAAGCATGTTCCCAAATTCCTTCATATTGAAGGTCTGAACTAAGTTTTCTATCTCTGTTGGCCAGTTAGGTGGGACCTGTTCCTCACAGATCTGAGAGGTGCAAATCCTCTGCATGCTCTGTTTCAAACTCAACAATAACTATTTATTAATCTTTTTTCACTACAAATCCACATTGGAAGTTCCATCAGTTTGAGATGTCTAAACTAGCTCTCTCCTACCATTTCTAACAAAATGGGTTTGAAAGGAAAGCTTTTAGAATTCAAAAATATTTCCATGAGAACACTGCATGAGACTCTCTAATAATTGTATTAAAATGTCTTTCACCAAGAAATCCGTTAAACAAACAAATATTAACACATTTATTAAAAAAATATTTTCAATTCTAAAAGGCAAATTGGGAGCAAAGTTTAAAAGAAAAACAAAGGAGAAAAGGGTTGGTTGATTAAAAGAATGCTGGAAAGGCATGTCACAATTCCAACGCTCCAGCTTTTACCTTTGTCCCTCACCTGTTAGTATTCTATTACAATTTGGAAAAAACTAAACTAAACCAACCATCCAGCTACACATGTGATTTTTACCAAAACCACTACAGTACTCCAGCTCTTATGAGATGTAGGAACTCAGAATTCTGTTTTAAAGACATATCTGACACTTGCTTGTATAAAGGCAAAATAGAGAAGAATGGAATAAACAGAAAAGGGATGGAGCATAATCGAGTACATTGTGGTTTCCACAAGGCAGTATTATTCACGTCTCACCCAAGAACACTGGTGACCAAAACCACCCCACAGTCTAGTTTATAATAGATTTCTGTCCCGTATCACAGAATACCAGTGTTACAATGCTGCTCACTACTTACTATGTACACAACTCCTTATCTCACAAACCCTTCTGATAAGGCTGCTAGCTCATTTATGTGTACCCACCACGGATGGCAGGAGGTGCAGTTGCTGCCTCCAAGCTATACACAGGGGGGTTCACTGGGCAGCACATGAGCGGTGGCCAACAGCACAGCCAGAACACAACTGTCCACTGAGCTGATGCTGTCACCCTTCCCTCATCAAGAATGGTAACTTAAGACCTTGGTACTTTGCCTCAGCTGTCAGTTATCACAAGACCTGCAGAACATTTAGACCTTCAAAGCATCTGCTGAACTTGGCTGAAACTGGCCCAAAGGTTCAAAAGTTGTGGGAAGCAGATTAAAAAGGAAACAGAAGGCAGCAGGCTTGTCTGCGTCTCATTTCCATAGGCAATAAGGCTGAATTTACATAGTTTGGGCCAGGTTAAGGAATGGTAAAGAAACATTCAGAGAAAAGCATTAATAGAACTTTTATTTAATAGATAATATTTATGTGAATGCACTGATGAAAAAGCACAATAACACCATGAACTTCATAAGATAACAGATACAAAGAACAGGCACTTGCAGCTGAAACTGAGAAAGGATAGAGAAGACAGACATGAGGGTCCATATTCGTTTGGACTCTTGGCAGCCCATTTTCATAGTGACATTCAGATGCCTTTACACTCTTGTCATCTTGGTTTCATCACTTACATATATTATTTTCCAGGAGAAAACTATTTCTCTTGATTTTTCACTATTTAACCTACCTTAACTCAAAACTTAGTTAAGAAATCTTTCATTGCTCCTGAATTTCACCTTCCTGGAATTTGAAAAACTGACTGGACTGGGCTAATGAAACCCTAGGCCCATAAACTCAAGAAATAGTCTTGCAATACAGGCAGTGTTTCAGGAAAAAATCCATTTATATACTTACTCTCAAGGAAACCAAAGACTCATATTAAGTATTCAGCATTATTAATCTAGACACGGTTCAGAACAAAAGGACAACTATCAATACCTTGGCCTGGTATTACTAAATCTCCTCAAATTAATAAAACCAGTTTATTGTTATAAACCAGAATCTCAGTCCTTGCAAACACAAGTATGGGAAGGAGAAATTAAACTAAACACACTGAGATATTTCACATTCTTTTTTACTGCTACTGGACACTAAATCAATCACATAAACATTCCTTTATACAGCTACAGAAGAGATAAAGTAAATAAAGAATGTAGGCAAGATGTCCCATGTCTGACCAGCTGAAAATCCTCAAAGAGCAACAAACTGCTCCATTACTAGAAATTACACCCCGAGAAAAACAAAAATTCCAAGAAGTAAAATTCAGTTAAGGTTTCTCTTAAAGGGAAGGAGTATTATAAAAATACCATGGTTAATCAGTAGGAAACAAACTTAACCACAAGTTTTGAAAGATGAGACACAGCAGTGCAGGAAATTCTAGTGCAAGTCAAAGAGACCCCTCTACACAGTGCCCAACCAGAAAGGCACTTTTACTTTCGATACGTCTCGGAGAAGGTGTTTTGCTGTCAGATGTGCAGGAACACGCTTCCCACTGAGAACGAGGCCTACAGGCAAACCACGGACTGCATGCGGAGCAAAAGACTTCCGAGCTAACAGCTCGCCCCCCATGCCAGCCCGCACTCGCGGGCTTCCCGCAAGCGGGCACCTCCCGTGCTCTGCCCTCCCGGGACAAACAGCCACCAGTTCCTGCCACCGCCTCCCAGAGCGCTGCGGGTACTCTCGTTCGTTCGCTCGCCCGCCCTCCTCCTTCTCCTCCTCACCCTCCCGGCCCGTGTACACCGGGACGCCTTAGCCCCAACGAATCCGCGCCCCGCGCCGCCTCACGGCCCCCACCTAGGACAGGCCCATGTGCCCTTCCCCCGCCTTCCCCAGGCCTTTCTCCCTGCAACACCACGGCACAGCCCCACCCTCCGAGCCGCCCTCGCCAAAGGCCGGTGCCCCCCGTCTCAGGCCCGCTACCTGAGCCCGGCGCGGACATGGGCCCGGCCTCCGGGGAGCGACACCTCCTCCGCCAGGCGCAGCCCCTCCCGGCGAGCGAGGCCCCGTCGCTCCTCTCCCCTCACGGCGCCCGCCGCGCTACCTGCCGGGGTGTCCGCTCTGCTGCCTGACCGACAGCACCGCCACGACCGAGACCGGAACTCTCGCCGCGAGACGCCCGAGCGCGAATGGAAGAGCAGCGCCGCCGGATCGCACTGTCGTTACGGCCCCGGCCGGTTCGCCAAGCGGAGCTTCCGACTGCCGGGAGTCAGGCAGTAATGAGGACAGCCCGGGATGGGGTCCTGGCGGGTGGCGGAGCTGCTCGGGTTACCGGGAGGTGGCGGAGGCGGAAGTGGTGGGGAGCGGGAGGAAGCTTGGCGGCGGTCTGGGGCTGTTTAGGTGTTAGCATGATAAAATAGAATCATGGAATCGCAAAAGCAGCTCAGTTGGAAAATACCGTTCATATCATCAAGCTCACCCGTTCCTCGAGCACTGCCAGGTCCACCAGTAAGCTATGTCCCCTAGCGCCATATCTGCACGTCTTTTAGGCACCTCCAGGGATGATGAATCCACCACTGCCTTGGGCAGCGTGTTCCAGTGCTTGACAGCCCTTGTGGGGAAGAAATTTGTCCCTAACACCCAATCTAAACCTGCCCTGGTGCAGCTTGAGGCTGTTTCCCCTTGTCCCATCCCCTGTTCCCTGGGAGCAGAGCCCAGCCCCTCCTGGCTCCATCCTCCTCTCAGGCAGCTGTCGGGAGCGATCAGGTCCTCCCTGAGCCTTCTCTTCTCCAGACTGACCCCCCCAGGTCCCTCAGCCGTTCCCCATCACACTTGTGCTCCAGGCCCTGCACCAGCTCCGTTGCCCTTCTCTGGCCCTGCTCCAGCACCTCAATGTCTCTCTTGCAGTGAGGGGCCCAGAATGCCGTGCAATAATAGTGAGTTATTAATAATTGGTGATTTAATTGTTGTCATCTATTGTGTTTTGCCGTGTAAATCTGGTATCTCCACTTCCTCCTGTCCAATCAGTATTCTTGTCTGGACAACCAAAGCCATTTTACAATGGTAAATTTAGTTCAACAAAAACCTCCCAGGTTATGTGAAGTGCTCACAGCTGGAGCACCCAAGCATAGTGTCAGCCATCGGGCAATTCAGAGTCACCCAGGCTGGAAAAAGCTGTCATCATGCAGAATTTCAGAGTGAGAATCTGTTGTTTATTTTACTTTTAGAATTCAGATTGTGGCAGAAGCTCTTTCCTTTGGCACGGGAAGGCATTTATACCCGTCTAGACATACAGTGAACACACACAAGTATTTAGCAGAGCCTGTTGTCCTAAGACAAGGGATGATGGTTTTAAACTAAAAGATGGGACATTCAGGTTGGACACGAGGAAGAAATTCTTTACAATGAGGGTGGTGAAACATGGGCACAGGTTGCCCAGGGAGGTGGTGGATGCTCCATCCCTGGAGACACTCAAGGCCAGGCTGGATGTGGTTCTGGGCAACCTGACCAAGTTGAAGATGTCCATGATATTGCAGAGGGGCTTGGAGTAGATGAGCTTTGAAGGTCCCTTCCAACTGAACTATTTTATGATTCTATGATGAACAGTGACAGCAGGCATCGGGCTGGATGTATGTAATGAGATTACTCAGCTGTTAAAGACATGTTTTATTCAGAAGCAAGAGTCAGCCCAAATGTAAGGCTGTCTTTACTGATGCAGAGTTCTGGGTGTTCTCTGCCAAACGGTACAGGACCAGACTGGTTTTATTCCCCAGGAAAGAGCTCTCCTCCCTGTTGTTTAATGTCATCACTCATTTTGCCAACAAGCTCAAAAATCTCTTTCTAGAAAATTTTGAAAGGAAGAAGTCATGCTTGACACAGATCATTTAGGTGTCCCTACTACGCAAAGATTTAATTTACTTTCCAAAATATCTTGAGTCATTGGGCTGATTAAACTGATTCACTGTAAGAGAGAAGATCCATGTGCTGAACACATAAAAAAGGGGGTTAAATGGGGAGAGGAACTCCACACTGCTTTTGGTGCTGTGTTTTCCAAAGGCACCACTCCTGCAGCCTGTCAAGGGATGCCTTTGAAAGATTCTTTTTTTGGATTTGGTTTGAAAAGGTGGGCTCAACATTATGTTAGGCTTATGTACCAGTTTCAGTGTCATTATATCAGAAATATTGGCTTATTTTCTTTTGAAGCATGATATAGCTGCCTTTCCTAATGTGAATAAGATGTGCTACCACTACAGTTTTGAAAGGAAAAAGAATCTTCTGTATTTGTACCACATTCGTACCACATTAGATATTAGGAAGAAGTTTTACTGTGAGGGTGCTGAGGCACTGGTACAGGTTGCCCTGAGACGCTGCGGCAGCCCCATCCCTGGCAGTGTTCAAGGCCAGGTTGGACGGGGCTTGGAGCAAGCTGGTCTAGTAGAAGGTGTCCCTGCCTGTGGCAGGGGGTTGGAACTGGGTGAGTTTTAAGGTCCCTTCCAACCCAAACCAGTCTGTGATTCTATGATTCCTCCACAGCTATGACTATGTTGAAACTGCTTTGTAATGACCGTGCAAGTAAACCTTGTTTTACCTTTGTCTGATAGCTTGGAAGACTTTTCCTCATAAAGTACCTATTTAATTTGTGTATGTACCACTTGAATTTATCTACTAACATAGCAAAATCAAAACCAGGTAGGTCTCACTTCCTGAGTCTTGGTTATAAAGCATGTCTGTCCTTTTTTTCATTCCTGAAGCAATTCTTCCCAGCTTTTTCAGTATGTTTCCTCAATTGCTGGCACCAAACATGCACACAGCATGCAGCAAAGAATCACAATTGAGCCAAATACTGGCCTAATGTAAAATCTGTGGGTGTTCTCAGTATTTCCTTGCAGCCAAATCCAGAAAATGATCTTTTTTTTGCAAAGTAATCTAAAATTCATGTAACTTTTTTAGACCAATCTGGTTTATTCCCATGACTTTTGAGATTATTTATAGTCACTGTTTCCTAGAAAGAAGCTACACGTTGGTCCATATACTCTTTCATGGTGTACAATCTTATTTATGTCTTCCTGTTGAAATAAATCACATTTGCTTATATCCAGTCCACACTGACACTCAGATCCAAGATAACCTCCCTTCACCACATAACTCCAGCTGAGAGACTTTGTCAGGACCTAATCTGTGGGCAGTTTTTTCAGGTTGATGTAACTATTGAAGTGTCAAGGACTACAATTCTTTTAGAAATGCTCTCGGCTGATAATGATATTCTACTTTAAATATTCACAAAATCATAGAATCACAGACTGGTTTGGGTTGGAAAGGACTTTAAGATCATCCAGTTCCAACCCCCTGACACAGGGAGGGACAATTTCCACTACAGCAGGTTGCTCCAAGCCTGGCCTTGAACACTGCCAGGGATGGGGCAGCCACAGCTTCTTTGGGCAACCTGTGCCAGTGTCTCACCACCCTCACAGGGAAGAACTTCTTCTTAATACCTAATCTAAATCTCCCTCCTGTCAGCTTAAAGCCATTCCCCTTGTCCTGTCCCTACACAACCTTGTAAAATGCCCCTCTCCAGATTTCTCATCAGCCCCTTTATGCACTGGAAGCTTCTCTAAGTTCTCCCTGGAGCCTTCTCCAGGTTGAACAATCCCAAATCTCTCAGCCTGTCTGCATAGCAGAGGTGCTCCAGCCCTCTGGTTCACTTCATGGCCTCCTCTGGACTTGCTCCTACAGCTCCACATCCCTCTTGTGTTGTTGCCCTCAAAGCTGAATGCAGGACAGCAGGAGGGATCTCATGAGAACAGAGCAAAGGGGGAGAATCCCCTCCCTCGACTTGCTGGTGGCGCTTCTTGTGATGCAGCCCAGGATATGGTTGGCTTTCTGGGCTGCAAGTGCACAGTAAGGGTTCCTGTTGAGTATTACAAGTTTAGATCTGCTAGGTAGTCAGCCACATATGATTTAGATAAAAATGACATAGATAAAACCTTGACTTTGAAGCATATCTAGTTTTCGTAGCCAGAACATCAGGTAGTACTGAATTAACCTCACATGGGAGTATTCTCTAGGAAGGCCCTCTGTCCCAGAAGATTCAGGCCAGGAGAGTCCCTTGCAGAACTAGAACATATGCCCTTAGCAGCAGTGTTTCTGCTGGCACAGGTGACACTTTCTCACATTTAGACATGAACTAAAGTCAACAAAACCTTTAATTGACCTAGATAAAGTTACAGCAAGGTTTTTGCCATATGTTATCATGTCCTACACACGATGATTATTCTGGCAAAAGTCTGAAAAGTACTTTAAATCTTTATTAACTGAATTTTGAATCACAGAAATGAAACCAAGAAGTTGACTTGATGGATATATATTCCATAAACCCATTCTTAGACTTGATGAAACTGGTTAATGAACCCATATATACAAATAGCCCTCTACTACTCTGAGATTCACATTGTGTGACTGAATCATTTCATTTAGTCTTTTGTAACTTTGGGAGATTTTTAATGTTTAATCCTATTCGTATCAGTGCTAATTGGGAAACATTCAACTACCTATCTGCTTTAACACAAACCCACATTGATACCTGCTATTTGACTGCTGTTTGCTTAAGAGCTGTGGAAATGTATTTCATCATCATGCAATTTGCCTGCAACATTTGTCTTTTTCGCCAAGCACAGAATGGAGATATTTAACCATATCACTTTTTCTGCCTCTCTACTGTGATCTCCACAAAATCAGGTAATGTTGCAACATTCTTCTCAAGGTTCCTTTATTCTAAAATACTTAGAAAACAATGTTTGAAGTCACAGTTCTCCCATACTTTATTCTGTTGGCCATGTGAGCTGTCCTATGGCTGTATCTTTTTGTCTTAAAGGTCATTAACTTTTCTTTTTCTCCCAAATTGGCTTTTATAGATCTGCATAAAAACAACCATACAGGCCTCAAGGAACACAAGTGGCCCCTCTGCAAGAACTGTGAATATCATTAAATCCCTGGCCAAGTGAGTTGTCATAATCAATTCAGTTGTGAAATCCAGTTCCACCTGTTCCTAAAGCATATAACCATGGTTTGATTTGGAGGAAAAATACACTTTGAATTCCTCGTTGTGAAGGCAGTCTACAAAATAGATTCATGAGCACAACCAAACCTATGGAAAAGGCAACTTGCCAGTGTTCTTCCCACTTCTCAGGCCTGCATTCACACTAAGGTTACAGAACCCCAGGATGATTGGGGTTGGAAGGGACTTCCAGAGGTCATCTGGTCCAACATCCTGCTCAAGCAGGGCCACTTACAGCCAGTTGCCCTGGACCATGTCCACACAGCTTTTGAATCTCTCCAAGGATGGAGACTCCACAACCTCCCCGGGCAGCCTGCGCCAGTGCTTGGTCACCCTGACAGTGACAAAGTGTTTCCTGATGTTCAGAGGGAACCTCCAGAGTTTCAGCTTATGCCCATGGCCTCTGGTCTTGTCACTGGGTATCACTGAAAAGAGCATGGCTCCATCCCCTTCGCACCTTCTCTTCAGATATTTATATATGTTGATAAGATCCCCTGAGCCTTCTTTTCTCCAGGCTGAACAGTCCCAGCTCTCTCAGCCCTTTCTCATATGTGAGGTGCTGCAATCTCTTCATCATCTTATGGCCCTTCATTGGACTCTCTGCAATATGTCCATGTCTATCTTGTACTCAGGAGCCCGGAACTGGGTGCTTGTGAAGGGAAGCGTGGCCTTACCAATGCTGAGTAGAGGGGACCTGCTGGCAATACTTTAATGCAGCCCAGGATACCATTTGCCTCCTTTGCATCAAGGGCACATTGCTGGCTCCCGTTCAACCTCGTGTCCACCAGGATCCCCAGCATGTCCTATGAATGGGGTTGTTCCTCCCCAGGCATGGGACTTTGCACTTCTTTTTGAACTCCATGATGCTACTTTTGGCCCATTTCTCCATCCAGTTGAGGTCCCCCTGGATGACAGCAAGAGGGATACCCTTTCATGTATCAGCCACTCCTCCCAGTTTTGTCACATCTGCAGACTCTGAGGGTACACTTTGCCCCATCATCCAGATCATTAATGAAGATATTAAACAGGACTGGACCCACTACAAACCCTCCGGGTACACTGCTAGTTTCTAGCCTCCAACGAGACTTTGCATTGCTGCTCACCAGTCCCTGAGCCCAGCCATTCAACCAGTTTTCAATCCACCACACTGTTTGCTCATACAACTCACACCTCCACATTTTGTCTATAAGGATCTTATGGGAGACAGTGTCAAAGGCCTTACTGAAGTCCAAGTGGACAATATCCACTGCTCTACCCTCTAGGCCAGGTCACTTTGTTCTAGAAGGTTGTCCTTGACCTGTTAGTTGGTCAAGGATGGTGAGGCCATGCTGACTATTCCTGGTGACTTTCTGGTCCTTCTGTGGTTATTCATAGTCCTTCTGTGGTCTGGAGAAGAGAAGGCTCTAGGGAGATGTTAGAGAAGCTTCCAAGTGCCTAAAGAGGCAACACGAAATCTGGAGAGAGACTTTTCTACAAGGGCCTGTAGGGACAGGACAAGGGGGAATGGCTTTAACCTGGAAGAGGGGAGATTGAGATTAGATTAGGAAGAAATTCTTTACACTGAGGCAGCAGGCACAGGGTGCCCTGAGAAGCTGCCTGTGGCAGGGGTTGGAACTGGGTAAGCTTTAAGGTCCCTTCCAACCCAAACCAGTCTGGGATTCTATGACTCAATGAACTCTGATTCATGTGTTTGGAAATGGTTCACAGGCACCTGAAATCTTTAGATGAAGCTTCAAGATTTTGTTAAAACTTTGTTTCTCTATAACTCATGCCTTTTTTTGGTAGGTTTTCCAGAGGAGGTGAGGTTATTGTGTCTTTCCCAGCCTAACCTCTCCCCAGGATACCATACACTGAGGATTAAGCTGTGACACATGTCAGGAGAGCGTTCCATAGGAAGCTTAGGCACTTTCAATGGGACATGCTGGAATACGCTCCCGAAGGTGCTGAAGGGCTGCGAGAAGCCCGTGAGCGGTCGGAGCTGGAGGACGTGCACACGGGCCAGCCGCTCACGGTCCACCTCAGGCTGCGGGCGCGGGCCGGGAAGCGGCGGCTCCACCTCTCTCGGGGGTGGTGGCGGCGGCGGGGCCGGCGGTTGGCTGAGGGCAGCCATGGCGGCGGCGGGGTCTGTGCGCTGCGCTCTGTGGCGGGGCGGCCTGAGGCGCTGGTACCGCACCGAGCGCGGGGTCTACGGCTACAAGCCGCGGCAGGCGGTCAGCAGGCGGACGGCGGAGCTGCGCGGTGCCGGGGCGGGCGGCAGAGCAGGTCGGACACCCCCGTTCCCCATCTCCCTTCCCAGCGGGACTGCGCTGAGGGGAGGGCTGCGGGGCATGCCCCGGAGAGGGGTGCCGCTCGTCCCGCCGCGGCTCGGCGGGAGCTGGGGTCCCACAGGGTGGGTCGGGCTCCGCTGGGCAGCCCCACGTCCTCCGCAGGGAGGCGGCGGCCCCGCGGACCCTGAGGGACCCCAGCTCCGAGGGCGTCGAAGCTTCGGTCTGAAGCGCTTTGTACTTAGGGGGCTGAGGGCGGCTGGATCCGCCCCGCGAAGCTGCCCCGGTGAGAGCGAGCCCAGCTCCAGGGGCTGAAGTGGGTGTGAGTGCCCCCGCTGCGGGAGTTAACTCGGTGACGGGCTCGTGTGGAGTTTTGCTGCTCATAAAAGTACCCGTACCATGCCCCTATGGTTTTCTTTGTTTATATTAATAGAACCCCAGACTGGTTTGGGTTGGAAGGTGCCTTAAAGCTCATCCAGTTCCAACCCCTGCCACAGGCAGGGACACCTCCCACCAGAGCAGGGTGCTCCGAGCCCCTGTGTCCAACCTGGCCTTGAACACTGCCAGGGATGGGGCAGCCACAGCTCCTCTGGGCACCCTGTGCCAGCGCCTCAGCACCCTCACAGGGAAGAGCTTCTGCCTAAGAGCTCATCTCAGTCTCCCCTCTGGCAGGTTAAAGCCATTCCCCTTGGCCTGTCCCTACAGGCCCTTGTCCAAAGCCCCTCTCCATGTTTCCTGGAGCCCCTTTAGGCACTGGAGCTGCCCTAAGCTCTCCCCTTAAGGAGCCTTCTCTTCTGCAGGCTGAACCAGCTCAGCTCTCTCAGCCTGGCTCCAGAGCAGAGCTGTGCCAGCCCACTGAGGTGCTTGAACTAGCTGAGTATTTGAATAGCTAAGTACAGATAACTGTGTCCTGTTGATGCTTTCAGCTCAGTTTTGTAGTAGAAAAATAACTTCAAGCAGAAAAGTCTCAGGGGTAGAAGTGTCCTCCCTGCATTAACACTTCAGGAGGCTCTGGTAGGAATTAAGCCAGTTGCACACAAGCAGGAGTGAAACCAGTTGGTTATCTCCTGAATGCTGAGTCCCATCTCTAAGCAGACTCTTTGTTAAGCATGTAAAGGGTTAATATATTCTTAAATCATAGTTTTAAATTGCTTTAAAGGACTTTCTTGCTGAGGTGTTTTTGGCACATGGAAGTTGTAAAGGTTCTGCTCTTAAATTGTAGAACCTGTTAGGGAAAAGGACCAGATTTGAACATGCTGACTGTGTGAATGTAATAGCTGGAGCAGAGTGCTAGCAACGGGAATACGAATATCAGAGAAATAACTTTGTGAAGTGATCTCAGAAATCATGTTGGTTTGGAAAATGAAAGTCTTCAGAGCCAGTACAGTCAGCACACTTTTTTATCAGCATGGACATTAGAAATGCTTTATTAACTGGTTCATATCATTGATTTGTAGCAGATTCTTGCTATGATTGGTGTACAGTTTATCGACCTGGTCTGTGATGTGTGCTCTGTGACAGAAATATTGCGTACATGACCTTTCAGCTAGCTGAGTTTTGCGTATGTCGGTAGTGGTTTTGACGTTGATGTGAAATGGCTGCAACCGTGTGTTGCTGGTGTGTGTTGAAAAACATGTCCACAAATTAGAGTTTTTAGTATGTCTGCCTCAGCACACGCATGTGCTGTTGGGTGGTGGCTCCTGAAGATGCAGGCTTTTTTTGTTGTTTGAACTCATAGGACCTAACTTATTGTTAAGACCTTATCCTCCTGTCAGCAAGGAACAGGAAAGCCTAAGTGTATGATGGAGTTGGTTGAGGAAATAAGACTTTGCAGACTGCTAGTGTACCATTCTTGAGTTGGATGTACCTGTTGTAAAGAGATTCAAAGGAAATTTCCTATGGATGTTCATATGAGGGCAGGCCAATAGTTGGGCTTGTTCAGCCTGGAGAATGAAAGGCTTCAGGGAGACCTTAGAGCAGCCTCCGGTGCCTGAAGGGGCTGACAAGAAATCTGTAGAGGAGCTTTTTATAAGGGCGTGTAAGAACGGGACAAGGGGGAATGGCTTTTAAACTGGAAGAGGGGAGGTTAAGGTTAGATATATGAAAGCAGTTCTTTACTATGAGGGTGGTGAGGTGCTGACACAGGGTGCCCAGAGAAGCTGTGGCTGCCCCATCCTTGGCAGTGTTCAAGGCCAGGTTGGACACAGGGGCTTGGAGCAACCTGCTCTAGTGGAAGCTGTCCCTGCGCGTGGCAGGGGCTTGGAGCTGGTTGAGCTTTAAGGTCCTTTCCAACCCAAACCAGTCTGGGGTGCTATGATATGATTCTATGAAAATGAAGTAGTTTTGCATATGTTTACAGGAGCCTAACTACGAGGGGAGCTGTGGGGGAAATCAGGAGTGCACTCACTCGAGAATTGGATGGGTGAACAGATTTAACAGTTTGATGATGGGAGCTGTTGTGGGGTGATAAGATGAAAACTGCTTAGAAGAACTTTCTTTGCAGCCAGAATCTTGATGGTTATCAGTGGACAGATTACTCCTGTATTCGTGCTGTAAATGGATGAAATATGAGCATGTGTGTGGTACTGTTCTGCTTTCTTTTTGTTTCAGTTGACCATGCTCTTGCTCGTTTAATAACCGCATATGCTGAACATGGCCACAAAGCAGCCAAAATAAACCCACTGTTTGCTGGCCAAGCTGTTATGAACACAGTACCCGAAATCCAGGAACTGGCTGATGTTCTTCAAGGGCCTCTCATTACTACAGGTATGTCTGCAGCCTAGCATAGCAAGTTTTCTTCAGGGGTGATTTATTGAGAGGCTGTGGCCTCTGCAGAAGAGCCAAATATTGAGTGGTGGTTCAATCAGTAATGAACTGTTGGACTGAAAATTGTTAACTTCAGCTTATTTATATGTTGCAGAAATGGTGTAATGAGTGGCTAGCATCTTTGGAAATCATGAACATTCTTGTTCTTACAGCTCCTGAAGTTACCTATTAATTTCTTGTGTGGCTGTAACATTCTGTGATTTACTATAATACTTAACACTGTAGTGAAGCTGTCAGGGCACTGGGGCAGAAGTCAAGACTTGTCTTTTCTTGGATCTCTTAGATTCTTGTTGTGGCCTTGAACAAAGAAGGGTCTCTCTCTGTGCTTTATTTTCTCCATCTGCAAAACAGGTGCTTATGTACTTGTGATGCAGCTGGATTAGAGCTCATCTGCCTGAGCCACGAGATACTGAGTGCTGTACTGAGTCACACAAAGAGGGGCTTTGTGTCATTCATTGTAAACTCTTTCAGAAAGACATTTTGAGCACTTTACTCATAATAATTTTGAGCATCTTACTCATAAATGAGCAAGAGACCCTCATCTGAGTAACACTGAAGTGTGCATATAAAATGATTTGAGTTTTGTTTTTAAGTGAAGGAAAGGAAGACAAGACATTAATTTATACACTCAAAATGTTAATGTAATTGCAGGATGACAGTTGTGGTCTCAGTGCTTCTCCCTCCTCCCCCAAAGAGCTAAAAACATTTATTTCCCACCAGGGCTTCTGAACATGGGGAAAGAAGAGGCTTCCCTAGAGGATGTGTTGGCTTACCTGGACCATATATTCTGTGGGCATATTTCCATAGAAACAAGCCAGCTTCCAACTTTGGAGGAGAGAGAATGGTTTGCTAAAAGGTTTGAAGAGCTAAAACAAGAAGCATTTACACCTGAAGAGAAGAAACACTTGTGCAAACTGATGTTGGAGTCCCAGGTGCCTTGTTCACTACTATTGGATTGTGATAGTCGTGGAGTCTGTCATGAGCCCTTTACTGCTCCAGACATTATTCATGCAGGAAAAGAACAATCACTTTCCTGAAAGGCTTTGACAGGGTGTGCAAGAGAAGTACGAGGTTTTGCTTGAAGAAGTGCTATACACAAATGCAGTGTATAGCACTTAGTGGAGGTTGTTGCTGTACCTGCTTAGCACCCATTATTGAAACAAATAGTGATACCTTTTGGTTTGTCTTGATATCTTTGGAAATTATTTCTAGGAAAATATTTCCAGCCAGTTCCAAACCCCAAAGGCTTCTAGAACTAATTAGAACATATATTGTGTGTAATATGGATTATTGTAACACATGGTCTTTATCATCCAGAGACACAAATAATGGCCCTCCAAAGCCATGAGTAATCAGTCTTCAAAAGTGAGATTCTCTTAGGCTTATCTGACAGCTTATATTAAATGTTACTGCTGGGAAGGGAAGGTTGGGCAGAGCTCTGTGACATTTTGTGCTTTAATGTAGCTGTTCTGTTTTCCTTTCACCCTCATGATAATCTGTTATACTACCTTTAAAGTATGATGTCTCTTAAGGTTTTGGGAGAACAAAACAAGAGTTGGACAGAGGTGTTAGCCATGTAGCACTGGTAACGATGCTGTTTTTCTGCAAAGGAGCCTTTGAACCTTTGTTCAATGCATTCTGTAGGGAAGTGAAAGATTTATGTACTTGCAAAATGTTTAGAGAAAATTTATTCCAATACTTCTGTAGTGTGAATATTTTTTTTTTCCCTTTTCTCCCTGTGTTATCCAGAAGGATGGAAAGGTAGAAGAGCAGGATCTGTGAAGGTGTCCCTATTTCCAGTTTTCCAAGTGGAAGGAGTGTTAAATGTAATATTTACCAATGACTAAACAGAAGTATATGGAACATTTTGTATTTTTCTTGCCTCTTTGGCAGTTGGAGGAATTTGAGGGTGACATAGGAGGCTGAAATTGGGACCTTGATGAGCCCTATTTTGATTTCAGTATGTCCAGAACTATACTTAAAGTGTAGAATTTAACCTTGACAGGAAAAACTGCTTCTATGTGTGATTAGTTTTGTATACATTATTCCTTAGAACAAAATGTTACTTAAGTAGAAGGTGTTGAGCAGTTGGCTCAGATCTTTGGCTGTGGCTCAGTCTTTGCTTACAGACTTCATTTATTTTCAGTCTTCAGTTGTAAAACACTACAGACACATCCAGTGCTTCCAAAACTTTGTGACTTAGAGAGCTCTCTAGGAGTAGATGAGTGGAGTAAAGTGAGAGGAAGATGATGTAAATATAGATTGGTTTATTTTCCTTCTCTCAAGCATTCTTCAACCTGTGTACTAAGGACTGTGTCTAATAGTAATCAACTGGAATGTTGTGCTTCCCAGCATCTCAGAATAGTTAAGGTCTATACTGTAAAAGAATACCATTCCTTAATTTTGACCCAAAATAACTATACTATCAAGAAATTTGTAAGTTGCTCTGTTGATGTGTTTGTTCATGCATCTCCTTCCATGTTAGCTAGAGAAAGTTTGGTCCTCAATCCAACATTTTTCTGCTCAAGAGAAGAGAAGCACTGATTTCTTGTAGCCATCATGACTTCTGTTCTTAGACTGTGTGGGTGGAGAATGAGCTGAGACTTTCTAGGGGAGTGCTTAGGTTTGAATGCCTTAAAGGTACAAACATTATATTTAAATTTTATAAACAGAAGGCTGCTGCTTAAAATAGCCTAATGCTGAACTTTTCCTGGTTTTAATAGGAGTTTGATCACTTCTTAGCTACAAAGTTTGCCACAGTGAAGCGTTATGGTGGTGAAGGAGCAGAGAGCATGATGGGTTTCTTCCACGAGTTGTTCAAGATGTGTGCATACAGTGGGGTGACAGATATCATTCTTGGAATGCCTCATCGTGGAAGACTTAATCTTCTCACAGGTTTACTTCAGCTTCCACCCGAGGTAAAGATTTATAATCTCATTGGCAGTTGTTTTATGTCAGGTTTATTTGCAATACAATAAAACTCCAGAAGTTTGTCATGTTGCAAATGCTGGAGCAATAAAAGTTAGCTGTGTGAGGGTGTTTTCCCCTGCTTTCAGCACTTCAGCCAAATGCCTGCAGGAGACTGTTAAAAGAACTCTAATGAAGGGATTTCTGTGCTCTTACCAGAAGCATCCTGCAATTTCAGGAGTAGGTTCTATAAATGCTTTTCTTTCAATGTGTCAGTGAATCTGAAAAGGCATTTTAACCAAATGTGTTTCCATGCAGCTCATGTTCCGGAAGATGCGTGGTTTGAGTGAGTTCCCAGAGAATTCAGCAGCCATTGGGGATGTTCTTTCCCACCTGATGTCTTCTGTAGATCTTGACTTCGGTTCCCACAGGCCTGTGCACATCACCTTGCTACCTAACCCCTCGCATTTAGAAGCCATCAATCCAGTGGCCATGGGCAAGACACGAGGAAGGCAACAGACTCTGCTTGATGGAGATTACTCCCCGGAGAGCTCTGCACGGCCTGGAGACAAAGTTATTTGCCTGCAGGTATTTTGCTTACAATTTGTAACTGATCTTTGTAAGACTTCCTGGACTAGCATGTGAAAGGAGGCGGTGTATATAGAAGTATCAGTCAAAAGTGAATTAATGTAGAGTATCAAGAACTGGGATCCCCTTTATGGAGAAAGAGGGGGGTGAGGAAGATTTCCAGGTGACATGTGTGATGGCACTGGCATTTAAGCAATTCTACTTCTAGGTTTTCAGAAGAACTGATTCTGCTACCTTCCTTTATTTTAATAATACTCTGCATTGAGAACCACGTGTGCTTTTCCTCACAGACCACTTTTGCATTTAAACCACCACTGTTAATTGCCTTTTAAATTAAATGGGAGAAGAGCTATGACCAGGTGGGAGTAGGCATTAGTCCCAGTTCACCAGCATGTAACTTTCAAGCAAAGCATGTAGTGAAAGCTGTGGCGACTGGTTCTTTTTTGTTCAGTGGTCAGTGATTGCTACTGACTGCTGCAGCTTTGCTATAGCCACGATACTTGCAGTCATCTATACACTGGTGGGGGGCAACTACAACAGATTATAGGTCAGTTCCAGTCAGGGATTACGTCAGGCAGTCATGTACAGATGTTGAGTGCTATGACCTTGTGTTAGCAATAAGCCTAAATAAACTCTTAAATCATTAAAAATGGAAGTCTGAAAGGGGTTAAGAAGTGCATCCAGCTGAAACTGTATTTGTTCCACCTCCTCAACTTGAAAGGTCTGTCTTAATGAGTTATGGTTTTGATTTTTTTGTTCCCCCAGTGTTTTCTAATGAGGTTTTTCTGTCTTCTTCCCTAATGTAGGTTCATGGTGACGCTGCCTTTTCTGGGCAAGGGATTGTTCCTGAAACACTGACCCTTTCTAATCTACCACATTTCAGAGTTGGTGGGAGCATCCACTTAATTGTTAATAACCAGCTGGGCTATACTACTCCTCCAGAGAGAGGAAGATCATCTCTGTACTGTAGTGATATTGGTACGTGTAGTTGAATCAGAGTCATAGAATCGTCATAGAATCACAGAATGGTTTGGGTTGAAAGAGACCCTGAAGCTCATCCACTTCCAACCCCCTGCCGTGGTCAGAGACACCTTCCACTAGAGCAGGTTGCTCCAAGCCCCATCCAACCTGGCCTTGAACACTGCCAGGGCTGGGGCAGCCACAACTTCTCTAGGCAACCTGTGCCAGTGTTTCACCACCCTCACAGGGAAGCGTTTCTTCCTAATATCTAATCTAAATCTGTCCTCTTCCAATTTAAAGCCATTCCCCCTTGTTCTATCTCTACATGCCCTTGTCAAAAGTCCCTCTCCAGCTTTGAATTCATAGTAGTGGTAGCTTAGGGTAAGAAGGAAACAAAACTCCAATTCCCCACATACTCCATGCATATTAATAAGATGCAGGAACTGTGTAGAGAAAGGGTTGGGGAATTTAGTGCTGGTAAAAAAGTTGTGTTCAAACTATCACAAGTACAACAGTTTGAACTAACTGCACTTTCTCTCAGAGAAGACTCCTATAGCTTATCCTAGCTCTTGTCACAGCATCTTTTGTAGATTTGTTTCTGTTAAATACACTCACGTGAGTTGTCTGTAGTTTTTGGCACAGTAGGTGTATGTCAGCTTTCTTTGGAAGGGGTTGGGTGCAGTTACTGTTATGTTTTGATTCCCTGGCAGGTAAAATCGTTGGATGTGCAGTTATCCATGTGAATGGGGATGATCCTGAAGAAGTTGTCCGTGCCACACGACTGGCTGTCGAGTACCAGCGCCAGTTCCGCAGGGATGTGATAGTTGACTTGCTGTGCTACAGGCAGTGGGGCCACAATGAACTTGATGAGCCATTCTTCACGAACCCCAGCATGTACAGAATCATCAGGTAAGGGCAACATCACCCGATGGGGAACCAAAAACCTACCTGTGCCTACACCTGCTAGTGCAATAGGAGTCTCTGTATAATGAAGATTCTTTGCCTTACTGACAAGTATTTATGTAAGCGGAGCTACACTGTCAGCAGCCTTTGGCTAAGGTGGAATACGCAGCTTGATGCCTCTTGGGGAGCAGTCTTGTACATAGCCCTTGAATTTCAAGTTCATTATTGCTAGTAATCAGAAGGCAAAGATGTCTTGTATGTCCCATTATCTTCTGTGTAGATAATGTGGAAGAGGGAGCAGGAAGCCAGTACAATGTTTGTCTCATCTTTGCCTGGTCCTGCTGGTTCCAATGGGTACTCATCTTGACAAGTATTTAAATGTATTCAGGTTCTTTCCCTATCCCCAGATTAAAATACACATGAAAATTTACTGGCCAGTGAATTCTGGTGTTTTAGATGAAGCATTTATGGGATGGATGGCTTGATTTTCAGCTAATACTGAAATCCTACTGTCCGTTTGCCTGAAGAAAATATGCATGATAGCACAGAGTCAGTCTAACTGTGAGGGTTTGACTTCTTTTTACCTCTAACTGTGAACTACAGACACTTTTTAAAATAAAGGACTGTAAAGCACATATCTGAGGGAGAATTGTTATCTTTCTGGAGGTGCCAGGAAAGGAAATTTGATGCAAATGAGTATAATGCACCAGGACATACTTTATTTTAGTTTTCTGCAGTATGTGACAGTAGTAAGATGATATTTCCTTGTTCTGCAGTGATGCTGTTTTCAGGCTCAATGTGTATGCAGTTTGTTTCCTTCTCTGACAGATCACGTAAGAGTATCCCGGACACGTATGCAGAACACCTCATTGCCGCTGGGCTCATGACTGAGGTTGAAGTGTCTGAGATAAAGACGACATACTATTCTAAACTGAATGATCATCTCACCAACACAACTTCATATAGTCCACCTCCTACCAACCTGCAGGCTCAATGGAAAGGCTTTGTTGAACCTTCTGCTACAATCACAACTTGGGACACAGGGATGCCTGTACCTCTGCTGCAGTTTATTGGAGCCAAGTCTGTAGAGGTGCCTGAAGAACTCCAGATGCACAGCCATCTTCTGAAGACCTATGCACAGGTCAGGAGAGCATAATGATGCTTCTAGTCCTGATGCTCAAAGATACAACCTGTTATAGGAAAAACAATAAACACTGCAAGGCTGCCAGTTAGAGAATAGCATAGTATTCTTTAGGAAGAACAGCTTGCTGTCTTTTCAAAGCTGAGATTATGCCATTTTCCCTCTGGTTTTGAAGACAGATATGTCGTCTCCTCCAGATCTGACCACATACTTCTGTTATTTCAACCATATTTGGTTGCAGTGAAGAAAAAAGCTCGTAGAAAACACAAGTAATAGAAGCTATTATGATCAGTTACTATCATTTATATAGTTATCTAGTTCGTGTATATAGTTATCTAGTTGAAGATGTCCCTGCTTACTGCAGGGGGGTTGGACTACATGAGCTTTAAAGGTGCTTTCCAACCCAAACCATTCTATGATTTTATGATTCTCTGATTCTATGATGTACTCTGTGATTATAATGAATGCTTTGTGAGAGAATGAGTCAGTAACTTGGTTATGGTGCACACAGTTCCTAAAGCCAGTAGTGAGTGTTCATGTTTTGTATATACAAACATAAGCATAAGCACATGGCCAAGTTTGACAGCTTTTGATAGCTCCTAAGTGGGTGTGCAGGAATTGGATTGGTATGGGGCTGTGAACATTTCTCTTTGATGGGTGCTGCCCACATGCAGGTGTCTGGTTGGCAGCTGCGGAGAGGCCATGAGTTGGGTATTTGGGATGACTGATGTTCTTATAATTTTTTGCCTGCATTTCTGCAGGTGAGAACAGAGCAGAATACTGGAGACTGAAATACATAGGCCTGGTGTCTTTCCTCACTGCTAACCAGGGAAACCAAAAGTCTGTCGAGAGCACACTATGCTGAGATTTTTAGTAGTTTCAGACTAAGATCTCATTTGTCAGTTCACAATGTGTTGACTGGTTAGTGAACACGGGGGTCATCCATTCTCAGGGCAACCTACTGCAGGATGAGCTGAACTAAGACTGTGTGTATTCCATTCCTAAGGTGGCTGCAGGAATACAGCATTTCTCTCTATGGCATGTTATTTCTTTCTTAGCTTCTGCTATTGATCTGTGCCACCAGAAGAGCTACAGGTGGAAAAAGGCAATAGAGTAACTTTTCTGTGTTGTTTACTTGTTTAGTCAAGAGTTCAGAAAATGGAGGAAGGAAAAAAGCTGGACTGGGCAACAGCTGAAACTTTAGCATTTGGTTCTCTGCTGTGCCAAGGTAAGAGACATCGAGACAGCAGGCCATGTCTAACATTATACTTCTTATAGCATTCTAAGTCTAAAGATTGATCTGATTGATATAAATTTGGCAATTAGCATTTGTATGGTAGTAGGAGAAGGTAAATATGAATCCTGTATGTCAGTAATTGTGGATTGAGTACTAAATGTCTTAAAGAATTATTGCTGCCCCCCCGAAACTCCCCCAAACCATCTATGTGTAGAGCTAAGCACATGAGCAATGCAGGTGCCATCAGTGGGGCCTCCCAGATACTTATAGAGGGTGTTTCATGCTGCTGCTTCTTTTCCATCTGCTCTAGCCTGAATTCATATCTCCATTTACATATGATACAGAATACACACTTCTTGCAGTTTGGTTCGGTAAATTGAACCATTTACCACAAAATAATTCTTGGCTGCAGAGAGGAGAAAAGTGTCTGAGTATCTCTGTAGGCACACCCCACATCTTGGGAGTTGGAGCTGCTGCTGGATAAGAATTACATCTTGTATTTGATGTCACTGATGAGGGGAAATCAAAGAAGAGACATAGCAAGAGAAGTAATGCTTTAGAAGTGGGGAGTTGTTGTTCTGCGTGTTTTCTTTTTACATGACTTGCTAATCCAGTGTTTTGTTTTATTGCTTGGCAAGGGTTTAATGTCAGAATAAGCGGACAAGATGTTGGCAGAGGAACCTTTAGCCAACGCCATGCAATGCTGGTTTGTCAAGAAACAGATGATACCTATATTCCCCTGAATCATATGTCCCCAGACCAGAAAGGTTTCCTAGAGGTAGGTTCTGTGGTCCACAAGACAACCTGCTTCAAATTATGCTGAAAGAGAATGTGTATGTCAAAGCTGCTGAGACGTGTAGGTAGCCTGTATGTTCTGGCAGCTGCCAGATACAGAGAGTAGAAACTGTCAGGGCACCCACATTCTTTGTAGTTATCCTCTTTAAATATTTAACAAGGGGTTTTGCTTTTTCTTGAGAGATCAGCTGTTATTCTTTTCCCCTCAGTGTCTTCATTCAAAAGCAAAACCAAGAGGTGACCATCAATTGCCTTCAGGAGTGTATGTCCTCCATGTACTTAGCACTGATGTGCCTGGTTCCAAAGGTTCTTAACCTGGGGTTTCTTCTTCCTTACCCACCCTTCCCAACAATTTCTTTTTGTTAGGTGAGTAACAGTCCCTTGTCTGAAGAAGCTGTGCTTGGTTTTGAATATGGAATGAGTATTGAGAGCCCTAAGTTACTGCCAATTTGGGAAGCTCAATTTGGAGACTTCTTTAATGGAGCCCAGATAATATTTGACACTTTCATCTCTGGAGGTGAGTGGACAAAGAGCTAATTTATTTAAAAATCATTTACTAAGCACATTTTTAGAAAATACTTAATCTTTAAAGTAAAAGGACACCATGTTGAGAAAAGAATTCTGTTTTCTCAAAAAGTCTTGTGAGCTTGTGAGTCCTGACTTCTGTGCAGCTTTTCTCTGAAGACAATCCATCTAAAATGAAAGTCACCCACCCTTGGCAGAGACAGTCCTTCCAAAAGGACAGTTGATTATATTAACAGCCTTTCTTTCTCACCACACACACACCCCCCCCCCCCCCAGCTTTATTTTACTGTGTGTATATTGTTGATAGCTTTTTAGGCTGAACCTTTCCTTCACAAGGCATCAGAAAAATTTCTGAAGCAATACAGAAGGAAAATAGTGGTTATTTAAAACAAACCAACCCCACAACAATGCCTTACAACCAGCCTCTGAGTTTGACTCCAGCATGTTTTCTGAGTGCTCAGATAGAAGATCTCTCTGAGCTGGAACATGCTGAGGAAATGCAAAGGTTTTTCTGGAGTGGGATATTTGTATGTAAGTTCCCAGAGTTCTGGCATCTAGCCTCAGTTAGGCATCTGCACTCCCTCTGTAATCACAGATGGAAACTCAGAGGCTATCTTAGCCCACCCACCCTCACCATGTGTTTGAGGCTGGGATGAGTTATGTTCTGGATTGGAGTGTAATCCCTGAAGTAGCTCAGTTTTCTGGAAGCCCAAAGTTACATGGTAATGTCAGGTCATTCTATATGTGCTGTTTCACTGTTGGGAATCCCATGGCAAAACACCAGCAGCGTGCTTCAGGCTTGTTGCTAAAGATGTGGAAATTAGGTGAGTACTAAAACCCGAATAGTTTATGCAAATTTATGTATTTTGTGGCTGTACGTTCTGTGGAAATCACGTTTTCCTTCCTCCTCATTGTGTTTTCAGGTGAGGCCAAATGGCTTCTGCAGAGTGGGATAGTGATTCTACTTCCCCATGGCTATGATGGTGCAGGCCCTGAGCACTCATCCTGCCGGCTGGAACGGTTCCTACAGGTACCCCACCACACCTCTTAGGTTCACATATCCCCCATCACAGCACTGGCAGTCGGTGCTCTTGTGAGTCTTGCTGCAAAATGTCCCATTCCTGATGTACCTGCTAGTGACATCAGAAGCTGGTGATTTACCAGGATCATACCATCATAGAATCATAGAATAGTTAGGGTTGGAAAGGACCTCAAGATCATCCAGTTCCAACCCCCCTGCCATGGGCAGGGACACCTCACACTAAACCATCCCACACAAGGCTTCATCCAACCTGGCCTTGAACACCGCCAGGGATGGAGCACTCACAACCTCCCTGGGCAACCGATTCCAGTGCCTCACCACCCTAACAGGAAAGAATTTCCTCCTTATATCCAACCTAAACTTCCCCTGTTTAAGTTTTAACCCGTTACCCCTTGTCCTGTCACTACAGTCCCTGACGAAGAGTCCCTCCCCAGCATCCCTATAGGCCCCCTTCAGATACTGGAAGGCTGCTATTAGGTCCCCACGCAGCCTTCTCTTCTCCAGGCTGAACAGCCCCAACTATCATGATGAAATAGGAACAGTCTGGGCTGAAAGTGGAGGAAGAACAGGAACTGTGATGGACAGGTGTAGGTCTAGATGTGGTGAGGAAGCAGCTTTGCTGTGTGGCAACATGAGGTTTCCTAACATGAGATCTGTGTAGTGCTTGCAGAGGGGCTGTGCCCTCTGCAGACAGTCCTAGTGCCACATGCATCAGTACTGCCCACTGTCCTTGTTCTCATTGCTGTTCCTCAGCAATGTCACTGTTCCACAGAGTCCAGTAGCAAGCCAGAATTGCTGAACTGCGAACAGCAGACCTCTGATGAGCACTTCTGATAGAAAACATTTTGGGGGTTGGCATCAGAAACAGTCAGTCACCCTTTTGAGCAACCATTCACAAATCATACAAACAGATGCTGGACACTATTAAATATCAGTTAGTAAACCTGTGTCACATTTTAAAAAACGCTAAACTAAATATCCACTGTTGTGCCCTTATGACTACAGTACATAAATGAAATCCTTCTCATCTGAGTAGTGGCTTAAGGAGAGGTTGAGCATGTTTAAAGGAATGCTGCTGTTCTGAGGAAGAAGTCATGACCTCACCACTTAGGAAAACTGTCATGCGCTGGTTACAGTGTGCTGGAAGGAGGCAGTTCAGATACAATCTTACAGTTAAATTGGCTGAAGCCATTTCTCCTTTGAGGTTGTTCTTCCCTTGTAACCAATGTCTGAGTTGGGCTATTTGCTCTTCTACCCTAATGCTAGTCAGCGTGCCTTATGTGCCTGGATTCTCTCTTGTGTGTGTAGCTCACTGCTTGCTTCTTGACAAGGTATTGCTGTGTTCCCCTTGTACAGATGTGTGACAGCTCAGAAGAGGGAGTCGATGGAGACCAGGTGAACATGTCAGTTGTCCATCCCACCACCCCAGCACAGTATTTCCATTTACTCCGGCGGCAAATGGTCCGAAACTTCAGGAAACCTCTCATTGTTGCTTCTCCGAAAGTGTTACTCAGACTCCCTGTAAGCTGAAAACTTTTTTTTATTTCATTTTTCCTCTTCTTCTTCCTCCTTTTCTGTGTTCTTTTCCACTTTGTTCTCCCTCTGTTTTGGGGCCAGATCAATGGGGTTTTGCCTGCTTGGGGCTGGATAGGTTAAGTATTAAAGCTGAATGGATGTGAGCCAGAAGTAAGGTTGACTCTAGATCTGGTGGTGTTCTTGAGAATCTTACCATCTCACCTTTTGTCAGTGGGAATAGGAGGGAGAGGGAAGACACTATCTTTTGTACTTACCAAAATCCTGCCTCAGTATCCTCTCCCCAGCTGTGGCCTGAGGGAAGAGGCAGCAAGATTTGGTAACTTCCAGCTCTCGCCCATGCAGGCTGCTGTATCGAGTGTTGAAGAAATGGCTCCGAAGACAACATTCAAACCTGTCATTGGTGACTCCTCAGTAGATCCTAAAAGGTAGCTGTACTTCCTGAGAGGAAAAGCTCAGAAAGGATGTCCTTTCCATTTGTATTACCTAACAGCTCAAGTCTGAAGTGCTATGAAAGATGTGACTTCAGGTGAAAATGCTGTTTTACAGGGGGTGACTTAGTTTTACTTGTTTCTCTCCTTTTATTCTGCTTACTTGTTGGTAGTTAACATATCTGTCTACACAATAGTAAGGTGTCCTGGCCTTCAGCCCTTGCTGCCGTGGAGTTTTTACCATAGTTCTTAATCTGATGGTGCTGTTCCATGCCATGTCCATTAGCTGACAGTCACTGGGAACAGCTGTGATGTGATGAAGAGGTGCAGAATTCTTATTGTGCTGTTGGAACACCCGGGCTAATGAAGTGAAGGCAATAACTTTTGCCTGTGCATCTCCCTTTGGATATTAGAGAATCCTATTCACAGTGGGCACTTGTGGCCTTTGGGCTTTTTTTTACCTCCTAAGGTTCTTACCTGGTCCTTGTCCCAGTGGTACCCAAGTCTGACAGCATCCCTGATGTTTGCATCCTCAGCCACAGCCAAAAGGCTGGAAGTATCTTAAGTGTCTTGAAGTGGTGTGGTGAAGTTGCTTTTGAAGTTGCTCCTTGCTTTTGTCCAGTAAGGTCAGGCAGCCAGGACCTCACCCATTGCTGGAGGGTACTGTGTGTCTCTGGCAGGCATGGAAGAGAGCTGTCCTTTGGAGGTGCTTCTCTCCCTCTCTCGTTTATTCTGTACAGAGAGCACACAGATGAGTAGCTTCAACTAGGTGGTTAATTTTTAGGTTGTTAAAGCTAAGAGAGATAAATCACACTGTAAGGTAACTTTCTCAGGACTACTGACAAAACAGGAGCTGTTGGAGGGGAGTAAGGGGGAGGGGAAAGCAAAGGAAAGAAAAGATGGTCTAGGATAGCAGTAAAGTTGTCTTTAAAGTTTGGCTAGTTGTTTTTATTGAAAGAGTGAAAATGTTCTGCATATGTAAAATGCTAAACTTGGAAACATTCTTACTTCCCTTTAGTGTCACCCGCGTGGTGCTCTGTTCTGGTAAGCACTACTATGCTTTGGTGAAGCAGAGGGAGACACTAGGACAGAAACAGCACAATGTGGCTATTCTGAGACTTGAAGAACTGTGTCCTTTCCCCCTGGAAGCTCTGCAGCAAGAGCTGGGCAAATACAGTCGTGCAAAAGGTCAGCCAGATGATTACCTTTGTGTTTCTACACTCTTTGAAGCACTGAACTAAATCTGTTGCCTGCCTTTTAGGATGAAGAGTTGTAGTGGCTTTTACCTCTTTGATCTTTCCTCCCATACATTTAGTGTTTCTGGACTGAGATAATACAGATATTTACCACTTGTGCTAAAAAAACTTGTTACCTTCCATAAAGCACTACTAAAAATCTGGGAGAATTTTGGGCAGGTTTTGCATTGGTCTTTGCAGTCCAGTCCTTTAAGCAGCTTTTGAAAATGGCAGTAGAAAAGCAGAATATATCCACACTATACCCTAATGGTGGACTTACTTTTGGTTTGACTTTAGCAAGCTGTGACCTGCAAGGGAATTTAATCTGGCAATCCTTGATTGCACAGATAATGCCAAAACAAAAAAGGCAGAGGTGCTACAAAAGACAAAGCTATTCTTCTTGAGCTACTCAGAAGATAAATCTGAGTGTTTGTAATATACCCTTATCCTTCCTTTAGCCTTCATCTGGAGTCAGGAAGAACCAGAGAACATGGGCCCATGGTCCTTTGTGTCACCACGGTTTGAAAAGCAGCTGGGCCTTAAGGTAAGATGTCCCCATGGTGTTTTAGTTTTTAAAAGGAAGTTGGAAGTTCTCCTTGAATGGAAACTTTTGTGGTGCTTAAACAAAAAAACTAATCCTGATGCCTAAACCAAATTTGTGTTCTAATTTAGGCTGCTTCTAGAATCACATAAGAGTTTGGGTTGAAAGGGACTTCAAAGCTCATCTAATTCCAAACCCCCCACCTTCCACTACACCAGGTTTCCAAGCCCCATCCAACCTGGCCTTGAACGCTGCCAGGGATGGGGCAGCCACAGCTTCTCTGGGCAACCTGTTCCAGGGCCTCGCCACCCTCACAGGCAAGAACTTCTGCCTAAGATCTTATCTGAGTCTCCCCTCTGTCAGTTTACTCTTCATAGCACCATTTAGTGGTGGTGAGCAGGACTGGAGCTTTCTTTTACCTGGTGTTTAGTCAAAGTAGATGGGATAATGAAAGATCCTAGGTAGGAAACAACATGCTTAAAGTGAATAGGAGGAGAACCCAAACCTTCCATTTACTCTGGCAGAGTCTGCACTACAGTGTTCTTGGAGGCATGGTCTTTGGGAGATGCAGGATAACTTCCTGCATTACTGCCAGCTGGGACTGCCCAGTATCTGACAGCAGACACCACCATGGCATCGGAGGACCTTGAGATGTGAGCCTGTGTTTATGCTTCATTAATAATTTCCTCCTGACTCCAATTACAGCTCCGCCTTGTGAGCAGACCTCCTTTACCAGCCCCAGCAGTTGGCATTGGAACCCTGCACCACCAGCAGCAGGAAGACATCCTTACTAAGACATTTATCTAAGTCTTCAGTGGGCAGACAGCTCCTGTGTCAGTCATGGTTTGGTGCCTCCTCCTGTGAAGAACAAAAGCCAGACCCTTAAGACTCTTTAGTTCTCCAAAATGGAAAAAAAAAGAACAAGTTCTGCAATAATGAATCAGTTTTTCACACAGGGTAAGAGCTAGAGCTGAGAGGTGGTGCCTGTTACTGTAGATACTTCTCATTCTCTTGTAGTATTTTCTACAAATATCTTTTAAAAGTTTAAATAAATAAAAATAATCCAGCCCAGGGGGCAGATGGGTGAGGCTGGCTGTAACATACCTTGTGTCATGTTGCTTACCTGCACTCCATGGTTTCCTGGGAAGTTGCATGGGTGGAAACAGTTGCTGTTTCCACATAAGTGTTAGTGCTGATTGGTTCAGTGAATGCTTCCCCATACCTGGGAGAGAGACATTTCTCTAGCAGAGTGTTGTGGATGTTCTCGTTTCTTTTCCTATGGTCCAGGAATGAAATCTGGGCATAGCTGCTGGGTGTGCGAGTGCTTGAAGCAGGATTCCTAGGGGGGACTTTGCTGGATGGTTCTGAAAGGCTTCAGGCACCGTTTTTCTCACGTGGAGGAGTACTTTCACATCAAGCGTGCAGGGCTAAAAGCAGGGTGCAGGGATCGTGCCATGTCTTAGAACCATGTTTTGTAGAGGCCAGAGAAGTTTCTAGAGGCTTGAAGAGTGACACTACCTCCTACCTGGGAAGTTCTCCATTGCGTGGATGTGCCGTGAAGCTCCAAGGCATGCCATCGGGAGGGAGAGCTTCAGTGCAGCTTTCGTTGGTGTTGCTGATGCAGATTGCCTGCAGAACACCACTCTTCCGTGATGGCTAATTGCTACCAGGAGCAAGCCAAAGCATGTGCTGAGTTAGAGGTTAACTCTGTTTCTTCTACTCATGCAGGACATGCACCAGGCAGTTTTCCACCTGGGTAACTGAGCAGGTCCCAGTCCTTGGACAGGAGAGTTTTGTGGGCTATTAACAAGCAGAAGTGAAGCTTTTCATGCTGTTAGATAGCAGAGAAGCTAACTAGGCAGACAGTAAGTGTTGCAGCAGTTGTGCATTATGGGGTGTCAGGTTTTCAGATAGAAGTATGGGGATGGAAAACAACAACAAAAAAAAGACATGGAAGGAATGAGATGTTAGGTTGCGCAGTTCATTAAAGACAGCAGTAACTTGGTGACAGGGAGAAAACACATCAGGAAAACAAGCTTTTTGTAGAATCACAGAATGGTTTAGGTTGAAAGAGACGTTAAAGCTCATCCAATTCCAACCCCTTACAACAGGCAGCGACACCTTCCACTAGACTAGGTTGCTCCAACCTGGCATTGAACGCTGCCAGGGATGGGGCAGGCACAGCATCTCGGCAACCTCTGCCAGTCTCTCACCACCACCAAGGAAACCTACTCTAACCTCTTAAAGACTGATAGGATCCGAGCACGGCTGAGACCCAGAGTGAGGAAGAGATGATTTCGGCCCTGCAGGAGGCGGGCTGGCGTGGCCGAGGCGGGGCTGTGGCGGTGCGAGGCGGGGCTGTGGCGGTGCGAGGCGGGGCTATGGAGGTGTGGGGCGGGGCTGTGGCGGTGTGAGGCGGGGCTGGGGGGTGTGAGGCGGGGCTGTGGAGGTGTGAGGCGGGGCTGTGGAGGTGTGAGGCGGGGCTGTGGAGGTGTGAGGCGGGGCTGTGGAGGTGTGAGGCGGGGCTATGGAGGTGCGGGGCGGGGCTATGGAGGTGTGAGGCGGGGCTATGGAGGTGTGAGGCGGGGCTGTGGCGGTGTGAGGCGGGGCTATGGAGGTGTGAGGCGGGGCCATGGAGGTGTGAGGCGGGGCTGTGGCGGTGTGAGGCGGGGCTGTGGAGGTGCGAGGCGGGGCTATGGAGTTGTGAGGCGGGGCCGTGGCGGTGTGAGGCGGGGCTGTGGCGGTGTGAGGCCCCTCCCCTCCCCGCTCTCGGAGCACTCTGGGAGCGCAGCTACCAGCGGGTCCTTCGCGGTCGTGGCTGTCCGCCGGCAGCCTGATCCGCCCGGTGCCCGTGACTGCTTCCCCTGCGGCGGGTCCCTCTCCTCTCACCTCGGGGCCTGCAGCGGGGTGGCTCCCGGAGAGTCCCTCCTGGGGCCGATATCACCTTTCTCGCCGCGCCGGCAGCGCCGTGCTCGCTGGGCAGCGATAGTCGTCCTGAGCGATGCCTGCGCGCCAGGGGGTGGGGCCCTGCGCCGGCGGCACGTGACGGCGCCGGTAGGCGGTGGAGCGTAGCGGCGGCGACAGCGGCTTGCGGCGGAGGGGAGCGGCCGTCCCGCCGCCATGGGCAGTGAGTACGGGCAGGGGGGCGGCCCGGG
The DNA here is from genome assembly GCF_037157495.1 of Lathamus discolor. NCBI lineage: Eukaryota > Metazoa > Chordata > Aves > Psittaciformes > Psittacidae > Lathamus > Lathamus discolor. The sequence continues at coordinate 37,389,494 of NC_088884.1, read as the reverse complement.
CAGCCGGCCCGGCCTGCGGGGCAGCCGCTCTGCGCAGCGGGGCTGCTGCCTGCATGAGGGCAGGGCAGGACAGGACGCGGCCGGCCGCCGGCCCGGCGTGCCTTAGGTGCAGCGGGAGCGGGGCAGCCTCCTGGCGGGTAGGACTCGTGGTGCCGGGCGGAGGGAGACCAAGCACCGCTCGGCACCGTGTGGGGTGGGTTGGCTTGTCCCTCTGGCCTCGGTGTTTTAGCTTGGGAGCCGTCTGCTGCGGGGCGGGATGCGGGTTGTGATGAGCTGTGCGGCGACTTGGAGTAAATACGGGAGGAATTTATCACCGCAGCATGTGAAAGTAAATGTGGCATTTGGACTAAAATGTTGATAAATTTGGCTTTCGGTGTAATAAATGTGTTTTCTTCGGAGACGTACTGATGGTTATTTTCTGTGGGTATTTGAATGTGTTGAGGCTGGGAATAACATGCAAGTTTTGGAGGACAGATGAACCGTCAAACACATGAGAAAGAGCTCGAACTGTTGAGCTTTTCTGTGATGTTAAAGGAGAAACTGTCAAAAGAGATGTACCAAGCATTTTAACAAACACGCCCGAAGTTCTGATCAGAATAAGAGTTGCAGTGATTTAAATGATGATTCCTGAACATATTTTAGTGATTGAATTATGTTCTTAGCTAAATATTGGTGTGAAACACAACATACTCATCTCTACACGGATACTTTCTGATGTCAGTATCCTTTACTTCTGTGTTTAACCAGCACAGGCTGATATTTGGGTCATTTATTTTTAGGTGGAATACAGTTTAGTTCACTTCTGGTGGTGTGCACAGTGCCACATCTGAAATGATTCCAGCTGTAGAGAGAAGAATGGACCAAATTGATTAGAAAAAGAACTTCCTTTCACATTTATTCCCTGTTTTCAGCTGTTTTAAGAAGAGGTCATTAGTTTTCAGACACCAAATTAGTGTGTGGATGAAATAGCGCACTTACTTTATGTTTTCTCCTAGAAGTTAAATAAAGTTGTATGAAGCTTTTTGAATTCATAAAGGTTCATTAATATCTTTTTCCTTCTTTTTTGTGTGTGTGTTTCCTGGAGCAGTAAAATTTTTAGAAGTTATTAAGCCATTCTGTGCAGTGTTACCCGAAATCCAGAAACCAGAGAGAAAAGTGAGTGCTGCGTTATGTTCTTCCTTTACTGGTTCACAGATATTGTGATATTCGAGTCCATGCTCCAGTATAAATACAGACAGTGGGCCCTGAAGTAGGACATATTCCTTGGAGGAGGGAAATCCATGTCAAGGTAAAATATTACCATGATGAGGAATTCTTAACAGCCTTCTGGTAACTTGTTCCACTTGGTAATCACAGATCTAGTTCTTCCTTTTCCACAAAATATTTTCTACTCCCCTAGCTGTGATTCACCCTGATGAAGTGAGGAAGCTATCTGTGACATAGGGCAGGTAATTGCTCCCTGTTCACCTACTGGATGTGACACTTGTCTTGGTTCTGAAATCAGAGAACTGAGTTCACTTACAGCTGATCTCTGTTCCCTTAGGCCTAGAAATGCTTCCCATTTCCTCAGCACATTTTCTAGATTAAAATTAATGAATTTCTGCAGATCAGGAAGAGACCTGCCTTGACAAAAACCCATCCCATAACCACTGTTTTTTACTTTAAAAACTCAAGCAAGCACATACCATTTAGGTGGTAAAGGTTCTCATTGGAGTAACAAATTTGACTGGCATGAAAATTCCTTAAGAGCTAAATGTTCATTTTTATATTCTTAAAAAGAAAATGCACATCTGGGAAGATAGCACCATATGAGGGAATCTTCTTTGGTGGATGAGAGGTTCCTAAAGGTTAAGACTGGCTGCAGAGATGTTTGTGTCAGTAGCCATAGCTGAGCCTGCTGGATTGAATGGAGAAAATAGAGTTAAAAACTTCTGATTATTCCCTTCTGGAACTGATTTTTAAAAAGATTGGGATTTATTTCCTGGCTCTTTGTTCCATCTGTCCTTCCTTGTTGCTTTCCAGCATCTTTCTGTCTTGGGACAGGTTCCCAGATCAATTTTTGAGGTTGAAGTCATGTTCAGAGCAGTAGTCTCCAGAGCTAAGATTTGGGTGCTCCAGATCTGGATAAGAGGTATCATCTTTGTTTCTGCAGTGGTGAACCATAGTGCAATCTCCTGGTGCTGATTTATATCCTATCTGGGATTAACTGATCACATCCATCCCATTTTTGTCTGGTGGGTTGGATGGGAAGAAGAAGCCAAGACAAATCTATAGACACTGATGTTTCTGTAGAGCTCATTGGCAGTTGTGATTTTTCTCTTGCTTTTGGTTTCTTTTTTCCTCCTGCCTTTCTCTTTGCCAGAGAGGAACAGGGGCTCAATCTGTCCATGTCCTCCAAGAGCAGATGAAGGATTCTCAGAGAGGTGCCAAGATTCCTGTCCTCTCTATTTGGGTCACTTTGTCTTTATTACTATCTAGGTCGCTGTCTGGGCAATGGCGGCCAATTGCCAGCTTCGTACAGATTTGAAGTGAAAATATAACTGGGAGCTTCCTTCTTACACTGAAGAGCCCTTTGACCATCTTAAGTGCTGTGCCTTGCTCACTTGTAGTTTATCAAGTGAGTTAGATCATTCTGTCTAATTAATTCTTTGTTACTTACTGTTTCCTTGCAAGCTGGCACTGGCAGACATCATTAGTAATGGTTGTAGTGGATTGGTTAAGGCCAGGACAAGAAACGAAGATAAAATAGAAAAAATAAATCAATTTTGTCTACGATGTACCAGTTACAGGAAGAAAATGACCTCTGTGCTGGCCGGCACCAGGGCACTGAGTGAAGGTGGAGTTTTGATTCAGTTGGGCTCTCACTGAGAGATGTTCTCTGTCAGTGGGGAGTGTTGCTTTTGTGTTTTGGCCAGCTTGATGAGCAGAAGCAATTGCTACTTTGTAGTTAGTGATATCAGTTCATATTTCCCTCTTAAGCTCAGATTTTTCTAAGTGGAACACACTGTTCAGAACACCAAGAAGATGGAGTTTAAGTCCCTTCAGTTTTACAAATTACAAGAAAAATGTCAAAGGAATAAAATGTCCAAGTGAATCTGATCAGATGATGAAATGTATCATCCCTGTGCTTGTTACCGCTTGTGCTTACAGTGTTTTTGTAGCAGTCTGTGTTTTGTTTTTCCTGGCATACGGATTCAGCTGCCTCCTGGGCTTATTTTCCCATCTTTTTGAATCAGAGCGACTGTTTTCCTTGGGAATAACTCTGATTTGGGCGATGCAGAATCTCTCTTATGCTCATACTCAATGCACTTACAGAGAGAGCCAGGGCAGTTGTAGAACCTGAGTGGTTCTCTGGGAGCTGAGGTTAACAGTGGGGCTGCAGAGATCCTTTGATGAAGTGTTTTTCTTTTTACAAGTCTGTACGTAAAATCTGAACTGTAAAATTCAAACAGCACTTGGTAAAGTGGGTCAGCACTGCGTAAAGTCGAACACAAGACACTGTCTGGATTTATTTGCTGCTGTCACTATTTGTCTTTTTTTATCTTTGTACTCCTGTATTTTTAGCATCTGGCCTCTTTTAAAAGAGTGAGCCAGTATCAGTAAATAAATTGAATTAGAGGCATTATTTTACTTCAAAGTAAGTGCATGATTTAATTTATAAAGACACTATTATGGGGTTTCTCTTGCTTGAGAAGCTGTGCTGTTGCATCAGTTTGCAGTTTCTCATTTGTGGGTGTTCAGCACCAATAAAACCAGGCACTAATCTTTCTTCTTGTTACTTCTCTCCAGGCAGGTTCAGTGGTTGGAGGCAGAAAGCTTCTATTTCTGCTGTATCTGTCTTACCTGTTAGCTCATGTCACATTCTAGTAGCTGCGGTACTCTTGCCTTCAGTGAGCACACTTATCCCAGTGTTTCTGGTCCGTGGAGGAGAGGTGGGAACTTGAAGATAAAACAGCATCTTGGTGCTCTCTGGTCTCTTCAGGAGCATTTCTTTCTACCTCATGCTTTGAGCAATCCTCTGGTTTAAATTTAAATCTTGTGATTCTTCTCTTGTGCCTGGCAGTAGTTACAGTTGCCTCAAATGTCGTGACCCTGAGATTCTCTTCAATGTATTAGTGACTAATGATCATTAATCTGACATCCTTTTAAAAAGTAATGTATAATCTGCATCAATAAAAGCATTTTTGAGGGGGGGGAAAAAAGAGTCTAAAAATGATTTTGTGGTCTGTGTTCATGGAGATAATGGTGATTTTAAGCTGCTTCTAACACCCTTTGAAGAACTTAATTCTCAGCATTTTGAATTACTGCCCAGACTTCATGGTCCTTCTCACTTGTCTTCACAGCAGTTAAATCTCTTAAATAAATGTATAGTGCTTTAGTTTAGTAACTTCCAGCCTTACAAAACTGTGCCTCCAACTTGTTGAAGCCTAGAGCACTAATCACTGAACATAAAGGGAGTTTTGCTTTAATCTTTTGTGCTTGTTCTGGTATGTCTGTGTTTTTAGCCATGCTGTCCCTTTTCTGTAAATACCCACTGTATTACAATCCTATGTAAAATACATTCTACTGACTGAGTCTCAGCTATGCTGTCTGCCAGAGCCCAGGTGTCTCTGGCTACACAGAAGCCCATGACTGTCTCTATAAAATCTGAAATCGTATTAAATTCTAATGAGGGATGATGCTTCTGGTTCAGTATCTTTGCATTTAATTAATTTCATTAATTTTACTCTGCATTGTTTCTGCACAGTGAAAATTCTACATCCAGTGAACACATTAACCTCTATGATCTGTTCCGTAGATCCAGTTCAGAGAGAAGGTGCTATGGACAGCCATCACGCTCTTCATTTTCTTAGTATGCTGCCAGGTGGGTGTTGATGTTCCCTCTGTTCAGACACTGTGTGCTCTGTATATATAAAACAGAACGCTAAAAGGGTGAGAAGTTTGTGTTTCGTGTTGATCTACTACTTTATGATGAAGTATTTAATACTTCAGTTAAACCTGATTCTCTGAAATAGTCTTTATTGTGGATTACATATGTTTTCACAGACTAATTCTTTCTATTTAGTCTAAAATACATCATGTTTTTTCTTGTTGTGTGAAGGCTCCTATCAGATGAGAACACTGGCTGCAGGGTCAACAGCCGAGCTGGTTCCACACTGAGCAGCATAAGCAAACTGAGCAATTTGATGTCTTTTTTACCTTCTGCTCATAGCTAAATTGCCATTTTAGCAGTGTTGAGTGAAATAGAATTGACCTTTTACCTGATTCCTCTTGAACAAGCAGATGGGTTGTAAAGGTTGCAGGAAAATGTTTTCCTGAGGTCTTTGACTTGACATTCAGAACTTGTTTTTTGTGAATATACTGGCAAAGACATCAGCCAGCCCCTCCAAAACAGCTCTTTGTAAACATTGACATGATCTTTATTACTCATAGTTGCAGGAGTTCCTAGAACCTGTACCTGGGTTGTAAACAGATAGTGTTGTTTTGCTGGGTTTCATTAAGAATCCGTGTATTACTTGATGCATAGTTTTTTAGAGCTTGTAGACCTCTTAGACTGAACTGTATTTTATGTTTTCATACTTAAAATGAACTGTTCAGAATCAGGCTTTTAAAGTTATATTTATCAACTTACCAATTCCAGACTCTGGAGCAGTAGTTTAGTAATGACTGTTTACAACACTGAAGGACTGTTGAAAGGCTAAAACCCAGCTCTTGTACTGACCTATTTCTTTGGAAGGAGGAGGTGGGAATGATACCAGAGCTAGAACAACATGTAATTTGTCTACCTGCTGGATATATGCATCATTAAGATTTTGAATCTATACAAAATATTAAAATAATTAAATAAGGAAATTTGATGGTGCAGACTGGAGTTTTCAGGAATAAGTCTATTAGGTTTCCCTGGGTTCCTGGTCTACTGCTTTTGTGATGCAGAAGAGTTGTAAAGAGCTCAAAATCCCTCAGGACTGTCATATAGAATGTTGGAGGTTTTGTATAAACTTGGCTAACTTTGACAGTTCTGCGTGGGGTATTTTAAAACACATCACCCGCTGTGGAATTTGAATGTTTAAACTTGCTGGAAGAAGGTACTTACATCGTAATTTATGTTGTATCTTTAATTTGTATGGGAAATAAATTCTACTTGGGACAGTTTAAAAGAAAGAATTAAAACCCTGCTTGCTTCTGTCATCTCCAAGATGCTTTGCTAGAATTTTGTCTCTCTCTTTATTTGAAACTCCAATTTGCTGCAAAGATTTGGTGAAATAAGTAATGGCATAAGTAATCTGATGTTTTCCCCTCTTCTGTGGATGATCTGTGGTGGGTAACTGGTTTTATGCTTTTCCTGTTCTTTTGGGGAGTTGTAGTATTCCAGAATGACATGTCAGGCATTTACATCTTTAACTGCAGGAATCTGGTTTATGGGCACTGATTCTTTCTAGGGGTTTCTCTTTGTCCTGTAGAAGGGTCTTAGTTTAGTCCGCTTGAGTCATACCCCAGTTGGGGGATTAAAATAGATGGTGTCAATGCCTCTGGTTTAATTAAAAAGAATTGGAATAAGTGATTCTGAAGAGTGTAATAGTTGAACCATTGTGCACTAAGAGTTTTGGATTAATGCATGCTGGCTTTGTGTATGTCTAACACTGTTGTGTGCTTTGACAGATACCTTTGTTTGGAATCATGTCATCAGATTCTGCAGATCCGTTCTATTGGATGCGAGTTATTCTTGCGTCAAACAGAGGTTAGTAGATTATTCCTTCCTCTGTTTTTATGGCTATAAACAGAGCAGGAGATAAATGGTTGGCTGTAAAATCTCATACAACCCAGATGTCATGTTGAAACACTCTGTAAAGTTCTTAACAGAGATATAATTAAAATTGACTGATCCTCGAGGAGTTCTTCATCTTGGTGATGGGGTTTCCTTTGACATGCAGATGAGGTTAATCTTGATTCTGAAGTTCTGAGATGATTCTCCTTTGAATTGTAGAGCAGCCTCTTTCTGATTAATATGTGGGACAGGGAATCTTCTGCCCCACCACTTACAAACGGCACTAGTGTGCAGTAAGAGAGTGTAGGCTAGAAACATGCCTTATCGTATTTTGACGGCATTGTATGTGAGTAGTTTTATAGGTGGGAAAGTTAAGGGCATAGGTGATGGGGCTGATAGCTTAGCAAAGCCAAACTAACTTAGTTTAGAATAGACAAGTGGCTCCCAACCAAATGTATAAGAAGACTTAAACTAATGCTAGAAGTCTAAAACTCAGATGGGTGATCTCACATGTGACTCTGAATGGGGACACTGACCTCATCTGTATCACGGAAATTGCTGGAACTAAGAAAATTGGTGGAACCCTCTAATGTGAAGGTACAAATTATTTAGGAATGGCTAATTTGGTCACACCAGTGAAGATAGCACAAGAAGGTAAATAAGCTACCTGCTTCAAACCGTACTGCAGAATTTACATATAAAACTATGTCTCACTAGCAGATACAAAATAAGCTGTTCACTACCCAGACAGAAGATGAGAGAGACTGAAAGCACTATAAAGCAGGAGTGGGAAGGTTACTTTTACAATGACTGGAGATCATTGGAGGATGGGAGGTAAAAGCTGAAGTTTTTGACATCCCCATTTTCTTGCTGTTGGGAGAAGTAGAGATTTGAATTTTTGAAAAGATAGAGCTGAAATGAAGACTACCAATGGTAGTTAGGCAGAAATGAAGACTCCAGACAATAAGGAAGGTGCTCAAAACCCCTTTGTTGAATTCAGATGACTTATTAAAGGCTCTTCAGGAAATGAAGCTATTGAGGGATAAGAGGGGAAAACCTCCTGGCTTAAGTACAGGTTGAAAAGCTCAGAGGAAATGCCTGTGCACATCTGTAAAGTGCCACAGAGTGAATATTGCGCAGTCCTAATCTGCCATGCCACAAAGGATACAGTGGAACTAAAGAAGCACTTGGGGAAAGGCATCAGGGGGCATCTAAGGTAGATATTCATCTATAGAAAGAGATAGAAAGAGATCCTAAAAAAAAAAAAAAGGATTCTTTGCCATAAAATGTGCATATCCCAGATGTGTTTCTCTCTGGAAAAAAGAGGCTAGGGGATGGATAGACACTTTTTTCCTTATACTGTCAGAGGGAAGGGGCAGCCCCTGCTATTGTTAGGCAGCACGTGTCACTCAAAGCTTCTGAATAAACGACTGATCCATAAGCAAAGCCTGATACCTCCCCCCAGAGAAGGGGCCCCTTCCAGAGGTGGGGTGAGAGGTCAGAGAAGCTACTGGGCTGATCAGCTGTGCATGTACTGTTCCTTGATAGGCTATGCCAAAAAGCTGAGCTTCAGTGTACGTTGACCTCTGGTGTTAACATGGTTCCACAGAAGTATTTGGAGTGAAATGCTGCACAGGTTTTTCATGCTGCCTTCAAAATGACAGATTTTAGCACAGCAGCCTTCTTTTGTGCGGAGATTACAGTCTTTGCTTTGATCATACCTGGGCTGGAATAGAATATGTTGGAAGCATTATGAAAAGTGTTCCTTATAGCTCAGAAACCTTTCACCAGACCTAATATCCTCAGAGGAGAATTCTTTAGGAGAGATGTTTAAATGGCAATTAGAATCATAGAATTAAGTAGGTTGGAAAAGACCTTTAAGATCATCAAGTCCAACCATTACCCCAGCACTGCCAAGACCACCACTAAACCACGTGGCTAAGAGCCTCATCTACTTGGTGTTTGAACACTTCCAGGGATGGTGACTCCAGCACTGCCTGGGCAGCCTGCTCCAATGCCTGAGCACCCTCTCGGTGAAGAAATTGTTCCTAATATCCAATTGTGTTAATATCCTAATATCTGATAGTGTTACTTTTTCTTCCTGTTCAGGTACTTTGATGGAATTAGGTATCTCCCCCATTGTGACTTCTGGTTTGATCATGCAGCTGCTGGCTGGAGCGAAGATCATTGAAGTTGGTGACACTCCAAAAGACAGAGCCCTGTTCAATGGAGCTCAGAAGTGTAAGCACTTTTCCAATGGAAAGCAGTGAGCACGTTTTTACTCTGGGGAAAGCAGCCTGCCTAAGGGATAGTAGCTCTGAGATTTCTTTGGTAGGTGATTGCAGCAAAGGATATTTAAAGGATTTGCTTTCTCTCTTGTTTTAGTATTTGGGATGATTATTACCATTGGGCAAGCCATTGTGTATGTTATGACTGGAATGTATGGAGATCCTGCAGAAATGGGTGCTGGAATTTGTCTTCTTATTATAATTCAGGTTTGTAATGAGCTATTTTGTGTGTAACTGAGACTGGTTGGATACAATATAGCTGGAAAGAAAAATTCTTTTTATGTCTGGTTGCCTTTTATTTGTTTCTTTTTAATGCTGTAAACCATCACCCTTTGTACCCGTCTATATATGAGAAATCCTAAATATTCCATAACGGAGGAGAAAGCTGGCATAGTTAGTATCAGAACTGTTTCAGATAGGAGTGGCTGTTTAACAGGTAAAGGAATTAGTAGACTTTGAAGCAGTAGCTGCTGTTAAGTATCATGAAGGACTTCTCACTGAACAGCATAGATGCAGCTTTGAGACATTATTCTGTAGAGCAAACCAGTAAATGCCCAAAATTCAATGCTTGCTGAGTAATCTGTTTGCAAGTGTCTGTGTTGAACAGTCATGGGGATTGTTGGCAGGTGAGATGTGCAGGCGTTTGTACATGAGAGGGCAGAAATACTGCAGGAATGATGTACAGGTAAAAAACTTCCTCGGCACACTCCAACATGATGAAAATACAGAAGCAGGGAATTAATACATAATTCTTGATTTACTCTTCGTTCTGCTCAGTTCTGTTCCTTTCCCCACAGCTGTTTGTTGCTGGTTTGATCGTGTTGCTGTTAGATGAGTTGCTACAGAAAGGCTATGGCTTGGGATCTGGTATTTCCCTGTTTATTGCTACCAATATCTGTGAAACCATTGTCTGGAAGGCCTTTAGTCCTACTACCATCAACACTGGCAGAGGTACGTGTGCCGTTACAGTTAGTTATAATGTGTTTCAGTGGATGTGTACTTATGCAGAAACTATCAGTGTGTATCTGATGGCTATTAAAAATGTTTTAATGTGTGATAATTATTATTAGGCAGAGAGAGCTGGGCTGGTTCAGCCTGGAGAAGAGAAGGCTCCAGAGAGACCTTAGAGCAGCTTCCAGTGCCTAAAGGGGCCAACAAGAGACCTGGAGAGGGACTGACAAAGGGGAATGGCTTTAACCTGCCAGAGGGGGGATTGAGATGAGCTCTTAGGCAGAAGCTCTTCCCTGTGAGGGTGCCGGGGCGCTGGCACAGGGTGCCCAGAGAAGCTGTGGCTGCCCCATCCCTGGCAGTGTTCAAGGCCAGGTTGGACACAGGGGCTTGGAGCAACCTGCTCTATGGAAGGTGTCCCTGCCTGTGGCAGGGAGTTGGAACTGGGTGAGCTTTAAGGGCCCTTCCAACCCAAACCATTCTATGATTACCTTCTAAAGTTAAATGTCTAACACTGAAGATCAAAATTGGTCTGACTTATGTGAAGATGAATAAATAACCTGCAAGTTTTCCTTTGCTGATTTGAATTGCAGCAGTTAAAGCCCCCTGACTGAAGATTTTGGATTTCCAAACCAAATTAGTCTTGTTTCAGCATCATTTAGTCCCTAGAAACAGAGAAGATAAGAAATACTGTGTTCAGAGGAGCTGGTTATGATCCAAGCTATAGGATGCTTTTATAGTTAGTGCCTACAAATTACTTTAAACTGGTTTGATTCTTCAGACACTACCATCTCTTCCTTCCTCAGCCGATCCTTGACAGCATCTGGTTGTCCTGAGACCCTAGAAACAAGCAGTGCTAAATTAAGAAACAGCCTGTTGCGTCAAGGAGTTAACTAGTTTAATACAGTTGGAGTCCGGAGCCATTATTTTAGTTTGCTTTCATTTCACCTTAGTAGCTTTGTTGTATTTCATTACTCCTTTTCTAAAGCTATTTTCCTCATTGTTTATTACTTCTAATCATTCTCCTTCCCCAGAAAAGAAAGGAAAAGTGTATTCTTTCATGTGTGTGACTTGACGTTTTTGTTTGGTTGGTTTGGGGATTTGTTTGGTTGTTTTAACCAGGAATAATGTTTTGGTAGATTAAGCTAAACCAGAATCCTGTATTGTGATACATCTGTTGAAACAGGATTTATGTCCTATTGTATCAGATTTTACTGTGTCAAATTTCCAAAACAAAGATGCCATTTTTTTAACAGGTTTTTAAATTACAGATGAAAATTCCTTTGACTCTTTTGTTATGTGCAGGGACAGAGTTTGAGGGGGCTGTGATTGCCTTATTTCACCTTCTGGCTACACGAACTGACAAGGTCCGGGCTTTGCGGGAAGCTTTTTACCGACAGAATCTGCCCAATCTCATGAACCTGATTGCTACAGTGTTTGTATTTGCTGTAGTCATCTATTTCCAGGTAAAATGCGCAATTCCTCATAGTAGCTCTGCAGCTGCAGAGGTGGGAGTGCACAGCCCCTGAACACTGCAGTCACTGGGGGGAAATGCACAAGTTAAAGTCTAGTCTCTCCCAGCTTTGAGCAATGAACACTCTTTGTTCCAGTACTGCTGTTCAGTAACATACCTCTGGGACAGTGCTGCTGTTAAATTCTGTAGCCCACATTCCATTAAATGCCATACACACTATGACAGTATTTTTATTAAGAATGGCTTCTGGAGTTGCAGTAGTTGTCACACAAATATGGGTGAATACTCATCAGTGACTTGGAAGAATATTCTTGGACAGAGTGAAGAGCCTTCCTGCTTTGGGGTGGGTATGTATGGATTTTCTCTAGAAACAGCCATGTAATCAGTGCAGAGCTGATTTGGTTTTCCCCTCAGTTTCCTGAAATCCTTAGCTAGCATTAAATTTAATTCTTTAAAATTTAAGTCTTAACTGCTTAAGCTCATGCTTAAATACCAAGTATATAAGTATAAACTTTTAAGTATTTACTAAAGTGGACCCTAAAGCGGGATCCATAGGGTGATTTTCTTGTTTTGTGTGTGTGGCTAAAATGTGATTTATTATTATTCTTTTTAAGCTGTCGAGTCAGTGCTGGCAGAAAAAAATGGGATTATGTGGTTTTCAAACCCATGTGGCTTTTCTTGGGTCTACTCAGCCAGAGGCCTGCCCCAGAGGAATGCGCCTTACCACACAATTCCTGCTGATAACTGGCTACTTCAGTTAAAGTATTTTATTGAGCCCTGTTCTATAAAGTGTATGTTATAGGGATGTCATTTAGCAGATGAGAGATTATGTTTATGTAAAAAGAACATAATAAAACCAATCAGTAACACTTACAACTCCTTAAAATTTGGATCCAGGCTGTGACAGAAAACCTCTGGCTTTCACTGTCTCAGACCTTGCACTCCTTGTTTATCCAGCCAGAAGGCTCTGGTCAGGAATGTTTTTTTGGCATTTGAGGAACACCTTCTGTGCTGGAAATAAGCCTGGTGTGTTTGTGTTCTTTCCATAGGGGTTTCGTGTTGATTTACCCATCAAGTCTGCACGCTACCGGGGACAGTACAGTAGCTATCCGATCAAGCTCTTCTATACCTCCAACATTCCCATCATTCTGCAGTCTGCCTTAGTTTCAAACCTCTATGTCATTTCCCAGATGTTGTCTGTTCGTTTTAGTGGCAACTTCCTTGTGAATTTACTAGGACAGTGGGCAGTAAGTATTTTACCACTTAAAATTAACTGTTTGTACATACTACTTCATTGTGAAACTGATATTTAAGCAGCAGAAAGCTGAACACTTTTGAACATTTGTATATAAAAGCTCTTTTAAACACTGAAGAGGAATTCTTCTGGAAATACTGGATAGTACTTTAAACTGACAGAGGGGAGATTCAGATTAGATATTGGGAAGAAGTTCTTCCCTGTGAGGATGCTGAGGGGCTGGCACAGGGTGCCCAGAGAAGCTGTGGCTGCCCCATCCCTGGCAGTGTCAAAGGCCCGGTTGGACACAGGGGCTTAGAGCAACCTGCTCTAGTGGAAGGTGTCCCTGCCTGTGGCAGGGGGTTGGAGATGGATGAGCTTTAAGGTCCCTTCCAACCCAAACCATTCCATGATAGGAAAGCCAGAGGTCTGTGAGGAATCTCGTAGAATATCAGGTTGGAATGACCTCAAGGATCATTTATTCTAACCTTTCTTGGCAAAATAACTGATTTTCTTTTTCTTCCCCTCACAGGACGTCAGTGGTGGTGGCCCTGCTCGCTCTTACCCTGTTGGTGGCCTGTGCTACTACTTGTCCCCCCCTGAATCCATGGGTGCAATATTTGAGGATCCTGTTCATGTCATAGTTTATATCATATTTATGTTGGGATCCTGCGCATTCTTCTCCAAGACTTGGATTGAGGTGTCTGGCTCATCAGCGAAAGACGTAGGTGTTGCGATAAACCTGCCTAGATGTCTTCATTTAGACCTGCCTGGCTAATCACTCATCAGTTACTCCTCTGACTAAATATCAGGTGACTATGAAACACTGCAGCAGTTCCATAAAACTCTCTTTTTTGCAGGTTGCCAAGCAACTCAAAGAGCAGCAGATGGTGATGAGAGGCCACAGGGACACTTCAATGGTTCACGAGCTGAACAGGTAAGGAAATGGTGACTTCCAACAGGGTGCTCGAGGGTGCTGTCAGCTAGAGCAGGTGTTCTTGGAAATGTTGGAGACCTCTTTCCACTGCACGTGTCTGGGTTCTTCCCTTTCAGCTGTTCCTGATAACACACTAGGCATTTATAGCAGTAGATAAAAGGTTTACCTGTAGCGCCTCTTTTGTAAGTGGCATAATGAGGGAATTTGGCCCGAATCTCTGCTGTGTTCGTACAAGGAAGATTCCTTGGGTTTTACAGGTGTTTAATTTACCATTCCTGAACTAAGCTGATGCTATAAAAGTGGTATTTTATGCAGTACACAAAGCCTGCTGGTCTGTATGGAAAGGTAGATGTATCCCTTTGTGTTTCAGTCAGAGCAGTTATCCTGTTCCTGTGGAGGTTACATAGCAATTCTCCATACACGTGTGCTGTCCTGTGCAGTGAAAAGCTTTGCCAGTGTTCAGTTATTCACCCAGCTTTCCTCTTGGTGAATATTTATTTTAGTCTCTACTTTGTACAAATACAGAAGACGGTTCATGGCAGAGTTCCATTTGCAATGCGAAATTGCATAGAACATAGAAAGGTTTCATCTGAAAGGGACCGTAAAGCTCATCCAGTTCAACCCCTGCCACAAGCAGGGACACCTTCCACCAGAGCAGGTTGCTCCAAGCCCCTGTGTCCAACCTGGCCTTGAACACTGCCAGGGATGGGGCAGCCACAGCTTCTCTGGGCACCCTGTGCCAGCGCCTCAGCACCCTCACAGGGAAGAACTTCTTCTAATGTCCAATCTAAATCTTTCCGGGCAGTTTGAAGCCATTCCCCTTGTCCTGTCTCTGCATGCACTTGTAAATAGCCTCTCTCTCGAGTCCATATCAGTCTCCATTAGGCACTGGAGCTGCTCTAAGGTCTCCCCGTATGGAGCCTTCTCTTCTCCAGGCTGAACCAGCCCAGCTCTCACAGCCTGGCTCCAGAGCAGAGCTGCTCCAGCCCTTGCAGCATCTTCACATCCTCCTCTTGACTTGCAACAGCAGCTCCACATCCTTACTATGTTGGGGGCCTCAGAGCTGGACACAGGACTGCAGGGGGGTTCTCACGAAAGCAGAGTAGAGGAGGGGCATCCCCTCCCTCAGCTTTTGTCTCTCAATATTCCAGTTGATTGCTGTAGCAGCAGATGCATTGCTTGAGCCCTTGGGTGAAGATTCATGATGCTGAATGCTTTCTTTTCTCTTTCCCTGTGGTGCAGGTATATCCCTACAGCTGCTGCATTTGGTGGATTGTGCATCGGTGCCCTTTCAGTATTGGCTGACTTCCTGGGTGCCATCGGCTCGGGCACTGGCATTCTGCTGGCAGTCACTATTATTTATCAGTACTTTGAAATATTTGTAAAAGAACAGGCTGAGGTTGGAGGAGTAGGTGCATTATTTTTCTAGATGTCCAAATATTTCATGGTTTGTGTGGAAAGGGAAAGTATTTCGACAACATGCATCATTTAATCCAACAGTGCTATTTTCTTTTGACTTGTTTTCAAGTGCTGTGTGGCCCATTCCTGCAATGGGCACCGAGCAACGCCTGTGAGCAGCGTTAGTACCGGCTGCCTTAAGAATCCAGTTTACATTATCTATCTTGTTTAAGTATTATCTAGTGTTGCCTGTGATGCTGGAAACCAGTTCATCTACCTTGCTGTCCAAACGCTGCAGTGAGATGCTCAAATGTATCAGTTTGGTGTCAGTAAACACTCTTTGCACACAGCATTCAAATGTTAGCTTTATTTCCCTGTCCTTAAGAGGAGAAGAAAGAAATCTGAATTCAAAATTAATTGCCACGTGACAAAATGTATCTGGAGCTTGTATTTTATGTTAGTTTTTTATACTTTTTTAACTTGCATTTCCCCATCACTGAACTGGGCACTCCTTCTTTTGCGCTGTCCCCACTCGGGCACCTCTCTCTTAGCTCTAAGGGTGGACAATCATGTTTTACCAGAGGCTGATACACATCTCACCTGGGAGCTGGTTCTGGGGTGGGTTTGCTGCATCGCAGGGCCCAGGGCATTGGGATCTTGTCCTGCTGTGGGGGGCACAGTGTGGTGGCAGCTGCTGTCCCACTGAGAAGTGAGCCCTGCTGTTCCATTTCAACCTGTACTCGTGCGAGCTGTGCCACTAAAACTTCACGTCCACTTTGCTTCTGAGTTTAAAGAACAAGGCCTGGTTCCTCAAGCACTGTTCAGGGGAGGGAAACGGA
This sequence comes from Lathamus discolor, assembly GCF_037157495.1. Lineage (NCBI taxonomy): Eukaryota > Metazoa > Chordata > Aves > Psittaciformes > Psittacidae > Lathamus > Lathamus discolor. Next base: position 37,373,610 of record NC_088884.1, on the reverse strand, counting down.
GAACGAGGAGTTCCTGCTGCAGATCTTTGTCGCGCTTTACAGCGGCAATGTACAACTGTAAACGTTAGACAATAAACTTATTTAATTAAGCTCTCTCCTGTGTCTCATCTGTGTGAGATGGAATTCAGCTGCAGGGTCTGATCATTTCTAACATGCTTTGTGGGGGGGGGGGAGATGGAAGGCTCCTTTTTTATTCCTCATCCTTGTTCTAGAATATAATTCTGATCAGTTTGTAGCAGCTTTAATTAAAATCAAGCCTCAAGATTGCTCCCCTTCAAATCTTTGAGCTTTTCCACTCAGCTGTAACTAATTCCTTTTTCCCTTTGATTTCATGTTTTGATTTCTTCTGTCTTCTCTCATACTTAACTTGAAAGTAACTTTGTTGTTTGTTATGACAGGAAAACCTTAAGCAAGTTTTCTGCTTCATTTCTAAGGCAGGAAAGTCTTCCCAGTTATGCATGCTCACCCAAATTCATTTCAGAACAAGACTTTGATATGAGGATATGTTTATTACAGCACTTAGATCCTAACCTTTAAGCAGTGGTGGTTGGTTGTGTAACTGGAAGCAGTCAGCTGTGCCCAGATAGATACACTCAAGATTCACCCACAAGTAATGGGAGTGAGGGAATGGGCAGCCTGGGGACACGTGTGTGTGGCACATAGAGGTGCCAGGCACATAAGTCCATGCCTCAAACAGAATCCCCTGGCTGGGTCATGGACACTGGGATGTTGTGTTGGTGCCACAGCTGTGATTTCTGTAGCTAAACCAACCAATTTTCTCTTTCTGGATAGTTTAGTTACACCTGGGATAAGGAAGCAACCCCCTCAGGTCTAAAGCATAAAAGGCAGTTTCAAACACAGCAGCCAGAGTGTGTCCCTGTGTCCCCATGCTGCTGCTCCTGTCATGGAGGAATCACCAAAGGCTGTTTTGCTGATGCTACTGGTGTGTGTGGATGAGAGATGAGGAAGACGGACACTGTTCCTGCACCCACCTTGAGATAACAGGCTTTACAACACCAACCACAGTCACTTGAGCATCTTCCTTACACTGCACTGACAAACACAGTAAGGGATGAGCTGCTCTGAAAATTAAACAGCACTTTTATTACCATTATTCAGTCAAGGCCTGACAGCCTGAGCAGTTAAAGGGACACTTTTTGTTAGTTACATAATTCCAGATAAAAATACCAGGGTCATTCCTACAAATACTTTTGCTCTACAAGTAAAGCAAAGGACCTCTATTACAAGGAAAGTTAAACCTTCCAAGCCATCTGAACGGGGCGGTTTCCAACTACATTTCTCACTTCATAAAAGGGACCTGGAGCGGTTTTTCTGCCGCACGCTTGAGGGCCAGTGCATAGGTGTAAACTCTGGCATCGACTGCCAAGTGTTCTTCTGCCACCAGCTCTGGAAAGAAAGAAAAATACAATTATGAGATTGTTTAAACTCCTCCTCTACACAAACGCAAGTCCTGCACTACAACAAAGCTGTGCAACGTTCCAGACATTAACTCTTCATGCCAGCACTTGATGCTGTCACTAACTCTTCCCTTGCTGAGTCTCTCATGGCTTTTTACAACAGAGGTTTCTCGGATGAGAAAGGCCATGAGGAGGGAAGCTAAGGCTTTCTCAATGTGCATTCAACATGTCAGCAAGCTCTTACCATCAATTCTTTGCAGTAGGTCGTTCTTTGGAAGTGAAATAACTTCCACAAATTCTAGGAGAGAACAAAAAAGTGTTACACGCCTTTAAATTTGCAAACAGTAAAGGAAGTTACCTCAGTGTCCTGTTTCTTACAGTTTAAAAGGGGAAAACCAACTGACTTAATGCTCATCGCCATCCAAAAGCTGTTGAGCCTGCACACGTATCGCCAAAAGGCCAATTCAATGGGGGAAGTCTGGGACTGGGGTCATTAAAAAACAGGTCTGACAGAAAGAAACTGGGAAAAACAGTGCAGCTGACAGCCATGGTGGGTCAGAACCCTTCCAAAGGGAGACCTTCTCCCTTCTAGAAATGAAAAATACACTGAAATGGACTCGTTTGGTTTACACAGGTACAGCAATGGATTATAGGGCATTTGAAGACTAAAACAGCACAAAGAGTTTGCTCTTGATGAATATGCGTTGACTTACACCTCCCCTGTGCACCTGAATTCATTGTCTTTGGGGCTTCATCTACACCTACTGTGGATTTAGTCATTTCTATGTCCTGAGATACTGGTGCTATAGGTGCAATGCTTGAGAGAACTGATGCAATAATGTTCCACGTTTAGGCCAAAGTCAGTCTCATGCATGTTTGATTAGGGCCAGGAGATAATAAAGCCCAAATAAGAACCAGTTTTAACTGACATGTTCTCAGTAAAACTTGCCATACGTAGCTCACTCTTGACCTTGCTGTCAGTGAGAGCAGTTACCCAACATACCTCCATCATCTGCAAGGAAAGTGATAAAAAGGAGTAAGTTAAGGGGTTTGACATACACAGAGCTTCCAACTAAAAAGCATTCTGATAGCTGACTGTGAGTGACACTGTAGTGATTTCCAAGGTCAAGCCACAACTAATAGGAATGTCAGGGTTCACAAGGGCTTATGGCTCTCACTAAAGTGTGGCACCCAGATTTCTCCTTCTGGATTTGCCAACACCTGACACTGAACATTGAGGTCTTCCCAGGGAATTTAGCAAAGAAACACAGCTCTGCATATCCAGACTGCAGGGTATGATTTGAAGGATGCCCAGCACCTACATCAGCTGGGACAGAAGAGATGTCCCTACAGTGGTAGGGTCAGTTTTTTTAAACCCATTCTTTTGTTACCCTCTCTGAATTTTCAAACAAACAGTACAAAACTCACCCAGTTTTTGCTTAGGTCTTGTGTTCTTAGCCTCATCCCCGTTAATGGTGACACTCACAATGTGTGTGGTGCTGTTTGACAAGCCTGGGTCCAAGCAGAGAGCTGCCAACAAGCACAGGCAGAATTTAAGTTGTCAAAAGCACAAGTCAGGCACCTTGACAGTTTACCAAAAGCTTTCACAGAAATGCATCCATACAAGAGGAGAACACGTATTTGGCATACGTTCAGGCTGGAAAGGTTGTGAACAGTTTGTCTTCACAGGCTCTTAAAAGCAATGTGTCTGTGCCTCTCAGTACTTTAACAGATCCCTTGTAAGACTTGTTTTCCACAGCTAGGTTTACTTTGCATCCCACAGACTGCAGATTAAACTGTAAACTACAATTCCTTTGTAGACTTCCTCAGTCAAGTCTGATTTTGCCACCACCTGTCTCAATATCAGTCCCCATCGTGTTGTACCTGGTAATCAAGAGCCAAGTCTCAACTATAATGACATTTACTTGTAATCCTAGGGAAGTTGCCTCACCTTTCTAGCTTTTCAAGTTTAATTTGTGATGCTCATTTTGTCTTCATTTTGCTCTGCACTGGCAACAATCATGTTCCAAAGGTTCTCTGGATTTACTCCAATTATTCTCTCCTTTCTGGCTGTAGAACCTGAGTGCTGTCACCTCCACACAGTGGCATGAGGCAACCCCCACTCAGGCTGCATCACGTAGCTATTTTTCAATACCTAAGTTCACAAAAGCTGTTCACATTAAGTCCAGCAATTTAGGCCTTTATACTAAAATGCCAAATCACAGCTTGAACAACTGGGTTTTGTGTCAAGCATCTTAATTAAGAGCAAAGTTTTCCCCTAAAGACATCAAACCGTCACTTCAGTTCAGCTAGTGACTCAGCAATGACCAGCCATGGGATACTGCTTCATGCTCATCTGTGTAGACTTTCCTGCACAGCTCTTTTCCTTTTAGAGCATTTCAGACATTTACGGTACCTGTCAAAGGCAGAATTAGCTTTGGGTGGGAAATAAAAGACAAAGCAAAGACCTGGAGTACATTCAATGACCTCCCCCTTGTACCCTGTTTCTTCCTCCAGCTCTCGCAATGCAGCGCTTTCTGCAGTCTCATTTTCCTCAATGAGGCCTGTGGGATAAATAATACACAGGAACAATTAAAAACAGACATTTGATCATAACACCCATCCCAGATTGAATCCAGCCTTATGGAAGAGGTGAAACATCCTCACTACACTACTTTTACACAGGGATAAAACTGAAGCATTAGGCAGGATTCCAGTTCCTGGACTCATCAGGCTGCTGTCCATGTCTTCATATGATTGTCTACAGAAGCCTTCCCAGGCTGATTATCTGCTACCTTCCCAGGAAACAGCATTAATATCCTCATAAGGGAAAGAAGCCAAATGCTTTGACTCTTAAGGAGTGGAGGGAAATGCAATATTCTACTACCAGACTGCTGTGAAAAATGTCTCCAATCTGCTAAAATGAGCCCATTTTGTATCCTTCATCGCCAAATATTCCTGTTTGGGAACAGCACACTGAGCTACAGAGCTCACCATGGTTTTCTCGTTAGAGCTGCTTGAGATTGACACTCCCAGCACATCTAAACACACTTAACTGTCAGCTTTCTGTGACCCATCTTAATGCTTCAGCCACTTACCTGCAGGGAATTCCAAGCAATAGCCATTAATTGGGGGCCTGAACTGTTTCACAAGGACAATGCAGTCGTAGTGGAGAGTTCTCTGTAGTACCGCTATCACTGCGACACCTACAGTCACGGAAGACACAAGTACATACAATCAGAGTATAGTAGAAGGTACTTGGTGCTAGATCTGGAAAGGAATACAAGCACTGTTACTCTGAGCATTAATCGTTTAGATGCCTGCTCCAGAATCCTGAGCTATGAATTTAACCTCATTCTGTTAGGCATGGTGAGAGACAAAAGCCCAAAATGGGATTTTGAAAGAGCAAACAAGAGGCACATGTACCGAGCAAGACTGAGCCTCAGCCCACCAGTACCTAGGCTCTCTTGACTGCAGACTGTTTGGGAGCCAATGTGTGGAACTCCCCTATACACTCCCTTCATGGCTAAATCACCTCCGGAAGAGAACTGTATCCCAAGCCCCTCACAGCAGACCCAACTCACCAATGTGTGAGCTACTCTCTACCAGGGCACCCAGGACATCTTTGAAATTGCTCCACTGTTCTGAAGTGAATAAAATGATCTTGGAAAAATACTCCTACCAGTAAGGTTCTGGGTCTTCCACACTGAAGCCTGTATTTAATTAGCTCAAGGGTATAGCAAACATTGCTGACCTATCTGTTCCCCATCTTCCATTCATTCACTGAATCCCAGACTGGTTTGGGTTGGAAGGGACTTTAAAGCTCATCCAGTTTCAACCCCCTGCTATGGCCTTGAACACTGCCAGGGATGGGGCAGCCACAGCTTCTCTGGGCAACCTGTGCCAGCGCCTCAGCACCCTCACATAGAAGAGTTTCCTCCTTACACATACTCTAAATCTGCCCCGTTTTCAGTTTAAAGCCATTTCCCCTTGTCTTGTTCCTGCATACCCTTGTAAAAAGCCCCTTTGCAGCTTTCTTGTCAGCCCCTTTAAGTACTGGAAGCTTCTCTAAGGTCTATGAGTTTGTCAGCTGTTTAACAGGAAAAAATGCAAACAAAACCAAGCACCAATGATGTCTTACCATCAGCTGAGATCCCCTTTTTGTTGCCAGTACGCTTTACAGTTTCCCATGTTCTGTTTAACACAGAGGAAAGAACAAATGAATGTGTCAGTCATCTTCTACCCTTGATACTTTCATTTAAAAGCAAAATACACCATCACACAGCGAGGGCCTATAAGAAACCAGTTGGGCTTAGGCAGGCTCTGTCATATACTGGCACTTTAAAATGTCTGTAGCATAATTTTGTTCAGCCTATTTAAAGAGGGAGAGAGAAAACAATTAATGACTGTTTAAGATCACTAAAAATAAGGGAAGGACATGAGTGATTGTCAAAAACCAAGCAAGTCTTGTATAAGTGATCCTGGAAAAGCGCAAAAATAAAGCAGTTCATACATAACACTTGTCAGATTTTGAAAGACAGTTTTGTAACAGGACCTCGTGCATCGATCTTTTATCCTGCTTTTGCATAAGTTTTATAGTGTAAGTTACTGTGAGCTCTCAGCTCAGTTACTTGAGCACATGAAGAGCATACAGGTACAAAAGACCAAAGCTTCCCTCTCAAAATAAGCAATAGGATAAGTAAAACCCCAAAATCCACCAGCAATATAAGTTCTTTCACAAACACTCTGATCTTGGCTATTTTTTTAAAGGATGAATTGGGAGGCACTGGAGAAAGACAGCAGCAGAGAATCTAACATATTGAGGAAAGGAAAGTAAAGCCACATTGCCACATCTAGAAAAATACACAGAACTAAGGCACACAAAAGGACTGAATAGGTGTGATAATATATGAGAGGACAGGCATTTGTCAGTAGTACACAAGATCCAGCACCATGAGGAGGCAAAAGGGAGGCCTCAGTGAAGAACCAGAAAACCCATGTGACAGACTCTGGTCATTAGTCTAGTTGTGTTGCTGCAACTAGCTTCTGCACAGTTGCAAGGCACTGGAAATGCCAAGTAAACCAGGGTCCAGTGTGCCCAGAAGGATTTAGGAGCCCAGTTCAATGCCACATGCCAGGATATCTGCTAGAGTAAGAGTTTATTTTTCTCTGAACAGTACAAACTATAAGGTAACTGGCGAATGAATAACTCTCATCTTGTGTGGAGTAACAGGTTTGGAATGCTCCTGTTCACTAGCCTGGGGCTATGCTGACTGGGAACAGTACAGAAGTCTGAGATGCCAGTGAAGCAGTTACCTGGTTTTACCAAAGGGATCAGTGTAAGTTGTTTCTTCTAGTTTCAACCATTTCCTTTCTGCAATTACCTGAAATACAGAATTTTATTTGATTAAATATGTTATAAGATTAATCCCAACTTGGGAACTATGGGGAGAAACACCACCACTATTTTTGCATTCGCTTGAAGACAAAAATCTCAGCAGTGGAATACTTGCTGGAACATGCAACAACATTCCTGTAGCTAACCCAGAAAAACACATTTACTCCAAGTTCTTGACGAGGAACAGAAAATAAGCCCAGTAACTTCTCTTAACATGACTTTATAAGCAAGTTTCAATGAATTCACTGGGATTTTATGTACTGGAAAGTCCTCAGCTTTTTAGGAAGCCTCTGCACAGGTCATGTTTCAGCTGAAAAAGGGTGACTGGTCTGCACAGACTTTTGCTCTGCTGGTGATCATGAGTGCCTACTTACCAGAGAGCATGGTCTATACCTGAGCATGCAAGACTGAAAACCAAATTGTTCTGAAACTCTTCTTGCTGTGATCTCAGACCATGGCCTTGTGGAACTGCTGTTCTCTGTATGCAGTGATGCACACCTGCCCTTTTAGGACTCTGAGCTGCTGACTGAGCGCTTGGCATTGATGTTATTACAAAGTGTCTTTTCTGAGCTGAGTTTATTTTCCCTGGGTATTAGCCCAGCAATTTACTTACTTTAATGTAACTTGTATTTTAAGCTTTGGTGAAGGTATGGGCAGACAGGACTGTCTGTAGAATTTTGTATCAAGTTGGCAATAGGTCTGACCACAGAAACCAGAAGTAATCAGGAAGATGGGCAAAGCACTTCCTATTTTCTAATGAGACACGCTACTTATAGCAACAGAACAAGGGTAAGCAAGTGGAAGCCTCATGAAGTTCAGCAAGGGCAAGCGCAAAGTCCTGACCTGCGTCAAGGCAATCCCAAGCACAAATATAGGCTGAGAGAATAGATTGAGAGCAGCCCTGAGGAGAAGAACTTGGAGGTGCTGGTTGACAAGAAGCAAAACACGAGCCAGCAGTGTGCTCTTGCAACCCAGAAAGTCAGCTGTATCCTGGGCTTCATCAAAAAGAACCTGACCACTAGGTTGAGGGAGGTGATTCTCCTGCTCTGCTTTGCTCTTGTGAGACCCCCCATGCAGTCCTGTGTTCAGCTCTGAGGCCCCCAACATAACAAGGACATGGACCTGTTGGAGCAAGTCCAGAGGAGGCCATGAAGATGATCAGAGGGTTGGAGCAGCTCTGCTCTGAAGCCAGGCTGAGAGAGCTGGGCCAGTTCAGCCTGTAGAAGAGAAGCCTATGGGAAGACCTTAGAGCAGCTTTCAGTGCCTAAAGTTCAGTACTTTAGTACGTCAGTACCTCCTAGAAAGCTGGAGAGGGACTTTTTACAAGGGCATGTAGTGATGGGACAAGTGGGAATGGCTTTAAATTGAAAGAAGGGGGATTTAGATTAGATACTAGGAAGAAATTCCTTACTGTGAAGGTGGTGAGACACTGGCACAGGGTGCCCAGAGAAGCTGTGGCTGCTTCATCCCTGGCAGTGTTCAAGGCCAGGTTGGATGCAGCTTGGTGCAACCTGCTCTAGTGGAAGGTGTCCCTGCCTGTGGCAGGGGAGTGGAACTGGATGAGCTTTAAGACTCCTTCCAGCCCAAACTGTTCTATGATTCTATGAAATACGGATGTGTGGGGAAAAAAACACAACATAAAATTGTAGCAAAGAATGAAGTCTGAGAGGTCATTCACATGGCTGGCAGACTGAAATGCTCTAGTGCAGGACAGGAGCAAATAGGGCTTGTGCAGCCACGCAGATCTTGAACTTTGAAGTTAGAGATTCACCAACTAAAAAAAAGAGTGTAGAGAAACAAAATGTAGTCTATGATGCAGCTCTATTTAGGGTACACAAGCACAGTACAGCACCAGTTGGGGGCAGGAGGCAAATCTGACGCGATTCAGGTATTAAGGAAATCCTAAGTGAGCTGGACGAACTCATGCAATGTGTTCTTCCGAAGAACTATATGACAGGCAATTGAAATAACAGTAGCACTCCCATGGTTGTAAACCTGCTATACGCACTTTACATGTAGGAGTTTTGTATTTATTTTGGAAAGTATATGTCCTGGGTTCAGCAGTAGCAGTCATTTTTCTCCTTCTTAGTAGCTGGTGCAGCGCTGTGTTTTTGACTTCCAGCCTGGGAACAGAGCTGATAACACAAATGTTTTAGTCTGACCAAAGACTTTCTGACCCTCATGCTCTGCCGGAGGAGGGAAAGCCGGGAGGAAGCAGAGACAGGACACCTGACCCAAACTAACCAAAGAAGTATTCCATACCGCAGCATGTCATGCCCAGGATGTAACTGAGTTCTCCGGAAGGGCTGGTGACTGCAGGGTTGGACGAGGTATCAGTCGGTGCTCAGTTGGGTGGGGTGGGGCGAGTTATCGGTCGGCTGGTGGTGAAGTGTTGTATTCTCTTCACTTGTTATTTCCTTTAGCATTATTATTATTGGTGGTAGCAGCAGTGGTTTGTGTTATACCTTAGTTACTAAACTGTTCTTATCTCAACCCACGGGAGTTGCATTCTTTTCAATTCTCCTCTCCGTTCCTCCGGGTGTAGGGGGAGGGCAAGAAGGGGAGGAGTGAGAGAGCGACTGCGTGATTTATGGCTGACTTTGTTTAAACCACGACAGTATAATATTTCTACGTAACAGGAATTGGAAAAGGAGAGCTATGTGTTCTCAAAAGGCTTTCTAACGGATTTGTGGTCACAAAAACAGCAAGAAAGGAGATTAAGTATATTCTGCTCATTACAGAGACAAGAAGTAATTCAGTTTGGAAGCATTTAGGTGTATTTTAAATAGCTTTGTATTCACTCTTAAATCACTGCAGAACTAGAGTACAGGAAGATCCAAAAGAGGAATAGAAGATTGTGTTCCGTTGGTTATCCAAGGAGAGGAATATACTTCAGTGAAAGAAACACAGCTAAATGTTTAAAGACATTCATTAACACAAAACATTGCAGAGAACACAAAAAGACAGATTACAGGTGGTCCCATATCGCTGCAGTGTTCAATAGAACTGGAGTATCATTCTCCCCCCCTCCAAGTTATTGCTAAGCAGAAAAGGGAAAATGGCTGAAATCAGAACGACATCATTGTCCCCAGGAATCTTCAGAGGAAAAAGAAATCCCTGGTCTGTAAGCAATGAGACCTGTCCACACTCCAAAAAGACAGAAGAAAAATAAAGAGTAGATTTTATGTGTACAAAAGAAACAACATCAAACTAAACATCCTGGTTTTAATCAGGTATTCTTAAGTACAGCTTTTGGCCTGTAATAGACCTCCCAGAAACAGGAACAATAAAACAAAATCAGCACCACTTTGCTGTAAGAAGATTCTCCAACATCAGACCACGTATCTACTGAAGAGTTACAGAACCACTTGTAATATAAAGGCCACTGGCAGAGGCACAGTCCTTTCCTGTATTAATCCTACAGGATGACTGAAAAAATGAAATAATTTAAAATAGTAAAGGCTAATTCCAAACTTCCAATGACACCAGGGAGTGCAACATTCCAAAGGAGAGGAACTAAGAGGTATTATGAAAAAAAAAAAAAAAAAAAGGATAAAATTAAAATGCTGCCTGCAAAAACACAGGTCTTAATAGAAAACCCCAAATGCTTAAAAAAATTAGAGCCCTTATGCTTGAGAAATATTCATCTTACACAACCACCCCAGGGGAAGAGCCATAAATATATCTCAACAACACAAGTCTGAATTTTTTTATCTTGAAACCTAGAGAAATTACAAGCCTGTGTGTTCATTCCAAGGATGGAACACTGGATAAAAGAAACTACATTTGTGTTACAGCAACAGCGTGATGCTGTTGCCATTTTAACACCAAGGGTTAACTTCTAAGAATTTACTCAGAAGAGAAACAAATAGAGGCAGTTTAAGTGAGGGTGCTCCTGATAAACAAAACACCCAGAATTACTTCCAAATTCCTTTCTTAGGACTTTGTATCTTCTGAGACTGTGAAGATGTGCACAGAATATTACTTTAAAACTCTTACTACCTCCTTACTAATGTCTTTAGAACAGCAATCATCTAAATTCATACCCTTTCAGAAAGCATCAAAGAAGGTATAATCCTCAATGTTAAGGCAATCTTAGTGATTCTTCATCTTGAAGGAACAGAAACCAAGGCTGAGCATCATGATCCACTGACTGTACAGTCTGAGAGGTATCAGCATTACTACTGAACTGTGCAAACAGCCTGGACAGACAACAGAAGAAAAAAAAAAGCCTGCATCCCACCCACCCCCCCCCCCCCCCAGCAGCTTAAAATAATACAACACTGTAGATTCCTCTCTCCCTGTTGATAACTGTTATGATTATTTCAACAAAGAGAAATGCCGCCTTTTTGAAACTCTCTGCCCATCAGGAAGAAGTGTTTTGTCTATTGAACAAATTCTTACAAACACACAGCATCTACAGCATTGCTTACTCTGCACTCACAAAACTCGGATTGGTCTCAACTCATTGTTATTTAACAACAAAACGTGTCAAAGCCAAGTGTTGTACCTCTTCTTTAAGGACGAATTGTCTAGCAGCTTTTCGAACTTCTGTGGACTTCTCAGCTGCCATTTTCAGGAATGTCAGGTTCTCTCCTCCTGATCAAAGTCCAGGTTACTACGAAACAAAGTCAATATTTGCTTTCAGAGAAAAGTTAAAAGGTTCTGCATTCTAAATTAACAAATAAAACTTGCTGGAGAAAGTTAGGGGTGTGTGATGACAAGTCAGTTCAGTTTTCAGCTCCACCTGATGGTTTCAGAGTCAAATAAATCAAAGAATAAGTAGAAGTTTGGGTCAGATTCCTGACTTACATAGTTGTGATAGTCCAATCAGCTGCCAATCAGCTATGCTGGCTGAAGACACCCTGCTTAACTACTCAAAGGTCAGACACACACAGAGGCAAAATTGATCCATCCTGATGGAAACAAATTGTTTCACCTGATGTGTTTGAAATGCTCTGTCAACACAGCATTGCCACAACAGGCCTACGCACTCTACTGTCAAAGTTGGTAAAAACCCAGATTTTGGTGGTAAAAAGTGTCCGCTGTTGAGAAAGAATCAAAACTAGAGCCTACCTCCACCTTCCATGCATCACAAACACGTAAATGACTCAATCCTTCCCCAAAAAACAAGGTCAAAAAGTCACCTCTGTTGCAAGCCTAGGAGGCACATGGAGTCAGTGTGACCACAGCACGTCAGTCGTGCTTACCGGGAATGATGTGGCTAATACCACGTAAAAGGCAACTGACCACATGCCCAAGCAATGCTCAGCACCTGCAGCTGCATGCCTCAGCCTGCATCTTAACGCTCTGCAGGAAGGTAAGATTGTCCACTCCTTCTTTCAATCCAGTTGTAGTTGAAAGCCACACCAGTAAGCAATAAAATATATGCATTAGAGATTCACCATTAGCCCCTGTCTCACTGCAGAGCTATGGGGCACTTTCAGCACAGAAGCTCCTTATTCCAAGGAAGCTAAACTCCGACATGAAGTTGTAATACTGAAGTCCTGAAAATCAGCATGGATCTTCAGTAAAAATACAGTACAAAGAAGTAAACCAGTTTAAACACCAGGAGAGATGGGCTAATCTTAAAAGATATCTATCATTTTTAGCACTGATGGGCGTAAAGTTGCCATAAAGTCAACAGGAATCTTTCTGATGACTTCACATTGGGGTCTCTAGCAATGAACAACACCAGAAGCAAGTAACCACATCTGTCATACCTAATTACAGCACTTTCATCTCTTACTTCTTCTTTATCCTTTTCTGATAATATCTACTCCACATTTGTGAAACACTTAAGAGCATGCAGCAACAATCAGCTTTCTTACATATTAGATTTGCTTTTAATCCCACAAAGTAGTTAAAGAGAATAGGTCCTACAAAATATTCCTGGCTATCAGCAGGATTAAAACTAATGTTTAATGTTTTAATGCCATTTCCTCAGCACATCCACAGGGCAGGCTCTTTCTTAAGTCTTAGGACAGTCTTGTTGGATAAAGCAGGTCATAGTGGTCAAATATTCAGGTTGTTTTCATGTAACATAATTCCTGAAAAGAAACCCTGACCTATTAAACCCAATTCTGTTCTTTCAAAAATATGTTTTAGAATCCTTTCTTAAAACAATGAAGCTCCATTTTACAGCTATGTAGATTTACTACCTACCTTACTACTATTTGTATGAAAAACTGTTCTAGAACCCCACTTATAATTCTATTTCTATCCCATGTTAGTTCGGTTAGCCATTGCCAGTTTGTTTTTGAGCCAGCAAAGTCTCCAACTCCCTTCACTCAGGATTTAAGAGCTGTAGCTGGACAATGGCCACGGTCCCTTGCTGTGACTCTCAAATATAAGATCAAGCTTTCCATAAAACCTATGCAAAAGAAGTCCAGCCCAGCATAGCAGTTCCAAGAGATTCCTGGTCATCCAGAGGAAACAGTCAAAGGAGGCTCTATGTGATGCCTGAAGTATACAGCTTTAAAACCAGAACCCCCTCACACAGCTACCTACAGCAAATTCACCTCCTGTTTGGAAAGTTTGTTTCCTTTTTAATTGACAGTATAAACATATCAAGAGAGTAGACAGCAAAACATATCTTTGTTAAACTCCTTTTTCTGATCAGGCTGAATAAATCTTTTAGTCTTCCCTCACAGGAAATCCTGCTCCAATGATCATACTAATCCTTCTACACAAGTTTGGAAGTATCAGTGCATCTTCCTGAAATGTGGATTAACGCCAGTTGTACCCTAAACCTCACAAGCTGCTATAGTAATGGTTTGTAGACCAGCATTAATACTTACCTATATCAGTTACAAAACCATACTAGGACCTCATCTCATGTCAGAAGTTGTTTTTAACACAGCTTTGCTCTCTTCTGCAGTGGACAGATTCAAGGCTGGCTTCTGACTGGAAAGAACAAAAAATTACAGAGCTACAGTGATTTGAATTATCACTAAAATTAAAACAGAGAGGAACTCACCTCCTGCAGCCCCTGTAGTTTTGATTTCCTCCACAAGTGGGTGCAGTAACTCTATGTATGAGTGACATTTTAAAAGTTCCACCAAAAAAGGAATTTTTCCCAAATTCAGTAGACTGAATAGAAGTGAGAATTTCTGCTGTTACAAAGCTGAAAAACCATTTAGTTAAATGAAGGCTGCAATTCCAATACCTCACATTAGTTATACTGTCAAAGGTGGCAACACTTTTTGTGCCTAAACAAAAATTAGCTGCAACTGAAAATTCAACTTAACACTACAGTGTAAGGTTTCTAAAGCCCTGTGGTAGGTTTCACAATAGACCCCCGTCTTGCAGCCCTCAGGCAGGAAGGTTCTTTTGCTGGCAAATCAGGGCTACTGGTTCCATTTCTTTCATGTGAGGGTCAAACTCAGACCAGAAAAGGGCATACCATTTACTCGAAGTATAACTTTATTCCCATGGCTTTTTACTTTACTGAGTGGTTTCCTTTCAATGAAAGATCCCACCATTCTACAGCTTCCAAATTACCCTTCCCAGGAATTATAATCTTAAACCAACTTGCAGCCTGTGAATCATCTTACAGTGTAGCCAAGCTACCAAAGCTTTACCTTAAACTCTATCCAAATCATGACAGAGGGATCAGCTTTTATAAATCGCTTTTCAAAAACTATTGTCTGATCCGAACTCCACAACCCAGTTTACAGCAACCAGGTTTAACATAAACTCACCAATGGTGCCCTAAGGCAAGCTCAAGACAAAACAAAATACAGTATTTCTTATACAGAACGTGCAGAAAGAGACACTGGCAGAGCTTTATGCACGATATAACTAACGATATGCTGAGATATATATGCTGAAGGTAAAGATCATTAAAACCTCCTAAGGCACTTTAAACTTGTTACCAACAGTCAGTGCACTCAGAGCTCAGCAATATGACTTTAGCAACAAAAGAAACTAATTAGTGGAAGTTGATGGGAGAGGAGAGGAAAATGTGGGGAAAACAATGCTTCACCTTTGTCATGGTACTTAACAGTGTGGATGATGCTCTCAGCACCAAACACAATAGAGAAAAACAACTGGTTCTTGTCCTGCAGAACAGACAACAACAAAGACCATCTTGCATAAACAGAAGAGGATTAAAGTAATCTCCATATTGTTACCAGCCTTCAGGCAACTGATGCGTGAGGGCTTGGGGAGGCAGCCTCAAATGGCACAGGTGAGAGCATGGAAACGACACAGCCTTCCACACAGGGGCACGCACGCAAAGAGACGACAGCTTAAAAAGATCGTATCGTTCAGTCATTACTTGACTCTCCCCAGAACCATAGACTGGTTTGGGCTGGAAGGGACCTTAAAGCTCATCCAGTTCCACGGGCAGGGACACCTTCCACTAGACCAGGTTGCTTCAAGCTCCGTCCAACCTGGCCTCGAACATTGTCAAGGATAGGGCGTAACAGTAACAAACCGAACCGCAGCCCTGCGGGAGGAAAACAGCTCCGTCGTTGTAGAGCTCCGTTATAACGCCGGGGAGGTAAAACCTTACGCAAGCAAACACAAAGCGGGAAAAACACCCGCCGCTCCCTTAAAGCCACCCTGGAACCCCCTGCTCGGGCCACGCACCCGTAGGAGGCCGGGACAGGGACCCGGCTGCTGAGGGAGCCGCGACCGGCGGCGGCGCCAGCTCCGGTCTACGCTGAGGCGGCGGCTCCAGGGCGCTGAGGCGGCCGGACACCGCCGAGCCGTGGGCACCCCTGAGGCGGGACCGCGCCCTGTGCACCCGCGATGGCGGCTCGGGTAGCGCCGGGAGCAGCGGGAGAGGTTCCGGGTGAATCGGGAGCTTCCGGGATCAGCGGCGAGAAGCGGTGCGGGTCAGGGCGAGCCGGGCGGGTTCGGGTTGAGGGCGAGGATGAAGAAGGAGCAGGTGGTGCACTGCCAGTTCTCTGTGTGGTACCCGCTCTTCCGGGCCGTCACCATCCGCAGGTGAGCGAAGCGAGGGGTGCAGTGTGGGGCTGGGCTCGGTGCGGGCCTAGGCCGGGAGAGGAGTGTGTGGGGTGAAGGTGGGGAGATGTGTGGGGCTGGTCTGCCTTGGGTTGTGTTGGAAATGAGTGTGTGTTGTGGTGGGATTGGGTGAGTTAGAGGGGGACCTGTGTGGAGCAGAGCTGGGCGGGAGGTGGGGAAGGCTTGGTCGAGCTGTCAGCTGGAGTCCCAGGAGCTGGGGTTCCCACTTGGTTCTTCAAAGAAACTGAGGCTGAGCACACCTAAACCAAGTGACTCACTTCATGTTTCCGTGTATTTCTGGAAGCTGTAGAAAATTCTGCAGTTTCTAAGGGGTTGCTGCAGGTTAGGAGATGGTTACGAGAACTACCAGTAACTCGGGGAAGTCAAGCTTGAGATCATTGCCCTGTTGGATCAAGAAGTGCTGACAACAGGCTGTTAGTAATCAAACCATTTAATCTTTTATGGTTTGTAGAGTGTAGCACATGCGTATATTTGATAAGTGCACTGGCAGTTCTGCATTTTTGGAACATTCAGGTGGTATATGCAATTTTGGTTTGGATCTGGAAGGGAAACCTTTAGATTGAGCAGGATGTCCACTTCTCATGGGCCACACACACTCTTTCTTGGAGTTTCTTAAGAGTTTTGAAGGAACGTGGCACTTTTGTGCATTTAATTTAAAATTTTTGCCTCTTTCTCCACTGCTTTCCTGGAGGGAAAATGGGCATTGATTTGTGGGAAGGAGTGAGAGGGCAGACAGAGAAATGTTTTTTTTGTAGTGTTAGAGAATAAAGCATACCATTATTGAGAGGCGTTGTACTAAAATGTATTATTTATATTAAACTCTTGTGATTATTTTAGCAAATAATATTAATAATAAGTTATTAAAGAAATTCTTATGTTTCTTCTAGTGTGATACTTCCCCTACCAGACAATGTAAAAGAATATTTGCTGGATGATGGAACACTTGTGGTTTCTGGAAGGTAAAGAGTGTTTTCCCCCTACCCTCCAACTAGTAATACTATTTGATATAGAATCATAGAATAGTTAGGGTTGGAAAGGACCTCAAGATCATCCAGTTCTACCCCCCCTGCCATTGGCTGGGACACCTCACACTGAACCATCCCACCCAAGGCTTCATCCAACCTGGCCTTGAACACCGCCAGGGATGGAGCACTCACAACCTCCCTGGGCAACCCATTCCAGTGCCTCACCACCCTAACAGGAAAGAATTTCCTCCTTATATCCAATCTAAACTTCCCCTGTTTAAGTTTTAACCCATCACCCCTTGTCCTTTCACTACAGTCCCTGATGAAGAGACCCTCCCCAGCACCCCTATAGGCCCTCTTCAGGTACTGGAAGGCTGCTATGAGGTCTCCACGCAGCCTTCTCTTCTTCAGGCTGAACAGCCCCAACTTTCTCAGCCTGTCTTCATACGGGAGGTGCTGCAGTCCCCTGATCATCCTCGTGGCCTCCTCTGGGCTTGTTCCAACACAGCACTATTTTGTTTACTCATATCTTGATTTATTAAAATTTGACTAGTCTGGCTGCAGTAAACCTCATGCTGTATGAGCATGTGAGCAAGCTGGTGCTGTCAGTAAAACGACTTGCTGGTACCTAATGCAGAACCTAAAATCCATGTAATACATTCAGTCTAGATCAAGTGGTTCTTTCTTTTTTTCCCTTGTCTTTCCTTGTGGAGTTTACCAGTCTCTTGGGTGTCTAGTCTGCTGGTTTGCCTTTTATTGCTCTAATACGGTTAACTCAGTTCAGAGGCTTGGTATCTCCCACACCACTCATGTGCCTGCTGCCTTATCCAGGGGTAAAGTGACTTTATCCCCTTATCCAGGAGTAAAGTGAGTTTTATTCTCAATATCATAGACTTGTAGAATGGTTTGGGTTCGAAGGGGCCCTAAAGATCATCCAGCTCCAACCCCTGCCATGGGCGGGGACACCTTCCACTAGACCAGGTTGCTCCAAGCCCCTGTGTCCAACCTGGCCTTGAACACTGCCGCAGCAGGAGTATTCACCACTTTTGGTAACCTGATCCAGTGTTTCACCACCCTCATAGTAAAGAATTTCTTCCTAACATCTAATCTAAATCTCCCCTCTGTCAGCTTGAAGCCATTCCCCCTTATCCTATCCTTACATGGCTTGTAAAAAGTCCCTTTCCAGTTTTGTTGCAGGCACCCTTTAGGGTTCCTTGGAGCCTTCTCTTCTCCAGGCTGAACAAGCCCAACTCTCAGCCTGTCTCCATAGCAGATGTACTCCAGCCCTTGGATCATCTTTGTGGCCTCTTCTGGACTTGCACAAGCAGGTCTACGTCCTTGCTGGGGACCTCAGAGCTGGGCACAGGACTGCAGGAAGTGTGTCATGAGAGCAGAGTAGTGGGGGAGAATCTCCTCCCTTGACCTACTGGAGATGCTTCTTGGGATGCAGCCCAGGACACTGTTAGTTTCTGGGCTGCAAGTGCACATTGTTGGTCATGCTAAGCTTCTCATCAGCCAGCACCCCCAAGTCCTTCTCCTCAGGTTGCTCTCAATTCATTCTCCTCCCAGCCTGT
Organism: Lathamus discolor; assembly: GCF_037157495.1. Taxonomy (NCBI): domain Eukaryota; kingdom Metazoa; phylum Chordata; class Aves; order Psittaciformes; family Psittacidae; genus Lathamus; species Lathamus discolor. Next base: position 37,355,261 of record NC_088884.1, on the reverse strand, counting down.
TTTTGTGCTTGGGGTTGCCCCAGCCCAGGTGCAGGACCTTGCACTTGGTCTTGTTGAACTTCATGTGGTTTGCACTGGCCCACCTCTCGACCCTATCAAAGTCACTTTGGATGCTATCTATAGAATCCTAGTAATTACTGAGTTCATATAACTGTTCGTGTACACATAATCCATGCATATGGCAAGGCTGAATGTCCTGTATGTATGTATTCCTATGCCAAGATTTTGAATGGAGAAGAATGAGGTGGATAGATATTGAAACAGTTAGTAAGAACCCAGGCTTTGTTCTTTGTCTTCTGCTTATAATCTCACTGTATGGCTTCCTTGTACAATGATTACTGCATGTGACACCTTGCTAATGATCAGACTCGGAACACAGTCCACACTCCATCATTTCCTAACTGGTAGTTTGCGTCTCACAGAGCAACCAATTAGGCTGTGAGTGTAAGGGAGCCATGTCTAATTTCTCTGGAATCAATTTATTTGAAACTGAAGCTTTTAAAACACCATGGAAAGATGAAAGGTCTTTTATAATTTTTTTTTAATTTTTTTTTTCTAATAAAAGGAATCCAGAAAACCGTGTCGTGGTTTAAGCCCAGCCTGTAACTCGGAACCATGCAGCCCCTCACTCACTCGCCCCCATTTTCCTCCCCCAGCTTCCGGAGGGATGGGGAGGAGAATCAAAAGAACGTAACCCCCACAGGCTGAGATAAGAGCAGTCCAGTAACTAAGGTATAACACATACCACAACTGCTACCACCAATAATAATAATGATAAGGGAAATAACAAGGGAAGAGAATACAACCGCTCACCACCCGCCGACTGATACCCAGCCCGACCTGAGCAGAGATCTAACCCTTCCGGGTAACTGCCCCCAGTTTATATACTGGGCATGACATGTTGTGGTATGGAATACCTCTTTGGTTAGTTTGGGTCAGGTGTCCTGCCTCTGCTTCTTCCTGGCTTCCCCTGTTCCCTGGCAGAGCATGAGACTCAAAAGATTCTTGGTTAGAGTAATCATTATTTAGCAACAACTAAAAACATCGGTGTTATCAGCGTTGTTCCCAGGCTGAAAGTCAAAACCACAGCACTGCACCAGCTACTAAGAAGGAGAAAAATGACTGCTACTGCTGAACCCAGGACAAATTGTTTTTAAACCATTTTGGATAAGAAGCAATTTTGTCACCTGCTTCTGTGGAATTGTGCAACTTCTTTAGCAGCAGCTATTTATTTTTTAATAAACCTTCAGAAAAGCTGCAACTGACTTTACAGCTGTGTTATGCAAACATTTTGGGCTCTCTTCAGTCCAATAATGAACAGCTGGAGAATTGACTTAAATTATGCTTTTTAACATGCTTCCAATTGAAATTCACTTTTAGAAACAGTTTTTCTCTTAGTTGAACTTTATTAGCTAGAAGTGAATGTGATAGGTCATTCAAGGCCATGATCTCTTTTAATCTTCAGTGAACAAGTATCTGAACTCTAGATCTCAAAAACTGAATAGATAGTTTAATCCCTATAGAAGTACATTAAGCGGGTGCAGAGACTTAGCTTGTTGGAGAGTTGAGACCTACATTTGAACTTAAGCTGTTTTCTATACTGACTTGCCGAATAAGTCTTCAAAAGCTTGGTCTTCTCCTTTAACATCTTCACACTCAGTTGTATGAAAGAACTTCAGATGTCACCTAAAACTTCAAGGCAATATTTGCAGTCAGGTGCTTTCTTGTTTTGTAGCTATCCCATCTGTGTAGAAAAAGGAACTTTTCAGGGAGAAGCTAAGAGCTATGTTATTAGAATCTTTTTGTCGTGTAGGGTGGGAGGATGTTTTCTTTTCAGAACCAGAAATTCACAGATCAACATCTGAAACTAAAATGTAATGATTTTTTACTTGGAAAAGGAGTATGGAGGCAAAGCAGAATTTAAATGAAAGTTTAATTTCTGCTTCTGTCAGAGTACAGTAAAGTTTGAAAAGAATCATTCATAGGGAGTTGAAAAGCTTCAGTTGCGGCATTTTCAGAGCAGAAAGTGATCTGCTAATTTGAAAGCAGCAAAGTCTGTTGGGTAGGGCCCAAGTCTAATGCCAGGGTACTTGGTTTTCAGTTCTCTGTACTGGCTTGCTCTGATTTTTCTCTGCCAGGGCCTTTGAGGCTTATTCTTCTTACAAAAACATTTGAGATCTGCAGCTGGTAGATGCTGCCTCATAGCAGCCTTCCAGTATCTGACAGGGACCTACAAGGATGTCGGAGAGGGACTCTTCATCAGGGACTGTAGTGATAGAACAAGGGGAAGTGGGTTTTAACTTAAATCTGGGGAAGTTCAGGTTAGATATAAGGAAGAAGTTCTTTACAGTGAGGGTGGTGAGACACTGGAACAGGTTGCCCAAACCAAGTGGTAAATGCTCCATCCCTGTCAGTGTTCGAGGCCAGGCTGGACAGAGCCTTGGGCGACCTGGTCTAGTGCAAGGCATCTCTGCCCATGGCAAGGTGAGTAGGAACTAGATGATCTTAAGGTCCTTTCCAGCCCAAACTGTTCTATGGTTCTATGATACGGTCAAGTCAAACTCCAGTGCCTAATATTTTTTTCCCTGCTTATTTTTTGTTTCAGAGAAGATCCACCTAGTCATGCTCAGGAGGGGAGTGATGATGCAGAGGAAATACAGGTCGGTATAAAATGCAACATAATGCCAACTCTCTTGAGAAAAAATACGAAAGTGTAATCTTTTCTGCATAATTTATAGGTGAGGAGAGTGCTTCACAGAAAGAATAATCGTGGTAGTTGCCTTGAGAAACTTAAAAACATTATTTATGCTATCATGGAAGGTTTAAAACGTTTATGTGCTCTTTCACGAAGACTGCTTTTTTATTATTTCTTGATAATTGTGTTTGTAATAGTGAGTAGATAATGTTGAAGGATGTTGGAACTGAACTTAATGCCATTTCATGCCCCGAAAAAATAGGAGTACAGCATTTGGAGGAGTTATTTCAAGAGACAAAGTGTCTGTGGCAATAATAGCTCATAAGGGTATTCCAGAAGAAAAATGCTGAAAAATATGAGTAAAAGGTGACAGAAGGTACAAAATGGGATGAAAAAGAAATACAACTGAAAGTAATGGGTCATTTGTCCAAGGATGGAAGTGCTGGAGACGGGCTTTAGGCAGGGAAAGCTGTGGAGTTCTGAAATGTCGAAGTTTGTGATATAAATCACAATTAAAATACACAGGTGTCTTCTCTTATCCATACTTTAGAATAGTACTTTGATGAATATACAGCATTTTTCCTGTCTTCATTTACAGCTGTAATAACTGGAGGATTGTGATGTTATGATGCTGGAGCTCCAGGGCAATGATTTGATCTACATCTAGCTTTTAGGAAGCTAGATGAATTTTGATATTCTCATGAATGATAAAGCATCTCAGGAGACAAGTAACCTTTGATTTGTTCTTATTTTCAACAGTGGTCAGATGATGAGAATACTACAACACTTAAGGTAAGGCCCTAACATGTGGGTTTGCCAGCAGTACCCTTTCTGCAACCTTGTGATACAAAGTTGTTGCCAGTTAGAGATACCTGATGCTGTATTTGATGTTCTCCAGACCATTCTAGACAGATGGCAGTGTGGATGTATGTAACTTCAAAAAAGTTTTGCTGGCTTAATTTTGTTTAACTAAAAATAAAATGCTTTTCTTCATCCCCAACAATCACACACTTGTTAGACTATAGGAAATGAACTGGAGTTGGCTCTAAATATAGCTGTCTTTCATTTTCACCACTTTGAATATCTCCCAATTACTTAATCAGACTGGATGCAGAAGAAATAAAGCCCCTGCAGCTCAATTTTCAAATCTGCTCTTACACCTGTGCTGTGCCACTATTTTCTCCTTCTTTCTATATTTTTTTTTCCTTTCCTTTCACTGTGCCTGGCTTAGAATCAGGATCATGGTGAATACCAACCAGGATTCTTTGATGGTAGAATCATAGAATGGTTTAGGTTGGAAGAGGCCTTAAACTCATCGAGTTCCAAACCCTTACCCTGGTCAGAGACACCTTGCACTAGATCAGGTTGCTCCAAGCCCCTTCCAACTTGGCCTTCAACACTGCCGGGGATGGGGCAGCTGCAGCTTCTCTGGGCAACCTGTGCCAGGGCCTCAGCACCCTCACAGTGATCTACTTGATCCATCCTCATCTCTATGCTCTAGTGGAAGGTGTCGCTCCCCATGGCAGGGGGTTGGAACCAGGTGAGTTTTTAGGTCTCTTCTAGCCCAAACCAGTCTGTGATTCTGTGAAGTAGTGATATGTAAGCTGAACAAGGAGACAATAGGGAACATAAAGTGTAAAGAAGAGTGGGACAGGCTGGAAACTGCTGTTCTGTATTCACTGTCATTCATTCATATCTTACTGATGATAAATCCCAGGTTATATTGGCATTGGTTTCTTGGCTCAGGGAGCAATACAGTGGGCTGTGGTTGTGATTCTTCTGATTTGAAGACCTGCCTGAGTTGCCAGGTAGAACTTGTTTCCCCATGTGTGTTTTGATGAAGAATTAGCGGATAGGATTATAAAAAAACCTGTGTTTAAAAAAACACGTATTAATATTGATGGTTGCAAAGCTGGGCATTCAGAATTTAGGGAATGATAGAATCCATCCTGTTTATGCAGCCTTGGAGCTGTCCTCTTGTTTATATTTCTTCACTTGTATTAATCAAATGACATGATGATGACATGATGTAACATTTCCCTGGGGAAGTTTAGAATCTGCTCTTATTACATATATAGTGTGACTCCTGACTTGGGTCAAAACAAGAGGCAATTGGATCAGAATGCAGTGGATGAAGGGTCTTACTTGTTGCAGGAACAATTTCTAGAATTGACTGAAGCTCTAAAAATAAAGTAAATAAGAGAAGTGCTTTTTCAGTTTCTCAGGTGTAGTTTCCCAGTGGAGACCAGGTAATGTACCAAGGAAATGTTCAGACAGTTTGAAGTTCAGTCTGGGTCATTGTGCTAAAATGCGAGAGTGCTTTCTTAAGTGTCTGCACCTGGGGGGCCTGCAGAAAGGAGATACCAGATGTATGAACTTTTTTTGTCACTTGTGAGGCTGTGAGGGCTGCTTTGGTTTAAAGACATCAATTAGCTTTAGCCTAGAAGTTATCTTTGAGTTGAGTTTCAGAACACTCAGCCAGAAGCAGTGTTCTTGTATACTTGTTACATGAAAAATCTCTTGACATATACCTGAAATCCTTTCGTATTATTTTAAAGGTCAGCAATCTGGGTTTTTTTTCTACTGCACCACATTCAGAGTGGAGTTTACTGCATCCTGAGGAGTTTCTTTTTTCCTCTTATATTTACAATATTGATGATGGTCTTTACAAAACAAGGTTTTCTAATCCAACCCGTACCTTTGCGCATGTTCTCTGTTTTGATGCAATATATTGTTAAGGGGCTACTTTAAGACCTAGTATGAGAGCTGATTAAAGTATTGCTAATATTATTTTGTAAAACTAAAGCTTAAATGAGGAGCTGTCACTCAAACTGATTTATTTACTTCTGTTCTCTTACTGTGCTTGTAAATGCAACTGAAGAACTATTACAAAACAGTAATTATCTCTTTCTACCTTTTAATACTTTAAAAATATAAAATGCAAATATTGTAGTATTCTGTCAAAGAGATGCTTAATTCTAACAAACTATTTTTGAAAGTTTTCTTGCTTTTAAATCTTCTTAGATCTTATTTGTATACAGTGATAAGGTATAAACCAACAGGTAGGTGTTTAAGGTCTGTTTGACTTGCACATTTGCAGCTATTGCAGCTTTCCTGATGAATATTACAAAGCTTTGGGTTTTCCCTGAAGTTCATGGAACCTTCCAGTAATGAGAGAACTGGAGACGTAGTTTCAGTTTTCTCTGATTGAATGAGTCAGAATTGATTCTTAAGTGATTTACTTCTACAAATACATTATTTTGAGGGGGTTCTTGGTTCCTTATTTTGGACACATTTATTCCTTCTATAGTATGTATTTCTAATGGTATTTGGATTTTTTTCACTATTAAGTATATTGAAACTGATATTTTTGTTGTTGTTGTTCTTTGTACAGGCACCCGAATTTCCTGAGTTCACAGCTAAAGTTGAAGAAGCAATAGGTTCGTTGGGTGGTAGTGTTTTTCCTAAACTTAATTGGAGTGCTCCAAGGGTAAGAATGCTGATTCCCAAAACTTGGAACAGATGTTATCATGAGGCTTTTTCTGATTATTTGTTTTATCTTAATGCACTGGAAAGTAGAAGAGTATAGTGATGAAGGAAGAAGTGATAGACAAGATATCAGTGAAGCATGATAAAGCAAATTGTTCTGGTGAATTAGAGCTAAATGGTGCACTGTTTGGTGAGGCTGATGCAAGACAGGACTTGCTTTCTTACATAAAACCCCGTGTCCTTGTCACAGATGGTCAGACTCTTCTCATTGAGGATACTGGCTGGAAACTTTGCCTGGGATAAAGATTAAAACCACCACATTTAAAAAAAAAAAAAAAGGCAATAAAACAGGGGAAGTTCAGGTTAGGTATAAGGAAGCAGATCTTTACAGTGAGGGTGGTGAGACACTGGAACAGGTTGCCCAAACAAATGGTAAGTGCTCCATCCCTGGCAGTGATTAAGGCCAGGTTGGACAGAGCCTTGAGTGGCATGGTCTAGTGTGTGGTGTCCCTGCCTGTGTCAGGGGGCTGAACTAGATGATCTTAAGGTCCTTTACAACCCAAACCATTCTGTGATTCCCTTTAGGTATATTTGGTACTCTTAACTATACCTTTAGGATGGATGCACCCAAATGTGTTTGTATCGTATTCTCAAGGGAAACTTGTGTTCAGTCAAGCATTCCAAGGAAGTGACTGGAACAGGAAGGCAAAACTTGGGTTTTTTTCAGTGAATTTGATCTGCTTCAAATGGAGTATTTATAAGAAAAGCAATAACTATTCTGTGTCTTGTAATGTAAACTTCATCAAGTGAAGTTTTCCTCAACATGAAATAAATAATCTGTCTGTATTTCAAATACTGTATAATATGTAGATAGATCTGCAGCTTGCATTCCTGCTAGTTAACGTGCGTTTTGGATAATCTCCTTTTTTGTTTAGGATGCCTACTGGATAGCAATGAACAGTTCTTTGAAATGCAAAGCTCTCAGTGACATCTTCCTCCTCTTCAAGAGTTCAGACTTCATCACTCGTGACCTCACTCAGCCGTAAGTAGATATCTAGCAGTCTTATATATATACCCAGACAAAAACCCCACCAACCCTCTAAAGGTGACTTTTCATTTCTTTTGAAAGATCTTACTCTTTACTGTACAGCAATGGTAAATATCTGATACAAACATACATCTTCATGTTTAAAAGTTATTCAGGTGCTGTAATATGTTTTAGATATGGTGAGAAGTTAGATGTTCTTTGAAGTTCCTCCACCCCTTCCTTCCTTCTTTGTCTCCCTCCATGGTGCAAAGATTAATGCCAGTGTGGAGAGTTGCAAGGCAGTTTAGTCCAAGTTAGTATGGAGAATTGCAAGGCAAATTATCTTCACTGTTACTTGCTTGGGAGTGAATCTCTCCTGGTAAACCATAATTGTTTACCTAGCTTCACTCAACAGGAGAGGAGCAGCCTCTGTTTTATCTTCTATTAATTCTCTTGGGTTTAATATGCAAATGAGTAAAAATCAATACAGGAAGATACTAGGACAAGGGATAATAGCTTTAAACTGCAGAGGGGAGATTTAGATTAGATATTAGAAAGATGTTCTTCCCTGTGAGGGTGCTGAGGCGCTGGCACAGGTTGCCCAGAGAAGCTGTGGCTGCCCCATCCCTGGCAGTGTTGAAGGCTAGGCTGGACGGGGCTTGAAGCAACCTGCTCTAGTGGAAGGTGTGCCTGCCCATAGCACGGGGCTGGAACTGGATGAGCTTTAAGGCCCCTTCCAGCCCAAACCATTGTATGGTGATATTAAAGTAGTTCATGCAAAATGACACTATGGACTAAGACCATTTTTCTGAGTTGCTTTCCGCAGAAAGTGATGTTTTAATCTTGGTTGTACAGGTTTTTACTTTCCCACCTCTTTTGGCATTTACTTGTTCCTGCTTATTGTTGCTGCCTCTCATGGTAATACAGTGTTACTTTGCCATGTCCCTTTCAAATTTTGAAGCTGTTGAAGTTTGTGTTGTGCTGTTGAATTTGAAGTCGTGGCTGCCTGGAAGATGCCTGAAACTTCTGCAGATGTATTCCTAGAGCTTCTTCTGAACCCAAGTTCTTGTAGCTCTTGAGCAAATGCACTCCAGGAGCTGTGACTATGGGTAATGATTACAGTTATAATAACAAATACAACATGCTTGGGGTTTATTTTATCTGCTCGCATGAGGAAAGTCTGTAATTGTGTAGGAGCATACTCTTCCTGGAGTACCTCCATGTGATTCATGTCATTCATTTCTAAAATACAGCCTCTTTTCTGAAAGAAAATTACTGGAATTTCATGTTCTTGATACTGTTTTTTAATCCTTCCCTCCAGCCCCCAGAAAAGCAGAATTTCAAAGCAAAGGCCAGTCCATGGCTTGGATTAGATTGTTTTCCAGTAATTATTCAATGCTTATTTGTATTACAACAGTATTTAAGTGACTCAATCAAATGCAGGGCCCTTCTAGGTACTTTATAGAAAGTGCAGTAGCTTATGATGTGACTTCCTGTGTGAAGTAGCTTATGGTGTGATAAGAATTGTCTTGCCTAAAATGTGAAACCAGTTGCATTAAATGTGGTGCAACTGGCTTCTTTAATTCCTGCAACTCTAACACTTTTCTCACCCCCCCAGTTTGTTGGTACATTAAAAAAATGCTAGGTAGCAGCATCCTCATCCTTAACCTCTGCATTTATGGAGTGCTAGCAACACTGTCAGGCCAATTCTGGTGATAGGCTTTACATTATGTCTAACCTATGACATTATGAGGTGCAGGGGAAGAGGCTGAAAAGGAGGGGAGAGGGTGCTGGTGTGAAAAGAATTGTACACTTTGTATTATCCCTTTGTGAATATCAAATAATACGGGTTTTGTATTCTACTATCTTCATGTATAAAGAGGTTCAGCTGAAAGTACCCTAAGCTCCTTGGAGAATTCCTATTTGGTTGACCATTTTCTAATCAATTTGGAATACAATCAAGTGTTTAGCAAGCACCACTTGATTTAGAAGATGTGGCAGCTCTATGTGTGTGTTTGTGCTCTTATTTTATGCTATTTTTGTGGTATAATGAGGTGGTTGAACCACCTTCACTGAGACTGAAATGAGTGCATTTTCTGTCAGGTTTTATCTCACACCAGGTAGAGTTAGAGCCTCAGCCATTCACCTTGCCCTCTGCAGACAGTGCTGACTTAGTGGTAGAGGCAATGAATGCTCCTGTGTTGTGAGATTTCACAGCATGGGTGTTAACTTGAACCATCAGTAATTTCACCTGAAGTTCACACCAGATTGCAAATGGTAGTGACTGAGCAGCCTGTAGTAGGCACACTTTCTTCCGCTGATCCTGCTGTGGGAGAATAACCTCTAGCAGAAAGACAACACCTCAAATTGCAGTAGCTCAATCCATTTAGACTCCTTTTCCAGTGTGATAAGACCACACACACACTGCTAGATAGCGCAGCTCCGGTAGTGGGTGATAAATAGGCAAACCTTGTGACAAGACTGGGATCATCACCTAATCTAAAGGTTAAGTTTCATTTGAGAGATGTTGAATTAATTTCCCTTCCTGTAAATTCTAATCTAATGTTGGTATAAATTTGTGTTATTGGGGGGGGAGGTTTGATAGGGTAGAGTTCATATGAACAATGCAGCCTTGGTGTTTCCATGACTTTGAATGGAAGTTGTACTTAGGACTAGGAGAACACGTGTAATGGGTAAAATCACTTTGGTCTCTGTGTATCTTACATTTTACAAATATGTTGTACTTGATTAAGGCATGTATCATTGGCCAATCTGTGCAGGGTATTTCTAAATTACTAAGTTATTTGTACAAAATGTCCCCAGCCAAGTGTGAAATGATTGTTGCTGAATCAGAGCAGTGCTCTTCCTTAATCATACTATCGACTAGCTGCCAGTTCCCTCATCCTTAGCAAGCAGAAAGTAAAAACGTAGCTGGCATAGGAACCCGAAGTGCTGAACAAATGGAAATGGGATATATAATACATCTCAATCCCTTGGAAGGGCTACTCAGAGGGAGGCTAAATGCACCATATTTCATTAATACTCAATATGGTCTAAAAGTTTCTTGCCCTGCATAACAGCTGAGATGTTGTATACCATTTTGTTGTTTTGTTTTCTGTTCAATTGTATTAGGTTGAAAATCCACTTCACGGGTCATAATACGGGAACAACTTTGCGATAGCCACTTGAAGGTCTCTTTCTTAATCCAGCTTTGCCAGTGATATGGGACTTCAGGCAAACCACTTTCTTTGCCTCTTCCTTCCTCTCCCATTTCCCGTTTGCTTATCTGGTATTGATCTGTGTGTTGCTCAGGTCAGGGAACTGCCCTTGCTGTAATTCTCAACTGTCTCAAGTTCCAAGACAGCTTCAGCTATGCAAAACTTAAGCAAACATTAAAAAACCATGGCCTTCATGCAGATATACTGAGGATGACTAGATATGCTTTGACTATTTAAAATATTTGGGTTCTGTCATGATTTTGACACTTTGTTTGGTTGAAATGTTCAGAATAATGAGCTAACTTTCCTCCTTGTTAATTTTGTATAAACTAACAAAGACTTCAGAGCAATGCACTCAATGTACTCAGTGTTGTTTCTGCTTCAGAGTGAACACTGCATTTGACTTAGCTGAGTTCACAAAAAAGCCCAGTGTGTGGTGTGATCCTTATCTTTTCAGGTTTTAATGTAGACTTTCAAAAACTTCATGCTGTGGATATGTGATGTGAAAAAAATCCCTTCTAACTGGGATTTCTGTTATGTGATTGAAACTCCTCTTTTGAACAAAAATCCTTTTAAAGCCTTGTGGAGTGTATTGGTTTAGAACACGGTTTTCTTCCTTATGGTTAGAATGTGTGGACTGCATTTAGTTAAACATGATTGCCCACGTTGAGACTGGTATAAATATTAACAGTAGTTCTATTGATAGATAAGTAATAACCTTTCAATGATAACCATGTTATATCAGGCTTGTTAATAAACCTTGGAAGTTCAGTCAAACTTCAGAGATTGTTCCTGTTCTGCAGGGCAATACTGGATGTTTTAAATCTGCAGCTGCTACTGTTGGGATTTTTGAATGCTAAAGTGTCATTTTCCCAGTTGTTTAATAGTCACAACTGGAGAGGTAAAATAAGAAGTCCTGTGAGTTCTACCTTGTTGAAAAGCAATCTAATGCAGAGAAGAACTTTTGCAGGGATTGCCCTTTGACTTATTGTAGAGGGGCAGTATGAGTCACATGTAGGAATGGCTGTTTTCTAATGTGCACTGCATAGAATCATAGAATATCAGGTTGGAATGGACCTCAGGGATCATTTGGTCCAACCTTTCAAGGCAAAGCATATCCCAGCCAAATCTTAAGTGTCCAGTGCTGGGGAATCCGCCAGTTCCCTGGGGAGATTATTCCAATGGATTTTTGTTCTCATTGTGAAAAATTTTTCTCTTGTGTCAGGTTGGATTCTCCCCAGAGTAACTTGTGCCCATTACCCCTCATCTTTTCCATGTGACTCCTTGTAAAAGGAGGTCAAGAAGATAGAAATCTCCATCTTCTTTGTGACCACCCTTTAAATACTGGAACACGGTGATAAGTTCTCCCCTGAGCCACCTTCTCTCCAGGCTGAACAAACCCAGTTCTCTCAGCCTTTCCTCACATGGCTTCCAAGTCCTGGGATCATCTTTTTGGCCCTTCTGTGGACTCTCTTCAGCCTGTCCACAGCTTTTTGTAGTGTAGAGACCAAAACTGAACACAGTATTCCAGGTGTGGCCTGACAAGCACTAAGTGGGATAATGTGTTTAGAGTCGGATAACTTAAGTGTTGTAAATTGACTCAATATTTATTGGACCATCTGGTGCTCTGTACCTCTTACTTGTAGAGGCTCATTCCTGAGAACTCTTTGAGAAACTAGTTAGATAGGTGCAGTGCCTAAAAGTAGCCCCTCAGCCCTGCCTAAGCCCAGGAAACAGAGCAAAACATACACCTATGCCACTTTTAGTAGGTAAAAAAGATCTACTGGGTTAATGGAGCAGGTGAAACAACTCCTGTTGAGCCAAGGAAAAGTTTCCAAATGTGTTAATGTGCAAGATTCAAAGGAACATGAGCGGAGATATATTTTTTTGTTGCTTGGTTTGTTTTAGGTGTTTGTAAGAGTGCTTGATTAGTGCCTGTTTCTGAGAACAGTTGAGAAAGTCTGTGCTTGAGTGAGGTTTAGCCTGTCAGGTTCCTAACACATTGTGTGACTTTAAAGCCTAGCAGATGCTTCAGGCCTTTTTCTTTTCAAGCTACCGTTCTGACTACGCTTTTGATACCAGAATTAATGCTTCTAAATACTGAATTACAAATTAGGAAGTTTTTCTGAGATGCGGACTAACAAGCTGCATTCTCCTAACGGAACATAGGAGGCAGTGTTGGCTCATAAATATATGCCTTGGCGCTCAGGATACCTTTATGCAGAACAGCAGCTGTCAGTTCAGACTTTAGTATAGCCTATTTCAAGGTAGACAGTTCCACATGAGAGCATGTGGATAATGAGGCCCTTGATTTTTTTTTCCTTGAGGTTCTACTTGTATCCCATTTTTCCTAGCAACTTACAGTGTAGTATAAGATCCTTTTCTGAATGGTGCATTTGTGTTTCTTTAAGTCCTTAAAGTTTCAGCAAGGTTCAGTATTCTTACAAACCTTCTGAAATTGCTTTGTTCCTTTTCTGTGTGTTGAAAACTAAACCACGTAATGGCTTCATGTGGTGTCTCTGTTGTGAAATACGTGCATGTGGAGATTAACATGCAGCAGCTATGTATAAAGAGACCTTGATCCTTCTATTCTTGACGTCTAAGTAAATATCTATAAATAAGCTGTTGACCACAGCCCAAGGCCTAAAAGCAGTAGAGTTTAATTCCTTTACCCTTAGTAGTATTCCAAATTACAAAGGCTTCAGAAAAGAGAGCCCATTTAATTAATTTTGTGTTCCTAAAGTCTTTCTGATCATTCTTTCAAGTATGTCCAAACTTGACTAGGATGTGGGTTAAAGAAACCCCTCCTAGCCTTCTGCCTTGTAACATTGAAAGTTCATGTGTAATAGATGAATTCAGCTGGATCTGGACAATTAATGCTACAATAAATTAGTAAAAAAATATAGAATGGCAACTCCCTCGAGTTGTCCAAAATTCCCCACCCCCCAAAAAAATAAAGTTATGTCCTTTTTTGTTGACAAAAGCTGATGATACTATTTAGAAGCAAAATGAGGCTACAGAAGTTTGTCTTTTGCTGCATTCTCCCATCTTTTTCCTCATCTGTACTCAGTCCTGTGTCATTAAGGCTCAAGAAAAATGATGTCCTTGTGTCTTGCAGTACTTTTGTCTACATTCATCAGTTTGCTTGTTTGCTTGATTTGGCAGCAATACTTCAGCTGTCTGTGTGGTTTGGGATGACACCCCAGGATTTCATTTTCTGACTTACAAGAAAAGGAGAAGCATCTTTCCCACATATCTCTTACCCAGGGTTAGGTTAGCTCTTACCCATAGCTTCCTTACCCAGGATTAGGAAGGAGAAAGTTGGTTGTTCATAAGGCTGTTTTCTGAGTGCTGGAAAGACTTCATGTTAATGGAATGAAACAGATTGCAGGTACCCTGACCTCGTATATGGAAATCTGTGAGAGCTAATAAGGGTCCTAGTACTCAGGGGCTGTAAAACTCCATGGGCTGGACTTCAGCTGCCTTTAAATATACAGTTTATGATTGGATTTGGGGGGGGGTTACATTTTCTTGAGCATGGTAAGTAAGCATGTATACTAGTAAGGGGGGAATTTTGAATTTAGCAAGACTGCAAGCTCTCATGGGTTTGTTTCTATTGCCTTGACAGATCTTAAATTGTGGGGAATATAAACTGTAGTTGAAGGATGTTATCTGTTTACATAGGCTTACAGATATATATGATCTGTTTGATTACAGTACTTCTGGAAAAGCATGCCTGCTGTCGCCCTTCTTTTCTGTCTGTAGTGGATATTAAAGTCTAAAATGTGTGACATGTATTTCTGCTGGCAGCATACTGAATGAACTCTTACAATAGCTCTTCATTTCAAACTGAAGGCTGGGCAGCCATGTCTTACAGATGCAATGCTTATATTAGAGATGCTGGACTTCTGGATTGCTTAACCAAGTTCAGTGCCAAAGGGAGACATTCTGAATGTTGCCATTTAAGACTATTGCTCAGCAGTGACCCTTCACACAATCCTGTGCATCAAAATAGTTTGCCAATAAGGTCCGGGAGTACATTTGGAAGGAAAACACATGTTCTTTTGCTAATTCCCTTTTAAAGTTACAGGATTTACAGCAAAGTTTGCTGTAAAATGACAAAAAGGTGCGTGGAAATTGGCTTGGGTATAACTGCCTCCATTCTTGATAGCTCCTGAAAGGTGACACACACAGCTACTCACAGGGGACAAAACCTTGACATCTGCTTGCAGTTATGGAGATAATTTTGTTTATTCCCACTCTCCAGAGATTTGTAAGAGTAATTTTTTAAGGCTCTTAATTTAGAAAGATACTGTGTTGTGGAATCAGAAGTGCGAGTGGTGCTGTTTTGCATCCCTTATTCATGGAAATGAACTGCTCTAAGGCATGATGATGTGTCTCAGTTGTGTGGTTTAGGAAGTTAAACATTAAAAGTACCAGGAAAAACACACTGCAGTGAAACTAGATTGGTTTATCTGGTTCTTTGATGATCCGCTTATGCCAACATAACAGCAAAGAGCAAAAGAGCAGTACTGTTTATTCAAACAGGAGAAAATCAACAGTGAATAAATACATTTTAGCCACATCCCTGTCCAAATTTAAGTGCTTCTAAATTACACTAGATTAAAAGGTTGAATTTTTTCTTTTTCTTCCCTTCCCCCCCCCCAATAATTGTCACAAGGAGGTTTGTTATTTATGTATTGAATGTACTTGGTTTATATGTGTTGGAGAGAATTTAACAGTAACTTTTGTGATTCACAGTTTGGAATTGTTTTTCTCACTATAGCTAAAATCTTACATGTAAAAGCAGATTTTAATGCCCATGCCTTACTTTTCCAGATTTATTCACTGTACTGATGATTCCCCAGATCCTTCCTTGGACTATGAGGTAGGAGTCTTTGCATGACTTCTAGATAATAAAGGACTCGCTCACAGGCAGGGTGCCATTTGGGCTTGGGTATGTGTCTATACAATTTGTCTTTTTTTAACTGTGTTGCTTGGGCAGAGTGGGGAACTCTGGTTAAGAACTACAGGTCATAAGGAATTCATTTAATGGCAGGTCAGAGGAGTTGAAGTTCAGACTATTGAAGCTTCCTTGCTATTTTCTGTCATGCCTGTAAGGTTTTGCTAGGAAGGACAAGTTCAAAAGTCATATATACTTGATAGGGTGCTGCTTGTGAAGATCACAACTGAGATTACTAAGAGAGAAGCTACCTGTAGTGGCTACGGACATCCTGAACAGAAGTGGTTTGTCATATCTTGTTTCATATGCTCATTAGCAAATTAAAAAGTTAAGCTAACAATGTAGATATTAACAATGCTTTAAGCTGTGTGGTGCTGTTGCTTTTATGATAGCATCTTGTAATTTCTCTAACAATGATTTTTATGTAAATATAACATTTGTCATCCTCTTGTGGTCTTAAAGGGCTTTAGAAATGTGAATGAACCTTTTCTGGTTTTTTTTTTTTTTTTTAAGCACTATCTGATGTGCTTTAAGGATACAGGGCATCTAAAAGTTGGAACAAAGAGTTTCATGGTTTATGTTGTCATTATGAATATCATCTTTGATTACTGAGGTTTTCCTAATACAGTTGATAGGTGTTGGGAGTTTCCAGTATCTGCAGCGGTACTTGAGAACTTCAAAATAATGTATTCATCTGAATACTTCAGCTTAGGAAACACAGAAACTTGAGAAAGTGCCAGAGATATGCTTTAATTACCAGGCAGTCTGTCCTGATGACTGTAATAGTTTGGTTACTATTTCTATCTCCATGTACTTATTTTAACTGGTTTGCGCCTTCAAAGGCGTCACAGGATTCTGCTTGGGTGTATACCAAAATAGAGTTTCATTTGGTTAAATTTAATTCTGCTCATCAGCTCTTTTGGCTAGGGAGCAACTTTCTGCCAACTCCATCACAGATTTTCTGTGTTCTTCAGCAGGGTTTTTGGTTTCCATGTTTTAACGTTAATGTAACTTTGAAGTTGCTTCATAAATAATTTTGCAGTTATAAATGCCATACAAAGTGGAAGAGCATAAGATAATTAAGGTAGGAAGGGGCCTTAGGGGGACTCTAGTCCAGATTCATGCTCAAAGCTGGGTAAGCGATGAGATCAAATCAGGTTGCTTGGCTTTCTATCAAATCTGGATAGGGTTCAGTGGAAGGAGGCTGCGCAACCTCTATGTGTTCCAATGCTTGACAGTCCTCATGGTGAAAGAGAGTCTTCTGTTCAGCCTGGAGAAGAGAAGCTGCTTGGAGGCCTTATAGCATCCTTCCTGTATTTGAAGTGGGCCTGCAAGAATGCCAGAGAGGGACTGTTCATCGGGGACTGTAGCGATAGGATAAGAGGCAATGGGTTCAAACTTAAACAGGGGAAGTTAAGGTTGGATATAAGGAAGAAGTTCTTTACTGTGAGGGTGATGAGGCACTGGAATGGGCTGCCCAAGGAAGTTGTGAATGCTCCATCCCTGGCAGTGTTCAAGGCCAGGTTGCGTGGGACTTGGAGCAACCTGGTCTAGTGAAAGGTGTCCCTACCTTCCACTAGATAAGTTTTAAAGTCCTTTGCAAGCCAGACCATTCTGTGATTCTATGTCCAGTCTTAACCTTTCTACTTTAAATTAGTTTGGACTAGATGGTCTTTGGAGGTCCTTTTCAACTGAAAGTTTTCCGTGATTCTGTGGTATGAATATCAAGTCTAATTGCTCTGAAGTATTTGCTAAACTGATTATATGAAGTGAAGGTTAAGATTGTTTTGTTTTCTTCTACTGGGAATAATTTCAGAGGTCATCTTATTCTTACAACAAAACTGTAGCTCTAGAAGATATACAAAGTATTGCCTGTTACCTTTCTGAAACAATATTTTTCCTCTGTAGCTTGTTCTTCGCAAATGGTGTGAGCTAATCCCTGGTGCAGAATTCAGATGCTTTGTCAAGGAAAACAAGCTCCTAGGTAAGAATTTCTTAAAGATAAAATTATTAGGTGAAGTTCTGAGGAGTTTCTCTTATTTCCTTGAATCAGAGCTAAATCTGAAGACAGTTCTTTATGATGCCTCATTTCTAGAATTAATGCTTTCTTTTTTTTGTAATTTAAAATGTGGGATGCCACTTTATTGACAGCACAGCATGCTCAGTATTACAGTGGGAATATTCTTAATTCTAATTGCTAATTCAGAAATTTCACCCAAAGGCTGTTTTGTAAGTGATTCTTTTATATTCAGGAGTGAATTGCATCATCTCCGACTTGCAGAACGAATACAGAAGCAGTTGGGTATTATGCTGACAAAACATGACCACATGTCGGTATTATATGCAGAAAGCTGGGGAGGTCAGAACACATCCACAAGTGTATGAGACGTCTGAGTTCGTATCATATTGAGTGTAGCTTAGTCAGAAAACCTGTTGATCTGTTACTGTGGTTCAAAATCTTCAATGTAAAATGTTTCAAGTGGCTCTGACCAGCAAGGGTACCCCCAGCACGCAAAGAATTGGTGGGTGCATCGGGAGGCTTAAAACAGCCCTAGGACAGGCAGCAAGTGTATTAGGTATCTTTAGGGTAAAGTTAGCTGAATTATACTCCTCTGGATGTCTTAACTATTCTTTGCTGACTTTAGAAAGAGCTTAGACATCTACTGCATGTACAGGTGCTTGGATTGAGGGTTTTAATTTTAGGCTAAATACTATTCTGGAGTTTGAATTCTGTTTTGGTCTGGAATCTTTAAAGATGAACAGAAATGTAAATAGCACAGGACTGGTGCACATTTGTCCTCAACAAGACTGAATCATTCTGTCTAAATTCCTCTAACAAGGAAATGTTACAGCAGTGATGTAGCAAAGCTCTTATCCAGATTTTACAGGAAGGGAGGTGATTTTTTGCTTTAAAATAAAACCAAGTTTGCTTATTTTGTCTGTCTCATCCCTACACATTCACAAGCACCATGGTGGAGATATACAAGTGGTCTGCCCAAGGTTCCTTGTTGTGAAATGTGAGGGAAGGGATATTAGATGTCTAGTCCTCATTGCTCTTCCTCGCTACTTCTCAGCATGGTGACTATGTGCTTGTTTTGGATGTGCCTTTTTGTACCTGTTACATGCTGTCATTAGTTTTGGTGCTCCATCCTGTCTCACCTCTGTGAATCATTAGGAATGTATTCCCTGTACTTTGTTTGCTGATCTGGGTGTAATCCTATGGAGCTGCATATAAATGTTTTGGGATGTGCTAATCTAGGTGCTGTCAACACATACCATTCTTATAGCCCTTTTATTTGGCTGTTCTTCTGGTGCTTTATGCTCATCTTCCCATTCTCTTTCCATTTGTGCCAGTTGCAGGGTTTATTACGGTTCTCTGTACCAGAGTTTGTCTTGCTAATAGCAAGAGATATTCTCCAGTAAGCGAGTATTGCTTAATGGCTGCAGACATGGCTTTTTGAAGGGAGAAGTGCTGAATCTTGTTCTGTTACATGCTGCTGGAGCACCACAACTGCCAGAGATATGCATCACTGTATTAACAACCTCTAACACATTTGAATGTACATTTAATATAGAATATATATAGTGATACTTACTTTTAGATACCTCAAAGCGTTAGGCTAGTGCTTAAAAACACTCTGTACAATTCATTACTGTTTTTAAACCCAGCAGAGCTACCGCTATTATCGAATGGTTTAGTTTGGAAGGGACCTTAAAGCTCATCTAGTTCCAGTCCGCTGCCACCAGCAGCAGGAAGGGACACCTTCCACTAGACCAGGTTGCTTAAAACCCCATCCAACAGTATAGGTTTTTTGTTGTTCTGTTTGCGTTTTTAGCTATCACTCCAGCTGCTTTTCTGAAGACAATGTCAAGATTTTTCACCATATGTTCCCATGCTTTTAAAATTAATAAGCTTGTCAGTCAAACTAAGGAGTGATACTTGCATAGTGTAGTGAATGATTTCCCAGTTACGCATCTGTATCCCCTGAGATGCCATCATCTCTTGTTTCTTGTTTTTAGACCTGAGTTAAGCTTTGCAATGGTATTAATAATTCAAAGTTTCACTGACATCACAAACTTCATATGAACTTTTTGAAAGAGCACATCTTTGGAGGTAGTCAGCATTGTCCTACAGTAAAACTTAATCTCTGTGTTTTGTGGGTGCTTATAACAGCAAACTGCCATCAGTGATGCATATTTCTGGGGGGATTCTGGCTTTTTGTTTCACCAAATAACATGAATTACCCATTTTGTAGTGATGGGGCAGATCTTGATATTGGTCCGGCATGGTATTGCAGTGGTGACGTTGACACATCCTGTGTGAGAACTCCTGCCACTTAAGATGCATCCAAGTGTATAATCCTGTTGACGTCAATTTAAACCATTGTCTTGGTAACAAACAAATATCTAAAATTAAGAGCTTGTGATATAGCTGGGAGAGTTTATCTAATGTCAGATATGCAGGAAAGCCCTCAAGAAGGCAAGTGGGAGAAATAAGACACTAGACTGCATGCCATCTCACTGATGTTAGGATTTAAGGTTTCGCCTGTAGTGAAACACACACCTTATCAACAAAGTATGTGTTTGGTAACACCTTATGAAAGAGATATGAGTGATTCTGTGCTTAAAAAAATCAGTTGATGAGAATCTTTATGGTATGCAAGGATCTGTCGTCTTTGCTGATGTGCAGGCTTAGCCTCTGCTCCTTTCACAGAATCCCAAGGGTTGGAAGGGACCTCAAAAGATCATCTAGTCCAACCCCCCTGCAAGAGCAGGGTAACCTACAGTACATCACACAGGAACTTGTCCAGGCGGGCCTTGAATATCTCCAGTGTAGGAGACTCCACAACCCCCCTGGGCAACCTGTTCCAGTGCTCTGTCACTCTTACAGTAAAGAAGTTCTTCCTGATGTTAACGTGGAACTTCCTATGCTCCAGTTTACACCCATTGCCCCTTGTCCTATCACTGGATATCACTGAAAAAAGCCTAGCTCCATCATCCTGACACCCACCCTTTACATATTTGTAAACACTGATGAGGTCACCCCTCAGTCTCCTCTTCTCCAAGCTAAAGAGACCCAGCTCCCTCAGCCTCTCCTCATAAGGGAGATGTTCCACTCCCTTAATCATCTTTGTGGCTCTGCGCTGGACTCCTTCAAGCAATTCCCTGTCCTTCTTGAACAGAGGGGCCCAGAACTGGACGCAATATTCCAGATGCGGCCTCACCAAGGCTGAGTAGAGGGGGAGGAGAACCTCTCTTGACCTACTAACCACTCCCTTTCTAATGCACCCTAAGATGCCATTTGCCTTCTTGGCCACAAGAGCACATTGCTGGCTCATGGTCATCCTCCTATCCACCAGGACCCCCAGGTCCCTTTCCCCTTCGCTACTTTCCAGCAGGTCAACCCCCAACCTGTACTGGTACATGGGGTTGTTCTTCCCCAGATGCAAGACTCTACACTTGCCCTTGTTAAATTTCATCAAGTTTCTCCCCGCCCAACTCTCCAGCCTGTCCAGGTCTCGCTGAATGGCAGCACAGTCCTCTGGTGTGTCAGCCACTCCTCCCAGTTTTGTGTCATCAGCAAACTTGCTGATGGTGCACTCAGTTTCCTCATCCAGGTCATTGATGAAAATATTAGACAGCACCGGTCCCAGCACCGACCCCTGAGGAACTCCACTAGTTTCATTTCATGGTTCCAAATTTGAGTCCCTGCATCTGATGTACAGAACAGAAAAGATTTTGAACAGAGTAACCAAAGGGAATGAAACTGAAAGGCAAAGACAGGATCTGGAAACTTAAACACAAGCAAAGGTTCCTTCTGAAGTTTGCTTAAAGATAGTAAAAGCATGTACCTATAAAATGAGGTTCACAAAATGTAGGACAGAACTGTGAGAGGAAAAGATTTCTAGCGGAAGTACAGTAAGTATAGGAGGATAAAGCCAAATGCTATGTCACTGGTAATGGTTAACACTTGGGAGAGCCCTGTCTTCTGAAATACAAATTACAACTTGTGTATCTCTGGTAACTGCATTTTGTCTGGTTGGGTTTTTTGCATGCCTAAAGCTCTTCATAATCAACTAACGTTTTTGACAGGTATATCACAGAGGGACTACACACAGTACTACGATCATATCTCTAAGCAACATGAGGAGATCTGTAGATCAATACAGGAATTTTTCAAGAAACACATACAGTATAAATTCCTGGATGAAGACTGTAAGTACCTTAAGGCTTCCGTTAACAAGGGGAGCCTGGTGGAGGGAAAGAGGATGTTTGTGAAGGATTTTGAATACTTATTGCATGCATAGTTGCAAAGACTTAGAAATGAAGGGTCTACCTCTCTGAAGTGCTTTTGCAGGGTACTGGGAGGTTTGAAATGGAAAGGGCTTGGAGAGCAAGCTCCTTAAAAATGAGACTTGTCCTCTTGTCCCTGTGCTGTACTGAGCCAAGCTTGTTTCCTCCATGGCACATTGAGTTACAATGTGCTAAATTCCAATTTACTGCTGGAGATCAGTGTTAAAATGGGGACATTTTGATAAATAATAGCATCCCCAATATTTTAAGTCTGTTTATATGTGTCTCTTTCTTCCTACCCATTGCTTTCACAGGGCCTGGTTCTTTTTAACCTGGGAGAGTCCTATAGCTCTGGTGGCTAGATCATGCAGAGCAATGTAGTATTTCAATGACTATAAAACTGGCAACAAAAGAACTCTGAAGGAATAGGCTAGAGTTTTTCAGGAAGACAAAAGATGAGTGAAAGATCCTCTCAGAAGGCATAAATGACATTTTTCTTTTTAAGGCTTTTCCCCTTATACTTGTTTTTAATTAGGAAAAGCTGAACCTGAGAAGTGAGGTAGGAAATGCTGAACAGAAGGCATTCAGCAGTAAAAAGAATACTGTTTATACAGATGTTGCCAGATGTTTGCTGCTAAATTTCTGATGTATTCATCAAAGAAAGGATTAGTAAACTTCTTTTCAGGAAGTTACAGTAATTTCTCCTAGAATATTGGTGCACAGCAGTTCAGCTGCTGAAACTTTTGAATTAAGTCTGTGGTATTTGATACACTGAAGCAGCCCAAGTAAATTGTCTCATTCTTAAATGTGGAGTCCTTTGCAAATTATATTGGAAATAGTTTCCTTGCATGGTTAAGTGAGAATTGGATAGTGTTCTGTTGTGCTGGGTGATCAGTAGTGGTGAAAAATATGATGGAGAAATTAAATTGGGTCTGGCATGGACCAAACCTCAGTTTAATAAGATAAATAAACGTAAGAACTGGTTGTATTGTTGTATTGGCTTCTATAAAGGTTTGAAAACTCAGCCTTTAGGTAAGTTTTGGACATGGTTAACTATTTTGCTGAGCCACCAAGGCAATCAGCTAGACCTGCCTGACATTCTGAAAAGAGACTTTGTAATGCCAGTCTCTGTTATATTACAATTCTTAATCATTTGGCTCTGCAGGGTTCCTTTATTTAAGTCCCAAGAAGATCTCAAGAATTCCTGCTTGGAGAAGACTAGTAATCTGGAAATCAGTAGATTAATTTAATAGGTCCATATCCCTCATGTTTGGAAGATCAGTCATATAGATCTGCATTGTGATTGCTGTCTTTTAATTTTCCTCTCTGTTCCAACGTAATTTTAGCTGGTATGTAATCAACTGCTAGATAAGAATTCAGGGCACTATTTTAGGAAATTGATGCCTCGATTTATGCTCTGAAACTGAAAGGTCTGAACTGTCATCTTATGTAAAGGACATAAAACTATGCCATCGAGTTACCCCTGGGTTAAGGAGGTTTTAGGGTGACCTTCTGGGATAAGGTTTGTTAACCTTTTCTTTGTAAGCCCTAAATGCGGGTGACTTGTCCAGCTGCAGGGAAATGCCATACAGAAAATGGTTTCGTTTGTTTGCAGTTTGGTTTGGGTTTTTTTACCACCTTTCATTCATCCCCCGTCATCTCCGTTGCTCCACCGTCTGGTAGCATATGTGTTGTTAACAGTAAAAATCTGGGTTTGCTTGTTTGTTTGCTTTTGAAGGAAGGTATTATAGCTTTTCTTTCTGACTTCTTGTTTCGTTGGGGATTGTGATGCTGTTTGCTCTGCTTTTTCCAGTTGGTCTGGTAGCATCTCCAGATGGAAGAGTTGAGTCAGAGCAGCTGAAGCGTTGCAGAGTCAGAGCAGTAGGATAACAGATGGGTGAATGCTTTATAAATAGTTCTACATGATGTTAGAATCTTCTAAATACTTTTCATAAGAGCCCAGTAAGAACAGTGTTCTGGAGTTATCGATACTGTAGAGTCGAGCCTTGGCTTACCCTCCATTTTGAGCTATTGCTGATAAAGTTCTTCTACAGTCTTGCTGCCTCCTGACACTCCTGCTCTGGGGTGGTCCCTAAGAAGAGGGAACAGTTCAGATTTTCTCTGCTCAGTGTTTGTGAGTGTCCTGAGCTGGTCACCAGTGTGCAGTCAGTCTTAACGGGGATGTAAATCCTGCTAAATGCCATTAGTCTCAACGATTGCCGTAGACTTGCTTTAAGCTGACAGTCATCGTTTGATAATGAAGCTCAGATGTAAGAGTTCCATTAATGGGATGCGACTACTGACAGTACATGGTACAGGCAACATGTTCAGTTGAACAGTTGGAGAAGAAATCTAGGGTTGCTGAGCTCCAATTTGTGTTGATGGTTTAGGCGCTCAGGGCTTGTGTTCTCAAGGAAATACAGCTCTTAATCCCAGAGTGACATTTTAATGCGACGTAACTGAGCAAAGAGCTGTGTGGATTTTTAGGCTAGGTGGGCAAAACCACTTATGTGACTGGTTGAGTTGTGGTTTGCCCTTAGCCCAGCCAACTCTACATGAAAAGTTAGATTAAGTTGCTGAGTAGCTTTGCTCACGTGATCAATCACATTGATGTGATCAATCAACATCCCTGTTTCTGACAGGCAGCTTGCTGAGTAGTCACTTAGGCTCAAGTGTTCTTCAGTCATATCCTGAATTTAGTTTATTCAGCATGTATTGGGAAACCTTTTAGCTGAAATATTCCTTTCCTTATTAGTGAAAGAAGTGGCAGTACAACATCTGTCTGAGATTTTTCCAAAGCTGGCTTTTCTTTCTTTCTTTCTGCTCAACTGATACAAGTCCTGCATGTAGTCATGCCTGAATGCTTATCTGTCGACTTCCCTAGCTGAATAAACATACAGAACAGAAGCTATGAGAAAGACCCATGGTCAAAGATTCAGGCTTCATTCAGTCAAGGCGAAGGACAACAATGGAGCTACCCAAGGCAGCTTTGCATCTATCACTGAGTAGCAAAGGTTCTTTTTGAAAGAGTTGTTGACAATCAGTAGGTGTGCTGTATCTGCTCTGGGTTACAGTAAACAGCCATTTCACTGCCACCTCCTCAGCACGCCCACTGCCACCTTTGTTCCTACAACCTGTTTGTTTTGTTATTTGCTGCAGTCCTAATCTCTGTCAGGCAGGAACTTTCCCCTGTTAAATGTTAGTGCGATGTGTGGCACAGTGGAGTTGATCCTTCCTTGAAGTTTCTCAGTTCTGTTGTAAACCAAACAGCAGTAATGTCAAAGATAAACTTCTTCCTGGGCTAAGAGTTTATCAGGTGTTCTTTGTTGGGGGAAAAACTCAACAGACAAAACCATTATTAAATGGAAAAACCTCTCAGTGCATTAACAGTGGTTACTGAAATGTTTCAACTCCCTCTTGGAAATGAACCTAATTTTGGCTTGCAGTTCCTTGGGCATATTGACTTTGCAGATTGTGCTATGTACACAAGTATCCAGTAAGATTTAGACAACTTCTGTGAAGTTACATATCCTAATCTTAACTTTTTCTTTTTTCTCCTTTTCAGTTGTGTTTGATGTGTACAGAGACAGCAGGGTAAGTGAACTGTGTATAACTTTATTCGGTGGAAAGCTTTCTTGTAATGCTACAGAGATGAAGCAAATGATAGCTTCATCTTCCTACAAGTGGTCCTGGGGGAAAAAAAAAAGGTTAAAACCCCAAGAAAACAAAGGGAAAAAAACAAACAAACCAAACAAACCCCTAAGCAAACCTCACAGAAAACCCCCAAAATACTTGATGTTTTCATTCTGTTCCCCGGGTCTTTTTCTATGTTGAGAGACTGTCTACAGCAGGATGATAATAGGATTAGGGGTGTAAATATGTCTGTGCCAGTGATGTAATTGTTTAGTAAATACCTTCCGGAGAAGCATCCTGTCTGAAAGTATGTACCTTCGCTTCAGCTGCAGTTCTCTCAGCTCTATGGATCTACTGGAGGCAATTTAGTCTTCATTATGACACTGAGAGTCTTTGCTGAAATCATCTACAATAGAATAGACTGAGATGGAAGGAACCTACAGTGATCCTCTTGTCCAACTGTCTGGCCAATTCAGGGCTGACCAAATACTAAAGCATGTTATTAAGGGCATTGTCCACAGGCTTGAGGCATTTGAAGTACTTCATCAGTATTGTACATTACTAAATTGCTTTAGCGAAGCCCTACCTGTTGCTACAGTTCCCTCTGCTTAGTGTTTACTCTTGGTGCTTTTGATGGAAATTTATCTGAATATTCAGCTAGAATGGCTGTGATGTTTTTTTTTTTTTAAATAAGGTGAGGCTGATATTTTGCTCACTAAAAAAAATTAGGGGATTATTACAAAAAAATTATTCCTTCTGGTACACCACTTCCATCCTCCCAGGATGTTTTTCCCTGTAGTATCTGAACCCATTGAAGCTAATAATTAATATTTCTTCAGATTATCCCTGTGAGGTTGGAAAGTGGTAACTTGTACTTGATATGTGGAAATCTAGGGTACAAAGGGATAGATGTCTAAAGAGTATATGAATGTAGCACATGTGAGAGAAATGGAAGCCAATCTTTTCTTTTCAAACTGCTCCAGCTGTGGTTTTGAGTGTTCAGCAGATCAGAACCCCAGACGTCTGGATAATGATGGCATGGGGAGAAATGTCCTGTCTGAACTTCAGGTGCCAAGATCCGAGTTAGTCACCTTGACCTTTCCTAGTATCAATGGAGAGAAATAGGTTGGATGAACTGTGCTTGAAAGGCACACATGTATTGTTCTAAAAGCAACCACAACCAAAAATGTATTATGTAGCTTTAAATATCAAAACTAGATTCTGGGAATTTAGGCCTGATTTGGGAAATCACATTAATGCACGAAAAGTAAGTGGTTTAGCTTAAAGTTTCTCCAAATCCTAAACCAGAAATGTGAAACAAATTGCTGTATGCTTTTTGCTCTGTACATTTATGAGTCTCACTGTTTGACTTGCTTACAGTTACGGGATAGGAGAAAGTCTTTATTTTTGTTGAGCTGGGAGTGTTTGTAGTAAGTCCAGGTTCTGACTTTGAATGTAGCTCAAGTGTTTTGTAATTGTGTAATAGTAAATCACTCAAAACAGAAACTAAACAGGAATGTGTGTCATGTGAAAAACAACTGTTGTGCTGTTACTCAGCATGATTTTTAACATGGGTACCTAAAATCAGGCTATGGACTAAAATCAGCAGTGCTGCATGATAATGAAAACTACCTGCTCAAGCTCAGGTCGTAGGCTTGAGTGTGCTGTCAGGCAAACTGAGGAGCAGCATTTCAGCTTTGAACCAGGTTCTGCCATTGGGTACTCTGCCTCCCACCTGAGGCAGGAAGACATTATTTAAGTAAAAGGTTTCAGCCTGCATGATCTCAACAGTGTTCCTTCATCTGTCAAGATAAAATGTATCTGTTAGTAGATATCTAGGTGCCTTCTATCCTGAGGTCTTGTAAACTGCCAGATAGCCCATTGTGTGTCAGATCCTCCTTTCACACACACTTTTGTGGTTTGTAACTGTATTATTCATTGTTCCCTTTGTATGTGAGTTATAGGCAGCAAAAACAATATTGAGTGTTGCCGAGTGTGATTAATTTTCAGAGCCCAGGCTCCTCGTCAGGCTGGTTGCACAGCAACCTCACCTACAGAATGAGAGCTATGTCCAGTGTCTGCTTATTTTAAATTCTTTCAACTCTAAATATTCAGCTTGGAGAAGCTTGTTCTTTGATACGGTTGTGAATGAGAGCAGCCCCCTCCCCATGCTTGCTTTAGTTACTGGAGAGACTGTACAGAATAGGGTGCCACAGGTCTTGCTTATTGAGTTGGAGGGTGGCATAGAAGCAGCAGTGGCTTGGTTGAGAACAAGCTTTTATATGTCCACCTTTCCTGTCCCTCTTCACTGAGCTCATCTGAGCTAGTGCCGGACTTTGCAAGCAAGTCATCTTTTAAGGAAGAAACACTGTCACACAGTCTTCCAAGCTGGATGATCTGGAGACCTAGTCCTGAAGAGGTTGTGTTGCAGGACTGATAGCCTCTTTTCATTTGGATCCACTTTGGTTTTGGGGGTAGTTTTTTGCTGCTGGGATTTCACAGTCGTTGTGCGACAGCTGACAAGCCTGAGAACCAGCTCTGCTGCTGCTCTTTGTTTATCTCCCAGGTGTTAACAGCTTCTAACCATGTTCAAGACAAGTCACTGTGGTAAGACAAGGAAATGCAGTGAGTGGCTCCAGACCATGACCAGCTCACAGCTGCTCTTGTTAATGGGCAAACTACTGTTTGTGTCTCTGCCTTGTGAGCATTATCACTGTGCATGAAGGTGCAGCTGGAGGCAGGGAGATGTAACAGTTCAGTTTGCATTTTATCTATCTTTTAACTTCCTTTAAACAGTCTTTGTCAAGGCACTTCCTTTCAGCAGCATGCTTAATGCTTTAGTAAAACAAAGTATGTAGCTGACATCATGGGGTAAATCTATCGGTTCCTGGTTTAAGATGAGAGGAAAAATCTGATGTAACACAGGTTGGGGATTTTTTACCCTCCAGATATGCACAGCATTGCTTTCCTGGCTTGTTCATTTCTTTGCTCTCATTTGACATAGATTACTAGTACCAGAAGATGGCAGATAAATAACTTTACTTTAGATGCACAGTGCAAGTCGTCTGAAACTACATTTAAATTGTGACTTTGCATGTAAGACTTGAAAGAGCATTTAATCATAGGACAGTTTGGTTACTGAACCAGGGTTATATATGCTCCCTTTAATGAGCCCTGAAAAGTGATATTTAGCTTGTTTTGCCATTTTTCATCAATTTGCAGCTACCAAAGCTCGGTTCAGATTTAAGACCATGACATGGAAACAGTGCTGTAGTTGGTGTACTGCTGTCTGCAAGGAGGGAGAAATACTGCTGGATGCTCATGAAAACCAGGTGTTGCTTTCAATAGTTTCAAAGCCAGTTCTCATTTCTTTCCAGGGTCTATTTCTTTAGAGAAATGATCTTAGATTCCTATGAAAAAGCTGTTTAATGTATTTGCACTGAGGAGGAGTCTCTGCGAAAGCCTGTCGTAGGGAAGTCCTTCATTAAGGATAAACATGTCTGATACAAGGAGAGATTCTCTGAACTGCTGAACTGACTTTGCCAGCCGTTGTCTCTGTATGTGATTAAATTGGTTCATTAGCTTGTTTTTCTAGTGTGGTAGAATAAATCTAACATTCCAGATTCCTGCTCCTGCTGCCTTGGAGCTAACAAGATGTCCCCATTAGCAAAAGTAAAACATCACTTACAATGAGAATTTGTGACTGCCTTTTGAAGAGGAACCGAGATGGAAATGGTAGCAGAGCTTGCCTCTGTCTGCTCTCTGCACCCATGGTGTCAATATTACTGCAGTGGTGTTCAACTTAGCCGCGCGGATCTGTGCTTCTTCACTCTTCTGAAGCATGTAAGAAACCACTCAGGTGTCCCTGCAATGCAGAGTTTCTCTTGTAGCTGTCTGGTTTCAGTACTGCTCCTGTGGTGCATTGGCTTCTTAAAATCTGCTCTATGAGAGATGTACCCCATGGATCTGTCCTGAGAGGGAGAGACCTGTGAAAACTCAGTGGTTGGGGTGCTGCCTCAGTTCCAGTTACAAGCAAATATCACTGTTTTTTCTGTGGTGGGACTCTGCAGCTGCATGAGTAACTCCCTGTGGATTGTAATAGATCAGCCAGAGCGTTTCTGTTCTGTATTATATGGATTTCCATGCTTTTCCTATTCTATAGTGCCTGTGGGGGTGATTTAGGTAGTGTAGGTGCGAGAAGTCTGCATGTTACTCGATGTAATGACTGTATTAAAAATGCCTTTTAGTTCGTCTTTATTCGCCTGTATTTGTGACTGAAGGCTTCAAAAGCATCTTTGTAAGTTAGAAACCAGATGGCTGTAGTGTAAATCATTGAAGATACTTATAAAATCATAGAATCATAGAATAGTTAGGGTTGGAAAGGACCTCAAGATCATCTAGTTCCAACCCCCCTGCCATGGGCAGGGACACCTCACACTAAACCATCCCACACAAGGCTTCATCCAACCTGGCCTTGAACACCGCCAGGGATGGAGCACTCACAACCTCCCTGGGCAACTGATTCCAGTGCCTCACCACCCTAACAGGAAAGAATTTCCTCCTTATATCCAATCTAAACTTCCCCTGTTTAAGTTTTAACCCGTTACCCCTTGTCCTGTCACTACAGTCCCCGACGAAGAGTCCCTCCCCAGCATCCCTATAGGCCCCCTTCAGATACTGGAAGGCTGCTATTAGGTCTCCACGCAGCCTTCTCTTCTCCAGGCTGAACAGCCCCAACTTTCTCAGCCTATCTTCATACAGGAGGTGCTCCAGTCCCCTGATCGTCCTTGTGGCCCTCCTCTGGACTTGTTCCAACAGTTCCATGTCCTTTTTATGTTGAGGACACCAGAACTGCACACAATACTCCAGGTGAGGTCTCACAAGAGCAGAGTAGAGAGGCAGGATCACCACCTTCGACCTGCTGGTCACGCTCCTTTTGATGCAGCCCAGGATACGGTTGGCTTTCTGGGCTGCGAGTGCACACTGAAGCCGGCTTATGTTCATTTTCTCATTGACCAACACCCCCAAGTCCTTCTCCGCAGGGCCGCTCTGAATCTCTTCTCTGCCCAGTCTGTAGCTGTGCCTGGGATTGCTCCGACCCAGGTGTAGGACCTTGCACTTGTCGTGGTTGAACTTCATAAAGTTGACATCAGCACACCTCACAAGCGTGTCGAGGTCCCTCTGGATGGCATCCCTTCCCTGCAGCGTATCAACCGGACCACACAGCTTGGTGTCATCGGCAAACTTGCTGAGGGCGCACTCAATCCCACTGTCCACGTCAGCGATGAAGATGTTAAACAAGACCAGTCCCAACACCGATCCCTGAGGGACACCACTCGTTACCGGTCTCCAGCCGGACATGGAGCCATTGACCACAGCTCTTTGTGTGCAGCCATCCAGCCAGTTCTTTATCCACTGAGTGGATCAATCAAATCCATCAAATTGATGTCTCTCCAATTTAGAGAGAAGGATGTCGTGTGGGACAGTGTCAAACGCTTCGCACAAGTCCAGGTAGATGACATCAACTGCTTTACCCTTGTCCATCAGTTCTGTAGCCCCATCATAGAAGGCCACCAAATTGGTCAGGCAGGATTTCCCCTTAGTGAAGCCATGTTGGCTGTCACCAAGCACCTTGTTTCATGTGCCTTAGCATGTTGTCCAGGAGAATGTGCTCCAAGATGTTGCCAGGCACAGAGGTGAGACTGACTGGTCTGTAATTCCCCGGGTCTTCCATTTTCCCCTTCTTGAAAATGGGGGTTATATTTCCCTTTTTCCAGTTGTCGGGAACTTCACCTGACTGCCATGATTTTTCAAATATGATGGCCAGTGGCTTAGCAACTTCATTCACCAGCTCCTTCAGGACCCGCGGATGGATTCCATCAGGTCCCACGGACTTGTGCGCGTTCAGATTTTTAAGATTTGTTTGCATCAAGATCTTTTAAAGAACAAGATCCTTCAAGAATGAGTGAAAGAAAAAGTCAAATAAGTTTTTAGTAGCTATACACAGTCTTCAGGTTTGGTTTCCAATTCAAGTTGATCTTTACTGAACGCAATAAAACCTCTCAGTCCTGCTTCTGCAACAGCAACTTTTTTCTTCCATGTTTGATAGATGATTTCTTCCAGATGTAATACTTGTTTTACAAATTCTTACTAGCAGTTGTAGTCATGTAATTTTAATTTATTACAATGTGTTGCTTTATTAGAATAGAATATACTTCCTTGGATAAGAAAAAATGGCCATGTGTTGGGGTTTGTATCTTGAGATGGCACGGAATGCAAAATCTTGCTCCCCTGCAGATGTCTGTTACCTTTAACATGTTTTGTTAGTCTCTGCTTTTATTTTCAGTTGTAAACCAGGAATGCTGTTGTGCATAATACTAGAAACTGTTTGGGACACAAATGTGTTAAAGATGAGGCAGGAGAAACTAGTCTGGACTCCTAGTAATGGCTGTATTAAAAATGCTTCTTAGTTATTCTTTATGTATATCTCTGCAGCACCTTTCAGCTTTCGTGATCTCTACTAGCATTTTGCAGACCCTGCTCTGTATTTGTATAGTCTTTTCTAAGGCAAAGAATAGCACTTCGTGTAGTCTGCTGAATATACAGCATTGTTGAGGTAGCTTTTGATGGAAAGCAAAATCCCTGTTTGGCTGGGTTGGTTGGTTGGTTGTTTCCATTCCTTGTTCATGCTGTCAGAGTGGGACCATGAGGATTAGATAGAACATTCATGTGAAATTTCATGTGAAAGCACCTTGCATAGAACTGATTTCAGTTTATTTGAGCTTTGTTTGATCTTCTGTTTAAACAAATAAATGAATAAGTCATAGCTTGATGAGTTTTAAAACTGTGTCTAATATAAAGCATGTTATTTTAATGGTGATTTCAATTTTGACACCTTTTTACCTAAAGACCGAACACTACAATAATATCAGTCTGTGTATTCTGAGTTGCTTGTTTTAATTCTGTAGCTTGTTTTAATGCTTCTGTTTTTCCATTGCAGGGTAAGATTTGGTTAATAGATTTTAACCCATTTGGTGAAGTAACAGACTCCCTGCTGTTTACGTGGGAAGAACTGACCTCAGGGAAAAACTTGAAAGGAGACCAGGGTGAAGGGGAAGCAACAGAACAGGTACAGCCCTGTGGTGAAGGAGGGCTAAAATCCATAAGGCGTTATGGACTTTATTTGTTCTCTGTCTGTCTTTCCGATAATCCATTTGTGATGCAAATTCCATTGAAGTAAATAGTTCTTAACTCATGAAATGTAAACTCTTTATAAGTAGAATCTACTGTATTAGATGGTAGTTAATCTCCACAAGTGTCACATCCTGGTTTTAGATGCCTGCAGGGGAAGTTTCAGTTCAAACAGTCCAAGCCCATCTTGTACCTTTGACCACACCGCCGGGAAGATGCACTGGAAATTGCTTTTATACAGTTTTTATGTGTTCTTTTCAATTTCTCTTAAAATCTGTTACTTTTCTATTTAATCACTTAAAGTTCTGCTTTGTTCCCGATATCTGTCATACAGTTTCCCAGAGCTCCAGATTTATGTCTGGGGATAGGTGAAAAGAAGATTAACTTTTGTCTCTTCCTCATATTGAATACCCTTAGGGAAGCCTTGTCCTCCGGTTGAACTCCCTGGACTTGCAGAGCAGGGATTTTCTATCCCTCTTCCAAGCTGCGTTGCCACCATAGAAACATATAACTTCCCATTAATACAGAGAGGGAGGAATAGTCTTCATTTATTTGTACTCCAGCTTTTTTCTCACTGCATGCTTGAGACCATCTTAGCGAGTCCTTGGACAGCTGGATAGAAGATATGAAGTAGCGTGTTAGTTTATCTTGGGAAACACTTGGCAGTTGTCAGAAGAGAGATGCTAGTCAGATAGTGTGAGCTTTTCTTCATCCTCTGGCTGTTAAACTGCATTACAGGTAACTGGAATGACAAGCTTTATTGAGCTGATTTTAACATTGGAGCTTTGCTTTAGTCCTGTCACCATTTTCATAACACATTGGAAGGGAAATACGCCACTCTCTTAATACTATTTTCTTGTAGTTTCACCATGGATGACCCATTCAGTGAACCTTTCTGCCAAAAGCTGTGTCTTCTTTGTTAAAACACACTCCCAGTTCTTGAGCTGTTTGTGAAATACCCGATTTTTGTTTTGAGGTTTTTCCATTTCTTAGTGCCACACAGTTTTCTCTGGTGTAAGTCTGAATGAAAACTAGAATGACTTGTCTTCATGCTTCAGCTTACATCTGATCACAGAGTCTGGTGTGAAGTTACTGAACTTCTGTCCTTAAAATGAAACTGCTTATTGCCATACAGTGGGCGATAGCGTTGCATGTCAGTGTCTTAGACTGAAACTTATATCAAGTTACCCATACCCTGTTGCTACAATTGAGCATTTAGAGATATTTTTAGATATTCTATAGATGTGTTTCTTTCCTTCAGTAAGCAAATTGATTGGAAGTCTTAGATCTTAATTTCAGAAAGGTTATATTTGCAAACATAGCTTTAAGCAAGGAACCAGTGAAGACAAGTTTAGGGATCCTATTGTAATGATTTCTTTTTTATCCACATATTTATGTAGGTACTACTGTCCAAAGTTTCTCATAGCTCCATTATTACAGCACTGTTACAAGCATATGTCTATTAAGTGCAGTAATAATTGATACATTGTGGAAATTTTAAAGTGAGGGAATAAATGCCTTTATTTGACTGTTACTAACATTTGACTTTTGCTTTTAAGGGGGCAGTTTTTAATATGAAAACTACAGTTCTCAGTGCAGGTTTAGCTGAGTGAATGCCAGATAAACTCGTTGACAAAGCGACTCCATCTCATGGAGGAGTTCAGGAAACGCTGGTAGCTTTATTCACATGCACTGTTCTTGTCTTATCCAATATGTTTTCCAAAGGATTCTCCAGTTTTCCGTTGTACAAACAGTAAAGTTACTGTCCAGCCTAGTCCGTATCTGAGTTACCGGCTACCAAAAGACTTTGTGGACCTTTCTACAGGAGAGGATGTTCACAAATTAATTGACTTTCTTAAACTGGTAAGAAGTAGTGAAAAACATTTAATTCATCTTTGTGAAATAGCAACATCAAAGTGCCTGGAATTGTGCTTTTGTAATTAACATAGGTTGCATAGTAACAGCAGAAGTATTATATGAAGCCATCGTACAATGTGTTGTTGGACTGATTTTTATGAAGTGATGAAGAGCAAGCCTTCATACTGAGCTTGCTTCAGATAATTAATTTTATCTTCATGGGGAGCAATGAATGCAGTTTGACAAATCTTACTGAAGAACCTGACTTTTCTTTCTGATTTAAATGTAAATACAAATGTAGCATAAATGGAAATGTACTTTTTGAATGGCTGAAGCTAATGCTTTTAAGAACTTCTTTAAAAGTTAGAAGGTAAGTATACTAAGAAAAAACCTGAAACACTTTTACAGTAGAATTCTCTATTCCTTTGATGAACAGTGACTTGAAAACATGCCGTCTGTTTAAGCTAGGGTAGGGAGGGGAGGTTGCCTTCATCTTGACCACTGACTTTTACCACCACCATCATGTTTTCTGGCTGTTGTATATTCTGTTGGTTAACATACAGGGCAAATCTTGTTACTTACTGGAAATAAAATCCTATAGCTTGGGATGGGGGAAAGGGCTGATGTTCCTTTGTACCATTTCCTGGAAACATTATCTCTTACCATTCAAAAAATGACTTAGAAATACATTCATTGTCCAAGACCCACTGTACCTGAAAACATTTGTCATGATTGGTTAGTGCTCTTATTTCAGATAACTGTGTCTTAACATTATGCACTGTCCTGTTCTGTTGGCAGAAAAGAAATCAGCAAGATGATGACTGAAGTATCAAGAAGCATTACATTGAATTACAAGCAAGAAATGTGGCAAAAGCTATATTTAGCATAACTATTAAGCTATTGATTTAAAGAAAACCTGCTTTTTGTAGTGAATTAAAGCACCAAAGAGCTGTTCATCCTGCACGTCTGTTGGTTTATATAAAAAGGCTTTGTCAGGGAAACATGAAATGACAGGGTGAGTTCTCATTGGATTCCAGATTAAATGCAATTATACCATGGTGCAAGCAAGCAGCAATCTGAGTACAACAGAACAACTGTTTTCCTATGTCATAATGTGAAGACTGATGCTGTTGAAGTGTGCCATTGGACTCTTTAGTGATAAA
Organism: Lathamus discolor; assembly: GCF_037157495.1. Taxonomy (NCBI): domain Eukaryota; kingdom Metazoa; phylum Chordata; class Aves; order Psittaciformes; family Psittacidae; genus Lathamus; species Lathamus discolor. The sequence goes on along the minus strand of NC_088884.1, from coordinate 37,319,731 downwards.
CACAACAACATTTAATGCTTGTGCAGTTAAAACATCAAGCATCCTCTGTATTTAGGCACAGCCTTGCTTAAAATATTGCAGAGTCACAAGGAAAGAAAGGAATGTATGGGTTTTCTTTCTGTAATAAGCTTTTAAAATTGTAAATTGACTTTGTTTTGGGAGCACTTCTCATCCTTCCTTTATGTAACAAAAAATGGAGAAGGCATTTTTTTTTCCTGTGCTATGAAGGCTAATTCTTCATTTTGGAGAGCAGCTATGGTAGGGTACTTAAGGTGTCAAAGTTTTGCATTTCAGGAATTTGAAATTCTGAATGCATTTCAAGTAAATATTTTCACAATAGCTGAAGTTATGGACTTTGTTAAACTTCACCACATTGTATTTCATTTTCGCAGTAAAGCTTTCTTGAATTAACATTATTTCATACTAGACATCATCTGTGGCTTTAATACAGTTAAACAGAACATCAACCTGTAATTTTATATGTGGACTGGGTCTCTTTTCTTTTGTAGCACATCTTTGAGTTTCTCAAGAAAATGATTGTTCTTTCAGCTCTTAAAAATCTGTATTCATTTGGTGGTACCTCATGTTTTTTTTATAAAGGGAAGCTTGGCTAAATTTGGGAACACAGAAGCACTTGTTACCAGTTTCTGTTACTTGGGAGATGTGGGGAGGACAGTTTCAGGTGAAGAAGCTGCCAACTTTTGGATGTAGGTGTTTGCATGGCCTCAGTAATCTGTTAACAGTGTGCACAATTCTGTTGAAACGAAAGGACATTTGGAAGTGCTCATAGCACCTGGAAACTGGTTTCTATTTCAGACCAGTTATGTGATACCTTCTGTGTGTATATAAAGCTGTTCATGTTTCTTTGTCTTGCCTTTGCTGTCAAATTGATATGGTGCTTGGTTACAATCTGTTCATAGATGTTAAATCTGAGCTTAGATGTTGAACTATTACTTACTGTCTTTATCTTCAGTTTTGAACAAATACTTACTCTTATTAAAGATTATACAGATTTAAGAATCCAGTTCCACCAAACACATTGATGAAACATCACGCATTAGAGCTCCTGGAGTCAGAATACAAGATCTACCTCTACCCTTGAAGTGATGGAGTCACCTCTCAGTAGCTTTTAGGACACAGATTATCATTAACTTGGAGCTGGGCTATAACTTCAGGACTTTGGATGCATTTTTCTCACCATTATCAGAGGGTTTGTTCTCTGAATCAGGTGGGAACTTCAAAACCTAAAAAAATCAACAAAGCTGTCTTTTTTCTGTTAACATTGCTAGCCATAACTTAAACTACTGTGATGATCTCACCACAATTCTTAATACAGATAACACCGTGGAATTTCCAGCAGGCTCGTAAATGCTTCTGAACTACAGATTATTGTCTTTAAACAGTACTGAATCTTGGTTTAAAGCTGTAGTTAGTTTAGTAGTAGTAGTTGGAAAGATAGTTTCCTGTATCTTTTCCTGTGGGCTCCACTAATTAATTTACCATTATCACAGCTTACTGTGCTGGATATTCACCACAACGTATACGGTGTCAGGACCAGTTTGATGGGACCCTGTGCGCTCTAGAGTGTCCCTTTAGGTGAGTTGGCTGGAACATTGTGTCCTTTTAACAGTTCTTTGCTTCTTGACATTATTTATCCTGAAAATGGCATCACCAAGTGAACTGACCACAATCAGTGCAAAGCTCTTAGCCTTGCTGGCAGCTTTCGTATGTTTTCAGGAGCTGCAGTCTTCTGTGGATGCTCTGCATTTATAGGTGAGCTCTTCTAGGATAAGTGATGGTGGAATCAGACACTGGCCCAGCTCCTGGCTCCCTAAACAGCTTTACTTGTTGCTAGCCAGTGCTGGTCCTCTACTTAAAGGACTACCATAATAAAGGACCACCATCTGCTGCTCCTGTCTCCTACCTAGTGCCCTCTGGCACAGCTTACTCCTCCATCCCTCATCACTTTCAACAGCTGTTTAACAAAATCAAAGACTTCTCCGTATAGTTATATGCTGGTGATGAGTGAATTCAAAGTTTGTTTTTCTCCCCTATGATTTGGGTAACAAATGACCTGTCTGAATTAATGGACTGCTCAGCCAAGCCATCAAACACTGATAATTAACTTTATTTCAGAGTTGCAAGAACTTATGCCACTTCCTCTGGGCTTAAACTTAATGAGGACTTGTAAAAGATAGCAGAGAAAAAATAGTAGTCCCATGTTCAGTCCCTGATACAGATAAGTCCCCACTATATATATCTCTTCTACATAATCAGATTCCCCAGAATATCCTTACAATTTAAATAGATAGTTTATATCTACTTTGTTGCTGTCTCCAACTTCAGGTAACCAGATGTTGGTGTTTGGGTTTTTATATCTGCTAGATTAAAGATTCCTCTTCTAAAAGAATTTTCATTCCATATGTCCTTTTGATCTGTGAGGATAATTAACAACCATTCCTCTTGGGGAGGTGTGGAAGCTAATGTTGATACATTAAAAATGCTTTAGATCAGTTTTAAAGTGAATAGTATATGACACTGTTTCAATTTTATTTCAGATCATCATAAAATCGGTTCCTGCCTGTAGGCATTATACAGAAACGGGAAAATACAAAATTCCACTTGATTCCGGTCCTTGTTCATGTGATTCAATGATGTGATTGCCATTTGCTGAGTAAGGGCTAGCTATATACTAAATATTTTAGTTATATGCTTAAAACGTTCTATAAATGTACTTGTAATCTCACCTGGATGACAAACATGAAGAATTAAGGGAAGGTAGCACACAGTTGTTCTATATAGATATTAATGCATGCCAGGCTCTGAAGAAGCCTGTCTGTGTTTAATGGATCAAGTGCAGGGAAGCTCAGTTCTTGGACTGCTCCTTGGACTGCCAGGAGAACCAAAGAAGAGTCTGCACTTTCCCAGCCAATGCTTGTGATAGCTAATTTCGCAGATGGATAGTGGGGATCAGAATTCCTGTAACCCCCTAAGTAGTAGTTACTAACATGTACTGGCTTACTTCAGGATTTGGAAAAATGCTCCTGTACTGGGCTCCAGACTGTCCATTCTCCTTGTACTCCCTTGATTCTTCTTTTTCCAGTGTTGTCCACACTAATCTGGTATTTGGGGGAATGTTAGAATAAGTAGCAGCATGGATAATACTGATCTGAATTTTAAAACCTCCCTCTCTGTCCACTTTTCCTTCTGTCTTAGAAAAAGATGGTTTTGAGTGTTTTGTAATACCTGGGAAAAAAAACTGAAAGTAGGGGAAAAATAGCCATCTCTGAGTCTCAGAGATGTCACTTGTTGGATTCTGGTCACAGTGTGTGGCTTGTAGAAATCCTCATAACTGCATCTGACATGCTTAGCTAGAAATTTCATGTTCTTATGTTGCTGATGTCCAGGATGCAGTGCTGCCCAGGAAGAAGGTACCCAGTGAGATTGGAGAATCATAGGATGGTTAGGGCTGGAAGGGACCTTAAAGCTCATCCAGTTCCAACTCCCTGCCATGGACAGGGACACCTTCCACTAGACCAGGTTGCTCCAAGCATCATCCAACCTGGCCTTGAACACTGCCAGGGATGGGGCAGCCGCAGCTTCTCTGGGCACCCTGTGCCAGCGCCTCAGCACCCTCACAGGGAAAAATTTCTTCCTTAATGTCAATATAAACCTTCCCTCTTTCAGTTTAAAACTGCTGCCCCTTGTCCTGTCACTACAGGCCCTTGTAGAGGTCTCTCTTCATCTTTCCCAGAAGTCCCCTTTAAGTATTGAAAGGCTGCGTTAAAGTCTTCCCAGAGCCTTCTCTTCTCCAGGCTGAACCAGCCCAGCTCTCTCAGCCTGGCTCCAGAGCAGAGCTGCTCCAGCCCTCAGAGCATCTCCGTGGTTTCCCCTGGACTTGCTCCAACAGCTCTACGTCCATCTTGCATTGTTACCCCCAGAGCTGGACACAGGACTGCAGGGGGGTATCCCAAGAGCAGAGTAAAGGGAGAGAATCCCCTCCATTGATCTGCTGGTCACGTTCTTTTGATGCAGCCCAGGCTACAGCTGACTTTCTGGGCTGCAAGTGCACACTGCCAGCTCATGTCCAGTTTTTCATTCACCAGTAGTCTCAAAGAAGTCTGATGGAAGCGGGAGGTGTTCAGTGCTTGGGCATCTGTTGGGAAAGTACCCAACATGGACAGACTTGAAAAGACAAAGAGTTCATGGATTTTATTCTTTTCACAGAGGGCAGAGTTTGTATTTCAGGGGATACAGGGTGTTCTTCCAGAGTTGGCTGTTCTGGATTACAGTCATGCTGATTCAAAGTTGTTAAAAATCCCAAAGTCAGAGGTGGTTGTGGAGTTGGCATTTGCTACTCTTGAGAAAGCAGGGAGATGAGAGCAGCAGAATAAGGACCACTTACTGCAAGGCAGCTTGGTAAGTGTGGGTATTAATGCCTGGGTCCATCTGGGAGATGATGAGTGGGACAACTGGAGAGAGGTGCTTTTTTAATGGCCCAGCAGCAGTCGCCTCATGTGTAGGGAAAATGGCAGAGCAAGGACTTGTAAGGATCAATCAAAATGAAACTGCAGAAATTGGAAGGAAAGGCACATGATTGAGTGTGGAAAGATGAGGGGACGGAGAAAAATTATGGATGATTCAGACAAAACAGATGCGTTTGATGTTTTCTTTGCCTCACTATGTCCTTTTTACAAGCAAAAAGAAAAAGGAAATTAACTAAATTATCACAATGTAGCAGAAAAATTGCACTTGGAATAGCTATTGGTATGTAACCAGAGATGGTATTGTGAGCGAGACTGTGATACATGTTATTGCAGGCCCTGTATTTTTCCATAACTTCGTTAATGGCTTGAGCAGGGAAATAAATAGCCTGTATAAAAATCTGCACTTGTCACTGGCTTGAGAAGACACACAGGCACTTTCGAGGGCTGTATCAGAATTTAAATGGCCATAATACATAGGGAAAATGGTCTGAAATAACAAGGAGAAATTTGATAAAGGCGAGTGCAAAGTGCTGTAGTTAGGAGGAGAAATCAGACATTAAGTACAAAATGGGGAGAGAGCTGGCAGAGCAGCAGTACAGTGGGAGTGGATAAGTTACAGTAGAGACCATTAAATGCAAGGCGATAATAAGCTGGTGGGGGAGGAAAAAGGCAGGTGTTGTTCTGGGCTAGCAGGAGAGAGGGATGGAAGCAATGAGGGATTATTTTGTTTGATGTGGGGTTGGTGTACTGAGATGTGTCATTTTAGGCACAGCATTGCAAGAAATATGTTGGTCACTGGAGAGTGGCCAAAGATTGAATCATAGCATCAGCTAGGTTGGAAAAGGCCTTTAAATCAAGTCTAACCATTACCCAGGACTACCAAGTCCACCACTAAACCATGTCACTGGGGGCCTCATACAATATCTCAGGTTGCAAGGGACCCATAAGGATCATCGAGTCCAGCCCCATGCTCCTCACAGGACTAACTAAAACTAAACAATATGCCTAAAAGCAGGAGGTCCAGTCCCGCCTTGAATTCTGACAGGCTTGATGTTGTGACCACTTTCGTGGGGAGCTTGTTCCAGGGACCAGCCACCCTCTCAGTGAATAACCTTTTCCTAATATCCACTCTGAACTTTCCCTGATGAAGCTTCATTCCATTTCCTCATGTCCCATCACTGGCCACCAGAGATTGGAGATCAGCACCTTGCCCTCTGCTGATCGTGAGGGGGGTGTCAACTGTAATGAAGGCAGCCCTCAGCCTTCTCTTCTCCAAGCTGAACAAGCCAAGTCACCTCAGCCACTCCTTGTAAGTCTTGTCCTTAAGACCTTCCACTGTCTTGGTCACCCTCCTGTGCATACACTCTCAATGTCCTTCTGACATTGAGGCACACAAAACTGCGTACAGAACTCAAGGAGGGCTGCACCAGTGCAGTGTAGAGTGGGAGAGTCACCTCCCTTGACCACCTAGCTATGATTCACCCGGGACACAGTTGGCCCTTTGGGCTGCCAGGGCTCACTGTTGACTCATATTCAACTTACCAGTTATATACATTGGTGAGTTCCTCCCTGAGTCTTCTCTTCTTTAAGTTAAACAGTCCCAGCTCTCTCTGCCTTTCCTCACAAGAGAGATGCTGCAGTCCCAGATAGATAGGCTTCTGCAAGGGGCAGCCCGCAGATGGAGGAGAGCTGTGAACTCAAGAAGCTTAGAGAAAACTAATGCAGTTATGAAACATGTTGTGGTTTAAACCCAGCGGGTACCTCAGCACCACTGTAGCTGCTTGCTCACCTCCTCACCTCCATTGCCCAGCTGGGATGAGGAGGAGAATAGAAAGAATGCGAAGCGCACGCGTTGGGATAAGGACAGTTTAATAACTAAAGTACAATATAATACTACTGCTAATAATAATGATAAGGGAAATAACGAAGGAAAAGAATATAGAACTAAAAGGGGAAAGGGAAAAAAAAATATATACCAGCACCCCAAAGACCTTTCCCTGGTGGAGCCCTTGCCATGACACAGGGTCCCAGCCACCCCATGTCACAGTGCTGCTCCCTGGCAACATGGCATCACCGTGCCCAGGCAGGATGGAAGCAGAATACCCCCATGCTCCACGTACAGCCATGGGGCATCAGGACAGGGCTGTCTGGGACAGGATATCTTTGAGGGGCCAGTGGGATTAGTAGGAGGGACTGAGGGGGGGCAAGAGTTGAGACTGGATGAGGCTGCTGGAGGTTCTCCACTGCAATCGCAGCTCCTGGCAGGGCCATGTTTAGCATTACATCTGCTGGATGGAAATACATTCTCGGTGCTTGAGGAGCACCACAGAGCTTGCTGTCATCCCCTGTGGAGTCAGTGCCGCTAAGGAACGGGCTGCAAAGATGTTGCAAGGGATGTCAGTGTTGGTGCCCTCCTCCACTGCTGTGCTACTGGCACAGGAAGGGTTCTGGCTCTCAAGGTGGATATTGCCAAGGGGGTTTTGCTGCTCTTGGGAGCCCCTGGGATGGCTCAGGGTTGTGGAAGGGAAGGGGTCAGGCACTGGTGGTGTCCCTGTAAGTGTGACCACCCCGGGGGCCGGCATCAGGTTGTGCTCACATGCTCAGGGTGTAACCAATCGCCAGCTCTGGGGTCAGGAAGGATTCCCCCCTCCAGGGCAGATTGGCCCTTGTCTCCAGGGGGTTTTTTGCCTTCCTTGGCCACGTTTAGCACAGCCCCTTGCCAGGGCTTCTCTGGGACATCCTGGCTAAGTGTCTGCTGCTTTTGCAGCATGCAGTCACTGTGGGGGCCCTGGGTTCTCTGAAGCTGCCACTTTTCAGCTGTCTTTGCATTCAGTAAAAGTGGAGTTTTCTCCTTGATCCACGTTTACGTCGTGTGTGTGGCGGTCTCATCCTGGGAGCTATGTCTCCAGCAGGGGCTTGTATGCTCACACCATGGGCCTGGCAGTGCCCTGGGCGGGTTGCTGGGATGCTCAAACCTGGGTCAAATTGTTGCAGCAGCTGGAGTGCAAGGCACGTTCATCCACTGCTTCGTGGCCATTCAAGCTCAGCCTCAGGGATGCACCAAGAGCTGCCTTTAAATTAATAGTTTATGGGACAATTCATTGTTATCACACAGGAACGTGATTCATTAGAAAAGGCAGTATCTGAATCCTTCAATACAAGGAAAGGTGCTGAGCTCCATGTTGTTTCTAAAAGAAATCAGCTAATTCATAGCAAAGAAGAGCAGGAGAGACCTTGGAGAAGATATTCTAATCCCAGCTCTAAAGCAAGCTACAAGGGGAGTCTGGGAACCTGCAGGAATAATATTGCTTATGCTCAGTCTTACTTGAGGCCCTTCCTCACCCACTTATTCAGGATGCAGTGAAAATTTCAGCCTTATCCAGTGAGACAGTCCCCCTTGAAACTTCAAGTTGTATCTGTGCTTGATTTCACTGATTTCAGATGGAACCCATGGTATTTTCCTATGTGTTCATGGCTGCCACCATCTCTCCTGGGGATGTGGTGTTTCAGCCCTTGTCAGTGCACAGGGATGCAGAGGAGGGGGAATTCAACATTGGGTTTGGATTTGGGGTTTCTCCTTTTTCCATGAGGTGATGATCCACACCAAGTGGTAGAATCAGCCAGAGTCTGGGAATAGCAGTCAGCTTCTCATAGCAAGGGTTTGATTGGCATCACTGAGCTGCAAGCCTAGTGGACTTGATGATAGATTCTGATTGAGTGGAGACAAGTTCTTCTCTCTAATCTCACAGCAAGGGGCAGAAAGCTCATCTGGTACCTTTTGTACCTGCATACATATGGGAAAGGGGTACCAAAACTTTTGAAAAGGAGATGCAGAATGGGACCAGGCATGTAAAAGGGAAGGAAGCATCATGTTTTGGAAGTCTCTGTCTCAAAGGGTTTACCTTGTGGGGTTTGATGTTCTTTGGAGTGTGAATACTCTTAGTAAGGAAGAAAATAAAAAAAGCGCTAATACTATTTGCTGGTAAGTTTTAGTTACAGAAAATGATGTGTGATGGAATCTGATTTTATCAAGAACTTTCTTTAAAATACTGAATATCATGAAAATAAGCAGCTAGATGGAGAGATGGGCAAGAGTGAGATGCTCTGAAGGAAAGGCTGCAGTAGTGTTTTCTCTACCAGTCAGTAATGAATCAATGAGAAAGGCAGCAAAACCTTTGGTGTGAAGTTTCTTTTATCAGTCCCTGTAGAAACAAACCCCAAACCTTAAGTCTGTGCAAGCCTTGCCTACGTTCTGCTACCCAGCAGGTAAATGAGTCTGAGTCAAGAATGTTAGACTAGCGAAGAGCTTGGATTACCTGGACACTTTTGACTTGCTTTTCCACATAGAGAACTTGTAAATACGTGCAAATTGCTGCTTTTTCATCAGTGAAAGCTGAATGGATCTAAAGAGCAGATAATGATGACTCCTCAGAGCACCTGAGATTTATCGACTGGATTAGCCGTTAGGGAAGTGGCATGGATTTTAAATACCTTGGCAACCAGTAAAAGAGCTGCCTTTTACTTCTTACTCCCCTGATCATATTCAGCATGTTTCCCTGTGCTTTCGGAAGGAGGATCTTTCCCACAAACATCTGAGTGCAGAAACTGGTATGCAACATTTGGGTGTGTGGTTCTCACTGTCCTTACTCAGCCTGCGATTCTTCTAGGTTTGGAAACAGTTACTCCACTTGGTGTTAATTTCCTAAGCAAAAAAGATTACCTGCTTCTCTTTAATATGGGCACATAATTTCTCCAATTATGTTGTTTTAATACACATAGGAAAGATAATTCTCCTTAATTATTACCTTGAGCACATGGCTGCAGATGCTGTTTACAGGTAATTTTTTTTTTCAGTAGGAAGTCTGCACTAGTCCTAAATATTGAAGTGGGTTTTATTATCGAGGGTGTTAATAGTTATTTGGCTACAGCTTTCATGTGTCAGATCAGGGCTGTATTGACTTCATGGTTGCAAAGCCCCCTTTAATGTAAGGGAAAACCAGGACCTAACCCTTAAGTAAATTAATTGGAGTAATTTCAGACACCTGCAATTGCCACATGCAACCATCAGTCTTGTGGCTGACATTTCCAGCTAGAGAATCACAGAATCCCAAGGGTTGGAAGGGACCTCAAAAGATCATCTAGTCCAACCCCCCTGCAAGAGCAGGGTAACCTACAGTACATCACACAGGAACTTTTCTAGGCGGGCCTTGAATATCTCCAATGTAGGAGACTCCACAACACCCCTGGGCAACCTGTTCCAGTGCTCTGTCACTCTTACAGTAAAGAAGTTCTTCCTGATGTTAACGTGGAACTTCCTATGTTCCAGTTTACACCCACTGCCCCTTGTCCTATCACTGGATATCACTGAAAAAAACCTAGCTCCATCATCCTGACACCTACCCTTTACATATTTGTAAACACTGATGAGGTCACCCCTCAGTCTCCTCTTCTCCAAGCTAAAGAGACCCAGCTCCCTCAGCCTCTCCTCATAAGGGAGATGTTCCACTCCCTTAATCATCTTTGTGGCTCTGCGCTGGACTCCTTCAAGCAATTCCCTGTCCTTCTTGAACAGAGGGGCCCAGAACTGGACGCAATATTCCAGATGCAGCCTCACCAAGGCTGAGTAGAGGGGGAGGAGAACCTCTCTTGACCTACTAACCACTCCCTTTCTAATGCACCCTAAGATGCCATTTGCCTTCTTGGCCACAAGAGCACATTACTGGCTCATGGTCATCCTCCTATCCACCAGGACCCCCAGGTCCCTTTCCCCTTCACTACTTTCCAGCAGGTCAACCCCCAACCTGTACTGGTACATGGGGTTGTTCTTCCCCAGATGCAAGACTCTACACTTGCCCTTGTTAAATTTCATCAAGTTTCTCCCCGCCCAACTCTCCAGCCTGTCCAGGTCTCGCTGAATGGCAGCACAGTCCTCTGGTGTGTCAGCCACTCCTCCCAGTTTTGTGTCATCAGCGAACTTGCTGAGGGTGCACTCAGTTCCCTCATCCAGGTCATTGATGAAAATATTAAACAGCACCGGTCCCAGCACCGACCCCTGAGGAACTCCACTAGTCACAGACCTCCAGCTAGATTCTGCGCCATTGACCACAACTCTGCCTTCTTCCTTTCAACCAGTTCTTGATCCACTTCACTAACTTGATCGTCAAGCCCACACTTCCTTAGCTTAGAGAGATGGGTTTCTGTTTGGAATGGGCATTAACCAGTGACTGGGGACCTCTGAAGCCTGAGAACAGTGCTATGTGCTGCTGGTCGTGATGTGTTTTCTTCAGAGGTTTCTTCAGCAAGGACTCTGACCTCTTAATGTCCTCACTGAGCATGAAGTTCTCCCTCAGGCTTTGTGTCCACTGTCGGGATGTCCTCCAGCAACAAGAGTCTCCCCAAGTGGTCTTTTCCCATCCATCCTGAGGCTGCAAAGACAGTAGAGAAGGGGAAGGCATGTTGGTAGGATGAGTCTGTCAGACTCAGGTCTCCAGGCCTAGAGGCTGCTGTAAATCAAGGGAAAACAGTGGCTTTCAGCCCTTCACAGTTCACAGGAGCTTCTGCAGCAGAAGTGCAGAAGTTCAGGTGGGAAATCTGTGCTTCTTGCCTTCATCATCTCTTATGTGGAAGGCGATGAAGTGTGCTTCCATAACCCCCAGGGACTCCATGGAGACAGGCTGAAAAAACGCAGCTATGGTCAAGGAGGAGGAGGAGGAAATCTTCACTAGTGGGATATTCCTTTGTAGCTCACTTTTCTGTCCTGTAATAAGCCATGATGGGAGTCAGGACTTGCAGCGCACACCTTGCACCCAGCGCATCCCAAGCTGTTCAGGTAGAGGAACTTCCTGGGGAAGAACTGTGGGACTGAGCATCCCTTGTGGAAAAAGGACCAGAAGTAGCTGAAGCAGAGGCTGAAACAAATAAACACAATAAATGGTTCTGTAAACAGTAGGAAACCAAAGTCTGGTTTCCAAAGGCTTCACATCCCCTGTGTCTACACAGATTCCTTTGCATTAAGCACTCTTCCCTCTCATGTGCCCTCCTCATGGTCAGACTTCGCTCTTGCGCTCCTCAGCCATGACACAACTTCCTGGGGTTAATTTTGAGGTTAATCTGTGCCTGGGCTCACCAGCTCATGGGCTATCTGGTCAGCCAGAAGGACAAACAGAACAGATAGCTGTTGCCCTTACACTATTGCTCATTAAGGAAGGCACTAATTTCAAACTCTTCCTCTACCCAACCACTGTTTCTCACAAAACATGCAGTTATTTCATGTCTTTGATTTTTAGCTTTCAAATTTGGTAGAAATTGGCCACTGGACCATTGTGGGGACAGATGGAGAGACAGAGCAATCATGGGGTGTGTCTTGTGTCTCAACACAAGAGTTGAGACATCTTTCTTCCATCCCTGGCTCCTCCTGGCTTTGCATCCATCATGCTGCTCACAGTTGTGTGTGCACAGAGGCTGTGCTCAGCCCATAATATTTCACAACGTTTTCCATAAGCCTCCAACAGCTTGTTAAACAAGGTAATCCTGGCTGCATACTTCCTACAAATGTTTCCATTCATAGATCCAGCACTTGCTTCTCTTAATTAAAGGCAATGCTCCTGGTCTGGATACGGATCATCGTCAATGAAGTGAAAGACATCTTTAAATGAGAACCCCAAGATACTATTAACATGAGATAGTAACACACATGGTAATTCCAGAAAGTTGTTTCCCCCCTCTAGTTAAAGTACAATTTATAAGATTTAGCTCCCAGCCTATGCTCTTCTTCCTTTTAAATGATTTTTCTTACAATATCATTCAGGTCTATTTCTTTTCTGTAAATATTTGGCATCATTTCACAAAAGAAATCTAATGCTTCAGGGGAAAATGAAGACAATGATTTAGGACTCCCAGTGACTTAAAGCTGAATTTTGTTAATATCAGATTTCAGTAAATTCTATTAGTTTGTAATTCAGATGTTGTTTGTTAGGTTTGGAAGGGGCTGTGCAGGAGAAATAGAAAATAAAGGGCAGAAAATTACTTGCATGGAATGTAGGGGGAAGAATGGAGAGAGGAACAGGAGAGAGATGGCTGCTTTGATCCAACCAATATTTGCACGCAGGTTAGCCTTGCTCAGGATTTCCATTGAGCTAGATCCTGTGGTGGACAACGATACCGTGCTCTTTACAGTGATGTATTTGTAGACATTGAGCTGAGCTTTCCAACAGTGAGATTCCTTTCAAGTCAAACACAATCTGAAGGTCTGGTACTTTGACATAAAACATTAAAAAGGAAGCTTAAATTATACGTGATTGCTTATATACTTGTAATTATTTATCTCTAGGGTAGTAAGGTGACTGTGTTCCACCTTGAGTGTTTTAGCTGTGCTTTGGGTATGCAGGTGGAGATGCTTTATGAATGTGTGTTTAGCTTCATGCACAGTTATGCAAGAGCATTTGTGTAAGTAGAGGAATCCTGGGAAACACAGCGGTTGCAGCCCATGTGCCCTGAAGCACCAACAGCATCTGCAGACACCTCAAAGCTCCAAGATTCAGCCCCAAGGGAGAATAAGAGAGCATGTTTACATGCTATGTGGCATTAATAAAAGTTGCGATAATCCAATTCATTTCCGACAGCTGGAGGGGCTGCCCATGAGATGCCATCATCCAGTCTAAAAACTCCAGGAACTGATCTCTCCTTGATGTTGAAGGAAAGCATGCAATAATGGTGGCTCCTGGTGAAGTGGTCAAAGCAAAACCCAGCATAATGGACCCCCTCTAACAGACCGGTCCTTGAAACTTGAAAGTATGGGTTATTTAATTGTATATTTAAGCCCAAACCCCTAAAATACCCAAACCAAACAACAAAACAACCACCAAAAAAGCGAGCAAAGTTTATTTTCATGCATAAATAGAATGGTTTGCATTGGAAGGGACATTAAAGCTCATCCAGTTCCACTCCCCTGCTACAGGCCAGGACACCTTCCACTGGAGCAGGTTTCTCAAAGTCCCTTTTCCTTTGGAAAGGGCCCACATTTTCCCAGTGGCAAAAAAGTCATTGAGTACCTCAGGTACTTCTAAATATCCCAGTTATCCAGGTCTCCCATTTCCTTTGGAAAGGGCCCACATTTCCCCTAGTATTCCTTTTATCACTGATATACCTATAGAAGCTTTTCTTGTTGCCCTTGATGTCCCTGGCCAGCTTTGAATCTATCAGGGCTTTAGCTTTCCTAATCTGATCCCTGTCTGCTTAGACAATTTCTCTGTATTCCTCCCAGGCTACCTGTCCTTGCTTCCACCTTCTGTAGGCTTCCTGTTTGTCATGGAATTTGTCTGGGAGCTTTTTGTTCATCCATGTTCATCCTCCTGGCATTTTGGCCTGACTTCCTCTTTGTTCTGGTGCATCAGGTTTTTAGTTTAAATTGATAGGATTAGACCAAGGGATAGATTTGGCTCTCAGAACGTCATCTGTGCTTGATCAGCTAAATTAGGTGTGTGCATAGCCAACTTCTGCTCTGGAGAGAGATGAGAGATGAAGCAGAAGGAGTCAGAACACTTGATGCTCATGGTACAGTTATGAAGGCAGCTATGCAATTAGCTACATCCCATCAGTCTGTCCTGTGGTGGAAGAGGGTGCCAAAGAAAAGATACTAAAAGGATGTGTTTTGGACCTCTTTTTATGGCTTTCAGCAATAGGTGTCAGAGCTTCTGGCTTGGACTGGCCTGGGGGCTGCAAGCGGGGTGGTTTTTTGGGAGAACATTGAAGTCCAGGTCCAAGCTGGCTCCACAGTGGGATCACTCCATCATTTTGGACATCTCACATAGGTCTGTCACTCCTATGGAGTCAGGTATGGGCTGAACTCCTCAATCTGGGCCATTGCAGCATGGCTGCTCACATCAGAGCAAGGCAATCCAAGTCATTCTGGAGTAAAGCTGCGGTCTTGGCACAGTCTACTTGTCTGGCTGCTTCAACATCAAGCCTGTTTGTGAAGGTCTCTGGTGTATCAGACCACCTTTTCACCTCTGCCATTCCTGTCCCAGCTCCTGGAGCACATTTGGGAAACAGTAACATGATATAAACACATGTGATTCCTCAAAACAGATTGGGAGAAGCAGATACTCCCTTCTGGCTGTTTCTAAGTTTGAAGACTGCAAGTCCTTACAATTCCATCTTCATGCTATGAGACCACACACCTCTCTGCCCTTCTTCCCCCCCTTCCTGCCTTCATTCATTTCCTTCCACAGAAACATTTCCGTCCTCCAAATGTGAGCTTTATTAAATTGCATTCATAGCTCATTAGGGCCTGCCAATTCATCTAAGGAAGCACAAAGCCAATATTCCTTGTGAAAAGCCATTAAAGCCAGAACGCTGAAGAAGAAAGGCACACACAGGCCTGCTCACAGGCTTTGTGATGGGCTGCAGCACGGAAACCTGCCCACACTTGAAAGACTTCTTCATTTAGTGAAGCTGTGCTGAATGTATAGGGCCAGATACGATGTGTCCTGAGCACCAGTCACATGCAGAACTCGTTGAAGCACCTTTACAAAGCCATATCCTTGCTTGCTGTTAAGGGCTCTGCCAGTCCATGACACCAAGGGGGATGACAATGGAGTGTCTTGCTAGAAAACTAGGTTTGGGGCAGCAGAAAGTTACCAGGACTTGGCTGAGAGCTCAGCTTGGGAAGCAATGCTTTACGGGGTCTTACTTTCTTTTCCCTGAAACTTCAATCTTTGTATCAAAAGATGAGTTTACACTCCCCAGATAGATAACAGTTTGATGCAGGGCTTCCAAGGAATAGCTCCTTGACAGTATCCCCTTCTCCCGTCCAAACCCTGAGAGTGAGCAGTAGCCCCAAACACCCTGCTGGGGCAGTTCTGCCCCAATCTCCCTCTTCCACCCCTCCACAACCTGTTCAGTCTAGGATCTCCAGCATGGGGACAACCTGTGCTATGTTTTCCTGGTGTGCCCAGGAAACACAGTCCCATGTGAGATGATGGTGTGGGATGAAGAGGACTTCATCTGTGCATCTCTGTTCTGGCAGCACATCCTCGCCATGGGGAGAAATCACAGCATGGCACTTGCAGCAGAAAGGTCCCATCAGCAGGCTGTGGAAATGGAGATTTCAGTTCTAGTTCACAAACTTGCTCTCAGGTTTTACAGCAGTATAAAAGTTTTCATATGGGTGTGGTTTTCTCTGTCTTTGTGATATAAATGAATATATATGTAATGATGTGGTATCATTGCACTACTTGTACTGCTTTTCTCTCTGAGCAATCATTAAAGCAGCCATAGGTTTTAGATATTCAGAACGTAATAAATTTTTTAATAAAGGCTCCTGGTTATGTAGTTTCTAATATAAGAGCTATTCCTGCATCAGTCCTGCTGGAGTCTGCCTTAGTTACAATCCTTGAGCTACTAAAACATCATAATTCCTTAGATATGTTCTAAAGCATCCGTAAAGCTTGATGGGAGCTAGAAAGAAATACTGTTCTGTTTTGGGCAAAGCCCCACCACACTTCCCTGGGGCTATGGGCATCTCAGTTCCAGAATTCTGGGTACACAACGGCAGCAGAAACACTCATTGCCTGAGAGCACAGGCAGTGCTGCTGCTGCTGGGGAGCAGGTCGTGGGGTTTGGTTGTTGTATTGACCCTCCTGTGAGACCTGGGTACTCAGGCCCAGGCAAAAAATAGTTTTTTGTCTTCTCAATTGAGAATGTAGGAAACAAATAATTAAATCACATTTCAGTTGTGCCAAGAAAGAGAAAAACCCAGTGTTTTCTTATGGTCAGAAGAGTAAATTGTTATGCATTGCGAGAGAGCAGCTAGCTGGCCTTTAGGTTTTCTCCCCAGATAAGAATAGTTGCTCTTTCATTTCAGATACAAAAGTGGAAGCAAATGTACTTCTTAGTGCATATCTTCTCTGATTCAAAAAAACAACCCCAAGCCCAAAGAACGATGTTCTCTGCTGATAGAAATCAGCACAGCTCCAAATTTATACTGTCTGAGATGCTGGCCGTGGCTTTACAGGCACAAGTGATCTGAAGAGTAGCACTGCAGCTCTTTTAATGTTAGCTGGAGGCCTGTGGGGAGCGGGGAGGTTGCAGGGAGCAGTGGTTTTGGGAAGCAACTCACATTTATCTCTGTACCGCCTGGGGCAGCTCCATGCAAACCAGGGCTTTTATGTAGAAAGATGTACCTTAGGTCCTCCTACAAATCTACTGAGCAATCTGAAGCAAAGCAAACCCTGTGCTGCATTCAGACAACCTGCTTAGGAGCCATCCTTCCACACCCCTGTGATGGAGCTTTGCTTAAGTGCCTGGCTGGCCCTTCATCCCCTCTGTTGACGATGGTGCCGGTTGCTTGTGTTTAGGTGCCAAGGGTGATGCTGAGACCATAGCTGTTTGCTCATGCTTTGGATTTAACTATGTAAAGTTGAAAAAAAACTCAACCTAACCCCTTTATATTATGGATGTGCAATGGTATCTGCCTTGTAGAAAAGGCCTGAATTTCATGTGCTGACCAAAAAGGTGATGTCCCCCATGGTGTTTCCAGGCTGAGACAGGGGATAGCAGCAGCATGCAGCAAGTTCAGAGGATGTCTGAAGCAATCCATGTGGGAAATACCTGCTTTGTCTCAGCTGTGAGATTAGGATGATGTTCCTGTTAGCTTTTGCAGTAAAGGAGGCCTGGAGGCAGGATTTGGAGGTGGCTGCTGAATGGGGAATGGTTTTTGGGAGCATCCCTTCTGCAGGAAGGGCAAGGTGAAGGAAAGCAAGTGCTTGGTTTCTCATATCTGCACAGGGCACATCAGATGCACAAATGGCTGTGTGAGAGCCCTTTGCTGTAAGCTCCTGTGGTTAATATTGATTTAACATCAGTAAGTAGCAGGGTGGGAGAGCATCTGTAGCAAGGCCACACTGCTAAGTGTCAAAGATGTTTCCTTGACTCCAGGTTTATTTTGCCAAGGCTGAAAACAGCCTGACCAAAGAAACCCATAACAGTGAAAAAGTGCATTGCTTGAGAAGGGGAAAATGAGTGGAAAAGTCTTCTGCTAAAGTCCCTTGCTGCAGTGTCACTTCTGCTCCTGAAGTGCTGAATGGTGGGACTGTGAAGGCGAAAGCCTTTGGGTGTCCACACAGCCACACTTCACCAGCACTGAGCAGCCAGTGATGGAAGAAATGCTGGATTCTGCCCTAAGAATAGTATTTTCTTACTGTATTTTAATTCACAAAACACCCCTTGCTCCTGAACAATGTCAGTTAGTGAAAAGTAGTGACAATTCTGAACATCTCTATAATCTCCCTTTATTTAGGTCTTTGCACTTCTACACATTCCCCAGTGCCAAACTGGGAGTAGCTGGATTTCCTCTGAGTGTTGAATTCACTGGAGTTTCACCAGGATCACACCCTGTTGGCTTCAAACTGATCTTGGAGAAGGGATGATGATGGTAACGTGCCACCTTCAGATTCTCAGTTGCCACTTGGCACTTTGGACACTGAAGCTGGGCGCCATCACCCAAGCTGGCTGAAATCAGGAATATTTGATGTGAAGTTGCCCAGTATTAAACTGGCAGGAAAACTGTCTTGGTCCCCAGCCTGTGTGCTCTGGTTGCTGCCTTGGCTTTGGGGAAGTAAATGTCCTGGGCTTCCCATGAAGAAACCTTGTAGATCCAATTAAAGAGAAGTTGGCAGTATAGCAGTAAAAGAATATACATCAGGAACAAATGTTTGTATATTTTCCATTCAAAGCCTCTTTTCCTACCCAGTAACCCAATATCTGTTACAATTACTATATTATATTTATAATATATACTATAAGAAGTGGTCCCAAACTGATATGTACAAGATCTACCCCTGCATCAGCAGATTATGCACCCTCCTCCCTGACCACAGCAACCCTATGGGCTTTTAGAGAAAAATTAGTTCCTAGAAGGCAAATATACCAATACATGCCCATGGCTATCAGCCTGGATTTCCAAATTAATCCAGAATTCCCTTAAGGGATAAGGTGAGAAGACTTTGTTGCTGTTTTCCTTATGGCAGCATGGAGACAGATGGAGAGGAATAATAAGAGCAGTAAGGAGAAGAGAGGAAAGGAGACAGCCCTTTCTTCCCCCCAAGAACAAACTCTGAAAACAGCCATTCCCAGGCAAACAAGAGCTTTTCTTCTGGCTGGGAGGTGATTTTTAGGGAGAGGAAGGCATCATGTGTGTTAGTGCAGAGGCTTCTCTTGGAGGAAGAAGCAGCACGGAGCTGGGTGACGGGAAGCAGTGGCAGGGCAGATGGAAGTGTTGTGCTGGGAGGTAATGGGAAAAATAAATGAGCCTGTGCTGGGTCGAAAACATCACAGATGTGACTGTTGCAGGCTTCCTGGTGTGGCGGGTTCCTGGAAGAGAGCTGTTTGTCTGAACAGCCATCCTGTGCACTCTAGCCTGTGACAAACAGAGAGCAACCCAGGGTGCAAGGAGACCCATGTCATGGTGCTATAAGCCACGCAGCACCAAGAACAGTATTATCCCTTCCAGGAGAATGGCAGGCATTTATGGAACAACCCTTTTCACTAACTAAAGAAACTCTTGTTGAAAAAAACCCAAACTACTGAAATCTTAATTTTCCCATTTGGTATATAAATTAAGAATCAAATAGGCTGGGTCAAACAGGCTTTTCCCATCCACCTCTTGATGTACATAATGAAGCCTTTCAAAGAAAAGGCAGTACTGTTCAGGTGTTAGCTGGTTTAGATCTTTTCTCATTTGTGCTGTGATTTTCAATTCATTGCCTTTAGTAGATCTACTTTTCTTTAACAGTCTGAAACTGCCTGAGCAGTGCACTGCTGGGAACCAGCCACCCATCTAAACTGCCCTGGTGAAGGAGAGCAAAAGGGCAAGAATCCATTAAGCCTTGCAGATGTGCAGTGAGATAGAAAGCAAAGGAGGCTTTAGCGTAGGTCATGTCCAATGAAGTGAGGTGCTGAGCCAGCAGCCCTGCTTTGCAATGAGTGCTGAGCAATGGGCACCTCCATCCCCTTAGTAAATGTCCGAGGTGGACTGGATGAACGTAAGGAAGACAGCAAGCTCAGATGTGGTGTGTACTGAAGGCTGGGGGTAGGTGAGTTCAGATCTTTGTCATAGGCTTCTAGAAGGAACTACAGGTGCATTGTGGCTTTTCCAGATCATCATCCACAGCGTGATTCCCCAGTTGAACCACCCTGGTGGGGAGCAATGGCCTTGCCTGCACAGTGGATGCACAATCTCCAATAATTCTGAGTCTTTCCGGACAGACCCTGTAATGATTGGTGATGCTGGTCTGTTTTCCCAAGTTAGCAGAAAGGTGGAAGCAGATGCACAAGCAGGATGAGCCTCATAGCAAGGCTTTGCTCACCCTGGTGAAGTCATCTGGCCATAAATGTGTGACTATACGTGCTAAGGTGCCTGTGCCAGATGAATGAACCCTTCTGTCATCTCTTGACCACTTGACTCTGGCCCAGGGTTCTTAGTTCAGGCTAATTAAGACTGTAAAAACCAGCTGTCTAACATGCCTGTGGTGCACAGAATCCAGCTGGATAAAGAGGCATTAAGGGTCTGCACACTGCAGTTTGGCACATCATTAGTCTTGAAGTAAAAAGGATTTGAGCACAGCATCTTACATGGGAGTTACACTGATGGACATCATCACTCTATTATTATTTTTAACCATACAAACCATTGCAATGGCATTGGGTTTGCACAGGTAACCATGGCACGTTTGCCCTAATAGCTGTAGCTGACAACCGGATTATTAACATCCCAGACTCAACCTGCTCGTTGACTTCTGAGCATGGGAATGAATCAAGTCAAAACATCACAAAGGTTATGGGCTCTGCTACTTTAGGGAGTTGCACAAGCGAGGTTCATGCTTTAGTGAATATCCACCAAGGTCCATTTCAGAAGGGACACTATTGCTCAGATACATGAAGTCTTACCATGGAGATGGAGCCAGGACGCAACTTGCTCTGCAGCAGCCAAGCTCTAAGGTCCAGTTAATCAGGGATAAAGTAAAATCCACATAGGACAGAAAGCTTTTCTGTTAAGGGGATTGGATTTGCATGGAAATGCTCAGCGAGGAAGACGGGGGTGCACAATGTAAAACCTCACACTAGCTGGTGTTTTCCTGCCTGCAGAGCCCTGATTAGATCTTATCTGACCATAGCTGGCAGTCTGCAAGCACTGGAAACACATGAACATGGCAAAACACAGCACAAAAAGTGACCCATAGGGACAAAGAATGTCTGGATTCCTTTCCAGTGGGAGAGTAATCAGTGGCTGCGGAAGATGCAGCATGAGGAGAAAAGGCAAAAGCCGTAGCTCAGTTTGGGATAAGAAGGTATGATGGTGCAGCTAGACAGTGTCACTCGAGGACACAGCAAAGTGGTGGGAACACAGGTTGAATCCTTCATGTGGTAGATACTTCTGGGGCAGTGGTAGAATAGAGTTTGTGGGGAGGTTTCTCCTGCCTGATCATACCTGGCCTTTTCCAAATAGTTGCTTTTGTGCCATGTGGAGATGTGGGTAATCACTATTTAATTTGTCTCTTTGGTTCAAGCTAGTATCAAAGCTGAGCGAGACTGGAGGAGCAGCTGGTGAGAGGTGCACAGCTCCTGAGCTGATTCGCACACCAGGCTTTTGTTTTACTTGGAGACATAGAATCATAGAATCATGGAATTGTTAGGGTTGGAAAGGACCTTAAGATCATGGACCTGCACTTGGGGGCTGAGGTTTAAGTGTCTGTAAAGTGTTGTGTTAAAGGCCATGAGTTTCAATGCAACTGAACACAAAACATGCCAGTGACAGAGATGATCAGGCCAATGGCTTCTCTGCACCTCAGTTTCCCCCTCTATAACCATGATGATGGTGATGCAAACAGGAGAAATCAAGACAAGAGCCAAGCAAACAGGACAGGGGGCATCGTATTCCAGCAGAAATTACTGCAAAGCTGAGGTAAGGAGCTTTTTTTCGTCAGCTGCTGGGGTTTGATGTGGCCATAGAGCACACTGTACACAGCAGTCACTGCTCATAGCTCTGTACATGTGTACACGAGGGAGGGCAAGCCAACGAGAGCCTGGGAAGGCATGGTTCAACCTATAGCTGGCCTAAAAGTGAGTTTGGCAGCTTGATGGTGGAGGAAAAAACGGGTATTGCTAAATGAAAGGAGCAGAGTTCAATACAGCACCCTGGCTCTCCTCGCTTTCTATGCGTATGCAAATTTAATTAAGGGAGAGTGTCTAAACCAAGCCGTTTAATTGAATGAGTTTTCAAAGTGCACAGAGTAAACTTCAGTTCCATCAGAGAAAGCCACCTGCATTGTGGCACAAGGCTTAGGAACACCGTTTGATTAAACGCCATGTAGCAACCTTTGTGGGGCTTCGTATCAATTAGATGAAAGCATATTTTTCCAGCTGAGTTACAGAGCTTTGGAGAAAATGAGGTTCAGCCTTTTACTAAAGCCCTTTTCCTCCCCACCAAACTCTGCATAACTCAACTTCTGGAGATCGTTTCACAGTCTGCTCACATCCCAGCCGACAGGCATTTGGACAGCTGGAAGAATTACACCAACTGACACTGGCCCTGGTGTCCTGAAAGTCAGGAATTCCACTAAAACTTTCCAAAACATGCCTGCTTTCGCTAAACACTGGCAACTTCTGCTTTCAGATCTGGCACTGAAAGAGACTTTTGGCTACAACTGGAGAATTGGACTCTTTCTTTACTTGGCAGCTCATCTGGTAATTATGTTGTGCAAATGAAGCAAAGAGGGGAGATTTTGATTGGCTATAAGGAGGAAGTTCTTTACTGTGAGGGTGGTGAGGCACTGGAATGGGTTGCCCAGGGAGGTTGTGAGTACTCCATCCCTGGTGGTGTTCAAGGCCAGGTTGGACAGAGCCTTGGGTGGGGTGGTTTAGTGTGAGGTGTCCCTACCCATGGCAGGGGGTTGGAACTGGATGATCTTGAGGTCCTTTCCAACTCTAACTATTCTATGATTCTAGGGGAGAGCACTGATTTAGACCTTAGGCAGCTCCAGCTCAACTCCATCACTTGTTTGCTGATGGAGGCTGTGCAGAGCAAAATAGCTTGAAGTCCAGATCCAAAAAAGCATCTCACTTTGGTGCCCCACACCAAGTTTCTGGTGACTTAGTAAGTCTGGTCTTGCGAAGTAATGCCTGGTCTTGCCAACAGGATTATCTCCTGCATTAATTGCTCTCTATCAGCCTAACTGGTAGCTTCTTGTTCAGGTATTTACCCTCCACACAAGAACAGCTGAGCTCAGGGCACAGCCCCAGGCAGTCCTGATGTCCTTGCTCTTGGGTGGCTGCAGTTAATTAGCAAAGCTCCTTCTCTGTTCATTATTCAGCAGCATTAATGTCTGTTGAAGGAAAGAACAAGATGAGCCAAATTCACTTCAGCTCTGTGAGAAACATGGGACATTTGGCAAACAAGGTTTGCAAACGGGAAAGAGAAAAAATGAGGAGATAGATAAAAAAAGTTGATTTCCAGCTTCTAAGAGGACTTTACCAGTAGCAATACAAAGGATAGCTGAATGCTCTGCTTAAATGAAAAAAGTTATTACTTTGCAGGCAAGTGAACAGCTTTCCATATCTTCTCCCCTTCTCTGTGTTATTTCATTTCTTTTCCTCCACTTTTCACTCATTATGTGACTCCATCAGTGCTGTGAGATGGTGCTGGATGCTACCAGCATCTCTTCTCAGTGCAAATGGATAAGTTAGCCAGAATAAGTCATCTCCTTTGGGGAGGAGAGCTCTGGCCTGTCACTACTGGAAGTGAGTTGTGTTGATGCAACATTCGTGTGGCTCAGATGAGCACATCAAGCTTGGAAAGATGAGAACTCATAGTAGATGTATGGCTATAACAGTAAAATTGCGTGAATCTAAGGAGTTGTGAACTTCCTTAGGGCAAACACGGACTCAATGCAAGCTTGGGCCAGGCTGGGGGAAGTAAATGCCTTCCACAGTGCCAATCAGCAAAGCTATGACCACTGGCTGCTTCACAGCGGGTATGATCTGGCCTCTGTGTGTTATTTTGAGGTTCACAAGCCCACTTCTCTGGTGGATATATTCCCTGGATGAAAGAGTAGTGTGGTGGGCGGTTAAATCCTATGGTGGATTATATGTGGTTGGAATCAGGTATGAGAGTCAAAAGTTATTGGGGTGAAGAGATCAACAGGCACATGCATGAAGATGGTGCAGAGAGAGGGTGTCATCGGATTAACCTCCTTTCCTGGGGGTATGATCTATAAACCCCATGTGGGTTGTGAAATCAAACTCGTGAGCTGGGAAACACCAGAATTAAACAGCCTGCACAGCCACAACTTGGGCCTTTGTGAACACCGAATGTAATGCATCCCTTAATTATCTGATCACCTATCATTTGGGGTTATTTTAATGCAGTAAATGGCTCTAGGCCACATTAACACACGCAGTTCAAACCACACACTGAATTCAACATTAATTTCCTTGCGAGAGCCTTTAATGCTTCAGCATCTGATCAATATTAATGCGTTTATCTTCACAGCGCTCCTGTGATATCACCAGCTGGTGATCCAGGGCACAGAGAGATTAAGGCCAAAATGATCAAAGGCAATTGCTAATTTTGGGTACTCAATTTGCAACACCTGGGATCTGATCCTCAGCAGCGCTCAGCATCTCACTGCAGTTGGTATGCCTGAAGCACAACTCCCATTGACTTGTTCCTGTCTCCCAGTGCTAATCCATCCAGAGTACCCTACACAGGGCAGCAGGAATAGGAAGGAGACTCACAGGGGCAGCTGCTTCACTGTGCAGCTGAATCCCCTGTGCTGAGCTGTTCATTGCAAGGGAGAAATCTCAGGGGAAAAAGAAAACAAACAAATTAAGTAAACCTGTATTGGCTGAACATGAGCAGCTTGTGCCCAGGTGGCCAAGGCGCCTGAGAGCATCCTGGCCTGTATCAGCACCAGTGCGGCAGCAGGGCCAGGGCAGTGATTGTGCCCCTGCACTGGGCACTGGTGAGGCCGCACCTCGAATCCTGTGTTCAGCTCTGGGCCCTCACTGCAAGAGAGACATTGAGGTGCTGGAGCGGGGCCAGAGAAGGGCAACGGAGCTGGTGCAGGGCCTGGAGCACAAGTGTGATGGGGAACGGCTGAGGGACCTGGGGGGGTCAGTCTGGAGAAGAGAAGGCTCAGGGGGGACCTGATTGCTCCCTACAGCTGCCTGACAGGAGGATGCAGTCAGACGGAGGTCGGTTTCTTCTTCCAAGTAGCAAGCAATGGGACAAAACCTAATGGCCTCAAGCTACACCAGGAGAAATTTAGGCTGGATATGAGGAAAAGTGTCTTCACTGCAAGGGTTGTCAAGCACTGGAACAGGCTACCCAGGGCAGTGGTGGAGTCACCATCCCTGGAGGTGTTTAGATGTACATGTGGTGATCAGGGACATGGTTTAGTGGTGGATTTGGCAGAATTGTGTTAATGTTTGGACTTGATGACCCTAAAGGTCTTTTCCAACCTGAATGATTCTCTCGTTCTGTGGTGTTGACTTGGAAGTGTTTGAGCATTTTATTTATTTTATTTATTTTATTTTATTTTATTTTATTGTATTTTATTTATTTTATTTTATGTTTAATATTTTCACAGATTTTGAGTCCTTTATCTCATCACCAGATGTTCTTTCAATGTGAACTTTGGAGCTGTAATGTCCCAACTCAGTACTCCCCACAAGAACCAAGCATGCAAAGCCAAATCAGCCAGACCAACCAGTTCTCATTTTCACCAAAGCTTGGCTCATTGATGAGCCTCAGCCTGTTGGATCTGGAGCCCAGGCCTCCACCTCCACAGCTCAGGGACTGAGAGAGGAGATGAACGAGCAGGGTTTGTAATAGCCATGCAGCTCCTTAAAGTTATGAGACATGTTCGGCTCCTGCCAGCTCTCCCATTGCTCACATTCGTCTTCACCACCATGTTATTCTATTCCTCACTGATAGCTTTTTTCCTCCCAGCACACTTTTATATGACTGTGATTTACAACCCTGAGTTTAAAGATTTATTGCAGTGCACGCATGGCAAGGCAGACTCCAAATGATGTGTTCAGCCTGGTTATTATTCTCTTAAACCCCATTTTTTCCATAGTGAAACAAGCGGCCTCTGCATCACGTTGTCGAGAATTTTGTCCTCCGACTTCCTAGGTTTATTCAGATGAGAATAAAAACAGCACAGAAAAGTCACAACTTCAAGGGGCTGGCTGGCATCTCTGAACTTCAAGAGTAATAAGAACACCTGGGAGCTTAACCGAGCACCAGATGGTCTTCAGACAACTAACTGCAGGCTGAGCATTCACATCTATATCAGTGCCTGCTTATTTCACTTTAAAGATATGGTTAAAAATCCTACGGTAATTTAAACTCCTTCCTCCCTGTGAGAAAAGCAGCACAGGCAGCAGCCATTATCACCTCCTCTTCCTTGCTTTTGTATGTTTTTGGACAGTGGTTTAACTATCTGCAATGAGCAAGGGCCTTAGGTCATCTTAAAGAGCTTAAACTTTAATGTGCTTAAGGGTGGTGTGAGGACATTGATTATACTTAACCCTAAAAAGAGCACAAAACACTGTGTATCTAAGACCTGTAGAAGTTTCTTGTTTGGCATTTTCTTTTCTTCGTGTGCGTCCTCTTGAAGCACAGTCCAAGTCAAGGTCCCCTAAGTCACTGAAAAGTCTTCAGCTAGCTCAAAGGAGCATTGCTGTTGGCATCAGCTGCAGCAGATTCAACCTGCTGTGGTGGGCATCCCTAGAGCTGAGTTTATAGTTTTCTGGCACCACACTGAACTTGTGGTGTCAAAACTAACCTGGCAAACATTAAAACCCAACCATAAGCACTAGTTTCATCTGTGGTAAAAACCCTAAACCTGTGGTCCCCTATCAAAGGGCACCTTTCAAACTGTGGTTTTTTTTTAATACATCCAATGAAAGAAATAGCAGTGAACCTTTTATATTTTTCTAAGAGAAGCAACTTTCTCATTTAAATAAGCATTTGAAATTCTCATTTAAAATAAGCCACTTTCTGCCTCTTTTTTAAGCAAACAATTCTTATCATCCGTTCATTTTCTCGTGACTCAGCACAAAACCCAAGAGGATTTCCTCTAAATCTCCAAATGGGCCACCTTGGGTCAAAGGCTGGAGCTACAATATTCCCACTCTTGAAAATGCCAAGAGATGCGTGAATGCATGGGAAAAAAGTGAGTTTGGAGGGAATGTTTATCATGCGGGTCGGACCTGGCCCCTTAAAAAGCAAGATTGTAACCTGTGCTGCCGAATTTGAAGATCACAGAAGCATTGAATCATAGACGCAATCAGGTTGGAAAAGACCTTTAAGATCATCAAGTCCAACCTTTACCCCAGCATTGCCAAGCCCACCACTAACCCATGTCACTGAGGGCCTCATCTGCCTGTTTTCTAAGTACTTCCAGGGACGGTGACTCCAGCATTGCCCTGGGCAGCCTGTTCCAATGCCTGAGCACCCTTTGGGGAAGACATTTTTCCTAATATCTAGTATAAACCTCCTCTGGTGCGGCTTAAGGCCATTTGCTCTTGTTCTATTGAGATGCCTTGCCCCAGGTTTTTGTTTCACGTTGAGCTCGTCCTAGAGGCTATGAAGCATCTGAGATACCATTTTGCTTTGAATTGCTTGCCAAGATCTACACTCACTCATGATAGTGTTGCTATCAGCATCTGTGGGAGCAGACCAGCACCAAATACCTTTGCTCCTGCTGCACTGCAGTTGGCATATGTACATACCTATGTGTGTGAAATCAACAATCCACCTTCTCTCTGGGGTTGGCCCCAGTTTTTAGAGGAAAAGGTACTATCTGAGGTTGCTACATGGTCATAAAGGCAGCAGAGGACAGCTGTGTGCTTGAGTGTTGTTCGCTTTACATTGAAGCTGCTCCAGCTCTGGTGCTGGAGGTTGCTGCCTTGCAAAGTACAGCTTGCACATGGGGTTTTAACCCTAAGCATGGGCATGGACATGTGGGTGCTTATCTGTTGAGCATGGACCTGGGCAATTGAGCAACTGGCATGTTTCTGACAGTTCTGCAGAAAAGCATCAGTAGTGTTGATTTGTAATTGAAAAGGAAGATTATATTGTATGACTCAGAAACAGCGATGGGAATGAGAGCCAATATTATCGTATTTTAGCAGAAAAAAACCAGGTTGCAAGTGAAACATCTTGGAAAGCAGATGTGACTCCTTTATTTATGCTCATTGTAATGTAGTTTCCACAGTGGCCAGCAGTGAGTGTGGCCGAGAGCCGCTGTACCATATGTGAGCAACCCCAACATCATCTGGAAGGACCAAAGTGGTAGAGATGTAGTTTTTAGTATTACTCCAAAAATCCTATCACTTTACTCTGAAATAAACCATCTCATCTAGAAGCTGATTTTAAATTTCTCCCCTAAATTTCCAATATTCCCATAGGAGGCTTTATAAAAAAGTTGGAACTTTCACATCTCCAATGTAAAGGTTTGGGGTTTTGTTGCATGGAGCGGTTGGGTGCACACGCAGTATGAGTAGCTAGGTCAAAAGCATATCAACCACGTCGACTCATTAGCAGTGTTCTGATCTAACCCTTGGCAGAGCTGCAGAGCATGCCCAGGTAATGAGAGATTGCCACCGTGCTGCTACAGAAAGGGCCCAAATTGATGTTTGAATTCTGGCACTTCTGTGTGCTTCATTTTACCACTCTATTAATGTTCATGTAATCTAGTTGTATGTAATGAAACATTGAATGCAGCCGTACAGAGCCCCATAGGCACAGCAGGCTCTGCTGTATGCAGCAAAGAGAGAACTTTTCATGTAGGATTTTCATTTTTAAAAAACACTTGTTCTTCAAATAGCCACAATAGCTCTGCAGGTGCTTGTCAGTCAAGCAAGATTACAGAATCCTAAATTCAGCCCGACATGACAGATTGTAATGACTCTGAAGGGGCTGTTACGGTCTATTGTGCCAGTGGTCCCTGCCTAATAGGAGCATCTCCTATACTTCTCATTAAAACTGTAATGGCTCCAGAGATTTCTATATTACCTGCTACATCACATGAGTTATTTTATCACAAAAAAAAGGTATATTCATGTGGTGCTGACGATGCAAGTTAAATAAGGAAAAGAAAACTTAGATTTACAGGCTGACATACACCTTTATCTTACGCAATTTTGATGCTGAGCAATTGCGGCATTGGCAAGGATTTGAGCAATTGTAAGTAAATTTTTTGTCTGTTAAAAGTGGGAATGGAAAGTGTGTGATGCTGTCTGTGCAGTGAGGTTTTAACCTGATGCTGTGGGGACCAACATGACTTCATGAATAATAGTGGTGGGTGGTTTTTGTATGCCGTAGCTCCGAGATAAGTTATGGAGCTCACCTTCTGGATGATGAAGCTCTTTGGCTTCTGTCACTCTGGAGGTCAGGGCAGATGATCACACTTGCCCCATCTGGCCTCAAACTCTCTCAGTCTTATCCAGAAGACAGGAGGTTAGCTCCACTCAGTAAACCCAAATCACAGTGTGGCATTTCTGATACCAGGTGGCTTACATGTGAAAAAGAGAGAAATTATCAAGGGGGTGGAGGTTGAAGGGAAACCTGGATTTGGTGATCAATGGCATCCTTTTAGCTCAATCATGGCTTTCATCTCCCAGGTATGAAGTGGCATGGAAAGCCTGCTTTGGAACTTGTGGTGACACTAGCATGGAGCAGGTCATAAGGATCAAGCAACAAAGAAAATAGGGTAGTGATACGATGGGAATAAGTCAGGAGCAGAAGGAAAGCTGTTCAAAACGCAGGTAAGCGCCCGTTGTAGGAAATCCCAAGCTCTTTGGTCTGCCCATGTTGCTGCACAGTCCCAAAGCATCAAAATAGAGAGGTGCGGCGCTGAATTGCGGAAGCTGGCACATGCAAAGCCGAGCGGCTCTGCCCAGCAGAGGGTAGCATTGCCCAGGCACCCCAGCCTGTTCTCCAAGTTCAACACCTTCATGCGCCTCCAAATTCCCACCTCTGCCACATCCCCTTTGAAATGGGAGGCACAGCTCAGCCCAGACCCAGGGAAAGCCTCACAGGCCTCACTTTCTACATTCTTCCCATAAATTATGGGGAATTTGGAAAAACAGCTTTGAAAGTAGAATTTTAAGGGATCTGTTAAAGGACACGATGCATGTTAAACAGGTTCGTGTGTACAATCACATCTGCTTTTATTTATATAATAACATTAAGTAAATGTTATTTAGCTGCTTGTATTAGGATTTATTTCCAGGTACCTAATGTGATGGACAGGTTTGAAGCTGCCCCTGCGGCACAGGAGTGCCTGCACCTGCCAGCAGCAAGGCCTGTGCTTTAGTCGCTTGTGTCCCAAAAGAATTGCACTTCTTTAGTGCCCTTACATATTCTGAAACTGAAGACTCCGCATTTATAAACTATAAATGTATCTCAGTTAGCCTAGGCTGTAATT
Source organism: Lathamus discolor (assembly GCF_037157495.1). NCBI lineage: Eukaryota > Metazoa > Chordata > Aves > Psittaciformes > Psittacidae > Lathamus > Lathamus discolor. The sequence goes on along the minus strand of NC_088884.1, from coordinate 37,289,748 downwards.
TCCTCTGATGTTTCTGATAAATTCCGCCCGTCACCCCGCATCAGAGCTCAGCTGATGCCTGATGTGACAACACTAGAGGTCTCAGTGTCGCTGAGAAAAAGCTGCTTTTAGCAATAATCTCAGCGGGGCCAAGCGTGTGTGCGTGTGCCGGGCCGGTGTCCTGCCTGCCTCAGGACACGGTGCCGGGACTTGGGCATCTTGACAAGGCTACACAGCGCCCATCCACCTGCCTCCGGGCTTGGTGCCGCTCAAGGGGGTGACCCTGGTGTTTGGATGCCTCCTTGCTTCTCTGAGGGTGCTGGGTACGGGGGGGTCCGTGAGAAGGGGCGAGTTTTTGCATCCCAGGAATGTGTGTTTGTGTGTGCGCGAGGCAGGTCGGCACCATCACCTCCTCGCATCCCGGCGCACCCCGGCGCATCCCTGCGCAGCGCCGCGCAGCGCCCATCCAGGCAGCGCGGCCGCCGGTGGTGTGGCTTTGTAATTTTTTTTCCCTTGCTTTCCCTTTCCCCCCCCCCCCCCCCGCCCTTCGCTTTCCCTCCCCTCCCGTTTGACGTGCGCGGTTTTGGTGCAATGCGAATTATCTTCAGTCATTCAGTCAGGAGGGGCAGCGCCAGGCAGCAGAGCAGCGGCGGGGCTGCCTCCTCCTTCTTCCTCCTCCTCCTCTTCCTTCTCCTCCTCCTCCTCCTCCCATTGCCATAACAACCGCGCACAGCCGCTGCGCCCGCGGTACCGGCGGGGCCGCTCCGCACAGCTCCGCGGCCGGGAGTCTGAGCATCCCTCGGGGCCCCGCACGGGGGGTGGGGGAGAAAACAGTGACATCCCTCCCCCCCAAAAAGAGAACCCCCCCCAAAGGGACTTTTTCGCTGGGTGGGTCTGTCAGGGACCAAAGTGACCCCGAGACAAGCTGCGCGCAGCTGCTGCGCAGGGTGCGGAAAGAGGGAGGGACGGGGGAACCCCGCGAGTGACTCCGCGGGGCGGTGCGGAGGAGGGGAAAGGGGGGATAGAGGAGGGGGGGCAGAGAAAGTTGGTAGGAAATAGCCCAGGAAAAGTGGCACTAGCGGAGCCCGCCGGAGCGCGGAGGAAATAAAAGCGGCGGCGGGCAGGAAGTGTGAGGAGGAGGAGGAAGGGGAGAAGAAGGAGGAGGAAGAAGAAGAACCAGCAGCAGTAGCCGCCGCTGCTACCGCGGCAGAAGAGAAAGCAAAAGCCGCGCACAGCTCGGTGCCGCCCGCGTCAGCATCCGCGGGGCTGCGCGGGGTTGCGCGCCGTGGCCATGGCCCGGGAGAACGGGGACGGTGGCGGCTCCTGGAAGAAGCAAGCGGAGGACATCAAGAAGATCTTCGAGTTCAAGGAGACGCTGGGGACGTAAGTGGCGGGGAGCGGCTGCGGGGGGGTCTCCCTTCCCTGCGGATATGCGCGGGGTGCCCTGCTGGTGGGTGCGTGTCTGTCTGTCTGTGTGTCTGTATGTTCCCGTGTGCATGCATTGGTGCTGCTCCGCGCACTGCTCATCCATCCGAGCAAGAAGTCAGGGTGATCTGGAAACACAGACAACAATATATATATATATATATAATGAGGCAGGAGCTGGGCTGACACCCCTCCTCACCCTCCCAAAAAAGAGAAAAAAAGGGGCAAAAAAAGTGTTTGAAAATATTAACTGGGTGAGGAGATGGGGAAAGGCTTTTTCGTGGTAGTGCAATTGTAAATAAATGCGGTCCGACTTGCACGCTCTCCCCCAAAGCCGATGGCTGCATCTATTCGTGGACAGACAAGCAGAAATAATCGGAGTGGATTGGATGTCTTAACGGTTGTTGGGGTTTATTTCTGTTATTTATAGTGACGGGGCATAAAGATTAGTAAAACGTTAGAGTTGTGGGGTTTTTTTTTTGTCAGGAGGCTGAGAATAAACAGGCACAGATGGTGCAAGGGAGCGCGGTGCTGGCTGGTGCTTTTTTGGCTGAACGGAGAGTTTTATTTTTGTTAAAACAAATTTTCCCTTATAGGATATTGTAGAGGTAGAGAGCCGGGAGGGCTGAAGGAAGTAAGCATATAGGCTGCTGTGCGTATATATGCTGTAATTAAAGTTCAGTTGTATTGGGCGGCCTCCTCGTTGCTGTGTCCCTCCTGCTTTAATTGCAACTTGAATCACGTCTCAAACCGACGCGTTGTTAATCCCGAGTAGTGCTTTTCATACTCTGCGTGCCACTTCCAAAATACTGTGGAACAAGTTTTGACTGTAATACTTTAGTTTCTTTCTGCTTCCAAGGGAGGGCTCCCTATAAACAGAGTATTTCTGGTTCATGGGCTCACTGATTTCCTATGAACAGGCTGTGAGTAAGAATCAGGCTGGTGGTTTAATATGGAGGTGGGTCATGCAACTCTGTTGGGATGAGCACATAGTGTAACCCTCAGAAAAACACTGACTTAGCAAATCAAATGCACGCCTGCCCAGGTCTTTGGAGAAGAAAAGTGCAGCAGAAGAGCTGAGTGTTATGGTGTGTTCTCATCACCACCATCAAATTTTTGCTGTCAGAATTCCATGCCAGGAGAGATGCGTCCCTGCTTGTCACCTTAGGCATGCAGTTCCCTTCCTGAGAGGAGTGTTGGGGAGGAAAGTCTTAATGTGATGAGATTTGTTAGAGCAGCAGGACAGTTTGCTGTGGTTTCTGTTCTTCAACTCTATCATCTTCCTGGTTGTTGTGTATGAAACCCATCTGCAAAGGTTAATTTGTGCCACTGAAGAGGTCCAGAAAGGATTAATATTGTGGCCTTGATCTGTATCCCACTGAAGTTAATGAGAGCAGGTGTAGGTCCCAAGGAAGGTAAAGCTGGTCAGAGTTAATAGTTATGGATATTAGCATGGTTGTTACAAATTAAATTCATTAAATATGGTCAATTAATGTCTCAAACTACTAACCATTGTCTTAGCCTCCCCACTGGGTTAGTAAGTCCTTAGATCTGAAGCAGTGAAGTTCTTAAACTTGACTTTGTCAATCTGGAAAGTTTTAGAAAATTCAGTTCCCTGGATCACGGACCTGGGCCTGTGTACAGAAAACAGAGCTGTTTTCCAGACATAACCATATTCATTATCAATGTATATGCATTTATCAGCCTACACATCAGTTGTGCATTCCTTAGTTTCAGAGAGCAGGCTGATAATTAGGAGATCTGAATCTGAGTTTTGGTTCTGTCCTTGGCCACCCACCAGCGTAGCACCTGCAGTGCCACCAGCTCTGTGTGACTTACCAGGGTGTGAAACTGCTGAAAGATTTAGGCCATCACTGAGCAAATCATTAAAGTACTTGTTCAATTCCTACTGAAGGCATTGAAGGTCTGCTCACTGACTCGAGTAGCAGATGTACAGAGTGCAGGAGGTGGGACACGTCCTGAGTTATTGACAGTAAAGTACTTAAATAGGAGCTAAGCAAAAGTCTAAATACCTTCAAAGCGTCCGGATCAAAATGTTTTCCTCTGGCATTATTTAGGAGCAGGGATAAAATCGGCTTTGATGCCTCTTGCACTGTAATGCTGAACCGTGTTGGACAGCCATCGGCTGATCTCACCCTCTAATAGATTTTTCTCTAGCATAGATGGGCTTGGAGTGAAAACCTTGGTGTGTCAGATGAGTTGGACTGGATTAGTGTAGTAGCTGTATTTTGCATTTCTCTGCCACCTTTCATTTCAGGGTGCCAAAGTGCTAAAAGCGTTTCTAACAGAAAAGCAGCCCTTTTTCATGCAGCAGTTTTAAATGCCTGAGGTAAAATCGGTTAGAAGAAAGGAAAGCATTAAATCAGGGAAGAAAGTGAAAGAGAAACTTTAAAAACGTGTTCTCTTTCAAGTGCATTGATTTGTGGATGTTAAATCCATGGGTATCATCTATGAATGATTTGTTCTCTGAGAGAAGCCTTTAAACTGAATGAAAACTTTTCAGCAGATTTTGAACACGGGAGAGTTGAAACTGCTGGAATTATTAAAAAGATCCCAACTCAGTTAATCATGCGAGCATTCGGGCTTCAAGGAACCTCTAATGAGTACCAGCTCTCTCTTCCAGAGCCGGAATTAATTATTCACAGGTGCCTGTAAATCATGTCCAGCCACACTGATACTGAAATAGGCATCTTGAAGTGGATGTCACCTCCATGTGTAAGAAAACAGCTTTTTCCACTCAAAGAATTGCTTCCTTTGGTGGCTGAGGTCTGTGTTGTTTGCTCTGCTCAATGCTCTTGGGCAATAGTGTTTTCCTAAAGCCTTTATCAGCAATACAGTGGCTGGCTCAGATGGTACTTGGACCTGTGTTTACTCTGTTCTGCATTTACACAGTTTCTAAGCATGTGCAGTCTTAGTTTGTGGCTGCAATCTCTTAGATACCAGCGTGTCAACAAAATATTTTGGTAATATTAATCAAGAAAGTGTAATTTAAAAATACTTTGCATATTATTATATATAAAATGTATATAACGATCCATTCTTGGGCTGCTGCAGTTTGGTGGTGCCAGTCCATGCAGGACTGCAGTAGTATGGTGATGAACTCTACATGTGTGGGCTCGGAAGGTCTCTCTCCTTGAAACTGAACCTGTTCACTACTGAGCCATTGAAAGTGAAATTACAGATCCTGAAGAAAAAGCGAATAAGAATTCACAAAGTAAATCAAGGATAAAATAAAATCACAGCAGTGGGCCAGATCCGCAGCTGATACAATTTATAGTCCTGTCCAAGTCAAGACAGGTGGGCTTGAGGAAAGAATAGGATTTATCTAACTGTTTATCTTTCTGTGTTTCCACAAACTCACCTGTTGTAGCTCTACTCAATCTGCAGGCCTGGAGAGGGGGATTTCTGCCCCAGCCCTTGTGAGATGTGAATTTACACGGCAGCAGGAATGTGCTAAGAGCGACCGCTGAAATATGTTTTTTCTCCTTATTTAAATGGTATTTTGTCTAAGGCATTTTAAACCTCAAATTTTGACATTCCAAGAAGTAGTAAGATACACCAGGTCATCCACCAGCTAAAGAGGAAAGCCTCCAGTCGTTTGGTCTGCCTAATCAGATCAGCCCCGCATTTCTAAGGTGTATGTCATTAGGCCTTGTTGACATTAGAGTTATGATGAAGCTGGAATATTTAGAAAGGCTGGAGCTTAGTAACTATGGAAATATTGGTGCTGTCCTCAAAAGTGATGCAGTAGTTTCCTGAAGCTTAGTCATGATAACACAGTGTTGCATGGATATAGTCACAATGTGGTAAGAGCTGGGTGGGAAGGCAAATACACTACTCCAGTACTTTCCTAAAATACTAAACACAGTGTTTATTTAGGATTTTATACTAAATACTAAAATACAGTACAGAGAAAACTTACATGTGGTTCTGTTCTTCTCAGGAGCTCTACTGTAATATTTGGTTCATCTATGTCCTCTTACTCTTTGATGGGTTCCTGGTACTGTTCATGCCTCTTCTACACACCCGTCTGTGCTTGTTCATGCTGTGAAATGAAGTAACTCCATGAACTGCTCTCATATCTGTTTTCTTTCTCACACACACATTATCACAAACTCTTATGTGCTGTCTCCTGTGTTCATGTCCTCTCACATCCTTCCTGGTATCTTCCCCTGCATGCAGTCTCACACTAACACTCAGGCTTTTCATGAGGTGGCCCACCTCATGCTCTCATCTGTTCTGAGTTGCTCAGACCTTCATGGGGACAAGGCTACTAGAGATGACCTGCTTCAGGCCAGGCAGTCAGCCTTGACTTCCACCGTCTAAGAAGATGCTGGTGGTAGGACAGGTTGTGGTGGATGTGCCCTATGCATTTGAGTTGCTGTGTAGAGAGGAGGTGCTGGGAGGTACCACAAGGCTCAAGATCTGTTTGTCTCTGGTCAAAGATCTTCCCTTCTCATCAAATGGGTGCCAAAAGCACTTGTGTTGGGTTAAACACAATGAAACATCACTGTTTAGCTGTTTAGCCTGAGGCTTTATGCAAATTACTCAATTGTTTTTCCCTTCTGATTTTGGAAATTCTCAAGATGTAAAGAAACATGTTGGTATCTGTGCTTCCTCTGGCTCCGCACCCCCTGTGAAGATTGAAGAGTCTGATTTTTGTGTTTCTGCTGACACTACCAGCAACTTCTGCGTCTCTTTTACAACACCCCAGTGTGGCAGCAGTGGCTCTGTTAGAGTGTTTCATTTTTTCCTCAGTTCAGAGTTTTTCTTCTTTATTTTTCTTTTAAATTGCATTGAAGAAACACATCATATTGAAAAACATCCTCAGGGGAGAATATGACTTTAGCCAAAGGGCTAAATTTGAGGTACATGATTTCAGGGGACATGTTGATGAACCACTGGAGCAAACTATGAAGGTGAGTGGTTCCCATCTCCTCTGGGATGATTTGCTGGGAGAAATCCTTTTGTCATCTGAAAGCTTTTGGGATTCATGCAGGAGTTGCCAGGAAAGAGCCTTTTGTTCATATTTACAGAAGGAGATGTTTCACGGTCATTTCTGATCTTCAGATCTGTAACTTGGGGAATCTTACCATCAAAACCATGTGGGGTTAGAGATAATTCATGCTAGGAGGTGCATGGTACCTACAGCACACCTCTAGCATCTGTGGGAGGAGGAGGGAAGGCTGAGGTCCGGGTGTTAATGTTTAACTTAGCACAGTGAAGCAACTCAGATGTTTCAGTTTGTGCACTTTATATAGGGCAAGGAGAAAATTGCTGTTAGGGCTCCTTTAAGGTGACACATTTGTTTTAAACTAAGTAATCCTGTTCACTATCATGTGGCATAGTTTACTATCCAGTATCTTCTCAGAGGCTTAAAAATAGTGAGTCCCAGCTACCTGCAACATGAATTGTAGTATCTTATGACGTAGATTGTTGGTCTTCCTTGAACAGTTACAGAAAACAACAGGTTTGAGTGTTCAGCTGGAATTGAAATGGGAAAGAAAGAAAAGCAAGATGGCCAATGGATTTAAAGGCTGATGGAGAGGAAAGGGAAAAAATCTGCAGCCATTGTTGAGGAGGGATTTTTGACAGCTCTCAAGTGTGGCTTACGTATGTTTTGGACAGTGCTCATTTGAGGCAACAGTGTAACATAAAGGTCAATTTTCTTTCATTGTCTGAAAATAAGATTGCAAAATACTCAACAATGAAAGGCTTTCAGGTAAACACATCGTTTTGGAGATGCCCAGTTTGCTGTGTTGTCAGCTCACATAAAGTGCTCACGCTTCCTTCATGAGCCTTATTTTCTACTCGTTTTGATGCCTTACCTCTTTGTGCCCTGCTTTATCTCTTTTTCCTACAGCTGTTCTCTTTCAAGTACATCTTTGTACTGTCTGAGTTCCCTGCTGCCGAAGGTTACCTGCTTACCTGCATGCCTGTGCAACCAAGAAGTGTGCTTGACCGTCAGGGTGACAGTAAGATTTTTGGATAGGGTTGGAATAGGGAATTTGGGCTTTTTTTCCCCCCTAATTTTTGCACAGGGCTGAGAAAAATGTGATCCTTGCCTCAGCCAAAACTCAGTGTGTTGCTGCTCAGGACCTCAGTATAACCAGTACCGAGTTTGCAACTGCTCTTTGTGTAAATGTGAGCTGAGGGCAAAGCACGAATAAAAGTACTGGTGCTTTTTGTCAGCTGCAGAGGTAGCTGATACCCTAAAGCTTGCAACAAGGCAAACCCAGAGTGTCTGAAGACCTGGTGGAGAGGTAGTGGATGGAGTTAAACCCAACTCTTTGGAGTCCTATAGTAATCCTTTAACCAAAAGTCTATTCTTCCCATCACAGCCACAACACAGTGGGTGTGAGAGCCTTCTTCGCCGCCGCTCCTGCCATCTGGAACAGCCTGTCTGCTTCCTTCACCCTCCATCTGCTTTCACATAGGAGCCGGAATATCTCTTTCTGTATTTTTTCCTTCCTTTTTGTCTCTTTTTCTCTCTACCTTGGTGATCAACCTTAATTATTTCTGTTGCAGTCCACACACAGTTCTCCTGACTATGTGCAGAATATTAGTTGGAGTTATTTAATCTGTTCAAGCATCCAAGGATGCAATTAATATTGAATAAAGTTGTATTGTTTTGGTTCACTTGACAACAGCAAACATTTATAATAGGGTTCTGAATTTATTGCCAGTAATGGTATTCACTTAACCTGTGAGTCACAGTTTATATTCATGATTACTTAATAGGACCTAATTTTCTAGTCATTTTAGATAGCATGAAAACAAGTTGGAACTAAATGGGTGCTGTTAGTAAACAGGTAATGAGTAAAAGGAGGGAGAAAAAGTTCCTTGGGGCAGCGATCTCTCACTTTCATTGGAATTCAAACCACCTTGCTTGTCTGCGCTTTTCTGTGACTAATAATTAACAACAATAACAATAATTTGCAAACATATGTGTGGGATTGGGCTGCTCCTGAATGACAAATAGCTTAGGAATGAGGGTATTTTTCTTCTCTGGAAATCAAGCTGTTCCTTAAAACCTTTCTCTCAAGTCTTAACAGTGATGCTTTTTTGTTGTCTGACTTGGCAGTTCCTGTAATTTGCCTCTGAATGTTGTGTCAATCGTATTTTGAAAAGAAAACTATAAATAACAGTTTGTTAATAAACTTTTCAAGGCCTTTCGCTGATGTTTTCATGTTGAAATCTGTATATTGAGTTTTATGCCAGAATTACTCACCAGACAGATTGTATGAGGTTCAATTAAAATAATACTCTGTAGCAGATTTGTTTTTTTTTTTTTTTGGCTGAGTAAAAAGCCTTTTTTAGGTGTTTTCTTATTTTTTAACACTGGCTGTGGTAAGAGAAAGCTACTTGGAAGCTCTGTTTTGGATCTGATCTGTGTGTAGAACAGGCTGTGTGTGAGCACAGGGCTGGAGATCCTCTGTAACAATAGATCACTGATTTTGCTTGCTCTCTTCCTGGGCAGTGTCAAACGTCACATTTAAAATATCAACATTTTTGGACAAGTGGACTACACAGCCATGAATGTAGTTCTTCAAGTACCTTTTTCAAGAGCTGCAGGGGGGAGAAGCGCGTGAGAAAAAACAAGCTGGCTTCCATTTCCTGAGGATAGATGTAGATTTTCTTGTATTCCCAACTGGAGATAAACTAAACAGTTTCAGTCTTCTTACAGTTTCCAGGAGGAATGAAAGGGAGGTGCTTTTAATAATGCAAATTAACACGATCGTTTACCATCAGCAGCAATAAAGTGCAGCACTATGTATGGCATGTCTCTCCTAGACCCTTTGCCTTCGAACTTCTGCTCACTGAAGATTCTTGTGTTCTTGTTGTTGTCCTGCTCTTACCCATCTCCCTAATTCATGCTGAGTATTTGAAGGCATGTTCTTATAAGCCTGAGTGCCCAAAATTTGGGCATACAAGTTTTGTGATTTAGATTGGATGCTCAGTTGTGAGAGTATAAAGGACATAGAAGTTTCATCTGTGGCAGACAGGAATAAAGCAAGGTCAGGAGCCACGGAAAGTCTGAGGTCCAGGAGCCTTTAACCTCTGTGCTTGTTTTGGTGAGGGTTGGTGTGGCAGTTTGGAGGGTAAGGAGAGTAGTAGCATCCTTATTCATCAGCCGTGGGGTGTGAAGGTTTGCAGGTCTTCCTAGGAGCTCCAAAGGAAGGGTTCCTCAGATGTCACAAGTATCTCCCTTAGGACAAGTATCTCCTGTGCTGCAGAGTCAGTCTGTGACGTTGGTGTGTTCTACCTGGGCAGCATGTTTAAAACCTGCCTGGTGACCTGATGGCGAGTGCACTTGAGAAATGTGGCCACCCTCCTCCCACCAGCTACGTTGCTTGTCACAGAAATGGATGGACTTTTGAGGGTAGTACAAAATAAAACAGCATAGCTGCTCATGCTTAAATGTAGATTTGCAAAGGCTGAAAAGCTGGTGTGTATTTGAGGGCTGGACACTAGCAAGTGGAATGTGAAGGGTCTAAAATGCTTAGGGCTTTTATGACTGTGACTTTTATTGGCCTCAAATGAGATCAGGCGCTGTTGAGCTAGGACTGTTACAGACACCAGAGTCAAAGACTGTTTGCACCCAGAAGGACTTATACTCTAAATAAATGAGGCAAAAATGCTAACAGTTTTGTTAAAGACAAGAAAGTGTGTCACTTGTAAACCCAGAGCTGAACCTGAATGTTAACTCCAGTGTTATGCAGTGGATTGTCCGGCTTCTTTTAATAGCAGGCGCTGTGTCAGTACCGCTGTCTTCAGAAGTACGTATTTATATGTGATTCACCCATGGTCATCACATCGAATTAGTTTTCATTAGTTAAGGTTTGAAGATGCAAAGTGCTGTCTGTACGCTGTTGGGAACAGTGCGAGCGCTTTATTACTGTGTTGTTTCTTAGGTGCTTGGAGTAATTGCGGTCTTTCCAGAGCTGAAAAGAATTGGAGCAGACCAGGTGGTTCTTGGGGCGATGTGGGATTTCTCCCAGTGGGATCCCATCCTCTCAGCCTGGTTTAAATAATTCAAGGGATCTGTTTTCAACCAGGCTTCAGCTTTCCAACCAAACTCATTAGCTGTGACCCCGTCACCCCCCCTGTGATGGGCAAGGGCTGACATGAGGGAAACTGTTGGATGAAAAACAGTGGAAAAACTGAAATGACATAGAAAAACACAAACAACAAAACACAAAAAACAATGGGAAGTTGCTGGGCGAGGGAGGAAGAAGAGCACTTAGAGGATTTGCAGCCATGTGGAAGACTCCTCTGGGAAAGGCACAGGTTGCTAATCAGATTCATCTGTAGATGAGAGAGACTGGAGCATCCCTGAGTAATCCTTCACTGTTAGGTTGAGTTGGCTTGGAGATTTTCTCCCACTTCTCCTGCCTCTCAGCATAAGTAAATCACTGCAATGTGCCCAGCCGTGAAGCCTGCAGCATTTGGGAGATTTCAGGCACAGCAGAGTGCTTGGTATGCCCAGAAGATCCTGTGAACCAAACCTGTTTCATGCTCCCTACCCCGTTTTCCTGCAGAGTACCTGAACAGGTACAAAGGCTTTGTCTTTTACTTCAGGACGCTTTGTAGCTGGGGCCTGAGGTAGCTGAAAGACTATCTAAAGCTCTGGGATCCTCATCCCGTCATCGGCAGCCTCATGCCTCTGCAACAATGGGATTTCTTGCTGTAAGGGTGTAATTTATTTGTACAAGAGGCACGATATTTTTGAGGGGAAGATCTGACACTGTTGAGTTTCTCCATGCTGTTGCTGCTCATCATAAAAATACCACCTCCTTCTCTGAGTGCAGGCCGTGGTATTTGAGATACCTTCTCTAGCGTAATTACATAGCAGCCTGAATATTGCAAAGCAAACAAGCTCTCCTTCCCAACAGAAAATGCACCCAGACATTAAAAACGCCCACAAAGCAGCACAAAAAGCCCTACTAGATGACTGCTGCACTTATGTGCCTTTCTTTAGGGAGAGAAGGAGTCAAACAACATGTGGCTTGTTAGCCAAGTTGCTTGATGAGTCAGGAGAAGGTGCTTAGATAAAAACATTTATGGAGCAGAATAATGGTGTGACTTCTGTTGGCTGAATGACCCAGGCACTGGGGTACAAGAGGAATAACTTAGAAAAAAGAGAAATTACTTATGTCACAGATTTGACTTGTGGCCTATGCGTTTTAGGAAGCAGGAGGCTCCCCCAACATCTAGCTGGGGGAGAGTGTACCAGAAATGAGCTGAAAAAACCCAGGGTTATCAAAAGCACACAGACACAGGACTTACAGGTACTGCAGGCTGCAGGGAAGCTTCTGCTTTTGGGTACGATGAAGTGTATCTGAGGTAATTTTACTGACTAAATTTCCTGTCTGTAGCCATGTAATTCATGTGATGGATATAAACCCTGTGCTCTTGAGAGAGCCTGAAAAAGAATGTCACAGAGCTTTGTAGGCAACTGCACTGAAAGAGTTTCTCTGATGAATCTTGTAATTTTCATGGAAAGAAAATGAAGTGATTCTAGGATGGCTGAGTTACAGATGAGATGGTTTGTGTCCAGAAAGCAAACGTGCCCTTCTGGCACTCCTCAGAGAGCATAGCCAGTAGTAAAGCTTAGAGCGTGCTCATTCTGCAGTTGAATGGAGATGCACCGGGGAGCGCAAGCCAAGAGGGAGGTCTGGGGCAAAGCAGAGCAATGGGATTCAGCTACAGGTAAATGCCAAGACAGACCCATCTAAATGGGGTGCTTTCAGCTTTATTTATTCTAGAGACAGTGAGGTCCCTGTGCTTGTTTGTGGGATACACAGCTGCAAGAATTCATAGACGTGGGTCTGTGTTTCTACTCGTTCACCAGTCAGTTGCTTTCAGTGCTAGAAGGGGAGGAGTGGCTTTTCTCCAGCCTGTTGTCTCTAACAGGGATGGATGACTTTGGTAGTGCTCCACAGCTGGTGAAACAGGCGGTGTTTGACCTTGCTGAGTTTGTGACTAGAGACCATGGGAAGCTCTCAGAGGCAGTGCTGGCTCTGTGATGTCCCTCTAACTCCATTTCTGAGACACTTCTGGTAGATCGACTCAAGTATCAGAAGAAAAATGCTCACTTTGCCTAATATTCCCACAGGAACTGTTAAATTAGCTAATGGGGATGAACCCTGTCAAATAAGAAGTAAGAACTTTATGGTCCTTTCTTTTCCTCTTCTCCACATTCATGTTACATCTGCTACATGGAATCACTGCTTTCCATCTCCTGTCTAAATATGCACAAACCCATCAGTTTGTCCAGTGCCGTAGTCACATCCTGTGGGTGTGCACATCTGGGAAGCACAGCTGGAAGACAGCAAAGTGTCTTCCTTTGGGTCAGTGAAGGCCTTTATTTGTTTAGGTAAAGCACTCCTCACATGGGAAAATGAAAGTGTTGTGGAGCAGATGGAGTCTGTGAGAGCTTTTTGGGTGCAGACATGACCACAGCAAGTGCAGGGAGAATTACCTAACATTGTGCATGGTGTTAGGAGGTCTGTCTCGGATCGCCTGTGAGGGATTTCCCCTCTGTTGATGGCATGGCTGAAGTATCTTCACTGACCACATTTAATTCTGGTCTGCACCACTGCCTTCAGGGTGATGACAACTGCTTGTTGCCCTCTGCTCCTGTACTGTTACGGGTTGTGAAGTTGTGTTGATTAAAAACCCACCTTGCTAATGTCATTGTGGTGGTGGTACATAAGCTTCCGTAATCAGTTCCCTTCTCTGCTGTTATTTAAGCAACACCCCTTGCAACATGACAGTGGTTTAGATGTTCTGGTACTTTAATGCTAAAGCAAAATATGGAAGATAGGGAGATTGGTAGCAAAAATAGCTGAAAGTTTTGCTTTTAGAAGGTGCCTGTAAAATGTCTTCTTAGAGGTCTCCTTGTATGTTGGTTTTGCCCTCTGAATAGATCTTCCAGAAGTCAGGGTAGCATACAAGAGCACACCAGGCCTATTTCTCTTCTGATTTTCTCTGAAGTCATTTGTAGCAGTTGAAAATGACTGTAAAATTCTGCCTTTGATGTGCACAGCTTGGAGGTTTTCGTCTGGGCGTAAAGAAGGGTCTGTGCTACTCAGCGGCACTGGAATAGCAGCATTTTATGCTCCTTATGCTCAGGTTTCAAACATCAATATAAAGTTACAAGGCTGTGGAGGAACAGGTTGCAAGTCCAGGACAGAAGAGGAAAGGGCTGAGCATGTCCCACGAGGCGGTTCACATCTTCTACCAACTCAGTTGTTTGCAGGGATGTGCTGTGAATTTATTTAATAGAATGATGCGGGTTAAAAATAGCCGTCCAAAAAGGAGGTGGGGGAAGGGGAGCATTGCAAAGCACAAGAAGTTTTATTCTTTTCATTCCACAGATGCTATAAATCAGCAGGGAAGTCGGTTGCATTTTTTCTTTTACCATCTTGTGTCGTTAAAAAATCATCAGCAACTGAACTGAAATGGTTTTGCAAGAGCCACTTCACCAGGAACAGTTTCTGACTGAGAACAATAAAAAACTGGTGGATGCCAGGTTGAATGCGTGTGTCAGCAGTTGCTGAGTTCAACTTAAGAGCTGTAAATGGAACCAATCATCATTTCTTAATGAGATATATGAGAACAAAGAATCACAATGCTTGAATAATCTGTCACATCTCTATCAATGCTGCTTAAGCAATTACTCCGTTTGTTCAATGGTTTGACAAGGTAACATGACAAAATCGATTTACAAAGCAGATTAAATGTAAATACGAAGTGCTTTTTTTCCCACAAATGTCATTCTTAAAGCCTTATGTTTTTCATCCTTACAATCCCTACCCAGTCATCTGTTTTCAGTGGTACTGCTTGGATGAAGTCCTACATGGCCCGCAGTGACATTATTCACCAGATCATTTGTCATTTATCCATCTCTGGTCTAATGAGACTGTCATCTGGACCTTGGTAAAAATGAATGATGCATTGCTCTAATATACTGAGTATTTTTCAATGCTAAGGCTGTGTTTTTCCAGGGTCCTTAAAGCCTGGCCCTCGGTCCTTATTAACATGTAATGTAAATATTCCTGAATATTTTATTCCTTTGGCAGCAAAGTAGGAGAAACTTGGTATGAGTTCCCCAGCAGCTAAATAACATTGTATTGTTATTTAGGCATTGTACAGGGAGGTGATAGAGTCATCTGCTTTAATACTAGACATTTCATCATGTTGCAGTGGACTGTGACTGTGATGGTCCCATCTCTGTTTGTGGTGATGGGTATCTGAAGTAAACTACTAATAACAAGACACAGGGACCATCAGAGTGGACACCAAATGCCATCTTCAGCAGCAGGTGTTCACTGGTCCAACCCTTTTCTTCCGTAAATGAGTTCTGGTACTTCATATGTGCTCAAGTAGTGGGGTGTAATGAAGCTGTGGCACAGAAGAGATTCTCTTTTTTCCCCCTATGAAGTGTTAGCACCTCTCATCTCCATGGGGAGCCCAAGGATGTAAGATTTTTGTTCCTTGTACAAATAACTCTGGGATTCCCTCAGTCCATTTGTGTTTTATATATTCTACCAGATGCCGTCGATGTACCTGGCTTCATATCTCATTATGCCTTTAACATGTTTTGTTACCAGGTTCTCAGCAGAGATGTCATAAACAGCTTCTAGGGAATTGTGAGCACTATTCTTTTTATTTCAGACAAGGTGACAGGGTTTCCAGCAGCCTTTTAAATATATGTCATGGAAGAGAATAGTGTTTCTTAACTTATCATTGCCATATGACTCCCATTACTATAATTTCTGAGCAAATCACAGTCCTTGCAAAATCTGTGATACTGAAAACTCGTATGCTTCTATTTTTGCTACATTTATGCATGACATATGGACTTCCAATATCTGGTTACTCAGTTTCTGCTCAACATTTGTATTTTCTGGTGACTGTTGCAGAATCTAAATACATACTCTATTTCCTTATCTATTATTGGTGTTGCTGCAGTCTGTATCTTGTGGTTTATTGGCTAACTGTCAAGTACTCATGGCTTCATTAAGAAACAGATGTACAGGTCTACACTTTGTTTTTGTAGCTGCACTTTTGACATACTGTAAATGTCCTTAATTGATTTTGTTCAGGATAATACCATCTGCTGGCATCTGTTTCTGCTGTGGCTCGTGCTGAATACTTGTGTGTATTGTGGTCTGTAAGGACAAATTACAGTGTCAGCAAGGTATTATGTAGGTTTATTTTTTTTCTGAATTAAATGAGAGCAGAGTTTGAACATTGGATGACCTTATATCTATATAATTTAATACCTAGATTAATGCAGTTTATTCCAAAAGGCATGTTTCAGGCGAGAATAGGGCCCTGTGCCCATGCTGGTCTCTCTTAATTTATTGTTGGTGTGTCTGCAAACATATCAGATCTCCCAGACTGGGAGAAAAGCAGTCCTCGATCATGGAGGGATGAGGAATAAGCTTAGATCTGCCTGAAGCTTTGACATGAAACTCTGTCTAACGAGCAGTCAAGTCATCTTAAGCATCATTTACTGTATCTGTAAGGTTGATGGACTTCTTGTCAGCTTTTACCATAGCCAAGTGTGTTTTGATATGAAGCTTTTGGTGCAAAAGTTGTACTGGACAGGCACTGGATGAGATGTCTGCCAGGATGAAACTAGGAAAATATGTGCTGTCTCCTGACAGTCCGGAACAAAATCCTCCTTTTGGTGTAGCCTATTGTTATTTTGGTTTAAGTTCTTCATCCTCAGCTCTGCCCTTTTTATTAAATGGCATCAGCATTCATGGTAGATTTTATTGCAGTTGCAGTGTCTATGTCTGAAATGTGAAACACAATAGAAATTCCATTTCCTGACACTTTCTGTCTCTCGTCTCTGGTCATGACAAGTGCAGGCTAGTGTCAAAGAGTATCTAGGTTGGGATTTATTTGTAGTGGCCTAACTGCTCCCAATAAAAATAGTGAGAGCTGGCCTTTGATGTCGGTGAGACAGCATTAAACCGATTTTGAGATGCTTATGAAGCCTTTACCTCTCTCCGTACCAAACACATGCAGCGGTGACAGGGAGGAGAGGTGGGGTCATGCAGGAAATGGGACTCCTCCAAATACCACTGAAGACAGGGAGATGGGTGTGCTTAGTTTTTTAACAGAAGTGGGTCACCAGTCTGAAATACCTGGTGTCCCAGCAGGGCTGAACCAACTGTTGTCCTTGAACCAACGTTGTCTTTGTGGTACTTCATATGGGCAGGATTCAGTGGAAAACTTAAATACAGAGAGCCTTCAGGGCTGTACATGTATATTAGAGCTCACGTGAAGGTAATTGCAAAAAGCACAGGTTCCTCTTTTACTTTGCCAAGCAGTTTCTTTATCCCAATGTCCCTGCAGCTGCTGTTCACCCACTGTTGATATCCCCAGTGTTGCTACTCCCATATTGGTACCGCTCAGGAACTGGACTCTGTAGAGTCATGAGCTTTGGAGATGACATGGATTAGTGTTAGAGGCATTTATTGAGCGGAAGAGCACTAGGTAACAATTTGGGAGACCCGGGCTCTGTTTCTGACTGTGCCACTGGCCTCTTTTAGGACCTTGGAAGAGTTGCAGCACATCACTAGCTTGTTTTCCCCATCTGTCAAAGAGTCACTGACCTACTTCGTAACTCACTCCGAGATCTAACTGATAAAAGCTTGCTATGCAAGGTGTTCAAAATGTACTGTATAAGGTGTGTTTTTGACATGGTAAGACGGTAAGAACCTCCCCTGATGGATCTAAGTATGTTGGAACTTGGCTGCAATACTCATGTTTTGGAGATGATGCTTTCTGTGGGGCATGCTTCTACCAGAACCTGCTCCCTTTCCTAAAAATACCACTGACCCTCAAAAGATGTGGACAGTCCCATCTCAAAACCACTAGAAATGGGACAGGGGAGTGAACCCTACTGAAATGCATTTTGTTTTCTGAAACTGCTCTATCTTTCAGTGTGCTGGGAATACCAGCAGGGCAGAAAGACCTTCTGTGAGCTCTCAGCTCCAGCCAGCTGATGGGTTCTCCAGTATTGGTTCACCAGTGGATGGACATTAGGGAGACAACTGGAAGGAATGTGGGGAGGTTTTCCCCTCCTGTGCTATCTAGGTTATAAGTGGAACTCTGAAAATAACAGTGGTTTTAGCATCACACTGCCAGCGGAGTGGGATTTGCAGAGCAGTGGATAAGGATTTGTACTCACCTGAAGAGCCCTGCAGTGATAAGACAATATGGTCTTGCCTTAAAGATACATCTGTAGTGTTAGTGATGTGCTAGTTATCTTGTGATTATATTTATTTAATGTCTAACAATGTTTGTGCCTCTTAAAAATCAGCAACTGAAATCAGTGTGGCGAGTAGCTACGCTGACCCTGAAGCAATAAGCTTTTTGAAACACGTTCAAAACATCATAAAAGCAATCGGAAGAATGTCTTCATTTCCATGTCTGCATAGGGCAGAAAGTGCGATGCAACAGGAAGAGAGTTGTGTTTCCACTCATCGCAGTGTTACTGTGTTAAGAAGCCTTTTTTGTAGGCAGAGTGCATTCACATTATTCCTCTGATTCTAGAAAAAAAAGTAAAGCTAGTGCATAAATTGGAAAGTGGGCTTTCATTTAAGCTGTATGGTTTAGATCTGCTTGTGAAGGATGCTGCTCTACAGCATTTGGCATTCATCAGAAAAAATCTCCAAGTCTAAACAGTTTTATTATGCAAAGTTATATGGTTGGAAAGTAAAACACTCTGTTTTATTCTACTTTGAAGAACAGTGCCAGCTGATGGATGTCCTGTCAAATTCCTCATAAGCTTGCAGGGAAGGTGAAGAGCTGTAGGTCTCACTCTTCAACCTGTGGCTGCTATAAGCAAGGAGTCCTGCTGGAAAAGAATGGTTGGCCGCGCCGTGGGTAGGAGAGCATCTGTACTCAAGAAACCATGTGGGTATTCTCAAATGATGTGTTGCACAAAGTGACAGTTAGCAAACCATTGGCATCTTCATGAATTAGGGTCCCAGTATTTGGATCTTTCCATTCAGGTTTTATTACCAGAGCTTTATATTACTTACAAGACACTTCCACTGCTCCACACTAGTGGGGCGTATGATGACTGTGCTTTTACATGAGTGTAGAGATTTTCCTGAAGTGAATTTTCCTTAGTGATTTAGGGAAAATAATTTTCTTGGTGGATATGGACTGCTGAATGGTGACCACGAACAGGCCTCCTGAGTGATTTTCTTGTGTATTTCTGTACATTTACACATAGTGCAAGGGGCCAAGTTTGTAATCCCACCCAGTTCATCGCAGTAGCCATAAGAGCCCATGGTTTCGGGTAGAAGACCTCTCTAGCTACTGCAGCTGTGACGTGAGCTGTGGATCAGACCTCAGCCCTGCCAGGACATTAATGCCGACTGGAATCACCACCAGTTTGCCCCAACGGGGCAGCCCAAACCATGGGGACGGTGTTGCAGAAGCAGCCACATCTGATAGGGATGCCTGGCCCTTGGTGTGCTGCACCCACCCAGCTCTGAGCTGCAATGAGCATGAATCAGAGCCCTTTTAAGCCGTTTTGTAAAACATCACCACACAAGTATCTTGGCAGGGTGAGAGGGAAAAAACGATTTAGCTTAGCACGCTGTTGATGCACCATAAATATTTTCTGGATTCCATAAAAGCTGCAATAAGGAAACACCAGCCTCCATGAAATGCCCTTTAAAATGCAGTAAGAAAACTCAGTATATTAATAGGTTCCTGTTTAATCAAGCAATTCTTTAAAATTAAAATAAACTCTGAATGCTCCTCCACCACAGGCAAAGGAAATGTGTTGTTTTGTATTTTTGGATAGCTCTAGCTTTTCTGGGAAGAGGCCTGTAGCAGATCGAATCATCCGAGACAATAAATTTGGCCTTGAATAAAAACAATTTCTTGCATGTAATTTGGGTTTATTCTCCTCTGAGGCTGTGCTTTGGGTGGGCTGTATAAAACTTGGTGGTCTTTCAAAACCTTGAGGAAATACAAGAAAGGGCATGTTATCTCTTCACCTTGTGCATTGCTGCATCTGCAGAGATCATGAAAAGTACTGCTTTTTCAGACAAATTCCCAGGAGTTACTGTTGTTCTAAAGGCAGTAAAGATGCGGTGGGATTCACTGCCCCTAAAGGTCTGGGTGCATTTACCTAGATTTAGGCATTCAGTGTCATTTGGGATGTTCCAGGGTATGTGAAACAGCCACATGAAGCCAGCAGGGGTGACACTGCGTGTGCTGGAGACAGGCATCCTGTGGAAGCTGAAAGCTGGAACAGCCGAGAAGGTCCTAAATGGAATTAAATGGCACATAGGGATTGTATACATATAGGTAGCTCTATAGCATCCCTGGACACTGACAGTTGGGTCCTGAGGCAAATGGAAAAGCAGAGTCCTGAATGACCAAGGTGTCTGGTGGAAACACCTCCTCATTTGAAACCAGTCCAGGATTGATATAGACCAAGAGTGGTTGCTCAAGGCCATGTTGGACAGGGCTTTGAGCAACCTGGTTTAGTGGGAGATGTCCCTGCCCATGGCAGAGGGCTGGAACTGAATGAAGTCCTTTCTGACCCAAACCATTCTATGAGTCTAAGAGGCGTTGCATCAGGGTGTGGGAGCTGATCTACTGGTTTGAGAAGGACTGAGTAGGGGGAATGCTGTTCATAATATAAACAGTGCCATAAGGGTTTGTTCCTGCTGGTTCACGGTCTTACATGTGAGAGTAAACATTTGATAGCTCCGCTGCTCAGTTGCAGTTGATTATTGAAATTAGACCAAAGGTACCTCAGACTGGGCCATGTTGGTCACCAGCCAGAAAATGCAGGCATGTGATTTGTCTCTATTCACCTGTGAGAAAACTGGTTGTGTTTCATGTTTCTGTCTTGCAGCACGTTGCTGGGACTATTGCTAGGCAGTTAAATTCATGGCAGTTTAGCTTGTGGAGGATCGGTCCCAGGGACTGGGTGGGTGTAGCCGCTTCTTCTTTGTCAGATTCAGGCCTTTTACTGCATGTAAAATCTTCCATTAAATACCGCCGGCAAAGTAAAAGTTATTTTGATTGGGTCTGGTTTTATTCTCTGCATTTTTCTTTGCTTCATTTGCCAGATCTCCAATTATCTCTGGAAACTTAAGACAACCTTTTTCAGTCCTCTGAGGGTGGCGGTAGCACTGTTCTCCCTCCCTGGATTTGGCACAAATAAAACATTCCTTTAATGTTGGTCATTTGCAAATAAGCTCTTGCAAAGAAAAGGTAAAACCACACTCATCCCCACTTGAACCACTTGGGCTGTTTTCCTGTAAAACCTCCGTTGTGACAGTCGCATATTGGGTTTGCATCCCAATGGGAAACCTGTGTGATCCCCTGCTTCTGCTCTGCAAAAGCAGCATCCGCCATAATTAAACATTAACTCTACCTTTGCTTGAAAATAGCTGTCACCATTACTCTTTGCAGCTGTGAGGTATGTTTTTTGTGTGCACACTGATTATAAGCTTTTAAAGCACGTGCCTAATCTTTATCTCAGTCGGCATTTACACTGAAAGGTGATTTGGATCCTGCCTTTTCACGTCAGTGCAGCCAGTCTGCTTGGAATGACTTCTGGGTCGTTATGCAGAAAACCAGGAATTTTTTTGCTCCTGGATTAGTGGGTGGTGGAAGAGCCTATCTGCTGCCTTCACATGGTAGGATAGGCAAGAGTGGACAAATGGCTTCAGTGGAGTGTTTCCTTAAGGAAAAGTGGGTTGTTGGCAGAGGCACAGGAGGGTGGGAAATGGAAACTCCAGCTCTGTAGTGGGGCTTCCTTCAGCCCCGTTTTCTCTGAACCATCCTCCAGCTGGCCAAATCTCCATCCCTCTGCAGTGAGGGGATGGACAAATGCGGGAGTGATGGCTGGTTTTGGCCACTTGGTGCTCTGTTGTCTTTGAAGTTGTGTTACTCTTGTCCCTCTCTTGCATGAAGCCTTGCTGTGCTGATACTGTGCTGCCTGGGGTTTGTCGAGGATTGGGGGCCAGAGGGTGAGAACATACAAGAAGTGGAAGAACAATGCCCTAAACCCCCAACTTGAGCCAAACAAAATTAGAGGGGAGTGGGAGAGTAGGGGAAATACGAGTCGTAGCTGGATGTGCTGAGTTTAAATTGTTTCTTAGGAAAACCACTGTGCAAAATGGTTTTGTGGCCTGACAAAAGAAAAGGAAAAATGGGAAAAATAAAAAGAAGGATAAAAAGAAGGAAAAAAAAGAAGGAAAAAATAAAAAAGAAGAAAGAAAAAAAAAAGAAGGAAATGGGAAAAAAAAAAAAAGAAAAAAACAAAACAAGGAAAAAAACCCCCACCAAACCACCCAAGAACCAAAAAGTCAAAAAGGAGAAGTTTGATCATTCTTGGATTACAGAAAAGTGAGAAGCACTGATCAGCATCCTCATTTCCAGGGCTGCGTGAGCTCTGACCATGTCATTAGATGGTTTCCAGCTCAGGGCTGGCCAATGTCCAGCTGGCTGGTGCATGGCTGACAGCTCTCCTGTCTGTGTAAATGCACCGCACCCCTTGCTTTGCAGCACAGCCTGCTCTGTAAGCAAGGGGACAAAGCCATTCTGAAACATTACAGGAGAAGCTCTCCCAAAACAGCATTTGAACCTTATATCAGAGGTTGTGATCGTGGATCCGTGGGTCTTTCTGTCCATAGGCCAAGCTTGGCCTCCCCCAGAGTGTTTCTGTGGGGAGGTTTAATTCCCATAGCGTGGGGCTGGGAATGGGAACAGCTCAGACACGTGCATCTTTTAAGCAGTAGCAGCTGAAACAAAGAAATTAAGTTATTTTCCAGATTCAACAGTAACAGCTGAGTACATTCCATACCTTCTGCTCCCCTAAGTAGGAAAATTTCCTTTAAGTCTGGGAAACTTGCACAGTGCAAGTGTCAGTCTGCATACTGTGGGGAATTTGCGGTGATTTAAGTCCAAAGCAAGAGGCTGTTGGTGAAGTGAAGCTGTTGAAGGCTTCTACAACATTTAACAAGGCAGACGTGAAGTAACAGACTGGTTTTAAAGACATGATGGGATTAGAGGCTGCAAAAGCCACCCTGCTCCTGGCTCTCGTAAAATTAGGGAGCGACATGGGAAGAAGATGGGATCTGTGTGTATCTCCTGCGCGGCAGTCTGTAGAAAAACACCAGCTGAGTAATTTCCACCATCCGTCAGGGCTTGTTTCTTGCCATATTGTGTATTTCTTTCCTGCACAGCTGTGCTGAGCTGTTGTGGATTGGGGGCCAGCACTTCTGCAGTGGTTTGCTGTGCATCTCCCCTTGAACCAGGAGGCAGCCCTCCGGAGGGCGGTTGCTCTGCAGCATGAGAACCAGAAACGTGCTGTTTTTCTGAGGGTTTGATGTTTAACCTGACCAGCAACAGCAGGGATTGAATTATCTTCTCAAGGAGAAGGCAGTTTCGTGCTCCAGCCGTGGTGCAGAGAGCAGCTGTGACTGCCTGACCCCAAGACAACTTAGCTGCGGTGCCTGTGCTGCGAAGTCAGATCGGGTTCATCTGAATCTGGTTATAGGCTCAGTTTAATTAATCTTTTCTTCTTGTTTTGTGGGAAAAATAAAATTCCCTGCTGCATTTTTGTTTTCATTAGCTAGCTGGGGAAAAAAAAAAGAAGAGAAATTAGGTGGATTCAGATGGTTTTCCCTTTTAGATCTTTATTAAAAATCCTCCAGTCTATCAGGTATGAATTAAGAAGCTGTAGTATAGACTGTCCCCTCATTTTGATGATCCTAGTGTGGCATGTCCTGCAAAAGGGGAAGCAATAATGGAAATAACAATTTGCTTTACAGCCCAGTAAATGAAGAGAGATGACTACAGCCCATAACAGCTCCATCCCTGGAAGGCCCTAAACGGAACAAATAAAATGAGTTAAAGCACTGCTATTTCCATCTGGGATGTGTGTGTATGCACTCGGCTGTGCCGATAATACCTTCTGCACCTGGGATGTGATGGATTTACTACACTTGTCTGGAGCTGAGGTTTCACATGGATGAGATTGTACATTTTTATTCTTTTATTTAATGTTTGCACGTGAACTTCTGTGATTTTGGATATCCCAAAGTCTTGTGCAAATCGCCAGCTCTGTCTTCTTGCGCTTAGACAAAATTTCCAGAGAGAAACTAGGATCTCTGTGGGGAAACTCAGGGGGGAAATAACCTGAAACCAGAATGGGGATCAATGAATTCGGGCCAGGTGGATGTTTTTGTTAAGTTTTGGTCCAGGTAAAATTGGGTTTAAAGTAAAATGTTTCACCTGGTTTGCTAACTCTGTTTATATTTAAACCTTTTGGAGTGCTGCAGAATGCGAATGTTGTTTTGAAAAGGGACAATTTTGTGGATTATTCTTTTGAACAACTGATCTTTTTCCCCGAACTGAAACTAATTCTCATGGCCTCCAAACTCGATGGTCTCAGGAATCCAATATTCATGATTTTTTTTACCCTTCAGCTGGTTTGTATTTGTTTTTTTCCATCTGAGAGCTGAGGATAAAGAACAGAATATTCCTCTTTTCAAAACTGTTCTGAACTCCACTTTAAAATGGTCCTGGGCAAGTGCTGTGTGCGGTTGTTCACTGCAAGGAGGGATTCTGCAGGAGAGCTGCTTGCTATGGACATTCGATTGCGATTCGTGTGAAGTTTCCATTTCTAGGTAACTTGCAAAAGGTTGGTAGATGATTAGCAGATCTTTTGAATAATAAATAAAATGACCAGGTGGACGTTATGTCAACATTGCGCTAGCAGCAGCCAGCTACAACCGCCTGTAATCCCTCTTAGTGATGCTTCTGTTGCCATTAATAAAATGTATTGGCCAGACATATTGGCCAGCTCTCCCAGTTCCTCTTGGCCATTTAATTGCAGGAATCAGAGTTTGGCCTTCGCCCATGTCTTCAGCTAATCTGCTGCCCTGCTCTTCCAGCCTGGGTATTCAGATCTGCTTTTTCATGCCATGCTTTCTCACTTAAGCTATTTAGGTGGAGTTAGAGTCTGAAAGATGTGTTCATCCGTGTGCTGGCTGAGAAATGTCACCCACTTCTGTCCTCCCATGGGTAGGGTACAGAGGTTACCTACATCAACAGGAATATGAATGTGCTATGGGAATGATCCTCCATCCTGAGAAGTTGGCAAAGACCACTTTTCCCTGTGTGACCACTTACCCCTTGTCGTACATGTGAGCGTAGTGAAGCAGGTCTCTGCCCTCTGTGGTTCATGCCACCCTCAGCTAACATAAATGGCCCAAGGCAAGTAGGTGTTTCCATACTGACAGGGATGTATATATATCCAGGCATAAAGGGATGAATTTATTCTCTTGTCTATACCTAGAGGGTCTACACCTCTGCTACACATGGGTAAATTTGAAATCCAGACTGCAGTTTACGGCTAACCATCTCCTTTTGTGCCACTGCTGGAGCCTCATGTCCCCATGGAGCACCCATCGAGTCATGCCTGCTCTCAGTGTGACTCCTCCATTACAGCCTGAGAGAAAGCATTAAGGAGTTGTAGGACACGTCTGTCTTTCACAGTTCCCTTTTGAAAGCTGGTCTGGGCTGGCTTTTTGGTGGGAGATGAAGCAAAGAGGCGCTAAGGACCTTAGGATGCTGCAGAGAGCTTTTATTTCCTATTCAGTGATGTTTCCTTCACCCAGCACACCCAGGCTTTGCACAAGCATCACCCAACCTAGCACCTGGCTCTCATCCTGAGCATCAAGACCTCTGACATGAGGGTTAATCCTTCCCTGCCAGAGGCCAGGAGTGCTGATGGCTGTTCCTGGCACCCCCATTCAAACCTCCCTGGGGAAGACGACATGCCCAGGAGCCAGCATCAGGATTGTGACAGCTAAAGATAAAAGCTCAAAAGTTCACAGTGGAAACAGGAGTTCTTCCATGACTAAGGGCTATCTGCTGCCCATAGTTTCCTATCATGATAACTGCGGGGTGGGCTTATCTGGGGCAGGGATGGAGGAGGAGACGAGGAGGAATGTAGGGACCATGACATCATTGTATTTTCTTTCCGTGTGTTGCTTAGAGCATGTGGCTATGTTTATCTGAAAACCTCATCATACCCAATGTAATTTGAGCTTGGTTTTAAGGATTTAGCGTGTTTGGGAAGCCACATATTAAGAATACAATTTATCCATGTAATGTTTTCCTATTTTTGTGGGACTGAGATAAAAAATGTTGGTGCAGGAGCTTCATGTTGTGGGAATAATTCAAATTAATGGAACTATAATTCAAATTAATATAACTATCTGTAAAGTCCTTTTTGCCGGCAGTACAAACATAAGAGCTAAGAGGGTGTGCCCTGGCGCTTTTTAAGTTCCAGACCTGCATGGGTCCCAAGGAATTTTAATCTCCTGTTAGATTCAGAAGGGATTTTATGAGCCTGTGCTTGCTATTCGGGGTGCACGATGGGGTCTCAGCTGCTCCCCATGCCAGAGCATGGCTGCATTTCAGATTGGGTAGACATGACCAAGGAGATAATAGGGTGTTGAGTTTAGAGTCGCCTAGGAAACACTTGTGAGGAGCACTGAGAGCTGTGCACCACCAGCCTTGCTGCTGCAGGAGGGGCAAATCCTGCTCTTGGTTGCACAGGCAGAACTTTGTCTGGTTTCCAAAATACGAGTATCTAATCTCACTGTGGCTTATTGACTTTAATGGAATTTATTCTTTTATTTTTTACAATGGTGTAAGTGAGAGCAGAATTTGGCCAGAAGCCACTATAGTTCTGCATTGGCAAACAGAGCCAGTGAAATGTGCAGGAGCAAACCCACTGCAGTGCGATTTCAAGATTTGTGATGCCCAAACCCACAGTTACACATCCAGGTTTCTCATTTTCCAGGACAACTGAAAGGAAGCCATCCCTCCTCAGTGTGGACTCAGCCTGCAGGGCTATGTGTAGAAACAGAGTCTGGGACCTTATTCCCAGTTCTCATTCTTGCTTTCATACCACCCGTTTCCCCATCCTGAGCTATGCACGTTGAGTTGATAAGATATGCTGCATTGTCAAGCGCTTCTTGACGAGACACATGCTTATTCTATCCAGGATGATAAAGACCAAATGAGAAGGAATGGACAAAGCTGTCATTCCTGTGCTAAAGGCCAGAGTGTGACCGCTGGCTCGTGGTGACACATTCTGACTCCAGCAGCAGAGGCAGAAGAGCAGTAGCTGTGGTCTTTGGCAAGATAAGATTTTCTCCCTAGTGACACCGTCTTAATTTTCCCTTTTTTCATAGAACCATAGAATGGTTTGTATTGGAAAGGACTTTAATATCATCCAGTTCCAGCCCTCTGCCATTGGGGGGGGGTGGGGGTGGGGGTGGAGGGGGGTGTGTGTGTGTGGATTTAACACAGATCAAAGAGGTTTAAAGATGTAATGAAGTATGAAGTTGTGCTTGTATTGGTAGTAGGAAGGAAGCTGTATATGTATGCACAAGCAAGTGAGAGAGGAGGGGAAGGTGAGGACCTGGCTATGCACATAATTTCCTAATGATTTCTGTTGCTATTTATGTATTAATTGCATTGCCACTGCAGTCTCAGTGGCACTGTCTCTCCTCTTTCCTTATTCCTGGCAGTGACCTCCACCAAATGCTGTGGAAGGAGGCATAGAAAGCAGATATGTGGGTTATGATCCCTCCCTGACATACCTTACTGCAGGTGCTTTTGATTGCTTATGCTTGAAAGACTGGCTTAAACCCTGAATGTGACCTTTAATATTCATTCAAAAGATGTTTAATCATTAGCCATAACTGCTCCTAGTCTTGTTATCTGTATGAATGCCCAGTAGTATCATACAGTACTATCAGTTTGGACATACAGTTAATTAGTTTATGCTTTATGTTTGATCTAATGAGTTTTAATCCAGCAGATGCTGTTAGCTGATTAGTGGTTTTAACTTGGACATGGTCTCCCTCTCTTACTGCAAATAAAATGTGTATATACTCATTGAACATACTGCAATCCACACATACATGTACAACACGGATGCACGGCACATGGGAGGCACCTGTAAGAGTGGGCCTTAGCTGCTCTCTGGGCTGTGTTTAAATGGTAGCCATGCACTTGGAAGAGATTTCCTTTATTTGGCAGTCTCTGCTCTTTCGTACTGTTCCAATTTGTTTTCAGCACAGCCTGAATGTAATTGAATGGCCTCTTTTATTTCTATGTAAAAAAATGTCTGGTTTACATGCCTCCTGAGGATTAGGCAATGAATTAAAAGCGAGTGGTTTTAGAAAATCACAAGTAATACTTTAACCTTCCTCCCCACTGAAATCAGTAAATGATTCTCTAAATAAACAGGTTTTCTGTCATATACATTGGGCTGGAATGAGACAAGAGTGCTTCCGTCAGCTAGCCCCCTCCAGACTGTGGTTGGACCCTGGTGGCATGTGAAAGTTATTGTGTCTTTACCAGCAGCAGAATTTGTCCTCCCTAGTGATGGGGAGCTGCTGAATTACTTCACACATGGGTCGCCTAGTCATCTGGGCTGGTTTTATTTGAAGTTGCATAAAGAGTTTAGAACAAGACTGTTCCTCCATGGCTCTTTGACTATTTTTAGTTAATCTCTATGACTTCCCGACAGCTCTATTCCCCCTAATGCAGCTTATACTAATAGGCAGAGACATTCCCTGGGACATTAATGACTTGTCTGTTGAGGTCTGTCACTTGCTGGTGACTTACGTAGTCAGGTTTTTGGTTTTCTCCCTGGAGCACGTCAGGGTCCTTTATCTGATCCTCCCTCTTGTCTCTTTGGGATTGCTGTAGAGGTTTTAGTTGCAGGCACACTTCATGGAACATGAAGTATTCTGCATAGTTTGATAGAGTGTTTCTTTATCTCCTCACACATGCCTTGTAGAGCCACTTGTTGAGCAGAAGTAAAAACAAACCTTGCTCCTCTGATATCCGAGGACTCTGTTAGGAGAGAACCAAGCAGGTCTTGTATTGTGAGGGTTTAAGTCTGTATGGATTATGTGATGGGTGACAAAAATACTGTGAGGAGGAGAGGTGCTGACAGTTTGGATGATGTAAGTCTTGTAGCTCCTGTGTTACTGCATTTCTCTTAAAGGGTCTGTCAGCAATGCCTAGACTTTTGGATGATTTCCCTTCAGTCAGGTTTTCCTTTTACATTAACCATCACAATATGCTGTTTGGGAGAGCATCTTGGGAAGAGCTGGAGGATGCTGTACCTCACCCTTAAATGTTCTGGATTTTCTGAATGGATAATGCTGATTTTGCATTTATTTTAAACGGAGAACGCCTGTCAGAGAGGTTTCCTTCGCGTTAGACAGAATTCAGGCACTTGGTAGATGCTACATAAAATTGTCATGGATGAGCAGACTACTACGCAGAGTCTCTCTTTTCAGTTTCTGTTGCCACAGTAACTTACAGTCCTGCTGCCCAGTTAACACTGCTTAATTTGATTGCTAAGACCAAGCCTTCAAGGAGAGACTTTCAGCTGTGCTTATGGGTTGAAACTGGGAGGCAGTTGATGAGAGCTTCCCCTACCGTCTGACTCAGTGAGCAGATACTCAGCTCGTAGTCTATTAGTATGCTGTATTTTACAACTCTTTAAACCTATAGCGAGGCCAGGTCTCTGCTTTCTGGCACAGATACTCAGATTAAGTGGCTCCACTGATGATTCAGCTTTTCGGTCTATTCTGTGTCATCTATTCAAGTTGTAGCTGGATGTATTGTGGTAGTACAAATCATGTAGCTAGCTTCTATCATGTGTAGTCTACTTTTCCTCTCATCCTGGAAAGACAGTAGAAAAAAAGTTGAACTGATGTAGAATTGATAAAAATGGAGTACAGAGCTGTTGTCTTATACTGCATTTGGCAGCTAAAAATGTAGAGTAATATACCCACTGTAAATTGTCTTCCTTCTTGGATAAGTAGGTTAAGTAGCAATAATGGTTTCAAGTCTGCCTGACCTTTAGGGAAATTTGAATACGAATCCAAAACTGACTTTGAATTAGACAGTATAGCTCTTCTGTTGGATCTAAATGTGAATCCAGATCTAAGCCTTGGGACTTCAGTCCTCTATCTAACCATAATGGTTCCTGAGAGAAGAAAGAATATAATAATAGAAGAAGTAGCTGCATGAGAAACCCAGTGTTGTAACTACAGGGCCAGAAAAGTGAAAAGGGCAGGTTGGTATGGCACTTTGCCTTGCTGCAGGAGGCTTCTGAGAGCAGGATGCTCTGCTGCTGTGGAGTGATTTCACCTCTCAGGTGTCACCTCCCCTCCATGTGAGTGATTTTTGTACCAACAATGCTCTGATAGCGGAGGGGATCTACCAGGGTTGGGAGAAGGAAGTGTTGGCAGTGGCAGATGGAGCTATCAGATGTAGAGGGAGCTGGTGTCTGGGGGAGCTCTGCTGGGTGCAGGGTAGGAGCAGACAGTGCTGGTCCTGGGGATCAGCGTGAGAAGGATATGCTATAGGATAAATTCAGGTTGCTACGTGGGGAACTGAAGTCCACGATCTCCATGGTGGCACTGTCTGAGATACAGCCAGTGCCACAGGTGAGTCTGGAGAGGTGGGCAAAGATCTGCAGTCTTAGTGCTTGGATGAGATGGTGCAGTCAGGGGTGCTCCTTGGGTCTTTAGGAACTGAGAACTTCTGGGGACAGGAGGAACCTGTAGATGGCTCATGTCTTTCTTTGTCAAAACAGATTAGGATTTGGAGCAAGGCTGCTGATACTGGAAAATAGAAGGGCTCTAGAGGAGCATTCAAACTGGGAGCTTGGAAGAAGGTGCAGAGATGTGCCTTGCTTGGACTGGTGCAGCCTGTGAGCTGGATGTGGTTGATGCTCAGTGCACATTTGCAAAGTCTAAGAGAGCTGCACACAGCAAAACTAAGTGGGAAAGACAAACCAGACTGCCTGCAAAGCAGTTGAGTGACATGCACAGAGCTATGTGCTGGATTGAAGACAAGTGCTGGAAGCTTATAAAAATAAGGTAGTGGAAGCAGAGGGCTTGGTGTCAAGAGACAACCATGGTATAGCAGGTTCCCCAGGGACCTGGTGGAAAGGAGATAATTCGAGGGATGCAGTGTTGCCAAGCTACCAGCTTTATAGGAATGCTGGAGTAGGATGTATAGGCGGAGGAGTGACAGTGCAAGTGAAGGGTAATACAAAGTGCAGCAGTGTAGAAGTGTTATGGGAAAAGAGAAGCTCTATAGTATCCTTGTGGGTGGAAATCCTAACTCTAATAGTAAGTGTAGTACTAGGATTGTACTACTGACACCCCTTTTTCCCCACCCAGGAAATACTAAGTGGGATTAAAGAAGCTGCAAATTTAGGACAGGTATTAATAGCAGGAGATTTCAACTTTCCACACACAGATTGGGTCAGTGGTGTATCACGATGAGATGTAGCAAGAAAGTTTTGTATGGATTAAATAGTTGCTTCCTAGAACAATTAATCCCAGATCCTGTAAGAAAAGATGCTGTTCTGGATTTGGCCTGGAGTGGTGCGCAGGACCTGGTCCAAGAGGCATTAGAGACAGAGCTCCCTGATAGTGAGAGCAATAGAATTAGATTTAACATTGCAACAGGAAAAAGCAGGGCACATAAATCCCATATGTGGAGATTTGGTTTCAGGAGAGAGACAAGGTAAATATGAGGAAGACCAAAGGAGTTCAAAAAAGTAAGAAAGCTGCATGCATCCTGGAGGCTGTTAATAATACTGCGTTAGAAGCTAAGATAACACATGTGCTGCATCAAAAACAAAGTTGTCCCCCAGATCCTGTGCAGGGTCAGTAGAGAAGTTAAACAGCCTGTTACAGGAGATAGCTGGCATCTGAGCAATGGAAAGCTTGTTCAAATGAAGAGAATGGGAAAGGCTGTAAAATACGGCAGGTCAAATGTAAACGTAAAATTGGATTTGCAGATGAAGCCAAGCTCCTTTGGGTAGTCAGATGCCACTTGGATGGTGAGGAGCTCCAGAAAGACCTCATAAAAATGACTGTGTCAGAAAGGGGACAGATGAGCTTCACTGTAGATTTATGTAAGGTAATACAGCAAGGGAAAATTAAACCATGCCTTGCATGATGCTGAACTCAAGAATTGGGAGTTACAGCTTGGAGAAGAGACCTTGGAGTCACAGATGGCAGTTGTTTGGAATTGCCATTTCCGAGTGCATTGACGTCCAAAGAAGAAAACAACCCCCTGTGTGTGGTCAGGGAGGGCACTGAGCACAAGATGTGGGGTGTTACATTGCAACTGTAGGAAGGGTTGGTGTACCCATGTCAGGCTTGGTGTACCCATGCCAGTACAATGCTGTGTGCAGGTCAAGATGGAGGCAGAGAAGGTCCAGAGAAGGGCGGCTAAAACGACTGAAGGGATGCAGCAGCTCCTTATGAGAGGGGACTGCAGGGGCTGGGCATTCAAGCACAGGGAGAGGGCAGCTTGGGGGTATGTTGAAACTAGCAGGCAGTTGGATTAATATCCAGTGATTTTAATCCAACTGAAAGTATCCAGCTGAAAGTAAGGAAGAAAAGAAAGTAATCCAGCTGAAAGAATGCTTTGTACTTGGCAGGTAGTGAGCTTCGGGAGTAAGTTTCCTCAGGAGGCAGTGAGCCTGCTGATATCAGCAGATTCAAAAGGGAATTAGACCAACTCATTGACAACAGGTCTGTGACACTAGGAGCGTCTAGTGTACTAGAGGTGCATGGAGCTTCTGTAATGTGTGACCAGCCAGTAGCCAGTCTTTATCTAAAAGTCAAACTACTGAATGATGGCAGCTGTTGATCCCTTGCAGCATG
Source organism: Lathamus discolor (assembly GCF_037157495.1). NCBI lineage: Eukaryota > Metazoa > Chordata > Aves > Psittaciformes > Psittacidae > Lathamus > Lathamus discolor. The sequence continues at coordinate 37,257,517 of NC_088884.1, read as the reverse complement.
ATTTGCCTTGCATCAGCTTTACTTTATACAATGATCCCATGCAAATTAAAATATTGCTTCCCTTATTTCCCTAAAGGACAGAAAGGAAATGAGAGTGGAGGTGGTTGGAAAATGGCTGTGAAAAGAGCCCTATTTATCCATATAAGAAGGGCAGATCATGTAGGATAGTCTGGAAGTAAATGGAATGCACTGAGTATGGTGGAGATAGTGTGTGGAAAGGGTAGAGTGTGAAAGAAGCTCATGAGGAAGGAGTCAGAGAGCCCTGATGTGGGGCTGACGAGGGGAAAGCAAAAGGTGTGTGTTACGGAGGTAGTTCTGCTACATTTGTAGAAGCCAGCATGGTGTGCATTTAGGGCCATTCACTCCCACACTAGACTATAGTGTGTACATAGCATATATGTGGTTGTGTAGTAGAGAAGCATTAGCTGATTCCTGAATAAATCATGGTTTTGGTACCATGTGGCTGGGTGCTCTAGAGGCTCCTAAAACAAACTATTTTGGTGATCAGCGAAATCTGGAAAGTAAACATATGAATTCTGCTTAATGCTGAAGCCATTAGAAATCCTCCCACCCTAAAACTAATTTTAATACAGATAGGAAAGCAATTTCCTGACAAGAAAGCTCTTAATAGAGTGTGCTAATAGAGCAGCAAGGAGAAGACTGTGGGCTCTGGTGCAGCTTAGCAACCAGGCTGGGGAGCAAAAGGAGACCGGTGTAGTGAAGGGTTGTCCGCAGCAGCTAGGGCAGGGATAGCATTTCAGGATGACCACGACCAAGCTATGGAAGAGACCCATTTGCTTTGTGGCTATAGAGGTGGTCGATGGCCTCAGTGGTTACATATCAGGTGCACTAGGAGAATAGCCATTGCTGGCGTGATGGTAGGGTCAGCTTGGAGGTCCTTGGCCAAGCAGTGCAAGAGAGAAAGAGTAGGTATGGGTATGGGTGCATTTTTACCAGTGTTACAATGTTCTGAAATGCATTTCCAGGCACGAGGCATCTCATTTCCCACTTGTCTGTCCCTGGGTTTGATCAGAGGACTTGGGAGTCCAGCAGGCCAAGCAGCAGGCGATGGAAATGCTCCAGGAAACTCAGCATTTTCCCTTGGCTTCCCTGTTGTTTTTGCTTTCCTCCTCTCAGTTTGCAGCCATTTGTGTTGGCAGCCCTCACCCTCTGCAAGGGCTGAGGTGCTGAGGCTGGGGATATCCTTAGATCCTGTAGGAGTCTGAATTTGATGCTTCCATCTCCATTGAGGGGGCAGGACACCTCCTGACTCCCTGTAACCTGCGTGGTATGGCTGACCTCAAACTCCAGGTCTGCAGTATCTGGCTGCCTGTAGACCTTTGCTGGCCGTCTGGCTTTTGGTGGAAGCCCTCCTGTAAGAGTCAGCTTGCTTATAATAAACTAATGAGTCATGCAAGTATGGAATTTTACAGGTTGTTGCATAAGCAGACTCCACATCTTTGACCTGATAAGGCTCTGGTTTGCTCTGGCATTTCTTCTTCTGTGGAAACCTTCATTCTTGTGTGCTTTTCTGAGCTGCCCCAAGAAATGTACACAAAACCACGGCTCCCACGGGGCAGAGGGGATTTGCTTTGCTGTTAGTGGCTCCCACATGGACCTATCCTCTCCATACACCACAGAGCAGCGATGCTGCATAGTGGCTTGCCCCATGTATCATCTGTGAGTCAATCTGTGCATCGCAGGTGGATGAACCCTGTGGTGAATGCCTGTTGTCCTGCAATGGCAATGACATCAGGATCCCGCTCTCAAGAATGCATCATGGTGTCTCTATTTTGGGAAACAGGCGTATGGATGAGGGTTTGAAGAGTGTGGTGTACATGAAATCTGGGACACGTGTTTGGCTCTGGTAGGAAGGTGGAGGTTGGTTTGCTTTTCACTGTGGGGATGGGGTCATTTGCTCGTCCCTGGAGTTGTTCCCATGCAAAGCCCCCTACTTCTGCAAGGGCCACCCCACTGCTGCTCCACAGAGAGCTGGAGGCTTTGCCTCAAAAGTGAGGAATGCAACAAATAATATAACCCCTTCTAACCATGTCCTAACCATGTAGATTGTTACCCTCCAGAAAGCAATGTGTCATCGTATCTATTTATATAGAGTCTTCCATTGTGGATGCTTCTTACTCATCTAACTCCACTTTTGGAGGCGGCCATTCTGTCATTACATTTCAGGCCCAGGTTTTGGTTCACTTAGAGGGTGGCAATGGCTCCACCATGAATTCATTTGGACACACAGAAAAGGTCTCGCAGGACTGAAGATTTCACCTGAGCTGGAAGCACCAACACAAATACGTAGGATTTGTACTCCAAAATCCTGTAAGGGATACAGCAAATCTCAGTTTCTTTCTGACTTGGTGCCCAGAGTGTAAAATGCAGTGTTACCTCTGGCCCAGGTGCAGTGGGCAGTGATGGAGTAGTGGGACTCTTTACTTAACTGTTAGTCTCTTAAGGCTATGGAGGAACCATGTGTGGTGACATGGAAGTGGAAATGTGATCATAGGGTCTAGAATTGAATCTGATGGCTACACTCATCCCAGACTATAAGCAAGACTTGCTTTGTCCAGCACAGGAAATCAGCCCAGTGCACTGGAGGCAGATGTTTAACACTGCCCTGCTTATGTCTAGGTTGTGGTAAGAGATGAAAACTTGGTTTTCCAGTGGAAGAACAAGGAGAGCTTAATTCACCAAGTTATAGTGACCTAAACTTGGTTTCCTCAAGTCAGAAGAGGCTGGTGCCAGCCAGGGTAGCACTCCCATTCCCTGTGGAGCTGAGCAGATTCACACTAAGCCAGAAGCTGGAAATGTGCATTCAGCAGAGAAAGTGTTACATAGGATTTTGGAAGGAAAATCTTTTCTGCCCTTTTTAGAAAAAGAAACCCAACTGTTCTGTGCATCACGAGTTGTGCCGTACCAAGCCTGAGCTTTGCTCAGCAGATCTGGGGCTGGTGGCTCCCCAGCCCTGGAGTTTGCAGTGGGAGATGGGCACAGAGCAAAGTCCCAGAGTGTCTGTCACTCTGAATTTGGCTCTGCTGTTTCCTTTGCTGGATCACAACCACAGGTCTGGCAGACCTTCACCTGAATGGTATTTGATAAGCTTAGGTCCCCAGGGATGGATGTATTTCATAAATGAAAAGACTGCAGTATCTCAGAGACAGGAGGATCTCCAGGGATCCCTCTGCCTGTTCTTATGAGGTGGGTTTTAATTCCCCCTCCAGCTTGGCCTTGGCTCCCACAGATGAGATTTCTTTACCTAACCTATTAAAAGCCAGATTAAGATCTCTTGCAGAGGTCATTTAGCAAACAGTGAGACAAATTGTCAGCCCTTCTCTAAGGAATACTTGTTTTCCTCTCATTCCACAAAACAATCGGGGGAATGCTTTTGGGGTCAGCCCGTTTCCAAACTTAACCCTCTTATTCCCAGCAAAAACAGTCCGTGTGCTGCCCTCGTGCCTGGGACGGGGCAAGCAGGACTCCAGCCCTGGCTTCCCAAGCTGCTTTGATTCTCTGGAGCAGATAGAAGGGTTTGTGTTGTGTGTGTGGGTACGCCGTGATGAGAGGGTGACTAAACCTGATGGGTGTGCAGTTACATAAGTTTGCATCAGCCTGTACGTTGTATGTAAAGCACAGGGATGACTCAAAGGCAGGAGCTGCAGTGGCATGTAAAGTCTGCCGGCTGACAGTGATTGACAGCCTGTGGCGAAGTTGCCAGGTTGATGCTGGGTCTCGTTGGGTGTCCCTCTCATCTGCCATGGGTGCTGGGGCTGCTGGCCTCTGCCCTATGGAGGTAGTAGGGAACATGGGGGGCTTAGTATTGGGCCTATGGGGATGCAAACAAGCCAACCAGTGAGTCAGCATTAGGTGAAAATCCAGTATTGTATGTGCGGGCTGTTGAATGCAAAACAGCTGATAGGAAAACGAGCTCCACAGTGGTGAGTCCACCACTGCCCACAAGAGGTGAGATCATGTTTAGATGTAATGATAAAGGATGGGCTACAAGCAAAACTCAGCTGCCAGACCTGCTTTGCTTAGGATACAGCCCAAAAGCCTAGAGCAATCCACTTTGGATCACTGTGAAAGGTTTTGCTGGTATGACTTCTGTCTATCAGAGGAAAAGAAAAGAAGAGAATGTTTTATCTGGGACTCAGTGCATTCTTTATGGCAATCCTCAATATTGTACTTTATGCTTTCAAAACTGCAAGATGTATAAAAAGAAAATGTAAATTTTTAATATTCATATTAATTTTCTAGGTAAGGGAACTTAGATTTCTGTGCTTTAATATTTTTCTTTCAGTAGAGGTCAGAAGCTTATATGGCAAAAAGAAAAGCAGGGAGCGCCCCATCCCACTTTCCCCCACCCAGTTCATAAAGCCTCACTGGATGGCTCACTCTCCAGGAGTCAGGGCGTTTGGAAAAGGACCAGGAATCACAGGACTGGGCAGTGCCGGCACTGCCTCAAATCCCCTGGTAATAAACACACCGACTGAGGCCAGATGGTAAAAGTGCATTTTTATAATGTTTTATGTGGATTAATGATTTCAATAAACATTTTTCTCACTTGTATACATTTGAGGCAGCATTTGCATGTCTGAGACAACTCACTGAGCTTTCCCTGGCTTTCTCAGTGGCTGCACTCGAAGGCTATGTTTGTTTGATCTGCCTCAATCCCCTCTAATAAGTCATCTGTATTAGCCCCAAGACTGCGATGAGACAGCAGTTGCTGATCCCTGAGGGGTCTGGTTTTCCCTTGATGTGTCTCTAACTCCTTTTGTAATAATGAGTGTTATTTGTACATATGGAGGGATTAGTTAATGCCCTGTGATGCACAATCCACTGGGGCATGGCTCTTTAGTGACTACTGTTACGTGATATGCTGCGGTGATTTCTTGAGTGCTTTTGCCTTTGTTAATTTTCAGTGGTGGTAAAAATAAGTATCACTGCCCTCGCTTCAAGATGGGAAAACTGAATCATTCACTGTTTGGTGGATAAATAACGAGATGCAGCAAAATAAAGCAATTTACTGTACGTATGTCATTCAGCAAGACACCTTTCCTCAGGCATGCACTTGTAGGGACCATGGGTGTCCTTTTGACAGGGGCAATTGCTGAGAAATGAGCTTAGCCTAAGAGGAGAGGTGATAAGGCTGGCATAGGTGAGGTGACTTGTGCACACATTTCCCATGACTTTACCTATGAGGTTCTTTGTAACAAGAGTGTTTCTAAGCCTCTGGTGTTGGATGCAGGAACTGGTCTGGTGGCACGCTCAGGTCTATGAGGTTGGGGCTCAAGCCCATGCACATTGCCTGTGCTTTCCCCAAATTGTCAGAAATGGTTGGAGCAGTTACTGAGGGAGAGAGCATGGCAGCATGAAGACTTTGTAAGCCCTCATTTTGTCAAGGAGTTTTCCTGCTCGTTGTGCAGTGTCTGTGCTGGTACTTATACCTATGGTCACCACGTTGCATGTCCTGGATTCCCATCAGCCTGATGTAAAGTGTTCATCCTAGGATTTACTCTGAGGGCGGTATATAGCCTCTGGGAATGACTCATACAACCTCTGTACAACGCATCTGCTCCTGGCCAGATGTTAAATTAAACACACACTTTTAGTGTTATCTTGACCTAGACTAATGTTGCTATTTTGGGCTTTTATGTCAGAGGCACAGAAATCCTGGAAATCATTGATGGAACAGACCTATGAGATCATCCATTCCACCCACAGGATTGTTCCCTGCAGAATATTCTCCATCGTTTTGTCCAAAGCAGTCAAAATTCACTCAAGTGAGGGAGATCCTAATGTTTCCCCAGGGGGACTCTTACATCTTCCTCTGTGCCAGGGAGGACTCATTCATCCCCAGTCTACAGTCCAAAGTTAACTACTCTGTTTAACCCTGCCTGTCCAAGTACAGACCCCAAGACTCTTCCTGCTGTTTGTACCCAGCATGGCGCAAGAGGAGATGACACCTGGTGAGTTGAGCACAAGCTGCTCAGCCACGTGTAATGGAATGAGTTTGCAACCAGCCCTCAAATAATTGCCCAGGAGCTCCCTGGCTGTATCACTGTCACAAGGGTGGTTTAAGATAGCAATCCTTACCTCCCAGGGCTGCATCTCCTCCTTCCTTCTGAGACACAGACCTCCCACAGGGCATGTTTTTATTCCCTTGAAATATCTCACTTGCTGCTTCATAGGATGTGCAGACCCAGACTGATAGCCCTGTCATGCTTCCTGTCAAAGAAAAAGGCAAAATTCCCACTGAATGGGAGCAGGCTACAATAAGTGGGTGGTAGCTACCTGATGGTAGCTAGATGGATTGAACCATCTCAGTGTGTCCATATGGTGAGGCTCCTGGGCAGGGGTACTGGGAACACCCACCCTTCCATCAAACTTATCATGTCTGAGATGCTGCAAGCTATTAACAGCCTCTGCTAACGAGTACTGTAACATCATTGAGAGGTTTATTTTTAATATAAAAAGCAGTTGCAAAAGACAAAGTCCCCAAATGACGGATTTTATAGATACGTTGGAAAATAAAATAGCCTCTGCAGGGCAGGGATTTGTGTGCCAGGTCCCTGCTTCGACCTGGCTGTGTGCCCCATCTCACTCTCACATCCCTTGGGAGTGGAAATGGAAACCTCTATGCTGAGCTCTGGCAGTACAAGTGGGTACCAGGGAATGTTTTTTGCCAGTACTTAGCAAGAGCCAGCTCTTGCTTCACTGCAGCAGTTAAACACATCAGTGCACTGAGCCCGTACAGCCCTCCTGGCACTGACTGAATAGGTACTTGTGGTTTTCGGGGGTGTGTGTGTGGGGGGGTTTGCACGGTGGTCATTTTCTTCCTGGGCTTCTGAGCACTCATCTGTGAAACATGAAATTGCCTGACTCCGAAGCTCATCCCTGGGTTGGTGAAATCCATAAGCTTGCAGTGAACAATATTTTCCCTCCTGTATACATGGAGGAGTCTTCAGACTGCAATCACTCAGCAGCCAGAAATTTTCAGCTGCCTTTCCTTTATGTTTCCAGTGGGATTTGGACATCTTTGAAAAGTGTAAATTTACAGCCAAGGATCATAAAATGAGGCCCCGCTCTGTCATCTTCCTTGGGCAAGCTTTACATAGAGACCACAGTTTTCACCTCTGCAGCACTACCATGGCTAAAGGACCCATGCAAGATGCTCGGAACAGCTCCAGGCTGCACACAAGGGATGTGCCAGGTTATTCAGTGCCTGTGTGCACACTCAGGAGATCTCTTGCCTGATAGCAGATCCTAGCTAAACTGAAATCCCAGAGCTTTGTGCAGGGCTGAGGAGCCCCCCTCAGCCATTACAAGATGCTGATGCACAGGTGCTAGGAGAAGGGAGAAGATTCTCATGTCCATGGACAAAGCTGGTTCATTTTAAGCTTGTTACTGAAATCTGCTTGTCTTGCTTGCACATGCCAGGATGTAGCTCTACCTTCCTCCATGGAGCTGCCTCCCACTAGCGATATTCCCACCTCTCACTCCCAATTAGTCTTCCCATATTCATCTTTTACAAGTTGCTCCCCATTCGACTCAATACAACTTTTAAAAATAAAATTATGCCCTGTAATAAAAGAATATAAACCTCAGTTCACATCAGAGTTTGGCTCTTTAATAACTGAAAAATATGGGAAAAATATGCAAAAGTTCTTTTTTTCTGCATATCAAGCTCAAACACTTGGAGCATATGGGGTCATTTTTCCACTGCCAGGCTTTCTGGTGCCTGCATCCATTTCTTACCACCCACAAAAGCAGCTTTCAGAGAAACCCAGGCTTAGTCATTAGTGTCCTTAGCTGTAAATTTTGCTCTTTGAGCTTCAAGCTGCTTCTTTGCATAGCACATTTGTGCCGATTCACTGAAGCGTGTATCATTTGTTTTATCGATACATCCATGGGACAAAGGACCAAGTCAAAGGGAGCCTGGGGTTGAGGTATCGAACTTGTGCCTCTCAAATCGTTGTAGCGTGCCCCAGGCTGGCAGGGGATGGCAGCTGTGCCAGGCCGATGGCTTTTGTGCAACGATTTGGAGGTCACAATTGCCCTTATAGCAGTTGGATGTCTATGCTGCAAAGCACTCACTGCTGGAGCTGTTAGAAGGCCGTATGGAAGATGCTCTGCTACAGGTCAGCACAGGACCTTGCTTTACAGGCTAGCAGCAGCATACCTTTGTGGGAAAACCAGGGCTGGTTCTCTCTCCTGTGCCCTGCAGACAGACTCGCTGCCTGTTGCACAGTGCAGACAGCCTTTTGTGATGGTATTATGAATTCTAGACCAATTATTCTGACTACACTCATGCAAAATTCAGGGAAATCGACTGTCAGAGCAAAGCCCTTCCTCGTTTCCCAACTAACAGTGGAACCATGAAATCTCTTGAGTTTTATTATACAATTACTAAACGACGAAGAGACTGAACCGTTGCTTCAAGTGGAAGCCTCAGTGCAGCCTCAGCTCTGAAGCTTCTCTCCACTTTTGCAAGTACCCATTACAGTAAATAAGAGAATACGATATAATGGACTCACAGAAACATTGCTGTTAATTATTGGCAGTGCTGTAGACTCAGCTGATATTTTTCTTTATTGAAGGAAGTGCTCAACATCAGTGCAAACCGGCGTGCTTATGGCTTGAACAAGGTCAGTGGAGCGCCTGGTGAAGACCTTAGCGTTCTCCCAAGGCCATTAGCTACATCGCTTTGTGTGTAACAGAGGAAGGAGTCAGCCACAAACCCACCACACTTGTGGGAATGCGGATGCCCCCGGGAACTCCCATGCTGTCAAGACAATGCCAGCATTTGTGGGGATACAAAGGGAGCAGGATCTTAATTCTCGTAAAATCATGGAATTGCAGAATGGTTTTGTTGGAAAGGGTCTTAAAGCTCATCCAGTTCCAACCCCCTGCCACGGGCAGGGACACCTTTCACTAGAGCAGGTTGCTCCAAGCCCCATCCAGCCTGGCTTTGATTTAAAACGGGTGACTTGAGCACCGATGATTTGTAGCTTCTGAGGGCTTGTCCGTGTGACAGGTGCAAGTGTTGCAGGGCCACCATTCTCACCAGCACCCAGACTGGTTGGCTTACAGCCCCCGGAAGGGTTTGCCAGGTTGGGTACCCACCCAAGGTGATGTAACTAGATTGCATCTGGAGTAAACCAAACAATTTGGGGTACCTTTGGGAGACCTCCCTCAGGTCTCCTGCAGAACAGGCTGTATCCAGTAGCTCACATGGGCAAAAGTAGTAAAAATTTGGCCTTTAGGCTCAAAGCAGGTGGGTGTTTTTTTCACAGCAGCGGTGGGACTGAGGTGTTGGGTAAGGATTGGTTGACTCCAGGGATTTGTAGCACCAATTCAAAGATAAACCTGTGCTGTTCCTTACTATTCAAGCTAAATAACCAAGATCTCTGAACAGCGTTCCCATATACAACTGAGTGCAGATAAATGCCATAAGACATGATTCCACAGTGGATTACTTTGTGGTGCAGTCCCTCCTTGCTGTTTCACAACCTGGTCTTTTTTGGGCAGACTCTCTAATAGAAGTATTTGCAGAAGCAAGAAAGGGCTGTCTCTCTGCCACATACTTGTAATGAATAGAGGAATGAAAGGCGTAATCTGATTGTTTAATGGAAACAAAATAGAGTATAAGTATAGGCAGAAGAGATGATCAGCCACAGACAATAGGGGGCATTTGCAGTGTAGTGCTTTTTATAAATAAAATGATGCAGATAGTTCCTGTGAACCAGTGGCATAAACAGATGATTGATAACAATAACATGCCAGTTCCAGTTGGCAGAAGATGCTCTTTAGCATTGGCACGTAGGTGCTGAGAGCTGAGGAATTGGGAGTTTTGCATATTGTGTGGGTACAAAGTCAAGATGTGGTTCTGTGGCTCTGGCAGGATGTTTATTAGAATGAAACCCATCTTCTTTCTTTTGGCTGCATCATTTAAAGGAGATAGGCATGGATTGGGTGCTAGAAGATGTTAGCTTTATTTCTGTTTCTGCAATGATTCCTCACATTCCCATCTCCAAAAAGTATGATTGTTCATCACCTTTATTTACATGCCAATGAAATGGGGATCACAACATCAGTTATCTCACAGCAGTATTATGAGCTAGAATGAATAACATCCCTGAAGTACTCTGAGGGTAGATGCAAAGTCTTTTCATAAGAGCTTATGATTCCAGCTGGAAAGCAGTTTTGTGCAGTGAATGCTAGGGTTAGAAAGGTGTGAAGCCAATTTAGTTTCCAGATGCAGTGGGCCTTGATGCTGCTCTAGATAATCTGTGAATTCAGGTCCTTGATGCCAAGTGGTTCAGCAGGATGAGACTCTGCCAGGCACTTGCTGAAACCCTCAGGACTATGTTCGTAATAATACAACGGAGATCAAAATTCATGGAACACATAGGGTCTGTGATTGCTTTTTTATGCGACTCCTGTCATCTTGAAAGACAAAAATAAATCTTCAGGCTTTATGAACATGAACTCTTTCTTTGGGAGAACCTCTTACTGATTGGAAGCTTTTTACCCTACGAAAACCAGCAATCATTTCAGGAGTTGTGCAGTTCATCGCAGCATTAGTGCTGCAGCAGAAGCTATTTTGTTGTTTGAAAGTTGGAGTTCTTCAGTGGGACCACGTGTTTGTGATGACTAATTTCCCACTCTTATCTGAGAGTTACTTAATCTCAGAGTTTGCAGTGGGATAAATGGAACAGGGATAAGGGTAATAGTTTGCAGCTGTCAAGGTGAAAAGAGAGAGAATACCCACATACTGCACTAGGCAGGCTCTTAAAAATGTGCTGCTTTTGCCAGGCAAGATAAGGGTTTCTCTGTAGCTGCAAATTTACGAGAAAGATGCATGCAAATGTCATAATGACACAGACATAGCCGTCCAGCCTTAGTTCCCTATGAAAAGTGGCAATAAAAGCACAGGCCTATATCCTTTAGGATGCTTTGGCACTGGGCTGGTGGCAGTTGTAAAGCTATGCAATGCTGAGGTTATGTGACCGTGGAAATTCAAGGATCTAAGACAACAAGCGTGTTTCTGGCTATTGCTTTTTCCTATAAACCCATTCCATCCCACTTGGGAAGAGTAAATGCAACCTACAAATAACTTTGGTTCCTGCTCTAAGGAGTGTGAAGCCATGAAAGAGGAAGTTGCAGCTGCCTAACCAGAGAGTTTCGTGTTAGCTTTGTCCATAGCGCGATGGCCTGGGAACTTGTAGAGACCTAGGAGGAGATTCATCTGCCCAAGCATGGGTAGATACCTGTATGAGAACTAGTCATCTTGGGTTCCCTTTGGGGAAAGTCCGAGGCAGCACGTCCCTCATGGGTGGGATTTTCCACCCTATGAGGGGTAGTTGGGATGGGTCAGATAGGTGCCTTGTTCTCTGTTGAACACAACGTGAACTGAGGGGGCATAGCTTCTCACACAACAGATGTGTCTTGCAGCTGGTACTGGGTTTAAACGCTGAGGATTCATCATCTTCAGGACATGGTGGTTATCCTTAAAACCACTGTTCAACTAGCACTTAATCCCATGGACGCTCAGGCTTCTTTCGATGGACATAAATGAATTATCCCAGGTTCTGCTGTCAGCTAATGAGCTGCTGGAAGCCCTGGCTCCAGCAGAATCCCCAGGGGTTCCTGAATTAACTTTTGAATGGAGCACAGGAATAGGGTCTGATATCATCCTATCATTGATCAGGTTAGACGCCATCGTCACACCTGACTCTTTAAAATGAATCGGGACTGTCAAACTCGTGTTCCTGGCGTGAGGTGTGTCGATAACTGGCGTTTGTGTAGGTATTTAGGCCTGAATGTGGATTTCTCATTATACAAAGTGAAAAATTTTAGCTGATGAATCACAAAGTGCGGCAGGCTGGAGAACAGCATTAGCTACAAGGCTGCTTGGTGTTGCACTGTGTTTCTGGGTGTGCTTTTATAGAGTACCTCATGCTGAAAATGTAATTAATCGGAGCAGGGTTATCACATTACCAGCCTGACTGAATTATTTTATTTTTGGTGAAAAAATGTGTGTTTAAACGTCTAAATGCTCCTGTTACAATGAGTAATTATCTCCAGAAAATTGAAAGCACACAAGAAATTATCAAGGAAGAACATTTAGCTGTCATCTGTCTTCCTGAAAACACTTGTCTGAATGTATTAAGAGGAATATTATTGCAGCGTAGATGTTGGCCATTTGGAATATATTTTTTCTGCCTTCTCTTTAAGTGCGTTCTTGCTGCCACTTTTTTTGATAGTGTCTGAATGGATTAAAGATTTATGGAATTTTTTAACTGGAATGATTCTCTAGAGAAGATTGATTTTCCTGCTGTCTCAGACTCAGTTTAAATTTGGTGTTACTTATGAAATAATGAGAATATACATCAAAGTAATGGGGAGAAGCGATGACATGGCGCACAGTGTGTGGGTCAACAAGGAGCCTCACCTCTGGTATTTGTAAACCATGACAGTATAGTAGGGATCACAGTTTGCAAAAGCAAACTGATTGCCAAAGCCAGAACTAGTGGAGCATACACCCAGCCGCATATAAATCTGTGTACTCTTACTTTTTATTAACCGAGGATCAGGGTTTATTAATTACATAGCACTGGATGATGGCATAACTTGTAAAAAGAAAACTGTGTTACGAAACTTGATAGCTTTACATTAGGCAAAATGGAGATGGGGCTTTTACAACCCAGCATGGGTTTAGAAAAGCAGAGCTTACACCTGCTCAGGGGGGTTTACAAACTCAGAGGATCCTTATGTTTTTCAATGGGAATTCAGCAATGATTTAGCTCCATGTCAGTCATTTCCAACAGACTGAAAACCGCAGGAGGCAAATAGCATCCAGTTCTTTCTTGAAAATGATGCAAAACCAAAACAAGAGTGGACCAAAGGAACTCTATTAAAATTATGTAGATTATACAGGATGCACAGAAAAATCAGCAAACATGTCTTTAATGACCACTTTCTGGGTTGACACAGGGCAGAGCTGCCACTGTAAACACCACCTACAGAGAAAAAAAGCCAAATCTTTGTAGTAGGGAGCAATAGCAGTTTACACCATCACTGGACCAGAATGGAATAGAGGGCAAAGGGCTGGAAATAAGTGCTCGAGAAGAGCACAATTTGTAAGGCTCCCAGCCTTGCTCCAGGAGCCATTGTGCCATTGAACTAAACCCTCTGAGCTTTGTAAAAACTTCCTTCCACTAAAATCTTTGGCTCATTACACAGGGCTCAATATCGTGGTCTGAATTAAATCCATTTATAGTAGCTTTGGAGGAGATCTGGGCTGGGTGGAATGCCTTTAGCAAGGAAACTGAATGTTAATAACCAGCCCAGTGAAGCTTGTGCAAGCAGCCAAAGAAAATAACAGCAAAATGAAAAAGAAAGTACCTATTCCTCTGGCCTTTGCACATGCAACAGGTCCTAGGTTCAGCTCTGCATTCATCCTTATGGTCTCAGAATCAACAACCTAAGTCATATGTCTGAGCAGAACAAGATTAAGTGATATTTATTCTTAGAAAGAATATTGTCTTTTGTTTTCTAAACATTTCTAAGACTAAGGAAAGGACTTTTGTTGCCCTGGCATAGCTTTTGAGCCAGGTACTCCCCTAGCGTTCTCAATACCTCCATCCAGCATGTTTGGATATGCTCATACATAAAAAATTGGGAAAACAGAAATCAGTGTTCAAAACACATTAATGTTTGCACATAGAAGAGTAAGTGACGTTGTGAATTATTCTCACATGTTTTTTTTCTAATTGTTAAGAAAGACTGCACTAAAGCCGGTAATAAATAAAAACCAACTGAGCACATTCTGGAATTGCCGTGGAGCTTTTCATCAGCAGAAAAAGCCAAGCCCTGCTGCTGTAATTACATGGTGCATAGCACAGTTATCTCACCCTTCTTTCTCCTTATATGAACAACAACCACTCTGTCATGCTTGCTGTATTAAAACAACTGATATCTCCAAATAATTACTCTGTGTTAATCATGCTTTTAAAGAATATTCATTCCAAACAGTGGCATCCCTTTATCATTTGTGCTGCAAATGAAGATGCATTGGTTTCTGGAGAGCAGCACCGTCAACTTTCATCATGTCCTCTGGATGTAGTGAGTCCTGACATCCCTAATGTGCTGTGTGAACTTTCATTGAAGGCCTTTACAGAGGTGCTGCAGTTGTTCTCTGTTTTAGTGAGTGAAGAAGGCTCCATAGCCACAGGTTGCTGTCTCTAAAGCCTTCATATATGAGCAGAGGAGATCTTTTGCCTGATTGTATTTTTGTATTGCCTGGCACACACAGTTCTTGGTGTTAGTTCTCAACATTCACCATGGTTGTGGTTTAAACCAAGCCAGCAACCAAGCCCCATGCAGCCACTCACTCACTCCCCCCTGGTGGGATGGGGGAAAGAATTGGAAGAGTATAACTGAGAAAACTCACGGGTTGAGATAAAACCAGTTTAATAGGTAAAGCAAAACCTGTGCAAGCAAAGGAAACCAAGGAATTCATTCAACCCTAGACCCCAGAGAAGGGGCAAAAAATAATTCACTTTGGTAGCTTATAGATTGAAGGTGGGAAAGAAAGAAAGGCTTTTGGGGGAAAATTTGCCTAGATTGGTCCTTATTCAAGAGGTCTAGTGCTGTTTTAGGTTTAGGACCAAAACCAGATGGTGCAGCTTTTGGCTTGTGACCAGAAGTGGTTGTGTTACCATAGTTCAGTGACTCACCGGTGTTGGCTGTATGGTGGCTTCGTGGTTTCCCTGGCTGGTTTCACTTCCCATTGTGGAGAAGTGACTGCACACAGCTGGTTACTACAGCTCAGCAGTAAGTCCCTCACGTCTGTGTGTACAGCTGTGCCCTAGGATTGCCATAGGGAAAAACAAAGCAACAGTTTGGGGTCCCCATAAGTCTGTGTCCCCCTAAAACATTGATTAACTCCGAAACCACTAAGGTGGTGTTGGGCTGGAGCACACAATGTACCAGCAGAAGCTGAGAAGAGTGGTTTTGTTCAGCCTGGAGAAGAGATGTCTCAAGGAAGACAATTTTGCTATCTCTAAGTGCTTAATGAGAGGGTGTAGAGAATATGGGGCTTGACTCTCTTCAGAGGTGTGTGGTGACAGGCACAAGTTGCAACATGGGAAACTCCAGTTAGGTGTAGGAATAACTTTTACCATGAATGTGGTCAAATGCTGGAGGAGGTTGCCCAGAGCATCTGCAGGGATCTCCACCTTGGTAACGTTCAGAATTCAGTTGAACATGGCCCTGAGCTGCATCATCTAGTTGGATGTGCTTTGCATGGTGGGGTAGACTAGAGACCAGAATTACTCCAAATCCTGCTGAAGACTCAAAGCCCAGGAGATGAATAAACTTGTATATCTTGTTGGTTCCTCCACCTTGTACTGTGGGGCTGGGCCCATGATACGGAAAGTGCTGTCTAGGTTAGGGTAGATGTGGGTGTCTCAGAGGCAGATGGGGTGAGGAATGGGTGACTCACAATATGGCGCAGTACCTGCTATGAGGCAGGACCTTTGGGGAGGAAGCTGGATGTGCTGGGAGGAGTTAGACGAGCCCTACTGGGAGCTGAGTGGGACTACTTGGTTGAGGTCACAAGTGATGGATTTTTACTGGCTATTCAGCAAGCCCAGACCTGGCGTTTCTCCCTTCCTTGGAAACTTCACATTGTTGAAGGATGCTGCATTTCTGGCTTGTTTTGATCACTGTTCCTCCAGCCTTAGCCCTCAAGCTGGCCTCCAGCTGCCAACCTGCACAACAGTGTGCTGTTTAATGTCACAGTGTTTTATTGACATCCCATCAGTGGAGCCACACGGGTTTTCCAGCCCCTGCCATGGAGCATGCCAAGACCTGTCAGCTGCTCCCCAGCACTCCTGCCCTCCTCAGCCGCTCCTAGGCTCCTGCCTCTTGTGGATGTGTCTCAGTGCAGAGACCTCAGAGCTTGGCATGGAGGAGGGACATGAACTAAATTTACTCCCATTCAGTTCAGAGCTTTCTGTACCAAAAGTGTGATTTTCCTCCTTGCTCTAGATGCCACCTTCTGCATCCTGCTATGTGCTTGCTAAAATGTGCCCAGGAAAGCAATACTGGAGCTGAAATGGGGGAGGCTCTCAATGAAGCCTGGAACATCTCTTTGGAGTCGGTGTGTTGCTAATTTGCTCTCAGACCAAAGAAATAACCTGTGGTTCAGACGTCACTGAAGTAAGCAGATGTTTTCTGGACAAGCTCTTAAAGACCTTCAAAGGCAGCTGAGCACTAGGGAATAAAGCGAGCCAGGCTTGCCTAGAAATCAATATCCACAAGCTGAATTTTCACTTTTTGGAAATGTGATCAGTTCATCTGGGTGTTTAACCATCCGCTCCTCCACAGCTGAGTGCTCCAAAACACTGGGCATGTATGTTTGTGCCTGCCGGCTTTATGTCTAACTTTTATTATCATCCCTTGCTGCTTCATAGCAGATGTGAAGAAATATGCAGCTAGTGTTTTTAAAAAGCAAAAGTATTTACCATCATGCTTTGTTTCTGGAGTCCTGAAACCTACTGTATTTAAACATCTCAAAACAGTGTGTGAGCACCAAGCAGTTGCGGCTCAACAAATTTATTTGTGATGGGAAAAAGATGTACCTTTAGGTCGAGGTTGTGCATTTATTTATGATCGAGATCAGCAGAGAAAAGAGTGGAAAGAAATTGTTTTGACATGTCCCCTCCCTTTCCACTGCATCTGTGTTTCTTGCCTCTCTCTTCTGAATCCAAAACCCAGTCTTGCCTTGCTCTCCAAAGAATACAAGTCCTATCCTCCGATCTAGCTGTCCGGTACTTGTGACCACTGCCACAAAGCTCCAGCACAGTGAAGAGCACAGTGTCCTGACTTTGGACACGTTTCTTCCTCTAACCAGAGGAAGTTTTTCACATTCCCAGCTAATTCTCTGGAGCCCTGAAGGGGACCACCCATGGCTCTTACTGAGAGAGAGAAAAACCCCCAGCTTGCTTACTAGTAAAACTGCTACTCAGCAACACAGCCCTGATCTGAACTCATCAGTTGAGAAGCTCTCGGTTTTCACTTAACCCTCATTTCTTCATGATGCTTGTCCCAATTTGCTGGACCCACTTTTTCTCAGACAGCTCAGCTGAAAATGTGCTGGGTGTCCCCAGAATGCAAGAGCATTTTCTGAGCCTGACCATGTGCCGTTCAGTATCCCTCCCAAACTGAAAGGGCAGGGGGTTATTTGAACTGCATAGCACGGTGGGGGGCAGAGGCTGTGGACATTAAGTGGAGCTTAGGAAAGCAATTTGGGTGAGAGATGGGGCTGGCTAGCAAAGGTCTGGTAGAAAAGCACTCAGGCTTTCTGCTAGGCATTAAAGATTCCCAATTTTATGAACTTTGCTGGAGTCATGCTAGCAAAGTGAAATACATTTCCTGGTAGAACCCAGCAGATTTCAGTTGGAAGGTGAATGCTGAAGCCTGGGGATGGAGCTGAGAACAGCAAGTTTCCATCTGAGAAAGCCTTCCTGCTCTCTTAAAGTCTGTTTGGAAAAAAAAAAAAAAAAGCAAATGCTGGTTGTACTTCACTATTGCTATAACAGGAGGATAAAGAAGGAAAGTGGAGGAGAACAAGCCAAAAGGAGAGGAATACGATCAGGGAATAGTGTGATCATTCTCTGTCTGGGATGGAGTGAGCCCATTGCCCATAAATCTCAGGGTGCCACAGCACTTTAGTAATAAACTCCATCTCAGACAGTAAGACAAATGGATTTGAGGAATACTTTAACACATCCCTGGATTCAGACCAATGCTTTGGGTAATTCTGTATTTTCCAGTGTTTCACTGCTGGGGGTGGGGGAGATGGCTTCTGGGTAGGCTAAGGCTCGTGTCTGCCCTGAGTTAGTGAGTGACATGGGGTGGGAAAGGTTGGTAGGAAGAAGTGTATTAGAGCTGATTTCTCCTGTTGTTGGTTTTAAAGTGATGGGAGGGTAGTTTGGGTGCTTGGCAGAGGCTGTATTTAGGTAATATGATCTGTGATATGACATTGACCAGCCAAGATCATTCTCCTCCCATTGTTATTTGGAGGGATTGGTAACCATTATAACACTGTGTAGTCCAGGTGGCACTTGGGCTTGGGCAAGCATTTGCCGAGGTCTTCACCTTGGATTCACCTTATGGCTTCAGTCAACCTCAGAAGAATACATGGCAAACAGGAAAGTTGAACAGGTAGGAGAGTCATGGGGCATGGCTGAAGACCCCATCAGTCACCCATAAATTTGCTTGTGTGGCATCCTGATGGTTGTTCAGAGTCTTCATACCCTGACAGTGTCATATCCCTACTCATCTGGGGTGAAACAGGATCATTTCTGTGCAGCACAAAGGTCAGTTGGCCTCAGCTAATATTCAGAAGATTTTGGTGTTTATGGGCTTGTTGTTGATGATAATCCTGGCACAGTGGAAGGCACAGGGAGATGTAGTGTCTGCCAGTAGTATTTTACAGTGGAAAGGGAGGAAAACTATCAGACACATAACTCATTCCTAATATTATGCTATGAAGCTTTTTTTTGCTTGTTGCCCTGTGGATGTAATTAGTCAATGGGAGCTCTTTTTTAGATATAATTACACCATTAAGCATACTTTCACCTCAACCAAAAATGCACGGTTAGACTCTGTAATTACACCACTTAATGGTATTACCTAATGGTACGTAAGAGTATATGAAGCAAACAATGTATGGCTCAGACTCCCTCTGACTTGCTGCTGCTTTGATTCTCAAAGTGGTCATTGGGAGTGCAAACTCCGCACCCTGTGTCTGGGTGAGTCGAGCTTGGAGAAGCCATTTTCTGCCCAGAAGCACTTCCACTGAGTGCAATAAGGCCACTCATGTTCATAACTAATTGAAGGATCTGGGCTTAGGTCATTGGCTAAGAGGTTTTTAAGTTTTGTTAGTGGTTTGGTTGCTCATCATAGCCTTGTAGCTGTTTGGGTTGGTATCCCCAAGGAAGGGAGGAGTTTAGGGTGAGCCTGGTGTAGGAAGACCAGAAATGTAAATATTGTGGAGGGGAAGGCCAGGAGTGTAACTGCAGTGTGAGAGCATGGCCTTGGCAGGTTGTGGACCTTTTCATGGTGATTGGACTGGTTAGAGAATAGTGTGCCAGTCCTCAGCTGTCCTTGACCCAGTAACTACAGGTCTTGAAGTGGGCAGCACGTCAGTTTGGAAGGGATAGCAATTTCACAATTGAAGTGTTCAAGGCCAGGTTGGACAGGGCTTGGAGCAACCTGGTCTAGCAGAAGGTGTCACTGCCTATGACGGGGTTGGAAGTAGATGATCTTTGGGGTCCCTTTCAACCCAAACCATGCTATCATTCTGTTTCCTGAATGGCCTCACTGCCCTCCTTATCAAATGGTGTCACCCACCCATGTGGGACACTGATGGGGCACTATCCCTGGTGGTCTCAGTGAGGAAGCCAAGGATGGATGAGGGAGATGTCCCCACAACAGGAGTAGGGTGCCACTGGTAAATAGCAGTGGCTGCATGAGGAGTGCTCCCCCAGTGTTTGGCTCAGGGACGTGGAAGGATGAGACTGGGATAGAGCCTGTTTTGTTTGGCTTTCACCTATAGCTATCTCTTCCTGGACTAAAATCTCTTGGCTTCCATTTTCAATGTCTTATAGTTTTGTGATTTGTTCTTACTGCTTGTTTGAAAAAAAGAAGAAAGCAATTAAGCAAGCAAAATGATCTTTATTATGTTTGTTTAGTTAAAAGAATCTAATGATTAGTCCAATCTTAAAAAGAAATCAAACCCAAACATGCACTGTACAAGTGGCTCACTTCCTCTGGGTTTCTAAAGAAGTACATGTCTGTGAGACATGTTTTTGTTCCCGTTTCTTCTATACACAACATTGCGGAAGCTTTAAGTAAAATCTGTCCCTAAATAGGCACCCCTGGGATGTGCAGCTGCCAAAACAAGAATCAGGCAACAAAACTGGGCTCGTGTCCTGCAAACAATTTTTCCTTTTTTCTTGCTCTTTAATCCCTTCCATTTAGCTTTACTGACACTGTTTTTAAGCAATATTGTGCTGGCCAGTGTTTCATACTCACTCTTTGGGAGACTGCAGTCACTTCTGTACCAGATCGGGGTTTCTGGCAGCACCCATGTGAGCTGTCCTGGGTAAATGCTCCAGCTGTAGGGCTGGATAGAGGGTTGGACCTCCATGGGACTGGCAACCAAAGTGTTAGTTTTGTGTTTGTTGGTGACTTAACCCTGGTTCTGTCTCACAATTGCTCTCATATCTTTTAGGGAAATGGTGCAATGAAGGGTGTATTTGGGTTCATATGATTAAATTGCATATAGTTCTGTGAAAAAGCAAAGCTGGAAGTAGAACTTTTCAATGACAGCATCAGCTTATTGCATGTCTGCCTGGTTGCTAGAAGGACAGTTGAGGAAGTTCTAAATTAGTCAACTCCATCTCCCTGTAAAACCACCTGATTCCCTTTTCTAAGTTACATTACTCTGCATTTAGGCATCATGTAATCGTCTGTTCTTCTCACACATGAGCAAAAGAAATATCTGCTTACACAGGATCACCCTTTTCACTTGAAAGAAAACTCTACCCACTGCTACTATTTAAAGGTCTATGTCACTTGTCTGTAACAGGATATAGATGCCTTAAAAGCATGCAAATGCTCTTTTCCAACTTTCAAGAAAATATACTTTGTAGAAATGCTTGGATTTAAAGCATATGTTTACTGAAGCCTATTGCTTTGTTTATCTTGTCATGGAAAGGATTACACTGCATGCCTCACATCTCAGAAAGGAGTGCATGGTAATGGACTTTTTATAGGCTGAGGAGACACCAATTCTGTATTTACAGCCAATCTAATATTATTCATTATGATGTTTTCTCCGTCTGCATTTTTATTGTTGGCTTGGTGGCCTCTTTGTTCTCTATCTGATTCTCTGAAATTGCCTGTAGAATAATAGTTTATTAAAGACCAGAGCTGCAAGACTGGCAGCAGGCAAGGACTTGGAAACAGAAGCTGATCTCTGCCATCAACTAAAACATAGACAAGGAGTTTCTTCTGTTTGGAGGAGAAGATGAAAGGTACAGAGGATGCTGTGCTACCCCAGCTGGTACCCTCTGAAATGCTGGTGTGGAAGCTGGGACCACTGTTAGTGCAGGTCCCCTTTTGTTACTGCATAAAAATAGTCTAATGGGTTCTTTCCTGTTTGCTGGCAGCAGTACCAGGATGGACGTGTGTAGTTCATGGTTGTGTACTTGGTTGTGCCTATGATGAACTGAGAGTCACGTGCAATAAGTAGTGTTAGAGGAAGAAAACTCGATACAAAACTTGGTACTTTCTGCTGTAATCTATGGCTGCAGTTTGGGAGCTTCTGCCAAAATCCGCAATCAAAAGTCATTTAGCAGCTTTAAGACACCTCTTTGCATGATTATCACTGAAAAGGACCAAACTTTACGTGCACTAGCAATACCAACCAGCAGGTTTCCTACTTAGTAATTTAAGCCTGTGAACATTTTGCCTCTGCTTCTGCCTTTTGTACTGCTCCCCACTGATTTTATCATCCACTTCATGCCCTGTATCTGCTGCAGAAAATCTTTTCTGGGGTCATGGCCGTTGCATATAGGATTTTCCCAGGATGTGAATTAAAAGCATGGAATTTTTTTGCTGCATTTTATCAGATCTCATCTATTTTCAAATAAATTTTAAAACTTCATGCTTTGGCTTGGCTCATTTCAACTCATGCTGCCATGAGAGGTGTCCAAAGCTGGGCAAAGAAGCAGGGCTGAGAGCAGGAAACCTCCTACATACCCTCCAGTCTGGAGGGGAAAGAGGTGACTGCTGCTTGCCACAGGGGTCATGAGGTAAATTGTGTTCTGTGCCTTTGTATGTACCAAAAGTGCATGGATGAGCATCATGTATGACAACATCTGGAAACACCAACAATAACTGGTTTGCTCTGTTAGAGATATATGGACGGAAACCGAGGAGAACAGCATGTTACTATGGCACTAATGAAGTTCTGGGATGTCTAAACTCTCAGCTTAATTACACCAGTCATGTAAAATAAAGCAGAAGGAAACTTTAAGCAGGTCTTGGAGCAAGAAGCATTAGTTATATTTACTTTTCTCTAGTGGTAAGTTGTATCCATGTTGGCTTTTCTTGGGAATTGAGTTCCCCTCTCTAGTGTCCTAAATACCATCTGTAGATGAGTGTGCAGATGTGAGCCAGGGCATGGCACGTAGCCTGTAGATTCAGCATGGGCAATTATGTGTCTCAGTTATTAAGCTGGACGCTGAGCTAAGCATGGCTGATTTTCCAGTAGATGAAAAAATCTTAAGTGCACTCTCTTCCATGTAAGATACCTTTACAGCATCTTTTCCAACTCCTTTCCCCACCCCTGCTTATAAATGTGTAATTTCCTGAAAAAATTTCCTGGACGCATTTATTTTTAGGCTTGTGTTTGTCTCCCAGAATCGGAAGCCTGGCTAGATAGCAATTCAATATCCACTCATTGATTTCCTAGCTCTCATTAGCTTAAATACTTACTCGAAGCAAAGGGTAAAGAGGTCTTCATCTTTTATTTTAAGAGCGTTTGGTTTTGATCTGGTTTATCTGAATCAGTTTTAAAAGGGATCATTTATATTATCATTCTCTTTAATGTTTACTTCTGACATTATCATATGATTGTTTCTGTTTTATAGTACTTCGAAACGGAAACTAAGTTAGATATAGAAATTAATGAGCTCACTGATCATTTGCCAAAGAAAACATGACAGAGAAGATCCATGCAGCAAATTAACCCCAAGATTTCCCTGAGAATTGCCCTTTCCTGTATCAGAAACAACAAGCGTGGAGCAACCTAATGGTTAAACTTACTATTTTGTTTTTGAGGGGTCACTGTGCCTTTTGGAAGGGAGTGTGATTTAAAGCAGCATTAGTAAACCCTGAATGCTGTTCCCACAATTGATCTTAAATGTCCTCTATGAAGTGATTTTCATTTTCTAAGCCCCTGTTTCTAAACCTTTATGTTTGCCATCTATTACATCTAAAACTCATTTCTTTTTGTTATAAAATGCTTTGATTCACATAGGAAAGTGTTCTGGAAGAGAACATTAGTGTCGGTAGCATGATTTGAGCCAGGCTTCAGCCTTTTGTCTCTTCTTGGACAGGGAACATTCTCTATACAGTCTGTATAGCTAAGCAATTTATTTTACCCTGGTCAGTTGTCATAGCATAATCTGGCTTTTCTTACTGCTAAGGCAAGGTTTTAGGGACAAAGACAGTCAATTAACAATGTATTTCTCTAGATGCAGAGACTGCTCCCATGTAGGAAGGTCCAAGAAGAAGACGTAGACAATGAATGTGGAGAAAATAAGTAGTACTAGAAAGATCTCGGACAGAAATGAGGAAAACTTCGAAGGAAGGAGATTAGAAAGAGGATATGAAAATGCTGCAGTCACCACTTTGTATGGTTTTAACACAAACCCTTCTAATTTTCTTAGACTTTTT
This sequence comes from Lathamus discolor, assembly GCF_037157495.1. NCBI lineage: Eukaryota > Metazoa > Chordata > Aves > Psittaciformes > Psittacidae > Lathamus > Lathamus discolor. The sequence continues at coordinate 37,233,967 of NC_088884.1, read as the reverse complement.
CAATGAAGAAAAAGCATTTTTTCACCAGGGAACACAAAATGTCTTTGTCTGCTTTGTAATTTCAGGGTGTCTGCCTGAAAGCTGAGGGGTCATCAAACATTCCATTTGCAAACTCCAGCCAGCTGACAAAAGGAAAAGGCGCTTTCTGGGGCCTGTGGGAAAATAAATTATGCCACAGCTATAGGAAGCATTAGTTATTATTATACAGATAAATAAATGATTACAGTTTTGAAAACTTAGCTCCACAGGACAGTTAAAAAGTCATGTCACCTCCCCCATTTTGTCAAAAGACCTAACTGAACTACTGGGGCTGAAGCGAGCAAGCCCTTGTGGTTACCCTTCATTTGCCCACCTATAGCTTTTGATAGTGCAAATACCGTATTTACCAATGCCTAGATGAATGCTTTAAAAATGGGCTCTTGAGTGCAGATCCAGGGGTGTTTGCACATACTATCGATGTATTTGATCTTCAGACCCCAATGTGCAAATATCTTTACTGCTTTCTGTCCTTCCCTCCTCTGCGCATTTCTATCTGGAAATAATAAGAAATGGGCTGCTTCTGTGTCTCCCAGCCTGGGCAGTACATGGGGTGTTACACAGGGCCTCAGTGATTGCTGGGCTATAGAAGGCATCTTAAATACACTGCAAGTTACACCTTTTAGTGAGCCTGAAGCTTTAATATGGACCTAATGGTAGATGAGGAGACATCTTTGGATTGAAGCTTGCAGCATAGATATCTTGGTGGTGTTCAAAAGAAATGTATTTTCTGTAAACAACTATAAGAGGCTCAGGTGTCACCACTCGAGATGCTCGGTCAGTCTATTAAGGAGCTTATATAGCAGCTGTCTTCACTGGCATCTGTTTGCTGCAAAGTACAGAGGGAAGGAAAGGTGAGCAGAATGCGAAGGTACTTCTGCAGAAGGAGAATGCATATTTTTGTCTGGCATTATGAAAATCACAAAGGTCAGGCTGCAAGTGAGAATAATTTATTACAGAAATCCTGCAGTAAACAGCTAGCCAGAATACATAAAACTTAACTGGGGGAAGATTTATTGAAGCAGCATGACTTTGACTGGGAGGATATAATTGCAAATAAATGCGGCACTCCATAAAATATTAGAAGGGCAGCATGGCATGCTTCCAGCTTTCGGTGCTGAAGTCTGATGAACAAATATTTGAACAGGGAAGGGGGAGGGAAGGGAGAAGAAAAGATCAATAACATTTGCATGGGCTTGCAGTTGTTATGTTTCAGTGGGGAATCGGTAGCGTCAGTTGTTTAGAAAATGCTGTTGACACAGGAATGTGGGACTTTAAAGAGTAAAACTCAGGTTCGTATCTTGCCAACTCATCTTGTGATGCTGTCAGTCAGCAGCAGCTGAGCAGAGCCTTGCTGAGGATGTTGTTTGCTATGGTTTTATTTTTCATCCTGGAATTCTGCTTTATTTTTCTTTACTTTTTTGGCTTCATAGTAAAGAGACAGTCCCCACCCCAAGGTCTAAATAAACAGAAGATGGATAAATGAACGCTAAGTCACAAAGATGTTGAATAGCAAAAGCAAATGGAGACGCTGGTTGTCTCAACCTCCTCTCCACCGCCCAGTGTCCCAGGAGCTGCCGCATATTATGAATATCTGCTTCTTTCTATAGCACTTGTGGTGCTTCAGGAAGCACCTGAGCAGGGACTGCCCCAGGCTCCTGGCCCTGCTAGGCTGATTCTCATGTAAATCCTTCCTTCAGAGCAGCTGCTCAAGTGAATGGCAGTTATTGATGTGAGGAAAGGCAAAGTCCACCTCTAAACAATGCGCAAGTATAATGCAGCAAGAACAAATTGTATATGCATTTTGCATGAGATAGTCACTGAGTTCAAGTCAAACTAAAGGAAAAAGATAATCTGCATATCAGAACCAGGATCAGCATCAGTTCCTCGCAAGTTGCCAGGTTGTCTCTATCTCCAATGCTCAGCAGCTGAGTTTTGGGAAGAGGGATGGAGAGTTTTACTGCTATGGTGCTGCCTTCATCGTGATTAGAAAGCCTCCCAGAGAGGTTTGGGTGTGATTCCCTTGAGCTGGGGAAATAGGATATTGGTTTTCCACTGGTGGTGTGAGTGGTCAGGTGGCCTTCACTCCCCTACTGTAGACATCTTGGTTAGTTGTCAGGTCTAAGCAGGTTGTGTTTACGTAGTCAATGGGGAGAGAGAGGTACTCCCCATGATTAATTCCTCTATCCTTCCTTAAAATAGGTTGGATTATCTCTTTTCCTGTGGCATAGAATAGATGCCCAGCTTCAGACATCTATACTTGAGAACTGAATCCCAACCTCCATATTAGTATCGTGGGTAAAACAGGTGGGAAGGGACCTCACTAGATCTCTCATCCAGCCTCCTGATCAAAGAGGGTCAATTCTGATCAGGTTGCTCAGGGCTTGATCCAGCTGGATCTTAACATCTGGAAACTGCCCAGCCTCTTTAGGCAGCCTGCTTCATCTGAACCTATACTTCATCTAAGTATTTCCAGTGGTCTGCAACCCCTTTATAAGACCTATCTCAAGTCACCTCTTACATGAATCACACAGTTCTGTATGCACAGATCAGAGAACTCAGTTTGGTGGTGGCTGCTCTAGACATGCTCAGTGGCAAAACCACAGCAACAGTTTTTGCCAGGAAATGTAGGTTCATGTGGCATTTCAGGTAGTGAAAGAGGTTAGACTGTGTTTCTTGGATCTCTGCTATTCTGCTACTTTGTCGTTGCTGTTCCATCTGCATTGCACTTTAAGCACAAAGTGCTATCTATCATTCAGGAAGTGTTTTGGGGTGAACGCTGAATTTTGAGTGCACAGCTTCAGAGTGGATTTGTATGTGCCAGTCCTACAAAGCCTTGCACCATGGACTGCTTGGAGAGCATTTGCATTTTTTCATGCTGATGCAAAGAAGAATTGTGTCTTGTCCAGGGAAAGTGTTCCAGAAAAGAGTCTTTTGGTGTTCTTCAGAAGGGATTTTAATGCTTGGTAAGAATCACCTCTGAATGTCTCTTCTCATGCATAGTCAGGGGTGGTGAGGCACTGGCTCAGGTTGCCCAAAGATGTGGTGAATGCCCCATCCCTGGCAGTGTCCAAGGCCAGGTTGGACGGGGCTTGGAGCAACTTGCTCTAGTGGAAAGTGCCCCTGCCTGTGACAGGGGGTTAGAACTGGTTGAGCTTTAAGGTCCCTTCCAACCCAAACCATTCTATGATTCTATCGTATTCTGTGTGTGCAGGCTCACTGCAAAATGTCAGCGAGTGCAGACTTTGGAGCCCTCCCTGCCTCCCTTAGGGATTCTCTGTATAGGAAGAAAAAAAGGAAAGAAATAATGAATTTTAGTTTGCAGAGAACTCATCAGGAAACTTAAGAATTTGGGCAAATAAATACTGCTCGGATTCTTTCTGTTCACTGCTTGACTTCTGAGCTTTTAAGGTTCAGGATTTCAAAGCTTCTTCAACATTCACTTGAGTAATTGAGAATTTCTGCTTTCTTTCCTTCCTTCCTGAAGCAGCGGCACAGCAGGATGGTATGGAGAAAAATCCATCTTTAACCAAAGCCCCAGTCCTGCTATTTCATAATGATGAAGCATCCCTCATAGCCTAATATGCAGCTGCTACAGTGAGCGAAACCCACCCCTGATTATTAGCAGTTGTAAGCTGTCCACTTGCATCTATCTGTTTCTTCTGTATCTCCCAGCAAGATACGATAATTTAGGAATGGTGTGGGAGCCTACGGGTCTTATTCTTGAGATTGGTTTTCTCCCATGGTGGCATTTTGATCTTGTCACTCAGAGAAAGCTCCATGGCTGCAAAGGTTTATTGCTGTGCCAAATCTCAGCTGGATGCAGTGTAATCAGCAGCAGTACCAGCTCTACCTTCTTCAGGGAGAGAGAGCAAAGGAGAGATGCTGTTTGGGAAGGAACTGCTTTCAACCTTCAAATCCTCTTTGAGTAATGAGCTTTGGAGTTGACTGTGTGGGAGATGGAGCTGGAGTACCCAAAAAGCCCCACACAATAAAGTAGTATGTATATCAGGACAGAGAGTGAAGTGATTGCTGGAGGACTTGGTTCATCTCTGATGAAGGTCTCTTACCATCTATCTGCCCAGTAGGCCACAGATGGGGCTGAAGTGGTCACGAGCCAAATGTTTCTATGGCAGTTTTGTATTCTTCTGAAATGACTTAGATTATCTTCCATATATACATTTTATATCATTACTTTGGTGATACTGAGTATTTTAAAATACAGCATGTTATCATGCAAGTCTATAAAACCATGTGTAGTCTGTGTAGTCTGTGTATATATAATCTTGTCTTGGAAAACATAAAACAGTGTTAGCTGTTGCAGTGTACTGTCACATGAGGTTGTCTTCCCTTTCTTGCCTTGTATGTTTTATTTCACTGGCCTTATAGTGTGGAGTGCCTGGGCTCTGAAAGCATGGCTGTCCCTGGCTGACACCTGACCAGGGCCCAGGGGTACCCTATGCTCTGCTTCCCATTTTGGGCTGTTCTTTAGAAGTCTCATATTTCCAGGTGCATTTGGAAGTGCTGGATGAGCCCCCAGTAGCTGGGACCTGGAAGAATGTTTGGCTTCAGACCTAAGTTTTCTGCAGCTCCAGTTATGCCTATTAAGTCTGTGTTTGACTCATGGAATTGAGTGGAGTGTCCTTTGATTCAGCTACTGATGCATTTTGAACCTGATTGCTTCCGGTATCTTTGGGGCCGGGCTTCTGCTTTCTGGAAGGAGCAGTCAGGAGCAGGGATGGATACATAGTACACGACTACCAGACACCATCATCAGGGCCATTGCAAGCTCTTCTTGCAGACCACCCTTCAGCCACAGTGGTCAAGTCTGGTTTGGATGCTCCTTAACTGCCTTTATAACAACTAGCTTGGTCCCACTTGTGCTGTAGGTGAGGCAGACCAGGTCTGATCACTTGCTTTGCAAGTCATCCTATATACTTGCTCCTCACACAGCCTGTGTCTACTCAGCTGCCTCTTTTTGCAGTAATAGCCTCAAAGCAAGACTCAGTTTCTCTTTGGCTTACCTGCATGTCTGTGTTGGGTCTGAATGTGAAGTCCGTGGAAAAGCTTCCCTTTTGACTGTCACATCCTTTGCTGGATGCAGGCTGTGTGTTTTCACTGTGGCTTAGTGGCATGTGAGGGTTTTGCTTGGGACCATGCTTTTGGCTCCAGCTGAACTTCCTTCCTCAGGAGGACTATTGAAGAAACCAGCCCACGCATGGGCCTTTATGTGAAGGCTTATTGTAATTTGGTTTCAGGACTGAGATATTGCAGTGATGGGAAATGATGCCTTTAAAGGGCAGTAAAAACACCACTAAAACCGCAGTGAGCGCTTCGCCATGGTAGGCAGCTGCAAGAGCTCCAGATGTGGGGATCATCAACTCTGAGATGTGGTGTTCAAGAAGGAAGCAGAGCTCTAGTCTCCCTGACCACGAGTTTTTGTGATAAATGTCTGGCAGTAGGTTTGGAGACCTGTAATAGCAAATTTTGTCTCCTTTGTATGGATTTAGCAAGTCCAGGGATGTCTGAATTGCTGCGGCATGATAATAAGGAGGAGCTCTGTGCTCTGGAGCCTTGTGCTCTGGCATTTCTCTGCTTTGAGCTTTCAGTCCCCCTTGAACTGACACTTCTGCAGAGGTGGATGTCACCAAAGTGCTATTTTCTGCTAAGAGCAGGAGGCTGCAAACTGGTGTCTCATAACTGCAGCCCTATCAAACCTGCACAGCCACGTACAATAAGATAGGTGCTTGGTTTGCATGCCATGGGGTGCTGATGTGACCTGCATGTGTCATATCCCAGCGTGGTTCCCGATAGGAAATCTACTTATTTGGGCTTGTGCAGGGGGAAGAATTTAGCACTATGTGTTTGTGCAGAGTTTGGTTTCTCATCGGCCTCCGTGTAGCGTCCTGGGTGTGGAAAATGATGTGCGGAAGCCACTGGGGATGAGCAGTGGCAGCCAGCATGTCAAGCCACGCGAGGGGAAGAGGTGTCATGCAGGGAGGAGAAATGGGCATTTGTGACTCTGTTGAGTAAAAATAGCGCAGTCCCAGGGGAGAAGCTGTTCAGCAACCTTTAGGGAAACCGGACTTCTCTGGCAAGCAAAAGCATTGTAGGAAGGTGAAGACAAATTTATCCATGAATCTAATGATTTTATTGGGGTTATATGAAGAGAAATCTTGTCCCTGGGGCATGAATCCTTTAGGATGGAAAACACTTTTAACTGCTTGGTGGTAAAGACAGGGGATGTTTTCTAAAACATTCTCAGGTTTTAGGTGAGTTTTTGTTGGAAATGGAAACTAAATTGAATTTTTGTCACAAAAGTTTGTTTAAAGTTTAGTGTGGTTTTCTTACATATATATATATATATATATAGTCAAAATGTTCAGAAAATAAAATGTTATCAAGAAGTAGCCATTATTTCATATGAAGGTTTGTAGAAGTCACTCTTAAGCTTGCTTCAGTGCTGTCCTGCAATAACCTATCCATCTACTTCAGAAGCTCCACTGATAAATGCCATAGTTACATTCATTTCCCTTCCTGGCTAGCCCTATATTTAATTAATTTCAAGAACAGGAATACAAATCATATCATTCAGTATCTTACCATTACTCTTGATCTTTCGAGGGATGATGGAAATAGAGAAATTCATGCTGGGCATTTTGATATACATAGTGGATAGATATTTTTCTTCAAGGGTGTAAGTGCTCACATAGGTCTGTGCATTGCTTGCAAATTTAACTCTAAAAAGGAGTTTAAAGGAGTGTATGGAGAGCCACGAGAAGGGAAAGCCCATTGCTGTAAATACCTATGAAAAGAGAATCTGTGTCCCAAAGAGATTTCAGTGCCAGACCCAGGGTGAACTGTTGAGGTCCTACTGCCAGCCTGTAACACAATGGGATTTGGAGCCAGGTCTCTTGGGATCAGTCTTCCAACCATAAGACCATCCTTCGTTTCTCACTGTGGTGATGTAGAAAGGCCAGTTTTTCCTAAGTGCTGAGCATTCAGCTGTTCCCAAAGAAGAGGGACTACATGGTCATTCATTTTTAAATGGAGGAAAAAAAAGTCCACGCTGAATGTAACCTTCCCGGTGATACTGGAATGATTATTTCCTGCAGTCTTTCTCAGCTACAAGTCAGTGTTTTTTGGTTAATGAAGTACATCTTTCTGTTGCACTTCTATCCCCTTAGAAACTACTTTTTCTTTTACAAGCTGATTTCTGATATTGTGCCTTTGGGCTATATCCGGCAGATAGGGTCAGACAGTGCTCCCCTCCAAGTCATATCACATAATGACTTATGAATAAAAGATATTTCAGATCAAGGAAAACAGGAAAGTTCAGTGCAAAAAAATAATAGCACAGCTTTCACCAATTATCTGATCTCCAAGGGATTTGTGGAGGAAACTGTTCATTTATGCTTATTCTGCAGATGGGGAAACACCCAGAAGGTCCAGGATCACTCAGCAAAACAAGAGTGATTCAGAACCACATTGTGAGTCTCAAATCTCCTGTCCAGTCTCTTACCGTGCCATTTTCTACAATTATTGTTGTCTAACAGAAGTTTACATGGTTATTTTTGGTGGGATATTTTTTTTTTTCTTGAGTGAACAACTATATTTTGATCATTTAATTTTCCCATTGAGTTTACCAAAGAGATGTGTTGGAAGATGGGACTTTTTTTAATCAGGGCAACAGGACAAATATCTGTCATCAAGAGGATGTCATTGGTGGAGTGTCAGAGGTAGGGAGAATATTTTACACACTGGGACAGAGTAAATTATCAGCATCCCACAGCATACTTCAGCTGGAACACATGTCCCAAGTGTGTCAAAGGGTTCTGCCAAACTGATAAGGCCTGAAAGTTGGCCAAGAAAGCTATTTTGTACTGTGGATATTGCATAAGAACATATTGCTTCTTGTTTATTTACAGGAGGATATATATAAAATCTGAATTCTGTTCTGTGGACCATGGTTGTTTAAAGGAAATGGGAGAAAGAGGGTGTAAAGCATCCTTCTGTGTGCATTTAGCTACAGAAGAGAAGGCATTGCCCCGTATGTCCCCTGCATCTATTTTGCTTGGTATTTCTGGGGGACTTGCTGGATGCGGCCCTGAGTGCTTTGCTAATTCTGGCAGCACACTCTGTTTAAGATAACGAGTTAAGGAAGCTGTATGTTCATACTTGCACTTGTTTGCTCTGTAGGACTGTAGAAAATAAAAAGGGCCATCAACTGCCAGGTTAAGATCGGGTTCTCTTGCTTCTCCATGGCCAGCTGCAGGTACACAAACTGTGTGCCTGCAGATGCTGCATTTAAAATAAGACTTAACTTTTTTTTCAGGCTTTATATCATTGTTTATCTCCTTGTAAAACTTGTTCAGTCCCATGCAACTTACTGCTTGGTAGGAAAGGAAGGAAAAAGTGACAGCTTCTGCAGCCTCAGCTTCTGCAGCCGTTCTGCATGTTTTCAGCACATTTATATCACTGGTAATAGAGAAATATTGGTATCTTCTTCAGCCATGAGTATTCATTGGTTAAGGGAGCTTGTGTTTATCCATGTGTTTGAAAGACAGGATTAAATTCACCACCTGAATCTTCTGAGGATATTGGTAGCATTGGGTGATTCCAGTTTTGGGCACTCAGGCCTTCTTGGGAGGATGGACGGTTGGGGCATTAGTGGCACAGGGCGTTGTGCATATCACATGTAGCATGTGATGTGAAGGTTCAGAGTTATCTTTCTTCCTGCTTTTATCTTCCCTTCACCACCTTTCACTATTGCATGCTTTGAAACAGTTGTTCTTACACCATCCAAAGAAAGAGACCTTTACTATGCTTAAGTAATATTTGAGCTCCTGAAGCAGGCTGATCATTGCTAGGGGTCAAAACATGCCCAACAGAGAGGAAGACAGTAAAATGAATAACATAATAGGTAAAAGCTCATTTTCATGCTCAACAGATGATACACAGGACTCGTTGCCCTGGAAAGTCTGACATAGCGGCTCAGCTTATATGCAAGTTATGGTAAACGGGAGAAAAACAGTGTTAGCAACATGGTGAACATGGTTTAAAGTTTACGGTGGGACTTCAGATTTTCCTTCCAGATTTTTCAGCACATGACATTATGCAAGCTAACTCAATTTCAAAAGCAGGCTGATGCAGAATCTTATGTAGAAATTGGTGTTATGACAGGGCTGGAGGGAGCTCTGTCAGTATGATTTTCTTTGCTGTTAGTCCCCTTGCTAGTTTTGAGTAGAATGATCAAATCTGGGTTTATGTTGATTTGGCAGCATCTAGCCAGCAATGAAAATCGGCTGAACAGCCAAACCGGTTTGAGATAAGCAGACCAGGACATCTTTCCTATGTAATCAAGCCATGTGTTATGAGGAATTTGACCTGGGAGAGCTTATTTTACATCTCCCTTTGGTAGGCTTCCAAGGTTGCATTCTTTGAGGGGGAGATGTGCGGAAGTGTCACAGGGAGCAATAGCTTGCTTCAAAATTAATTACATGAGATAAGGGTTGTGAAATAGAGCTGTTCCTTTTGAAGCTGTCAGCATCTCCCTTGTGCTTATTCGATGGTTGTGTTGCTTTTTGTGGATGCTGGCAGGATCCCTGTTATTAAAGTCCCTTTTTGATTCATACCATCTATCCAGGGTGTAGAGAAATCTTGGTCTACTTGATGGCATTGAGATCTGGTATCTTTGTGCCATGCTGTGATTATTTTCTCCGTTTTCCCTGTTGTTGGAAATGGTTGAGGTCTGATGTGTTCTGAATATTATTTGTGAATTTCTCTGTCTGAGAACTCACGGGTTCATGGATTCCATAGGATAAATCCAGCCAGGATCTCACAAACACCAAAAAATGGTCACCTGATAGGTCTTGCTGACTTAATCTTTCTGAAAGAATGCATTGTAAGAGTTGTTTAACTGAAGTCACTCCTAGATTGCTCCCACATAGGCAGCTGATTTAGGAGTAGTTACTAAAAGTAATGGGGTAGTGGGAAGAACAATACTTCAGTATGACAGATTTCGAAGTTACATAATTTTAATGGTTTGAAGAGTCTGTCACCTATTAACAGCTATTGAATAGCTTAAAAAATCATGTATTGAGAAAGTGAAAGGTTAAAAAGGTGAGGTTGGTGTCTGTTATTATTTTTATTGTGCAGCCCCATCACCTCAGGCATGAACCTGTCTTCCCTCCTCATAGGGTTCACTGTCCTGTGCAGTTTCAGGGATTTAGTATACTGTCTGGTACTAATATAGGATGTTTGACCTGTCTGTTCCTCTTTTTCCATCAGTTAATGGAATAACATTTGACTTCTTTCAAAAAGCACATTGAGACATGAAAAAAGAGAGAAAATCAAAATACCACCAATTACGGGTTTTTTATTTAGTGTTTTATTGATTTAATGCTGCCTTACCGTTAGTTTCAAAGATTGACAGAGAGAGTTCATAGAAATTAAGTATCCAAGAGGAAGAAAATTCACAGAGGACTAAGTAGTGTGAAAAAGTCTCTGAGATTGGATCTCACTAAAGGAGATGATGGTAAAGATTCTTACAAATGTAAATCATACCTAGAGGACATATCTGAAGCTAATGCCATTAGAAGAGTAATAGTAACCTCTTTTCTACTTGACTCCACTGAGACTCTTCATTGGGTGTCCCATTTTACAGATGGAAGAACTAAGTCAAAGGTGAAAGAGACTGTGCTTTTCATCTGTGTCTGTGCTGGTGTCTGCCTAGGATGAACATGACTTGGGCTCTTTTCTAGGGTTTGGAAGAAAGGAGATGCCCAAGATATGAATCATGCTACCATCCCTCACTAACTGTTGATATCAAGTATATTGTCAAATGGGTGAACAGCAATTCTATTTGTTGACAGCCTTTAGGTTTATTCTTTTATGATTCAGATGTCATTTAGTTTCACTTATTAAAGTAAACATTATTTTGACAAATCTAGGCAGTTTCAACTCCTCTGTGAAATAGGATGCATTAAATTTTTCATTGAAGCAAATGGATGTGTGAATATGACTGAAATTTGCAAACACAAGCCCTGCTATATGCACATATATCAATATATGTGTGTATACACACACATTTGCAAAAAATCATAAAGCTGAAAATGCTTTTCTGCTTTTGTGGCCAAGCAATAGCCTCAATTTCTGACATTTGTAGTTACATTAAGAGAAGACTGGCTTCTCAAATTAGGCTTCCATTGGTTTTGACACAAGAATCTTTCTTGCTAGGAGTATTTTTCTCGCTGTCCTTTGAAAAAGGTGTGTTTCGAAAGTAAATGTCCTGTGCAAATATTCCTAAATTCTTCTGACCTGATGAGCCATTATTTGAGTGACCTGATGAAATGATCTTGTTACAGTGATCAAAAGGAGCGTGACCAGCAGGTGGAAGGAGGTGATCCTGCCCCTCTACTCTGCTCTCATGAGACCTCACCTGGAGTATTGTGTGCAGTTCTGGTGTCCTCAACTTAAAAAGGACATGGAACTGTTGGAACAAGTCCAGAGGAGGGCCATGAGGATGATCAGGGCTGGAGCACCTCCCGTATGAAGATAGGCTGAGGAAGTTGGGGCTGTTCAGCCTGGAGAAGAGAAGGCTGCGTGGAGACCTCATAGCAGCCTTACAGTACCTGAAGGGGGCCTATAAGGATGCTGGGGAGGGACTCTTCGTCAGGGACTGTAGTGATAGGACAAGGGGTAGCGGGTTAAAACTTAGATGGGGAAGGTTTAGATTGGATATAAGGAAGAAGTTCTTTACTGTGAGGGTGGTGAGGCACTGGAATGGGTTGCCCAGGGAAGTTGTGAATGCTCCATCCCTGGCAGTGTTCAAGGCCAGGTTGGACAGAGCCTTGGGTGACATGGTTTAGTGTGAGGTGTCCTTGCCCATGGCAGGGGGGTTGGAACTGGATGATCTTGAGGTCCTTTCCAACCCTAACTATTCTATGATTCTATGGCTTTAGTTTTTTTCTGGACTTTTGGTTTATAGTTTTGTTGCACTGATTCTGCATGCAGGATGGGAGAACAACAGAATCAATTTTATTCCAAATCTGGCTGCTTTCCCTTTGCCTTCAATAGATGGCTTTGAAATCTTCTGTATTACTGGTCTCCTTGACTGTCTTGTTGTAGGACATCAATTTACATTTAGTATTGTGTGACTAGAGAAATCCTCCCCATGTCACAGTTGTTAACTGCATTCGTTTCGGTATGGGAATACCCACAGGGCAAAGCTACCACCTCCAGGAGGAGAAATTGCCAGCTCTGTAGGAGGTCTCTGCAAAGGGAATAAGAATTAAGCAGGTATAAAAAATCACTTTTACAGCTTCCAAAAGAGGTTCGAGACTCACTGCTGGGGCTGCAAGAATCTGTTGCTGCCTCTGACCAGTGCTGCGATGGGCTCATAGACCTTGTATGAGTGCATAGTCTGGTCCTGGGACCTTGTCATTCCTGAGACAGGAAAAAGTAAGAGCAGGGATGGGAAGATGATGTTACTGTTATTTGTGCCCTGTTTGGAGTGTCTGGCATAGAAACCCTATGTAGGTAGTTTGAAAACGATTCCAAGTAAAGGATTCAAAAATGTGCTTTAAAAGTTAATTGAGCTCTTTGTTCATATAACGAAAGACTAGACGTGGAGAGCTTGCTGAGAGCTTTTCAGAAGTGTGCAAGGAATAATTGAAGATTCTTTGGTCTGTCAGACATGTCTCACAGCCAATTTCTTGTGATGCTGAAGCTAGACATATCCTGAAGCAAAATACAGATTTTACATGGTCATTCATCACTGGACACAAACCAAATAAAGAATGTGTTGGATCAGGCATGCCCTGAGAGTTGTATGTTCATTCAATGTGTGATTAATTCAAGGAGGAGGTTTGATGTCCAGCCATACAGACCGTCTTTTGGTCTTTATATTCATTAATGAATGCTCTTTGTTTTGCTTTGCTGAGGTGATCCTGCATGTTAGAATATCAAGCGTTTTGTGATTTTCCTTTCCAGCTTTCTGATTTATAGCCTGTCATTCACCTAGATGGTGTTTCCAAGTGTGAGCCCCCCTTTCTGGGGGTCTCACACTTGCCCCATCTGGGGTTCCTTGGCTGCAGCTCCTGTCTTCTTCTTTCATTCTGTTCCTTGCAAATGCACTCACACTCATGTTTCTTCCTTCCTAATAACCTTTATACAGGTGAATTCTGGACCCTATTGTATCTTTCATATGAAGGATGGGCTTTTGTTATTCCTGAGAAATCATCTGTATGTTTTTTTCACTAGGAGTAAAAGCTCAAATGCAGCTATCTCTTTCTTAAATAACTGTTTATGAAATAGGATGAAAAACCAGCAAGGCTGATAATTTCAGTTCCTTGTCTGTTCATTTTGGGGTTTGCATATATATTGTTGTTTATTTAGTGGTTGCTTTCTACAGTTGGTCCAGTCACCCTGAGGTTACGGCGATTTAATTTTGAAATCTTGTTCCTATAACATATGTGCATCCTCACGTTGCAGAAGCCTTACAAACATGGACTATTTGCCTGTCTCTTCTTCAGCCTTAATATTATTATTCTTCAGCCTGTCACTTAGTCACCTGCTTTCTTTTCCATCAGTTTTGTTCCCATATACGAGAACGTAACTCAAGATACACTGTGTGCACTCTCATGTATGGATTTGGCTTTTGGATGTCATGGGTATCCTAAAATCAGAGCAGATGTGGCCTGCAGAGAGCACCTGTAGTTCCTTATTCTGCTCATATTTGATGTTATTTCTAATTCTGGTTAATTATTTAATCTGTCTATTTGAATCAAGGCAAATGGGTTTAGGAAGCTGTGCTAGCTGCTGTAATTTTTCGGGGATGTAAAAGGAAGCAGTAGTTTCCATCTGCCAACTGAACAACCCAATGTGATTCTCCTAATCTTTTCACATTTACCGAGAAGTAACTAATTATATCACTCAGTACAAATTAATATTACATCATCATGTTTATCCATCTGCATTTGAGAGTAATGCGTCCTTACAGAAAGAAGGGAATAATGTAATTAAGGATAAGAAAGTACACTGACGCGAATTTGCCTTTGGTTGAATGCTCCTTGCTGGAGGTTTAATGAAACTTGTTTAATCTGAAAGTGGCTTATAAAATTAACTGGGGCCAAATTTGTCCCTCAGGTGTATGGTTGCATGGCTGATTGATCCAGCAGGTTAGACTTCAGCACATACTTGACAGCACATGTTTTTGAGAATACAAGCCAGTGCTAACTCCCTTTTCCATATGGATTTGATTTCTGTGCTCAAATGTGCAAGCTGTATGGCAAGGAAGCCTGGGTCAGCAGCTGAATAAGGATAATCCCCTCAGACCAGGATGTGCTCAGTACCTGGTCTTGGTGGTCACTTTCATAGCAGGAGCTGTGCTTAAGAAGAGTGGGAGTGAGATTTTTTTTTCTGTATTTCAAAGAGATTCTCCAAGGGGAGAAATGCAAAAGAAGGAATGTTCACTCGTAAATACAGCAGAGAGAATCAGCCTCATCTAAATGCTGTGTAAATTTCTCTGCGCTGTAGGTGGTTCAGGCAATGCCTATTTCATATGTATTTCTTTATTGTTGCTGTTTTATGTTATTATGTGCTATGTTATTTCTGCTGCCATAGCACCTAGAAGACACGGCTCTTCTCCAGAGTAAATGTGTTTAAGCAGACACGATTTATCCCCTCAAGTGTGATGAGGCAGGACCATACTCACGCCAGCTTCTGTCACCCAGATGAGCAGTACTTGTGCCATGTCTTGGCAGCCTGAGCATACACTGAGGGGTTCACTCTGCTCAGGTGGGGTCACAGCTTAAGACGAACCAGAAAGCATGCAAAAAGTCACATATTTTATCTCAGCTTCTCAGCGTGTGTGCCCTCTTCCTTCTGTAGAGTTTTCTTGGAATTAAAGACTTTTTTCTAGTTGTGAGCATCAATTATCCCACCAGCTTCAGTTAGGAGCTTTGATTTAGACCTATGAGCCTGTTCTCATAACTAATCAAAGCTTTTAATAACATTAGCTATAGTGATGCCCTTGTAACTTTGCTAAAAATTACCTAACACCTGTCAAGAGATGTGTTTTATTAACTTGAACAGTGGCAGGATTTATCCAGTCAGTAGCCAGTCATTCTCTAAAGAATCATTTCATTTTGGATGCCTACCCATTTTTCAAATGCTTCGTGTTTGCGTGTTTTTCTCTGTCATTTGTGAGCAACTTTACTGCACGTTCTGCACCACAGAAAAATCAAATTTAAGGTCCTTATTGTACAGTGCTTGCAATTAAAATGAGAGGACCAGACATAATGAGAGCTGGCAACAGACCAGGTTATTTGGAGAGTTATATAGAGAGATAGCACAAGAAGAGACAGATAGTAATTCTGGAGAGAACATTTTTTCACAACAGGTACAATTTGTGTTATGCCAAAGCCTGGATTAGGAGCATTCAATTGCAACCAATCAGTGATGGCATCAAGTGGACTAAGTGCATATTAACGCCTTGGCAGTGCTGGGTAAGGGTTGGACTTGATGATCTTAAAGGTCTTTTCCCAAGCTGGTTGATTCTATGATTCTGTGACTATGAACTGGGTGAAAGTCTTGATCCTCCAAATTCAATATTTTGTCCCTACTTCAGTTCAGTCTTTACCACTTTTATGTGGATGATTTTGTCTGTGACATCCTTGTCTGTGCAGCCTGGAGGATAGATGTGTATTCTATGGCTCTTCTGGAAGGGTGCTACCTCCTGATACAGAGAAACAAACATCTCCCAAGCCCAAAGATTGAATCACATTCATTCCAGGGATTAACTGCCTTAAATCAGTAACAACCACATCTGGAGTTTGCTCTGTGAACCACCTCTTGGGATAAATAACCCCATTGTGTATCTTCACCCTTTTTCCATACTGTTGAGATTTTAAGAACTCATGGAGGGGCTGTGTGTTTGTATGAGACCCAACATGCTTGAGGTTTTGGTTGAGCTCTCCAAGTATGATCATACAGTGATTAATCCTCATTATTGAAAGTCTGTTGTCATGCCATAACCTGCACTGCACTTTGTGGGAGAGCCTTGGTGGAGCTGTGTCTAAATTTGAAATTCCAGTTTCTAAGAAAATAGATTCTTTTTTCTTTTTCCTTCCTCTGAAGCTCCTACAATTCGTAGGGAAAGCGAGATCTTGAAAGGTGTTGTTCCACTTCTGAATACTCCCCAAAACACTCAGCGTACTCCACTGTGCAGGGAAGCACAGCCCTCAACCCACACTGCTGGAGAACAGTGCAGTGTTTCTTTCTTTCCTGTCTGCAGTCTCCTTCGTGTATACCACATACTCCCAAGTCATAACTTAGAGACAGTCTGGACCGAAGTTTCTCAAATCAGGGTCAGCTGAGCCTGGATGAAGGACTTTGCATGCTTTGAATATTTTCTCCTGCATAAATTTTACAGTAGAAATGAAGAAATTAATTCCGGTCCTGTGTGCTTGAAAGTTCAGCCCTGCGCACACAGCCAGGGTCAGGTTTGGCACAAGCAGTAATTGGATGTCTTCATGGGTGCTGCCCAAGATGCACCGTGGAGCTCTTCTGGAATAAACTGCACTGCGATGTATATTTAATACATTTACCTTTCAGCTAAGTATTGAAAACAATATGTCAAGTTGAAAGGGAAATGAAACCCTTTTTGTAAATACACCCAGAGGTAGGTTGATTGAACTGTGTATTATTTTTTTATTCCTGGTGGCTTGCGAGAAAAGTCTTTGTTGGTGAGGTGATGGACTGCTGGATTTTATAGCAAGGCTCCAACAGGAATTCTAGCAAAGAAATAAATTTGGAATGAGGGGGGTTTTTCTTGTTTGTTTGTTTTAATTCAGCTCAGGTTCTGTCTTTTAACTACACACTTTCGTGTAATAGTATTATATATAAGATTCCTGATCAATTCATGTTAGCTTTTAGGAATCTCTCTTTGCTAATGCCCAGCATCTTTCTTAGGTTGTCACCAGTGGGTTAAGTGCTGGAGACAGATTTCCACCTTCCATAGACCCTGAGTTTCAAGCTAACTATTGATTATGGATTGGATACCAGTGCTGTGGTTTTGCTCATTTTATACCCGTATAATTGCTTAGAAATTAATACTGTACATGCAATACTAGATTTTGCCTAGTTTTTCTAATTTGATGGTGCCTAGATGCTCTGCTCACGTGACCTGAGGCAGTGGTTATTAGGGGTAGAAGAGCAGAGGGATCTCATTGGTGTTGCCTGCACTGCTCTGCTGTCCTATGAACTGGGGAGCTGTTGACCCCCAGGTGAAAAAGGGAGGAAACAGATCTTGAGATGTGGACACTTTGCGCTTGCATGTTTATTATAAGGAGTTGCAGTGTAAGAGAAATTCATGATGAAATCTAACACTGCAGACAAGTCAAGTCTCGGAGTTTAAAAAACCTCCAACATCTTCCAGTCTTCCTGGAGTCACAGAATCCCCCTAAAAATAGCAAGATTATGTAAAAATTTCACTTGGATTCTTGATTTTGAACCTTTAGGGTGTACTTGAGCCACACGGTCAAACTGTTCCCTGCAACCCTGAAGGCAAACAGATACCAAAATAAAACAAAATAAAAATGAAAGCCGAGCCACAGCATTACTCATGGCATTAGAAGCTTAAACTTTACAAAAAAGTGCCCACAAATACCCAACAACTGAAGATAAGCTTATGAGACTTGGCAATATCGTTTCTGTGAGCACAGGAAAAGTGGAGAGTGAAGTTGTCTAGAAATTGATGGTGAACTTAGGTTATCTGGACTGAAATGTGCAAAAAGAAAAGCAAGGGCGTTATTAATGGTAAGAAAATGAGTCTTTTGCAAAGTTGTTTTTTTTTTTTCCCCTTAAATATGTATTTTAAGGTGCCATTTGGAACTTAGGAAAGAAAATTTATTTTATTTTTGAAGATACATTCTTCCCAACTTGACAGTGCCCTTTTCAATAATTCAATGAGATTGGTGAGCAGAAGAAAGGAGCTTGTAGTGAGTCAACTTTGCAGCTCTGCAATGAGTGAGTGGCACTGCAGCCTCAACACAGATAATAGAAGGGAGAAAGAAAGAGCAGGGAAGAGAGCCTGAAAAATGAATACATTTGCTGAAACATTCCTTAGTGACAGACCTATGGAGCAAAGGGAGACACATTATTTCTCTTTCTCCCTTTGCATGAGGAAATTAGGCCTTGAAAGTAGCCGGAAGAGAATTCATCATGTAGAGCGTTACATTTGCCTCTTGGATTTACTCTAATTTTTCTTTGGCAGTTTTTCCTGTGGGAAAAATAGGCACCAAACTTCATTTGACCCATGTTCTACTTGGGTATTTTTCTGTTCTAAAAGTGTCCTTTCTACTTTCTTCTTCAGAAAATAAGGGAAGGAAAAGCAGCATGTGACCTCAGTTGTTGGTATGAAATATGACAGGGTAAGCAGTGGTACTAAAACAAGAAACTCCCCCTTTTCCCCTTCCAGGCACCAGAAAAAGCTCACATCTTCATGCAAACAGTATATTTAAGGATTATCTCTAATTGGATGTACTGGACTGCGAGGTTTTAACCACAATTCACTGAACTGATCAAAGGGGAGGTTTTCAACAGCAAATCCATGTCTCCTGGGCCCATCTCTAATCACACACAGAAAGAGGGTGAAAAAAATAAGAAGCTGCTTCTCTCCTCTTGCCCAGCATGGATCAGTGTGGGAACTTGAACTCGGCTCTCCTGCAGCTGACAAAAGTAGGAACTTTGCCCTGAATATTTGATTTGGGGAAAACACTTCGTTTTGCTGTCACGTCCTGCTCCAGGGCAGGTTTATAGGGCTGTATATAGGTACTGGCTGATCCCATAAGACCTGCCAGCATGGAAGTATACTTCTGGTTAATGCTGGAGCTTCCCGTTCTAAATATTTAATAGCTCCCCTGCTGACCTTACACATCAGAGCTGGGGACTGCAGCCGGCTTCCCTGATCATAGATGACATAAATGAGAACACTGCTTCTATGTGACAGTGTTTCTCTGGCTTACTCTGGGATGGAGGGCACACTTTCCAGTGAGCACACTAGAATTGCTTGCACACAAACAGAACCTGGAAGGACTTGAAATGGTAGACTCAGTTGTTTCTTGTGTTCATCCCTGATTTCCAGCTTTGAAGCCCTTGCAGAAGCATGGATGGGTTTGGAATGCACCAGGCTGACCAGGTAGAAGCAAAAGGATGGTCACGCTGCAGTAATATCCATAATGTTGGAGCCACAGAGAAAATGTTGATACCTAAAGCCATCTGCCTTGTACCTGGTGCTTTTCCTTGGTGCTCTTCACATTCTTTCCCATGTTGCCTGCTGGGTTGATACTGGAGGGACATTGTCAACTCAGGAAAAGGTGAATCCTTGATCGAGGTCCAGCTGCAGCCAGTGCTGTGACTTAGCATGCAGTAGATTGGGATAGCTGAAGGGCAAGTCCTGTTGATCTGTGTTTATTGCATGAACCAAGGATGCCCCATGCATCTCCTCCTTTTCCAGTTCCCCAACCATTGCTCTGGGCATCTGCCCTCTTCTCGCGTTTTGTGTCACTTGGGATCAGCTGTATAAAAGGACAAGATAGTTTGAAAGCAGCAGCATTGGTGATTCAGAGCTTGGTATGAGCTGATTTTTGCCTCCTGCAAAACAAATCTTTTTCTGGTTCAGAACTAGCTCAGATATCTCTGCAGTTGCTCTGCTGATGCTATACAAGAGGGACCATGTTATTTGGGATGCAAAGAATGAGCAGGTCCATGGAATAAGAAGGTACTTTTACAGATGCTTTTTAAAGAGCTACACTTGAAGTGTTTTGTTTAGGTTTTTAAATGTCAAGTCAGTCCTAGTGTTTAATTGAGATTTAAATATTAAATAGGTTCCAAAACAGGCACAACTGTGCAGTGTCATGTCCAATTTTAAACCTGTCACTCAGTTACCTGTCCTTTTCCATTTAGATGGCTCAAAATCAAGCATGTGTAAAATTTGAAAGGGTTGTTTTAAAGTGTTGCCTGCATTCCCTCATCTTCTCTCTCTGTTAAGTACTTAATTATTTTTGTTGCCTTCTTGTCTTATTCATAAGTGGGAACTGCTCTGTGTCTGATGTGGGTAATTTTTCATTGTATTGTGCTTGCAAATTGACGTTTATAAATTAAACAGTGGTGTACCATCCCAGAGAGAGCACCAGTGTGGTACAATTAGAATGTAATTGCACGAAGTCACCTGGGAGGCAGCTGGGATGGGGAAGGCATCGCAGATATCAGAGACAAGGATAACATAGGTAAAACATCGATGTGCAGAAACCTTGCCCCGACGATCCCATTACGATTGCACTCGTCAGTTTGCTCTGGGGAGGGAGGGTGGAAATGGCATTAGAGAGCTGAGTGCAGGGCCTGTATTCATTGAACTCGGATGAGGTTTTCCTCTTTTGACTTCACCCCAAGCAATATATTGATTCTTAATGTAGAAATCTTAGATGTCTTATGCTAGTTATGGAGAAAACTGGAAAGAGCAATTCATTTCTCTCCTTCTGCATGCTGAGACCTATTATTTGGGCAAGTCCTTGGAGGGGACAGGTTTGTGGGTCCCTGAAGACCCACACTGCCACCTCATCCCCTCCCAGGTGGGATCTTTCCTGGATAACTTTACAAAGAGCTAACCTTTCCAGCTGAATCAAGTCAGATTCGAGCTTGATGGGCTTGGTGGGGGAAACAGTTTGCTTCCTAAGCTCCCTAGAGTTGTGTTTACTTCTGCTTTTATCACACAGGTTGGCTTGTAGCCTTCTTTCAGATATGATTATCATCCTAATTGGCCCTAATGAGAACTACACGTGCAGAGGAAAGGGGATAACGTGTGTTCCTTCCTCCAGTCTCATTCTATCTCCAAATTACAATAGGGAAAAAAAAGATGTGTCTCTATCTATCTGTCTCCGTATCACTGATGCTCTCATCATGACCTTCAGTCCATGAATGTGTTTAACGTGGGTTTTTTTAGCTTATTTAGGCATATGAGGCTGAAACAAATAATTATGGGGACACTGGGGGCTATTTTTCCCTTCTTGAATTGGAGCTAATACTTAACAGGCAGCTCTGGAGACATAAAGCTTCCTGCTGCTGACTGTGCTAGGTCTCTCCCTTGGGCTACCTGCTCATCAGCCCTGCCCCAGGAAAGGCAGACCTCCCATGTGAAGCCCCCTGGGGTGTTTGCAGCTTGCTGTCAGTGCTGCTGTTGTAAGGGACTGGTCTCAGTCCATGCTCGTGGGTTTTGCAGTGTGTGACTGGGTCAAATCTATCAAATTTGTTTCTTGCTGGGTAAACACTGCCTCATGGTAGCGTGCCAGGGACTGCTGACACTGGCTGCGTTTGAACAAGTGACCTCCTGGGGAAAGGGGCCCTCAGCAATTTTCTGATTAACATTTTAATGGCAGACTAAAAGGGAACTTTTTTCCCAGGAACAAATACCTGGAAACACACACATCTTGGCTGTTTCTCTGGTTGGAATTGCCACTGCACATGTGTTAGGTGCGCTGGAGGCTGTCCAGGCTCAGTGAGGAAGAAGAGGTTTCCTTGGAGCTCACTGAGGTTCCCCCTTACAAGTGGGAAGGGATAAAACTGCTTGCATGCTTATACCTCTCTATTTTCTGCTAAAATAGAGAAGGGAAGAACTAGATCAATGAACTAGATAAATGAACCAGATAAATAGTCCAGATGCTCTGGACCATTTATTAATTCTGGTTGTTGTGATTTACTGGATGATGAATGAAGGGATACCTCTAGTTTATTGAGTTTACATTGCATTTTGGGGTTGGGATTGAGAGGGCAGTGCACAGCCTGGTCTGTTAGAACAGACCTTTAGCTGCTCTGCTATGGTGAAAGAAATTAGGTGCCAACCTTCATATGTACATGCCATCTCAGCAGCAGGGGTCTGCTCTAGGCACTCTGAAGCAGCAGTCGGAGACCATCCCTAGCACCACCATTTACACTGTGGGAGGGTCAGGACTGAGAAGTGTGAAAATAGATGTGGTAGAGCACGTGCTAAGGGACAGGAGTGTACCTCCCGAAGGCAAGGAGGTCCTGAAACCACTATCCAGGTAACAGCAGAAGTTGCAAATGGGTAGTTCTTATAGAACTACCTGGGGGTAGTTCTATACCCTCCTCAGGGCAGCAAAATTAGGCCTGGCTTATACTGCCAAGAAGCTTTGAATTGTCTCAGTCCTTAGCTGATATGACTCAGCGTACCATAAATTAGTATAGCTCCATCAGCACAGGAACTCAGGTAAGTACCAGGAAAGGACCTGGCCCACAGATAACATAGAGGTAATACAGAAAGCCAGGGATGAATAATTTCAGAATACAGATGTAGTCATGGTAGTAGTAGTAATAATAATATTTTCCCTAGTGGGAGAAAAATAGACCTTTCATGGTTGTTGTGCCTGAAGCTATTAAATATGGATGAGACAGATGAAATGCTGCTTCTCCTATTACACAGAAATGAATAAACAGTAATTCTCAATCTCTATATGCATCTCAGGCTTAAAAAATCCACAAAAACAAGTTAAATATGAACACCTGCTAACATTTGTGTGTGCCACTCTGAGGCTTTTGTCAACAAAGAGAAGATTTGCTTCTTTATAAAGACTGATGGCAGCTCAACCAAAGTGTATTTACAGTGCTAAAGTTAGGAAAATACACTGTCAAACATGGGGGGCCAATAAACAAGCTTATGGAACTGTTGGAAATGCAGGGTTCATGATGCTGCTCTTTTATTGCAGATTTAGTAGCATATGATGTAGAAAGCAGGAAACACTTCTGAAATTCTTAATTTTCATGGCAAGATGGGAGGGAATGATGCCAGCTTTTGCGTGAATCTCTTTTCCAGTTTAATATTGCGTGTTGGACTGGGGAGACCTGGGGTTTGTCTGTTTTATGCCCTCCCTGCCCTAGTTCCAACATACTTCATACATGTGATGGCACTGCCTAATCCTGTAAGGAAAATTGTTGCATGCCATTTAAGATGTTATAACTGGGTCTTGGGATGTGAGCTTTAGTTAATTAGCAGTAGCTACCTTCTAATCCTGCAGTGTCAATAAAAGGTGCATCGTATGATTCACTTATAGCAAGAATAAAGGAAGACAGGGGTTATATTTATTCCAGAGAGATCAGTCTAAGAAGATCACAAAGGCTGTTTCCTCCATGGGTGTGTGATGCACCTTTAATAGCTGTGTTTTCTCTGGACAATTATCTCATGATAGTTGTCTGCTGGTTTAATTCCTCTGAAGTCAGAGGTTGCCTTTACCTACTAGATGTCCTGACGGGGTTACTTAGGTGCAAATGCTCTTGTTGGAATTAGACAATATTTTGCATACACTTTTACCTTGCTTTCTGCCATGGATTAACCCTAAAGAAGTTCCCATTTGTCTCAGTGATGGGCTTGATTCTCCATGCATTTTGCATGCCCATCTTTTCCCCATGAGTTACTGGTGGCTGCTGCTGGCTCCACCGCATTAATCGACCATAGCAACAGCTGTACTGGGTCAGACCGAAAACGCAGCTCAGCCAGTGTCCTGTCCCTGCAGGCAATGCCAGATGTCTGGGGAGGAAAGTACAGATCAGCATTTAACAATAATGTAATTATTATAATAGTGTGAGCACTCCCCTTGCATTCAGTGAGATTTGTGCAGGCGTTTGCTGTGATACAAATGGTGTCTTTAGTAGTCTGAGATTAATTGTATCACCAGTACTTTTCAAGTTGTTTTCTGAATCCTTGTCAATATCTACTGTGTCCTATGGAAAGAAGCTGGATGTAGTGTTTTGAAGTGGGTCCTTCCCACCCTCATGTGCTGTTGCCTCATCCTTGCATTGGAAGGGGTAGTGATCACCTTCCCTGCTTCATTCGGAACTCTCTCCAGTTAATTCCTGAATTGTTCCTTTGAATCACTTTTTAAAAACTATGTCACATAAACTGCCTTCTAATTTTTGGGTACCCATAAAGCTTTAAGAGAGAGATTTCAGCCCGTGTTTTGAGCTCCAGTAATTTCACGCCTAAGTTCCCCTAGAATAATTGAGTCAATCCAGTCTATAATCTCTTCTACTAGTCTTGTAAAGAAGGTTTCCAGTGTAAGAACCTCCCTGAACCTCTCTGCAGCAAGCACAAATGCCAGAAAGTCTTTTATAACCATTGGTTTATTCATGCTGCTTCTGTACTTGATTGCTTCCCGCTCTGCCGGTGATCCGGCTCACTTCTGGCTTCTGATACGTGCAAAACAGTCTTTATTGAATTTCCTGCCTGGTGCAACTTGTTCTGTAGATGCTTTTTCCTGCCTGTTGGAGTTTTTATATTTTACCCATTAGAACTTAATATCCTGTTTTGTTTCCTGATTTCGACACACAACTTCTGATTTTGAGGGCGCTGTCTTACTTTTCATAGTTTCACTTGTGCAGATACTTGGCCTACCAGGCTTCTCTTTCTAGAGCGTCTTCTTTACATGGGGTGTATATTTGGTCTGGGTTTGAAGCACTGATGTTTTTAAACAGTCCTTACACCTCCTGCAAGTTTTAACTCTCCTGGTTCTGTCTGCTAGGACCTTCTCAGTTCTTGTATAACAAGTTTCCTCATTTTTATACTTCTTTCAGAATTAAAAGAAGTACTAAAAAAACACTGAAGTTTTAGTCCAGGATAAGAGGCTGCATCTCCTTTCCTAAGAATTTTGAGTTTGTCTCATGTATATCCTGCTATAGATCAAGAGTTTCTTGCTGTGGAGAGTGAAGGGCAATCCTGTTCTTGCAGACTCCTTTTGCTGATTGTTTCTAGCACCACTCTCTAGTACTGGTTTAAAACACATTTGTTCTATTTGTGATTAAAACCCGATACGTGACATGGGAAAACACACAGTTACTTAACATATTTTAAATGTATTTTACCAGAGAGTTATGAAATTAAATTATCAAGCAGCAAATGTGAAATGAACAAGAACTGTTTTCTCCTGTAATTTATACTCAGTGGAGCTCAATTCTACAGGAGACTGTGAAATTTAAAGGATAAATGGCTTGAAGAAAATGAATTACACAGGTTGGTAGAGGATATTTAGCTAATAAATGATGGGTTAATCTCTTGAATAGAGATCCCTTTTCTGGATCACTGGTTGTTGAAGGCTAGGGAGATAAATGGGGTAGGAGAAAGTCCTATGTTCTGTGCACTCTGTATCTTACACTCTTTCTTTAAATAACTGTTAATGTCTATGACTCATGCAAGGACCCTGGACTGGGGAAACCCTATTGCTTAACCCTGTTGAGGACTTTTTGCCTTCTGTATGTCTTCCTTTAACTAGGTAAAAAGGATACATTTTGTGAGCAAGCCATGTGAGTTTACATATTAGTATCCTCAAGTCTCTGTTCTGTTGGAATGAGTTCTTATTCACTTAGAAATTGAAATAGTTTAATGGGGAAAGGGCTTTGTTTTAGAGAGCATAAAGTTTCTAATCAAATTTGGCTCTTACTCATAGCAGAAAGCAAACCTCTTTCCCCTAAGGAAGTATAATGTTTTTTCTGCTCTTCCAGCAGTTTCCTATGCATCATTTTGACCTGTCATGTTTTAAAGGACTCAAAGCTTATTGTTTCATAGTGAACCTCCCTGTCTGATAATGGTGGGGAGAGACACCATCTGATTTTGATCTATTCCTAAAATGACCCCAGGGATCAACTTGTGCACTTGCTGTCAGGATTAAGTGTCCAACCTTTCCTCCCCTCCAAGCCCTTTCAGTGACAATGAACAGAAGCTCCCCAGGAAGCCAAATTTCTGGAATCTTTCTAACTTTTCCCTTTAATCAACTTTTAACCTGTTTTGGATACTCTGGAGCCCATCTCTTCTGTGGGCTGGCTTTCCAGCCACAGCACATCTGTAACACACCCAACTTGTGGCAGCTTTTACTGACTGGACCAGGCTCAGTTTAGCTTCTCAATTCACTGCCAGTGGCCTGCTGCTCATGGTATTTTTGGGGAATTGGCTCTCAGATAACCTTTATAGTCCACTGGGAGAGACGTTCCTGCAATCCAGTGTTCCTTGTCACTCTGTCAGTGTTCTTTTGCAATCCCTGTGGGGGATTTCCATCTTCTGGGGTGCACGCAACCTGAGAGGACAATATGCTACATCCATTTATTCATGTTTGAAACGATGTGGCATCTTCCAAAGAAACAGAAATTATTGCTGTGAGGTTTGAAGAGCTGTGTCCCCCTCTTCCCACCCTAAATCCAGCTCACTGGGCATGTTATGGTACCACTCAGCCCTGCTGTCCAAGGCTTGGACTGGGTTATCTGGACCTGCATGAAGGCTGAGGAGCACAGTGGCGGCGATTGTCACTGTGCATGTAGCATGTCAACCTGAGATGGTAATGAGTTCTGAGAAATTTCATTTTTATAAATAGGTAGGGAGCATGGCAGTCATCTCCTAGGAAACTCGTTCATTGTGTTATGAGACTATAATGTACAATGATTGCATTTCAGATAAAAGGAATCAGTGTTGCTGTCAGATGGTTTCTGTTGAAGTTTTACAACACAGAAGGGCATCCCTGCGCAGTAGTTGACTTCAGTTGGTGTTTGTGAGCTGCTTGTGACACTGACAGTGATTCTACCTGTGCTGTTGCTTACTGGAGAATGGAAGGGGAATACTGAAGCATGAGTAGCCCAATGTTGAGGTGTGCTGGTACTGTGTGCTGAAGCTGCAGGTAGGCAGTCTGTCACAGTTCTGGTGAGCCAGGTGAAGCTCAGTAGCAGCAGCTTGCCTAGGCAGATATGGAGGTCTTTAGTCTTCATCTCCTTATCAGCAGGGTTGGTAAATAGATTACTGATTGTTTTCTATGAAGACTGAACTGGTTGCTATTAAACCAGGAATCTAAAACCTTTCTTATGGTCAATAACAGAATCATTGAATGATTTGGGCTGGAAGGGACCTTAAAGCTCCTCCAGTTCCAACCCCTGCCATGGGCAGGGACACCTTCCACTAGAGCAGGTTGCTCCAAGCCCCTGTGTCCAACCTGGCCTTGAACACTGCCAGGGATGGGGCAGCCACAGCTTCTCTGGGCACCCGGTGCCAGCACCTCAGCACCCTCACAGGGAAGAGCTTCTGCCTAATGTCTAATCTAAATCTACCCTTTTTCAATTTAAAGCCATTCCCCCTTGTCCTGTCCCTACAGGCCCTTGCAAAGTCCCTCTCCAGGCTTTTTGTTGGCCTCTTTAGGCATTGGAAGCTGCTCTAAGTTCTCCCTGGAGCCTTCTCTTCTCCAGAGCAATAAGATTATGGGAGGAAAACTGTGCTGGTGCTGCATCTGTTTTGTGAGTAACCTTAGTAGTCTCAACACAGCACCTTAAACATGGAGCCACAGAGAGATTCCTCATCAACAGAAGCTGAAAGGAAACCCCTTTTTGCAGTGAGATTTGAGTGAGATTGACTGAGGCTCGTCCACCTGGAAGGTGAATGGCAATTCTTTTTGTGGAAGTATCGGTGAGTTTCAGAAGTGCCTGGTAACTTCTGTGTGCAGTTACACTAAAATCATCTTTGCCAACATGTTTATTTTCAAGCTTGCCAGTTACTAGGCAAACCAGTTTGCTAAGATTTCATAATGTTCCTTAGCTCAGACATGAAACTGCATGTGGATACAGGAGCAAAGAGGCTGGGAAGTAGGGAA